>NC_080865.1:101408646-102608646 GCF_030435755.1 Ochotona princeps
TTGATAGGAAGGAAAATAAGAGGACAACAAAACAAATGTGAGTTCCCCATACAAAACAATACCTTAGCATTTTGTCTCTTTTCCATTTTTCTCTGAAATGTATTTACATTTTGTTTTTCTGGAAAGGCTTTTTCATTACATGATACATAAACATGAAGAATGTGTGGTGATACCCGTGCTGCTGTGGTTGACTTGTTCTTTATGCATGTATATGCTTGCCCTTGGCATGAAATAACAAGGGATTTTTGCAGTTTTCTTCACTGCCTTTTTGTAAGTGTTAAAAAATGCTTGTTCTTAACATTTTCATAAATATTTTAGCCATGCAGTTGTCAAAATTGTCTTTCAGCTGTTGATTTTATAGTCACAGCCTGAAAGCAGATGAATCTAATCACTTGATGACATATGAATACTTAGAATAAAACAAAAAAAAAGGAGTTAGATCTTTGTATGTCTTAGACTGCACTGTACATCAAAACAGGCAGGATAAATGAAAACTTTGATCAATTTCTGGTGCCTCTTTGTCCACCAACGCTTTTTAAAATATCTAGGCACAAAAGCGGCATCTGTTACTATCTCTAGTAAAGGAAGCCTAAAGCCTAAAGCAAATGCTTATAATTTTATTTTGTTCTCTGTCTCAATTTATTATTGCATCTGGTCTCATTCATTGGACTATGTATCAGCTGTTACAGGCAGATGAAAGTTATTGAAACATACAGATTCCAAATGGCAAAGTGAAAGTAGAGCTGAAAGCACTTTATGTCTTTGTATTTGCTTCCTGAAGTTTAATGAACACAAACAGCAGCAAGAATTGACAAGCAAACTTTCCCCGTGTGCACTGCCACAGAACATGTACTGCTGTTGCCGTTTTCTTAGTACATGTGACAGGACCATCAGGGAGACTATGCCCATTTTCACAATTGGAATACAATTAGCAGAGCACCTTCTGCTGTGATAGATGTCTTTTGTGCTCTTTAGTATTCTAAGGTCCACAACTTTCTGTGATCAGAATTGTCTGAGCAATTACGTTGTTCATATTCCTCACTCTTGATGGATGATTTACCCATTGTTATTTGAATTCTGCAGCTGAGTTGCTACCCTTCTCATCATGATAGAGGATGATGATGCATAGTCTATAGTATAAGGAGCCAAGAATTAATCTGAAGTGTGCTATGGATGATATACTTCTTTGTATACACTGAACAGAATTACAAATTTTGTTGAAAAACTGTAGCACACGGGAATATGTTACAGATAACCTTTCAGCTGCACAGTAGAGGTGAGGATCCAGTGGCTAAAGTCTCAGTCACTCCAAAGTATTACTTTCTACACTTCATGTGAAAACTTCCCTGGAAACATTTGACATGTTTGCAATGTTTGCTTCAATCTTTTTTTTCTCAACTACATGTGTGGCAAGAGGTGACTCTGTTGGGTCTATTTGACATAATACTATGCAAATGGGAAATTTATAGCCAGGAATAGACCAATCACACTCCTAGTTTTGAAGGCCTATATTAAAGTGTGCTGTTGCATGAATAATCAAAAGAAACCCATATTATAAACATTGATGGCAGAGCAATGCTGCCAAGAAAAATATCATATTTCTATTATGCTGTACATTAATATAAACTTTAGGATTATGGGTTCTTCTGATACATTGTACTGGTTACTTAGATTTACAATAAGTATGTAGAAAATATTGATCTCTATTAAGAACTAAATCTTTAATCTGTCTCAGAAACATAACATGGATGGGTAGATTTTGCTATTTGGACGTCTCAGTGTGAAACCCTGGTCATTTTTCCCCTTGTTTCCTTTGTTTGCTCTGCTTTGTTTGTTAAAACTTATAATCCATCTGAAAACAGCTCTGATTAGCAAACAGGAAATTGAGCTGTTCTATGTCATTTCTGTCATAGGAATCACTCAAGCAACACAGTAGTAAATGGTTATAAAGGGCAAACTTTCTAGGAACTTTCTCTTAGACCATGAAAGTCATAAATATATGAGCCCAACACAGATGCAAATGGAGGATGTTGGTATAGCAGATGCAAAGGATCTGAATCAACCTGCCCATCATTCGTTCAGTCTGTGAAGTCATACTTTATTCTCCTTACAGCACATATAGTAATTGAACTACTTATAGTACAAATAGTAATTTAACTTCTGTGTACTGTTTGAGCATCATCGATTAGGAAAAACACTTGCACGGGACTAGCATACTCTCTTGTTTGCAGCTTGTTTTATTCTATAATATGTATTCTGTTCTTGCTAAGTTAGGCAGGTACAGCCATTACACTCAACTTTAAAAATGCAGATAAGAAGAATGAGAGAGATTGTCTTGCCACACTGTTCTGCGTATTTTTATCCTGAGTTTGTATAGATGTATTTTACATTCAAAAAGAAGTTAAATTTTAAAAGAGAGCAAAGGTAATGGTAACAAAAAGAATAAAAACAGAAATGAGATTAACATTGCTAACGGTACAACTGCTTAGAACCAGCTTTGGTTCAACAATTTCTAGTATGTTCTGCACACAAGACTTAGTATGTTATGAAGAATGCAGTGTCCATTATAAACAGCAGGGCTAACACCAAAATGGACCTGCTTTGCGATCCATAACTCTGTGATCCCCTGCTTACCACTTTTAGAGATGCAGATAATTATAGAAAAATCTTCACCCAGTCCCCCTGTTGTGTAGCAGGTGTTTATAATCCTGCCAGAAGCATCTCAGTAGAACAGAAAATGCTCTAAAGGCAATGAAAGATCAAGCCTATGTGTTTCAGAATGTGAATAATCATACATGAACCACATCTAGGCCCATTTCTCACATCACAGGTGAATGTGTTCATCAAGCAGTGAATAGATACATTTAAAACATCTCATGTATTTTATCCAAGGAACTGTTCAAATGTTGCATAAGCATTTGAGTCTCTGGAATTACACAAGTTTTCAGTTACATACAGAATGTATGAGGATAATTAGCTTCAGAACACACATTTATTTTTATTTGATTAAAGGAAAATCCATTACTACAGTACCACATATTCTGCTGATTATGTAATTAATTGAAGATTGACTTGCAACGTATACCATTTACAGGCTTACTGAACAATATTCTATAACCTCCTACATAGATCTTAATTTGCAGTACTAATATTTGGGAGATGCTATTTAGCAGAAAGTCTGGAAATATTTTATGATTGTATTACTGTATGTCTCTGCTTCTTCCAAATGTAAGAAAACTTGTACTGTGGAAAATATACTCAAAATATTTTCAGATCACATTTCATGATCTTAACCTTACAGGGGAAAATATGAACTAAGCTGTTAGAACTAACATCTATAATTTAATGAATTTAACTACATTACAATATAAAAATAGCAAAAGATTTTATTTTCCCCTCAGAGTTATTAAAGTTCATATCTGCTTTAATATACATAGTTCTTTGTTAAATCCTATATGGTAGTTACTGTTTAACGTCTTTAAAGATTTAGATGATCAAATAAACTTGTTCAATATTTTTGTGCTTTTCTTTGTATTACTCTTTGCATAGATGTGTGAATCCCTGTTTGTTGTGTTACATTCCCATTGTTCATCCTTCCTTTTTGGGATCCCTTATATCAAAATTAAAAAAGCATCAGAATAGAGATGGCCAAATCCAGAAGGTCCAGGACTCAAGAACCTGTCAGAAGTAAAGTTCAGGATTCTCTAACCTGCTGAAACTGAACCAGCTTTTATTTTACCTGTTTTAAGCATTGAAGCCCTTCATATGACTTTTTTAAAAATCTTGAACTAATAATAATTGGCTCAAATTAATGGTGCTTTTCATCTGCACAGAAAAGAGGGTAGAAGATGAGTTTCAGAGTGTTTATTCATGACTTAGTTTTGAGAGTATTGTTTTAGGAGAAACATGGAGGCTGTTAATGAAGGTATGGAAATCAAATGCCCAAAACAACAAAGACCTAGGCAGTCATTTCAGCGTAATTTGAAACACAGTATTTTACATGCTGTATTATTATTTTTATTATTTTTATCACTTAAATGCTTATATTTACATTATGTAATGCAGTCTATGTTGGCCAAACTACTTCAAAGATCAATTTTTAAGAATGAGCTCATTTACTTACTTAGTTTTTGTATCCTGAAATTGACTGTGAAGAGATTGGTAGTGTTAGAACTTAATTTTTAGTGGGAACAGGAGTCTCTTCGGCCTGTGGGGGATGTGGTATCTGCATCTTTCAACTCACAGATCAGTGAACAGTTGTACATATTTAACTGAAGGTTCAATATGACAACTCTTTTTTCAAACAGCAGGTAAGAGATTTCGTCCCTTATTTTTAAAGATGAGAGAAAGAGAAAGATCTTCAATTTACTGTTGATGCCCTGGGTGATCACAACACAGCACTGGGACAGGCCAAAGCCAGGATCCGGGAGCTTCATGCGGAATCTGCCATATGAATGCAGGGGCCAAACACCTGGGCCATCTTCTGCTCTCCCAGGCACATTAGCAGGGAGCTGTATAGTAAGTGCATCAGCCAGTATTTCTATGGGAGCTCATGTGGGATTCCAGCATTGCATGTGGTAGCTTAGCATAAGGTGCCACAATACTACCCTCTAAGGGATTTCTATCAAAGGACGAATGAATAAAGAAACTGTTACTGTCACATATGAGACAACTTCAAAAATTTGCAAGAAAAATAGACATAGTTTTCAAAAAAATTTTACACCAAAATAAATTTATCTTTAAATTCAGTTTTAATGTATATGATGTATAATATATATAATGTAGAATTATTCAGTCTTATAAGGGAGGATGAACCTGAAGCAAAGCAAAGTAAAATATGTCTGATAAAGAAGACAAGTGCAAACAACAAGGAGATATCATGGCACTCCAGTTAGAATAACCATCATTATATTAAAAAAAACCCTCAGGAAATAGGCTTTCCTTTTAGTCACATACTTGCAAGAAACTGAGAAACTCTTGTCTGAAATGCAAATTAGTTCAACACTATTTGAAACAGTATGAGGGTGAATATCTGGCATAGTGATTAAGACACCTGCTGAGATGCCTTTATCCCATGTTAGAATGTGTGAGTTTGACACACTCTGATTTCCAATTCCAGCTTCCTGTCACTATGCACTGTTGGAGGCTGCAGGTTATATTTGAAGCAGTTGCGTCTCTACCAACAAGGAAGGCCCGGATTTAGTTCTAGGCTACTGGCCGAGTCTGGTCCAGCCATGATTGTTGTGGGTGTTTGGGGCATGAACTGGTGAAAGAGCTCTCTATCTCCCTCCCCTTATTTTAAAAGTAAATACATTTTGAAAAAGAAGAGAAAATAGGCTATCAAATGGCCCAGCTATTCCACTTCTGATAATGCATTCAGAAGAAATGATGACAGCTCATAACAGACTTTATGGAGTCAAACCAGATGCTGATCAGTGGATGAATGGATAAAGAAAATGAAAAAAAAATAGTTACATATTTTTAGCAATAAAAATAGTAAAACAATACTTTCCAATCAGTATTTAGAATTGCAGATCATTATGAAAAGCAAAATAACCTATACAAAGGAAAATACGAAATGTTTTCTCTCATATTTGAATTCTGATACACATAGATTAACAAAACAGAAAAAAATGCTACATGATCTAACTCATATAGTATATTAAAATAGGCAAATACATAGAATAAAATTAGGAAAGGGGAGGAGAGGAGGAAAAGGGGAGATGTTTCAGGGGATACAAAATAACAGAAATGTAGGAAGAGCAAATCTAGAAACCCAATTAATAACTCAGAGACTGTAAGTAGCAAAATTGTACTATACTGATTGCTGCTAAATGATTTTTTTTACATTTACCACACAAAAGATGAATAAATATGTGATATATTGAATATGTTAATGCACTTCATCAATGTAAACATTTGGCTATCAATACATATCCCATGACATCATGTCGTGCACGTTAAATTGATTTTAATATATATAATTATTTATAAATTATGCATTCCCTAATTCTAAAACAATTTATGTCAAGAAACAATGCTATAATATCTCTATATGCTTCCATTTAAAATATAAAATGAGTGAAACATGCAAAAATAACTGTGCTGAATGTGTGTATAAACCAATTTTAAGAGAGAAATTAGTCTCTGATGGGGTAAAAAAGAGGGATACAAACCAATATTAGCAATTCATGAAAGGATAATGTGGATAATATTGTATCATGTTTTTGCTGAAAATAAGTAAACAACTTAAACTAGGAAAATAACTAACTGCATTGACACAATTCTAACCATATATAAAAGGGCAATTATTTTCAAATTCAGTTTTCCAATCAATACAATACCAATTTTCAAGTGATTGTTTCTTTTTTTATTATTTTTTTAATTTTTTTAAATTTTTTATTATTTTTAATTCATTAATTACATTGCATTATGTGACACAGTTTCATAGGTACTTGGGTTCTCCCCATCCCTCCCCACACCCTCCCATCATGATGGATTCCTCCACCTTGTTGCATAACCACAGCTCAAGTTCAGTTGAGATTCCCCCATTGCAAGCGTATACCAAACATAGAGTCCAGCATCTTATTGTCCAGTCAAGTTCAACGGCTTCTTAGGTATACCCTCTCTGGTCTGAAGACAGAGCCAGCAGAGTATCATCCCAGTCAATTGAAAGAGGTACTCGCTGAGGCCATAAGACAAGAAAAAGAAATCAGAGGAATCCAAATGGGAATCGAAGAAGTCAAACTCTCACTATATGCAGATGATATGATTCTTTATGTAGAAGAACCAAGAGACTCAATACAGAGACTGCTAGAACTTGTACGAGAGTTTGGTAGAGTGGCAGGGTACAAAATTAATGAACAAAAATCAACAGCCATAGTGTATGCGAACAGCCCCAAGATGGAAAAAGATTTAACCAGCAAGATACCATTCAAAATAACAGAGAAAAGTATGAAATATCTGGGAATAAATCTAACCAAAAATGTAGCAGACTTATTTGAAGAAAACTACAAACTACTTAAAAAAGAAATTGAACAAGACCTCAAAAGATGGAGTAACATCCCATGCTCCTGGATAGGTAAAATCAATATCATTAAAATGTCTATACTGCCAAAAGCAATATATACATTCAACGCAATCCCAATCAAATTGCCCAAAACATTTTTCACGGAAGTGGAAACAATGATCCAAAGGTTCATCTGGAAACACAAAAAACCACGGATAGCTAGAACCATCCTGAAGACTAGGAAGTTAGCAGGGGGAATCACAGTTCCGGACCTCTGGACATACTATAGGGCAGTGGTTATCAAAACAGCGTGGTACTGGCACAAAGATAGAGAGGAAGATCAATGGAGCAGAATAGAAACACCAGAAGGGAGCCCAAACAGGTACAGCCAAATAATCTTTGACAAAAAGACAAACGACAATCCAGGCAAATGGGAAGGTCTGTTCAATAAATGCTGTTGGGACAACTGGTTAATAGCCTGCAGAAACAAAAAGATAGATCCACATCTCTCACCATACACTAAGATCAGATCTAAATGGATGACAGAACTAAACCTACATCCAGAAACCTTCAAACTTTTGGAAGAAAATGTTGGAAACACACTGGAACACTTAGGGGTAGGCCCTCACTTCCTAAAAAGACTCCAGATGCAGTAGAAATCAAGACCAAAATAAACAATTGGGACCTCATCAAACTAAGAAGCTTCTGTACAGCTAGAGAAACAATCAACAAAGTAAAAAGGCAACCCACAGAATGGGAGAAGATCTTCGCACACGACATAGGTGATAGAGGGTTAATCTCCAGAATATACAAAGAGCTACAAAACAACCAAAATGTCAAAACAAACAAGCCACTCAAGAAATGGGCACGGGAAATGGGCAAACACTTCACAAAGGAACAAACCCAAATGGCAAATAAACCTATGAAAAAATGCTCAAGTTCCCTGGCAATAAGGGAAATCCAAATTAAAACATCAATGAGGTACCATCTAAGGCCAGTAAGACTGGCCCACATGAATAAAAGCACCAACAACACTTGTTGGTGAGATTGCGGGGAAAAGGGAACCCTACTCCACTGCTGGTGGGGCTGCAGGCTGGTACAGTCTCTATGGCAATCAGTATGGAGAACATTCAAACAACTCAAAATCAACAATACCGTATGATCCAGCAATAGCACTCCTAGGAATATATCCAGAACACTTGTTTTATGAGAAACCAACATGCACTCCTATGTTCATAGCAGCACAATCAGTAATTGCAAAAACATGGAAGCAACCAAAATGCCCATCAACAGAGGATTGGATAAGAAAGCTATGGTTCATCTACTCCATGGAATACTACTCAGCTATTAAAAAAAACAAAATGCAGTTCTTTGTGGCCAAATGGGCCAAACTGGAAACCATAATGCTAAGGGAAATGAGCCAATCCCAAAAGGTTAAATACCACATGTTTGCCTTAATTTAAGATGATATGATGTTATGTATAACATGTTATGTTATGAATGTTATATGTTGTGTATAAACTAAAATTGAAATGTAAGTGAGGTGGTCACAGAAGGTGGCTAGGAACTCGCATTTACTGTTGGAGCTTTCAAGTGATTGTTTCTTAAACAGGTTCTTCTGAAAAACTAAGTTTCACATCAAGGAAGAGTTCAGTAGAAACATTTCTTTTGAAACTTACAAGGTGAAAGGAATATGAGAGACTGCATAAAATGGCTTGAATCTTGGAGTGACAGCGAAACATAAATATGTATTTATTGTGACCCATTTTTATTACTAACACAACCAAAGAGAAAGCGATACTTCAGTTAACCAGATGGAAATCAAAAACCAAATTCATGTGATTATACTAGCCCTTGCCAGCTGCTCGAGGATCACCTCCCCATCCTAAAGTCACTGAGCCTTAATTATACCTGAAAACTCTATTTTAACTTATGATATGTAATCCACACGGGAGAGAACAGGAACAGAAAAGATCATGAAGACTTAAATTCCACTATGTCCACATAGACCTCTACACTCGTTAAAGTCACTTGTCAACCTTGCAAGCTTCTTATCAATACTTTCAGATTCTGGCCCTGGCGCTATAGCCTATCAGTTAAGGTCCTCACCTTGCATGCTCCAGGATCCCATATGGGCGTCGGTTCTAATCCCGGCTGCTCCACTTCCCATCCAGCTCCCTGCCTGTGTCTTGGGAGACCAGTCAAGGACAGCCCAAAGCCTTGGGACCCTGCACCAGCGTGGGAGACCTGGAAAGAAGTTCCTGGCTCCTGGCTTTGGGTCGGTGCAGCACCAGCCATTGTGGCTGCTTGGGGAGTGAATCGTGAGACAGAAGATCTTCCTCTCTGTCTCTCCTCCTCTCTGTATTTCCGCATTTCCAATAAAAATAAATAAATCTTTAAAAAATAATAATAATGGGCCCGTCGGCGTGGCCTAGCAGCTAAAGTCCTCGCCTTGAAAGCCCCGGGATCCCATATGGGTGCTGGTTCTAATTCCAGCAGCTCCACTTCCCATCCAGCTCCCTGCTTGTGGCCTGGGAAAGCAGTCGAGGACGGCCCAATGCATTGGGACCCTGCACCCGCGTGGGAGACCCGGAAGAGGTTCTTGGTTCCAGGCATTGGATCGACGCGCATCACCACTTTGTGGCGCACTTGGGGAGTGAATCATCGGATGGAAGATCTTCCTCTCTGTCTCTCCTCCTCTGTGTATATCTGGCTGTAATAAAATGAATAAATCTTTAAAAATAATAATAATAATTTCAGATTCTTTCTCCCTAGGTTTAGATATCTGTACTGTCATGTATTATCAATTTTTTCATATCTTTAGATCTTAGTTTATATTTTAATTTTATATGATTTGATCTTCTCACTTTAAGTCTGAGCATGCTGTCTTATCTCGACAGTATCTTCAGTATTTAACATTGTGTGTGCTTACTGTGTGTACGTGTAAATTTGTGATAAGTTGTATGTAATAGACTAAAGCATAATGAAGACTCGTGTTCAAATGATAGTACTATTGCTTCTTGAATGAATAAGATTTTAGGATGTGTAATTTAAAAATTGATAGAGTTTTATATTCTTATTTATAGCAAAGATAATGTCACCATCCCTTTATTAGAAAATAGCCATTCTTAATAAGGAAATACTAGTATGGTGATTTTATAGATACGTTATTCTGATAAATGCCATGTTGCTGAGTATTAGTGTGTATTTAAGTTATCAACAAGACAAAAAGCCTTTCTCTCCAAGCATCCTGTACTCTGCAATGAGGAGGCTGACTTTGTAGTGCAGCAAGTTAAGCCACAGCCTACAGTGCCTGCATCCCAAATGTACAATGATTCGAGTCATGGCTGCTTCACTTCCATCCTAGCTCCCAGTTACTATGCCTGGGGATACAGCAGAGTGGAAATCAACTGCTTTTGCCCTTCACCGTCATGTGGGAGTCTAGCAAGGAGTTCCAGCCTCCTGGGTTTTATTTGGTTCAGCCATCATTTTGGGAATGAACTAGCAAATGGAAGATCTCTGCACCTCACTCTAACTTTGCCTTTCAAATAAATAAATAAATATTTGAAAATTTTAAGATAAAAAATTAGTAAATGTTAATTAATTTTTAAGATTTATTTATTTTTATTGCAAAGTCCGAGATATACAGAGGAGGAGAGACAGAGAGGAAGATCTTCTGTCTCATGATTCACTCTCCAAGCGACCACAACATCTGGTGCTGCACCGACCCAAAGCCAGGAGCCAGGAACTTCTTTCCAGGTCTCCCACACACAGGTGCAGGGTCCCAAAGCTTTGGGCCACCATCGACTGCTTTCCCAGGCCACAGGCAGGGAGCTGGATGGGAAGTGGAGCAGCCGGGATTAGAACCGACGCCCATATGGGCTCCTGGCACATTCAGGGCGAGAACTTTAACTGCTAGGCCACCTTGCCAGGTTTGTTAATTTTTCAATGATAGTTTTTAAACCAAGTTGATTCTAGGATTTGGTTTGGGCCCTATACGGAAAATAACAATCAGTTGCATATTAAACTTACAAGGTTCCCTATCAATGTTTCTACTTAGTTATGGACATGATAGTTCTTTTGGGTTGTACTACAGTTTTGCTTAGTCACCTCATACAAGATATTGTCTCTTTTTTTTCTGTCTTTCTCTGTTAATGTTTCTAACATATTAGCTCAACCTTTGGCTCTGAATCTCAATATAAATTCTGAGTATAAATTCTAAATTGCTGCATGTTAGATAACCCTCGTTCCTATTCACTGAAAGATAAGTGATGATCCTATTCCCAAAATATGTGCAAACCATTCTCTAGAAACTTTTTTTTACATCATTTTATGATACAGTTTCATAGGCTCTGGGATTCCCCCAAACCCTCCTCATGCCTTCCCCCACACTGATTTCCTCCATATTGTTACAGTAGTACAGTTCATAACCAGTCATGATTCCTTCATTGCGGGCATGGACCATGCAGAGAGTCCAGCATCTTATTGTCCAGATAAATTCAACAGTATCATTGGGAGTCCATCCTTGATCTTAAAGTAGAGATGGCAGAATATCATCCCCTCAAACGAAAATCTGTAACACAAATTCAACAACAGGAAGAAACATGGGAATTTACAACATCATGAAGTTAATTGACATGCTACTGAGTGACCGATGTGTTAGAAATGCAAGTTCTTTTTTTTTTACATTTTATTATTATTATTATCATCTTATGATACAATTCTATAGGCTCCTGGCATTTCCCTTATCCCCTCCTCAATTCCCTCTGCCCCACCTAGTTCCTCTATATTATTACTAACATACAGTTCTTCATACACAGTCATATGCCCATCATTGCGGGCATGGACAATGGCAGAGAGTCCAGCATCCCATTGTCAAGATATAGTGAACAGTTTCATTGTAAGTCCATCTTTGTCTGGAAGGAGAAATGCATACTACACTGCATCCTCACATCTGGATGCTAGTCTCCATTTCACAGCTACTGTACATCCCCTCAAATGAAATGTCATAATACAAAATCAACAATAGAAAGAAAAACAGAAATTTACAATGCCATGAAGTTAAATGACATGTTACTAGATATGACAGTCTCTACTGCACAGCTACTATACATCCCCTTAAGTGAAAAACCACAAAACAAAATCAACATCAGGGAGAAAAAAAGAAATTAGCAACACCATGAAGTTAAGTAACATGCTACTAAATGACTAATGCGTAGTTGAAGAAATGTAAATCAAGAACCTTCTTGAAGAAAATGATGCTACTGTATGATCTATGAGTTATTGAATGATTTAATCAGAAGAAAGTGTTTTAAAGAGATGAAACTAACAGAAAACAACAAAACCCATGTGATATAGTTTCTGCTGATTTTTGTTGGTGATGTGTGTCTCTTCTAGACAATAAACAGATGGGTTTTGTTTTTTAATCCAGTCTACTAATTTATGATGTTTGATTTAGCTTAAGCCATTTACATTCAGAGTTTAATATGTATGAGTGGTACTTTGGTAGGCCTTAGGTAGGCTGCACCCATTTCTGGAAGCTAGCAGGCCAGGGTCCCCGGTGGCCACAGCAAGGCGCAAATATGGTGCACAAAAGTACTGGTATGAATGTGCCAGGACAGCGGGGCCTAAGTTAGGCAGGCTAGTCTTCCCATATATCAAATCTCCAGTCTACGAGTCAGCAGGCCAGTGGCCTCACAGGTCTTAGGCCACATTCACAGCACACAGAAGAGGTGATATAAAAGTGGCAGTTCATGTGCCTCACAGGGCATAGGGAGGCTGTGCCCAAGGCAGGACAAAACATTGGTCTGAGTGTGGCAGACCAGGGTTTTGGCAGCCATCACTCTAGACAGGCCTCTCCCTTGGCAAACCAATATGTGAGTATGGGAACTGTCAGGCTAGAGGCCTCATGGGTGCAAGGCAGACCCCACCTGTAGTGTGCCAAAGCAGCCATCTGGGAATCGCATAATGGGGCATGACGCTGGGCCCTAAAGAGGCCACGACTGTGGAAAGACAACAGGCCAGTCTGGGAGCAGGCAGGCCAGCGGCCCCATGGATCTAAGGCAGGCCACGCCTGCAGCACACCAGAGCACAGATCTGGGAACAGCAGACCAGGGGCCTGTTCCTGGGGCCCTAAGCTGGCTGTTTCTATGGGGTCCTAAACTGCCAGTCTGGGAGCAGGCTGCCTAGAGGCCTCTGGACCCCGTCTTGCTGCACACATGGTGCACAAATGCATGAGGCAGTCTCAGTGTCTGATGTGGGGACCTTAGGCAAGTGGCACCCATGCCACACCAACATATTGATCTAGTAGTGGGTAAGCTATGGACTTCAGAGTCCTAGGCAGACAGTACTCACAGCACACAAGAGTGCTGGTATGGGAGTGGGCAGGCCACGGGCCTCATGGGCCCTAGGCAGGCTGTACCCATGCTGTGCCAAAGTGCCAATCGGGGAATGGAGGATCAGGAGCCTGATGCTGGAGCCCTAGACCAACAGCATGTGTACAGTACACGCTGATTGGATCAGGGAAAGATAAGGTCCTCATGGTTCCTAGGCAGGCTGCACATGTACAGCAGTAAAGCATAGTTCTGGGGCAGGCAGACCAGAGGCCTGACTAGAATGGGCAACTGACGCTCAATGTGCATCAGAGTGCTCATCTGGGATTGGCAGACCCACAGCCTGATGCTGTGCTCTTAGACTATACCACTGGCATGCCCAGATGCCAGTCTTGGAGCAGGCAGGCCAGGGGCCTTATGGCTCCTAGGCAGACACTACAGATGACACACAAAAGCATCGGTCTTAAAGCAAGCGTGCAAAGGGCCTCATCAATCCTAGGCTAGTTGTACCTGTAGCCCAAGAGCTCAATACTGAGGCTCTAAGCAAGGACATACCCATGGTGCACTAACACACCAATCTAGACATGAGCAAGTTAAGTTCCTCACAAGTCCTTGGCAGACTATATCAACTGCAAAAAGAAGCAACTGTTTGGAGCTGGCTGGCAAGGGGCCACGCTGATGGTTGACACCAGCACTGTCTGGCAGGCTTACTAGGAGCCTCACAGTTTCTAGGCAGGCTACACCCACCACATGCCAAATGCATCAAAGCAGCCTTCCGTCCACCATTGATTTAGTCCTCACGGTGCAGTTGGTAAATGTTAGTAAGGTGGCCATTTTTGCCCTTGTAAGGACAATTGATGGTGTATGACATGTGGTAGGAGGGTTTAATAAATACCACTATGAGGTAGGTGGCCTGCAGGCTATTTTATTGCTATTTTGGACATAGAAATCCTGAGCTTGCAGTACATGTGATGTGGGTTTTGGAAGTAATATTGTGAAATTGTTGGTACCTCATCCTGTGCTTAAACTACACAGAAACACCAATTTATTTTATTGCTTGCTAAAAGACTAAGCTATAAAAGGAAGTGTTAGAGCAATTCTTGTGGTACAGTGGGTCATATCACAACCTGTGATGCCAGCACCCCATGTAAGCACCCATTTGATTCTTAGCTGCTCTACTTCTAATTCATCTCTCTGTTAAAGTGTCTGGGGACAGAGCAGAGGATGGCTGTATTAGTTAGGCTCCCGGTGTGTTGGCAACAACAGGTTAAACTGTTGCTTACAAAGCTGGCACTGCATATGAGCGCTGATTTGAGTGCTGGCTTCTTTATTTCCAATCTGGCTACGTGCTAAAATGTCAGGGAAAGCAACAGAAGGTGGCCCAAACAGTGAGATTTCTGCCATCTACGTGGAAGACAAAATTGCATTCCAGGTCATTGTCATTGTGGCCATTTGAAATGTGAGCCACCTGATGGAACATCTCTCTCTCCTCTCTGTAGCTCCACCTTTCAGATAAACATTTTTAAAATATATTTTTGAAAGGCAGAAAAATAGAGATTGAAGGAAAAGCAAGGGAATCTTCCCTCTGCTGAGTCACTCCCCTGTGGTTCTAGCAGCCAGGGATAACCTAGGCTAAAGTCAAGGGTTGGGAACATAGTGGGGCTCCATGACAGAACTACTCAAACTTTCACCTATTGCCTCCCAGAGGCACTTAGGCAAGACTGTGGAATTGACGGTGGTGCTGGAAACCAAACATAGACATTTTACATTGGAATGAAAGCATTCTAAGCAGTGTATCACTCCTTGTTCCAAATATCTACCCCACGCTGCTCTTAAGTAATCGGAGTTGGATTTTTGGCTCCCATTTCCCAATGTCTTAGTTCTTGGGTGCTGTTGGCAACTTTTACTAGGGTGACAAGGTTTGCCCTTCTCAGTGCATACAGCACGTGGTCGATTGGTATAATGAGTACCACTGTGAAGTGAGAAGCCTGCAGGGGATTATGTTGTCTATTTTCAGCATGGCATACTGCCCATGCACTGCATGTCATAGGGGTCTGGAAACATAGTCCTGAAGTGATCATAACCATCTGCTGCAATGTACACAGAAACACCCAGTCCCTTTCTGAACTCTTTACATGGTAATACAAGGAAGAAGTTTGGAGCCTATGTCCTGGTACAGTAACTCAAGCTCCTGTTTCTGATTCTGGCATACTATATGGATATGGGTTAGTCCCCAACCATTGCTGCTATTCACTAAAAAATCTTTCCTCCTGTCTGTAGCTCTACATTTCAAATAAAAAAAAAAAAACTTTGAAAAGTCTCATTTATCTGCTTTAATTATGTTTGAGTCAGAAAGACATGCAGATAGAAATTGGGGGAAATAGAGATCTTCCACCCTCTGGTTTACTCCACCAAAAAAGTACAACAGCCAGGACTACTCGAGGCCAAAAGCCAGGAGCCAGGTATTCAAGGTGGATCGCCCACATGGATAACAGGGACACAACTACTCAAACATCCTCTACTACTTTTCAGGACACACTTCAGCAGGAACTTGGAAATGAGAACATAGCCAGGACTCAAATGCGGGCATTCTGACATGGAATGAATTCATCACCATAGAAGTCATCTATAGCACCAGACTCCTGCACCTACCTTACAGTTCCCAAGTGGTCAAAACAGTGTTGGATTTGTGGCTTCCATTCCCTAAGACCTTAGCCTTTTGGATACTGTTGGTAATTTTTAGCAGGGTGACCATTTTTTGTCCTTATAAGGGCATTCAGCAGTGTACAAGCACATGATGGGTGAGTGTAATATAGACCATTGTGAGATAGGAGGCCTTGCAGGGGAGTATGCTGCCCATTTGGGGCATGGCAATACTGCCACTGCACCACACATTACATAGGTTCTGGAAACTTTCATCATGAAGTGATGCCTTTCTTCTTTTCCTTAAATATACACAGGAAAATAAAGTCCCTCTCTTCCTTGCTTTCAGGATATAAGGATGGAATTCCTGGGCCAGTGTTAGTTTACAGTGGGTGAAGCCACTACTTTGGATGCCAACATCACATTTGAGCACCTGTTTCACTCCCAATTGTGGTACTTCTACATTTCCCTGGCAATGTGCCTTAGAAAACAGCACAAATATGTCCCAAATAGTTGAGCCTGTGCCTCCCACATGGACAATCTGGGTGGGGTTTCAGGCTCCTGGCTTCTGCCTTGACCCAGCCACGGTCATTGGAGTTATTTGGTTTGGGAAATTGGGGATGTCTCTCAGTTCCTCTCTCCCAACACTGAGAACTTTCAAATGGTTATAAATTGTAAAAATGAGAAACTCTGTGTCACATCCTCACTCAGTCCTTATTTCCTATCTGCCTAACTGTAGACCTCTTGGTCCATAAGGCTCAATCATTCAGAACTGATTTCTCTCCCTTGTCACACAAATGCTTCCCCCATTCATTCCTTTCCCACCATCACAAAATCCACAAGAAACAACTCTTTCACATTGGATTTCTTTTTATTTATATCACCATCATATTGGTGAAAAATCCAGTGTTTACATGACTGGCCATGTAACATTAGCAAATGTTTTTAAACTCAGTTACCCTGGCCATCACTTGAATTTGTAGAATTCTCCGCCTTTTCTTCTTTAGCCTCGCTTTTGTTGAGTTTCTCATTCAGCCGATGATAATGGCCAAATAGAATAGTTCCTTTGGCTTTCTTAGTCTTTTTCACAGACGTGGAGGTTTTCTCTGAAACTTTCTTGCTTGCACTTCCCTGAATTGTTGTTTTCCCCTTTGTTGTGGTTTTTGAAACCTGAAATGACAACAGAGAAGCCAGGAGGAAAGAGAAGATATATGTGGATAGGGGGGCTTCATGAGAAATGTATGGATTGGGGGTGGGGACTTTGCCAGGCAAGGAAATAGCAGGAATGCTGAGGGAAAGGAAATTAGTGGGAAAAGTGGAAGAACTTATTTAGAGTAATCTTACCTTCTTAGAACCTTTGGATTTGGACTGACATGGAGTTTTCCTTTGGTTTTTTGAGCTTGATGCTGGCTGTTCCATATCTATATCAAGGACATTTACCTTCTTTACTGCTTTACCCATGTTGAAGGTATCCAGGCATCCAGAGCTTATGATCCTCCTATATATACCCTCAGCAGACAATGAGGGGCTCCACCCCTCATGCTTGGTTGTTCAGCCAGGTACACACTTACCAAATATGGACAACTGAGGTGCGAAGACATCACAAAGCAATATGGTTGACACCTCTATATATGGGGAAGGAAATTGAAGTAGCTGCTGGGGATATGAAGAAGTGGCTTAGATATTAAAATGTACCGGTCCTGGTACATTTGGGGAACCCTTACAATATGGAGCAGACAGGTATATTACTATGCCCCCAAACAGACAACAGTAACCAGAATGTCACCTACCTCACAATGGTACCCATTACACCCACCCACCATGTGCTGTACACTGTTGAACGCCCATATAAGGATAAAAATGGCCACCGTATGTAAAAGCTCCCAACAGCACTCGAAGGCCTAGCACAATGGTAAATGGGAGCCACCAATCCCACACTGATAGGCAATGTATGAATCGTGGAGTTAGGGGCAGGGGTTTGGTGCTGTGGATGAGACCGCTGTTAAGATTACTTCATGCCATAACAGAATGATTGGGTTTGATTTCTGGCTGTGTTCTCATTTCCAGCTTCCTGCTAAATGTGGCCATTTTAGCTATTGTGTCCCAATTGTACATTTCAGAAGCCCAGAATGAGTGAATGCCTCCTAGTTATGGCCTTGACTCACCCTAGTTTTGGCATCATTTGGGGAATAAACAAAAGAATGGAAGATCTCCTAGTTTTACTGTCTGCCTATCTGAAAATAGATAAACGCAAATTTGAAAGAAAAATATTTATTCATTTATTAATTTGCTTGAAAGGCAGAGGTACAGACAGGAGCAAAGATTTCTGGGCCCAGCACTATGGCTCAGTGGCTATATTCTTGCCTTGAATGTGCTGGGATCTCGTATGTGTGCTGATTCATGTCCTGGCTGCTTTGCTTCCCTTCCAGTCCCTTCTTGTGGTCTGGGAAAGCAGTAGAAGATGGCTCAAAGCCTTGGGACCCTGAACCCATGTGGGAGACCAGGAAGAAACTTCTGATCAGCTCAGCTCTGGCCATTTTTGTCACTTGTGGAGTGAAATAGCGAACAGAAGATCCTTCTCTCTGTCTCACCTTTTCTCTGTAAATCTTTCTTTTAAGTACATTTAAATAAATAAATAAATAAATAAATAAATAAATAAATAAATAAATAAATAAATAGAAATGCTACTCACTGAATGGTAATGAGGCTGGGGCTGGGCCATGCTAAAGCCAGCATTTGCAAGCTCCATTTAAGTCTCCAATGTCGATACTGGAGCTTCAATGCTGAGACAACTTCTACTACATTCCATGTGACAGCAGGTGGCAGCTGAATTGCAAGAGGAACAGCAGCACTTGTACAGTTGTCCATATGGGATGCTAGCATCAGAAGCAGCAGCTTAAGCTTCTACACTAGGATCCAGGCCCAGCTTCTTCCTTTTGAATGAAGGGTACTTCATTCAAATATAGTTCATTCAAAAATACTTGGTGTTTTTCTGTGTATTTTGACATAGGACAAACAACATCAATTTCCAATGTATGTTTCAAAAATCCCTATGTCACACAGTGCACAGGCAGTATGGCCATGACAAAAATAGGCATTATGCTCCCCTGCAGGCCACCTTCCTCACAGTGGTACTTATCATCTCTGCCCACCATGTGCTGTACATTGCTGATGCCCTTATAAGAAGAAAAATACTTATATAGCACTATCTACGGAGTTTGATTTTGGGCAAGTGTTCTGGTACACAGCAGGTTAAGCTGTAACCAGGTATGCTAGTATCCCATTTGAGCCCTACTTTGAGTGCTGGCTTCTCCATAACAAATCCAGCTCCCTGGTACTCTACCAAGGCAAACCGTTAGAAGATGTCCCCATTTGTTGAAAACCTTCCATGCATGGTGGGAATGCTCAGTGTAGTCCCAGCTGTTACACTTAAGGTCCAGCTCCCTGTCAATGTACTAGGAATGCAGCGGAAGATGGTCCAAGTGTAGGTATTGGCGAAATGAACCAGCAGATGCAAAATAGCTCGCTTCTTTCCTGCCTCCGCCCCTTTCTTTTTCTTTCTCACCCCCTCTCCTCGTGAAATAAATAAATAAATAATTTCTCCATGGGAATTAACATACTCTAGTGAAACACTAAGCAATCAAAGTGAATCCTTTGGTGGTCATGAGCCTGACTGAATCACTGCCCACTAAGCACCACTCTTAAAGTTCCCAATTTCTCATTACTGCTGCATTAGGCACCAGGCCTCAATACAAATTTTGCTGCTAATAAATCATATTGAAACTGGAGCACACTGCTTGACAATTTCTCCTACCCATTCCAGCATCCCCATTCCCAGATAATCCCTAACATTTTAAATTTATCAGTTTCTGTTTTCTTGAGTCATAAAGTTACTTGGTTTGCCTTCTTAGAACCATTCTTCTCAAGAACTTTTTTTTTGCCTCTGGTCAGTAAGTGTCCATGCTTTACAAGAGTGTGTAAAGCAAGAAGCAGCACATTTTAAGCACTTGTCCTCTAACAATTTTTGTATTACCCAAGTGAATAGATGGAATTTCTTGTTCTATTGTTACAGATACAATGACTGCTATTTCTTTCACAAGTAAGTGCGTGAGGCTATGGTGTTTTGTCATGTACTTCAGGTGTGTTTTATACTAATGCTTAAATCAGTCAAATAATGTGCAAATAGCAAGGTGTTACTATTCGAGAAATCCAATTATACCTTATTTAAACAAAATATTTTATGAAATTAAACTCTATAGCTGAACTTTATTCTTTAATTGTTCAATGTTTATTTTAGTGCACAGAAAATAGTAAACCAACTGGATGATTTATTAGCTGATTAAATTGTACCTATGGCAGAGTTTCTGGCTTGCTTTAAGTTCTCTCATATTTTTTACTGTCATGGTTTTATACAAAATGCTTCATATAAAGAGTTTATGCTATGCTATTTTTCTGATAATTAATATTTCTTGTTTCTATTCATGAGTATTATTGAAAATTTATTATTTCTTTGCAAGAAAAAAAACCTAATTCATTTTAAAGGCAGAGAATCAAAAGGAGAGAGCTCCCATGCACTGCTGTATTCCCAGTGCCTGAAATGACTAGTATTTGGGCAGGCTGAAGTCTGAATCCAGGAACCCACTCATTATCTCTTAAGTGGGTGACAGGAAATCAATTACATGAACCATTCATCACCTGCTGCCTCAAAGTGCACATTAATTGGAAGTTGGGATCAGAAATGGAGACTAGGCTTTAAACCTGGTTCTCCCGTATGGGATGATGGAATATCAATTGTTTCACAAAAGAGGTATGTTGAAAAATGTGTTCTCTTCAACACACCAGTTCTACCATTAGTGAGAAGCACATTCTTTCCTCAAATAGTATTTGAGCTGGCTTTTTAGATAAACATTTACGTTTGAAAGGCAGAGGAACATAAGGAGACACAGATTTATCTTTCTTCCTCTGGCTTTGTTTCTTATATCTTTATAGTAACGGAGTTAACATATAATAAATATTAAAATGTGCAATATACTCATACACACAAAGCTGAGGAAATGCCACTTCAATTACAATAAAAACAGAATCCATAACCATAGAAGTTTCCTTAGACCAGTCTCTATTCTTTCATTCCATTTCTTCCTTAGACTCTGTCCATCCCCAAACTCCCACTCATCTGCTTTCTGTGTTTACATATAAGCTTATATTTTCTAGCAATTTACATAAATTGAATTAGAGTATGCACATAGTTTTATCTGGCTTCTGTCACTTAGTATAATATTTTAGAAAACACCTATTTTGTGTAAAGTGAAACTACATTTCTTTCTAAAAATACAATTTATTTGAAAGGCAGAGTAACAGAAGGAGGTGGGGAGGACGGGAGAAAGATAGGAGAAAGTGAAGAGAGAGGAAGGAGAGGGAGCAGAGAATTTTGCATGGGCTGGTCTACTCCCGCAGTACCCACAGTAACAATTGCTGAGCCAAGTCGAAGTCAGAAGTCCAGAACTTAATGTTGTGTTCCATGTGGGTGAGAGGGACCCAGGTATTTGTGTGCTGCCTCCCAGAGGCATTATATATGCTTCACATATATAATGTATCTTAATTTCACCATATGGTTAAGAATTTGGGAAAATCAGCATTGAAAATTTGTTTTAATTTCAGGTTTTCAGATATTTGTAGATTTGCAGGCAGTTGTTAGGAAAATTCAGGTCCATTTATTCCCTTCACTGTGTTTCTCCAATATTAACTTCTTGGATTAATTTAGCAGTCATATCCAGATACGGATATTGGCACAATTCATTTATGTCATTCAGATTTTCAAGTAAATCCCATCCTACCCATTTAAAACATTGCCACTTCCTTTGCTCAGCCACCACTGGAATCTAGAAATTTTTTTTTATGTCTCTTTAATTTGTCATTTCAAAAATATTACGGAAGTGCCATGATGTGTAACATTTTGATGTCAGCTTTTCTCAGTCACCAGAGATCCCTAGAGACTTACTCAAGTATCAGTTGTGAGTACCAGTATTTTGGCTTTGTTTCTTTGTTCTATTTTTCAATAGTATTCCACATATTTGTTTAACTGTACCACAATTTGTTTAACTATCCGTGTATTGATAGACCTTACGTTCTCAGAAAGACATTACTGAACAGAAAGATAAATAGATGTGAGAGGAGCTGTTTTCATGGGATTGGCTCACACAATTATGTTGGTTGAGACTTCCCCACAACATTTTGCCTACAGGCTGGACATCCTGGGATGAGAGTAAGGTGACTCAGTCCAAGTCCAAAAGCTGTAGAACCTAGCAAGGTACATATATTAGTCATATTTTTGTTACTTTATCTAAAGTACCTGAGAGGAGCTTCTTGGGAAGGAAGCCATTTATTACAGCTGATAGTTGGAGGTTTTCAGTTCAAGGTCAGGTAACCTCATTAGCCTGGCAACTGAAGGAAGGTAGCAAGGGCACAGCAGGTGTGAGAAAACATTCACAAAGCAGGCTAGCAGCTAGGGCAAATTCAGTTTAAATAAGCAGCCCTCCAATGAAAGCTACCTTTCAAGTACAAGTTCCTAGTGACCTAGAAACCTATCAGACCCAACTCAGACACCAGATGGCTAAGTCGCTAGCCTTAATCAACCAGTAACATAACACATCAGGGTTTAGACAGCTTCATAACTTGAAGGAGGTAAGTTCAGGTAAACACAAATTACAGTGTGAGACTAAAGATCTCAGAACTGCAGGAAACAAGGTTTGGAATCCCAAAGCAGTAAAGTCTGGAGGCCTGATACTCAAGATGAAAATTAAGTTGAAGATGTCCTGACCCCAGGAGAGGGAATGGAAATGAATTTTTCCCTTTTTTGTTCTATTTAGAGATGCAGCATATTTTATAGCGCTCATGCACACAGCAGGTGGTTAGTTCCCTCTAAGCTGCTACCTCTCTAGATACAACCTTCCGTATCTGCCTCTTGGGACACACCCTACTAGATAAACCCAGAAATAAAGCTTTATGAGGGTGCTGAATATAAGTAAAGGCAGTCAAGTTGATATCTAAATTAGTCAAAACAGACATCCAGGTTATTTCCAATTTTAGACAAATAGAAATAAACTTCTATAGCATTATTTTAAAGTGCTATTTAGTGCTATTCCTGTGGAATAAATGCTGAAGAATACCAATGTTGGGTCAAATGGTAATGTATTTAATTTTGTAAGAAGCAGACATGAGGCTTTTCCAGTTTTACAGACCCAAAGCAATCTATAAGTGATAGTTTTTCTAAGTTTTCCTATCATTTAGTATTCTCAATTTTTTAATTTACTTATGAAAATCATTGGGTGAATGTAAGGTGATATCTTACTGATGTTTTATAATCATGTCCCTGATTATTGATGCTGTTGACCCTTTTTGTACAAATTTTTAACCTATATGAGACTATCTCAGTTCGAAAATGGAGTTAAATGATATTTTTGTGGAAAAACATGAAATCCACTCATCATTTCCTTTTATCACCTAATTTGTACACATTTTGATGAACCTGCATGTATACTCTTTATTAAAATATCTGTTCATGTCTGCAATCTGTTTTAAACACTGATCTATTTTTACTGGAAAGGCAGATCATACTTACAGGAAAAAGGAGAGTAAAAAAAGAAAAAAACAAAAAAGAAAGAAAGAAAGATCCCCAATCTGCTGACTCACTCCCCAAACAGCCACAAGGAGCTAGAGCTGTGCCGATTCAAAGCCAGGAGCTAGGAGCCTCTCCTGGGTCTCCCATGTAGGCGCAGGGTCCCAAAACTTCGAGCCATCATCTACTGCTTTCCCAGGCCATAAGCAGGGAGCTAGAAGGGAAGTGGAGCAGCCGGGACACAAACTGGTGCCCACATGGGACCCTCACGCATGCAATGCACATATTGAGCCATCATGCTGGACACAACATTTTGTTTTGTTTTTTTTATTTTCTTCATTTTTTTCTGTCTTTGTAATTTGGGCACTTGCAGGATCAATGTTTAACAAATTCCTATGTAAAACAAATGTTCCAGGTTTTTTTTCCCTTTTTCATCTCTTAATTGTTTCGTTAATGGATAAGAAAATTGTATCGTTCTTGACTGAGCAAGAATTTCCTTAATAGGGTCTCATGTTCTCTTTTCTTAAGATCTTGTTATCTGGATTTCTCTGACTTCATTTTATTAAAAAGATTTGTTTTGAAATTTGAAATGTAAATTTTAGTATATATTAGCATGCTTTATAAAATCCTGTTTAGACATCTCTTGGGTTCTGAGTTCCACAGAGTGTGATGGGCAGAGCCGGGGAGAGATGCGATACTCATTGGTTCCAATAGAGGTCGGGGCTCAGAGGAGAACCAACCCAGGGGTTAAAACCATCAGCTGATCGGAGTGATGGACGGTGGCGGGCACTGTGCTTACTAGTAGTACATGTAGGAGCCTGGACTGGGAATGCCTCAAAGTTTTTTTTAGGGGGATTCCCCTGAACAAAATGGAGGAATCAAAGCATTAATCAAAAAAAGATGGAAAATGGAGTAGATGAATCAACCACCTCAGCTTTATGCTTGCAGCGGAAAACTGGACAAGGGGAAACCCTAAGACGGACTATGTCAATCAGTGGACTCTGCACCAGCCTCATCATACCTGGACTGTTGCTGATGATATGTTGGTGCTTCTAATTGATCGAGGTGACGCTCTGCTGGCTCTGCCTACAAACCTGAGAGGGCCTCCCTAAGAGGCCGTTGAACTTGAACTGGACAAGTGGGATGCTGGACTCTGTATGGTGTAAACTTTTAATTAGGGAATCTCAACGGAACTTGAGCTGTGGTTATGCATCAAGGTGAAGGAATTCATGATGGGGGAAGGGTTTGGGGTGAAGGGGGGGGAATCCCAGTACCTATGAAATTGTGTCATGTAATGCAATGTAATTAATGAATAAATGAATATTAAAAAAAAAAGATGTATGTATAATCTATTTGAATCTTTTTCAAATCCATTCTGTCACCAACGTTCATACATGAATGATAATGTGAAAGTTCTTTCTTGTTGTTGCTGTTCCACAGGTTGCATAGTACATTTCCATTTATTAAAATTTTATTTTGTTTCGGTTGTTCATATTGGGTAAATCCCACTGATGTTCCATCAAGTTCATGTATGCTCTGGATGAGCCCGAATAGTAAGATATTTTTTTCAGTTATTGCATTTGTCAATTGTATTATTTTTACTTGTTTTATATATTATTATTGATATTTTAAAACGTTAAATTAATAATAATTGAAGCATGTTTGATGACTGAGTTAAAATTATCGGAGAATGGGATTTTGGCATAGCAGTTAAAACATCTGTTAATATGCATCTCCCATATTTAAGAGTCTCTAGGTCCCAGCTCGACCTTCAAGCCAATATAGACTCTGGGAGACAGCTGGTTATGGTTCAAACAATTGAATCCCTTTCACTTACTTGGGAGACTTGAATTGAGCTCCTTGCTCCTGGATCTGGTCAAGTCCCACTCCAGGTATATGAGCATTTAGGAAGTGAACCAACAATGAGCACTTTTTGTTTCTCTGATTCTTGACTAAAATTTACAAATTCAAGATTATTGTTGTCACTAAAATTTGTATATGATCCATTTTATGGTTATCTGTCTATTTTTTTATATATATTGTTACCGTAAGGGCACAACAAGTATCATGCAGAACAAATCAGAATGCTGACTCCATTGTCTTATTTAACAAAAAAGAGGGTGAATGCTCAGATTTCCACTTGGCCTTGCTGATAAATTTCTCAGTGAAAATGAACATTGAGTAGCATCACCACTTTGTCTTCCAGTATGAATGTTAGGTCAGTTGCCTACTGGATGCTACTGTCCCGAGGGGAGGTAGGTGAAAAGCCACCTCCCGCAGCTTGGTTTCTGCTTGATGAGAGAGGAAATTTAGCTCCTTTCTGGGCCCAGTGACACCAAAGGAGAGGAAGGGAGAAAGCGGAGTTCAAACACTTTCTGCCTCCTAATTCTTTACTTTGGTTCATGGATACCATTCAGTTATAGCCGATCAGCTCCCCAATAGGCCTCATCAACACCAAAGGTGGTTAGAATGAGAAACACGACTGATGGGAGCAGAAACACAGCTCTCCACTGGCTCCACTAACCCAGATAGGTGAGGGTGAAGTAGGCTTAGGGAACAACTCTGCTTTCCTTACTGCCCAAACGGTTTAGAAACTGAGCCTCCTACTAAACACTAGTGACAAGGTTAACAAAGTCTTTGCTTGTCCTACTTGGCAGAAGTAAGTGTTGCTACAATACCCTTGACTTGGTTATGAAAGCAAGGGTAAGTGGTAAATACAAGAATATTTTTATGTTTTTTAACTTTTAATCTATGTGTATATTTAGTGGAAGAATCTTTTGTACAACTCTTAGTTCAATTTATGCTTTGCCCCAACAGATAATTTCTTTCTTTTTATTGGGATCTTTTAATAATCCATATTTAATTCAGTTATTGATATATTAGATAAACAAGTAGCAACTTGGTAACTATTTTCTGTAGCTTATGTCTATTGGTTTTTCTATTTCTACCTGACAGCAAACTAAAGAAATATTCTTTTTCCAATTTTATTAAAATATTTGTGGCAATGAAGTTCCTGTCTTTAGCTACACAGTTTCATTAGCTTTACTAAATGTACATAATTGTGCAGCAACCACCAAAATGGAGTTTATACATAGGTTTATAACCATTTAAGATCTCCTTGTTGTAAGTTGAGTAGGACTTAGCTCCTTAAAACTCAGGCTGATGTTTAAATGCTGATGCTTTCATGTTTGAGTAAAGATATACATTCTTTTTTTTATATTTTTCTTCCTTTTTTTTTAAAGATTTATTTTTTTTGTCATTACAAAGTCAGATATACAGAGAGGAGGAGAGACAGAGAGGAAGATCTTCCATCCGATGATTCACTCCCCAGGTGATCAACTGCCTTCCCAGGCCACAAGCAGGGAGCTGGATGGAAAGCGGAACTGCCGGGATTAGAACCGGCGCCCATATGGGATCCCGGCGTGTTCAAGGTGAGGACTTTAGCCGCTAGGCCACGCTGCCGGGCCCAAGATATACATTCTTGATCTAATTTTGGCATCAGTGAGGTAGGCTTGGTGGGAGGTCAGGCTCCTTGGAAGCTAGCCCTTGGAGGGTGGTTCCTCACCACAGGGATGATTACTGGAGTTCAAGCTCAGCCTAATTGCTCTCTAGTTCTCTCTCTCTCTCCCCCCTCCTTCTCTGGTTCCTGGGTTATGATGTGATTGGTCCTCTGCACCTGCCATGAACAGCCTCAACACATACCACTCTATAGAACCGTCTGATCTGAGTTGTATAAGCTGAAATAAACCTGTTCATTTCCCAAAAACTTCCTATTAGGTATTTTGGTTAAGGTAGTGAAAACAGACTAATAGAGTAAATTGATACCAAGAAGTGGAGTCATTACAATAACTAAAGGCAAAGATGTAGAGGAGCACTTGTCATTGGTTTAGTGGGGAACCTTGCAAGAGTTTGTAGGAGCAGGCTACAGAAAGCCTAGAGTGTTATGAGTTGAGAGGTAAGAGCAATTCTGAAGTATACTCAGGAAATCACAAAGCTGATACAAACATGAATAGCAAAGGTTACGATGATAAAGTTAACATGGATTGGTTGAAACAGATAACAACGGGAAAATCAAACACGAACTCTGTAAAGGTGCTAGTTCGAGTGAGGCTCTTGGACCAATGCTGAGAGCCTCTGCATTATTTAATGTTATTGAGTACTTAAGGGCTTGCTGACCGCAATAACTTTTGCTTTGTCCGCTTGAGATAGTATTGTTAGAATGAACAGATTGTTGCCACGAAGCACCTTGCTGCTCTGCACATATCATGACTGCTTGTATATTTACTTTAACTATGAAAACCCTGCTTTGCCTTCCCCTCGGGCTGCTATGCTGTGAGGTAGTGGCCACCCTGCTCCATAATAAACTGATTTTCCTTGAAAGTTTGAAGACTGTGTTCTAAATTACAGCAGAGGTTTCAGATGGACATGAGGATTCTATTGGAAATTAGACTAAAAGTCACCCTTGCCATTGTGTCCTTATCCTGAGACTTTGTAGGAAAATGAACTTAGAAGTGTTGGACCACAGTTGTGGGTCCATTAGATCTCAGGCTGTGGCACCAGTATCAACGGTTGTTCTTGGTCTTGCACTGAAAGTTAGGAACAAAAGGTTACAAAACCTGGGGCAGACACAATAGCTTAGTGGGTAGAGTCCTCACCTTGCAAGCGCCCGTATCCCAGCGACACCACTTCCCATCCAGCTCCCTGTTTGTGGCCTGCAAAAGCAGTCAAGGATAGCTCAGTCTTGTCACTCTACATCTGCCTGGGAGACCAAGAAGAGGCACTGGGCTCCTTACTTTGGATCGGCGCAGCTCTGACTATTGTGGCCACTTGGGGAGTTAATTAACAGGTGGAGGATCTTCTCTGTCTCTCCTCCTCTCTGTATATCTGACTTTGCAATAAAAATAAAATACATCTTTTTTAGAAAGGGCACAAAATCAAAAGTTCTGTAAAATTTGTATCGGAGACACACACACATAAAATTAGGAGAGAAAGCAATGAGTGTAGGAAAACTGTTTAAAGACATTAGTTCAGGCACAAGGGAGCCATATATTAAAGAAGACAAAGGAAGAAACTCCCTGAAAGCATTTTCCAGAGGCTGCCCTTCCCACTGCATTCTCATTAGAGGCATCAGAGTGCAGATTGGCTTTGCAGACCTCCCAGGGCTGAGTTCCATCATGAAGGAGCTCTAGGCCTGGCTCTTGCTGGTGGCAGACCTGGATATCGTTCACGTGGTACTGACTTTGCATGCATGCAGAATGCAAGAGTTAGCAAGTCATGGCAGCTTCGAAGGACACACCTCCAATGACCTAAAGATGTCCCATCAGCCCCACTTCTCAGATGCCAGGATCGTAACATCAGCCTTAGTCAAAATTTAAACATCAGATACCAGGCTGTGGGACCTGATATCGTGAAATGTTACCTCCAAGCTATAATAGCTAAAATGAATGTTTTCTTTCTTAGGAAGTTCCTCTGGGATCTCTAATGTAACAAAAGCAGACTAATACAACCCTTACTTCCTCTTATAGTAAAGAAACACTCTTTAGGAATTCAATCTAGCTACTTAATAGCTTATGATTCATACCCATTTCAGTCATTTCTTTTGTCTTATAATGCATGCCATTAATATATCATATCATATATTCACATGCTAGTTCCCATGTAGTAAAATAATATGCAAAGATAGATATAATTTTGACTTTCTGGTATTTGTGTTATTATTTTTATTAAATATATTATGCACAGTACTAAAAAGAATTGTTTTCATTATGCAAATAGTATAAATACTATATTGCATTCTTTAGAAAATATGGTATTTTATAGAAATTTAAGGAAAATATTTTTAGATCCTTTTTGGATAGATTCTATTTGTATCTTGCGCAGATTGAACTCTGTTCCTGATATTTGTTCCTTCTGCTTTAAGCACATTTTTATCATTTTTGATAATGCTTTTTAAATTCTACATTATTTATTTAAAAAATTAAATAATTAACAAGCCTAGAATGCTGGGTTGATGGGGCCGACATTATAGTTTGTGAGTGAAGCCATGATCTCTGACACTGTGAGGAGGCCACAGTCCCTTTGAAAGTAGACAAAGTGCTTGCTTCTTTTCAGGGGTTGCTTTTAGCAACACTGCTTTTGTTTTGTTTTGCTTTTTTTTTTTTAGATTCTGTATTTTATGACATAGTTTAATAGGCATTGGGATTTCCCCTCTCCCTCCCCTTTCCCTCCCCCTATTTTCCTCCTCTCCAGTCTCTCACTAGGTGTCTCCTGAGTGCCCTCAGAAATCCATCACACTGCCATTGAGGTGTCTGCCAACAATGTGGGGGCTTATCTGTTGTTTCACTGTGAGTCCCTCCTTGTATTGCAAGTACAGGGATATACATCTCTCTGTTTCTGCCTATGGGCATATGTATTCCTGCTGCACATCCATTATACGTCCCGTTACGTACAGCTCCCTTGGGTTGAGAGGGAAAAAGAAGCAAAAAAATTAAGTCAAATGAAATAGTGAGCCTTCATCTCCATGGTGTTGTCGAACCTTATATCAGGGGTATTGATGTGACGGTAGGGTGGTGCAAGAGTGTCCAATATCTTCCTGTAGGAATTAGTGCTAGCGTGTGACCCATGTGGTTGAAATGGGGGCACAATATGGACTAGATCATCATTACCTTACCCCCTGGGTAATAGTATTAACAGTGGTAAGAGAGATATAAACAATTTCAGGTGATCATATGCAATCCATTTCTCATTAATTATTGATGCATAGGTTACATCACAGTATCTTATTGCATGTAGTACAGACAGTTTGGAGGTGCGAGAATATTGTTTTATCATGAGGCTCGGACAGACATGATTACCAATTACAGCCCCTGATGGGTTTTCGATCACAGATTTCTGATTGTCTTCCAGTCTCCTGATTGGTTGGTGTTCTAGCTCTCTGATTGCTTTTTAGCTGTTATTCTGCTCCTCCCCTGATTGGTTAAATCTGGGTAGCCACTTTTTGTTGAAAACGCCCGCATCGCCACTTACCCCGAGCTGAGCGGAGGGACTAGGGTTACAAAAAAGACAACGCAGTGAGACAACACAAGGCAACACGCAGTACACCGAATGCCGATCGATGATAGATTGATGATCTTTATTGCAACTCCAGACTTTCTTTTATACTCTGCTTAGCTCCTCCCAGTAGTGGCCACCCTAAATCCCTTCAGTTCCTCCCAGTGTTTATCCAATCCTCTAGTGGCCACCCTAAATCCCTTGAGTTTTATCCAATCCCCTGGCAGATAACTTGACAAATAGGAAGCAGGAACTTGCGGTTAAGCCAGTGGCTATATGTATCAGGCCAAAATTACCAATCCTGTTATGCTCTGAGAAACAAGCTAAGCTGTGGAGTTAATCCTTGGGAGACCGGGGCCTGCATGTCCCCCTTTTTTTGTTTTTTTTAATGGACGCCTGTCTTAGGTTGTCCAGCAGTCAGTTGACGCCTTACCCGTCATGGGGAGCCCCACCTGGGGAATCCCTGTCTTAGGTTGGTCATCAGCGCTGCCAGATCTTACCCGTCTCTGGCTGCCCATCACACCATGTTCAGCACTAGGGTTTTCCACAGCTAAAGCCATCATGGTTTGTCAAATAATGACCTGCTCCCAGGCTTGTTGCCTGCATAGGCGGCAAAGAAGACTAAACAGTACTGCAATCATGGCTATGACCATCAGCCCCATGGCCAAGATTCCGCTTTGTTCCTAAAACATCCATGCTGCCAGTTAAATGCCATTTCACAGGGGTAACACATATATGATGGTAAATCGGGGAGCAGCTGGAGATCTGCGTTTCCCATGGGCAGGATACCAGGAAGTTGCACCACTGCTGTCAGGGTCTCCTATCCTGCAAGAACATCATTAGGAGTGGGATCACGCTGAGTTGGAGCCAAGGAGATTTGCCGTGTAAGTCTCTCGGGAACCCATCTAGGTGTTTCTTCATCCTGGGGAAAAACACAAACAGAGCCTCGCCCCCACGTTAGTACTGGATCTGGTCCTCGCCATTTATTTGTGGCCAGATCTTTCCATTTTACTTGGCCTTTATTCTCATTAGCAGGGCGAAGCCAATGGCGCTCTGCAGGAGCTACATCATTAGTGACAGTTAGAAAATTTAACACATAGATGGCAGATGCCAGTAAGGAATGGGGTGAGCTGCAATGCTCAGCCACATCCCCCTTCTTTATTTTTTCTAAATAAACTTTAAGGGTGCGGTTAGCACGTTCAACAATGGCTTGACCCTGAGGATTATAAGGAATGCCTGTTTTGTGAGTTATATTAAAATCTTGGCAGAACTTCTCAAAACCTTGGCTAACATAGGCCGGTCCATTATCGGTCTTAATTTGTTTGGGGACGCCCATATAGGCAAAGGCCTGTAAACAGTGGGCTTTAACATCTTTTAATTTCTCTCCTGAATGAGCGGAGGCATATATTACATGGGAATAGGTATCAACTGAAACATGCACATATTGAAGTTTTCCAAAGGCACTCTGGACTCTGAATCCAGCGATCCGAGTTCAAATCTCGGTGGAACCTCCAGATGTTGAAAACGCCCGCATCGCCACTTACCCCGAGCTGAGCGGAGGGACTAGGGTTACAAAAAAGACAACGCAGTGAGACAACACAAGGCAACACGCAGTACACCGAATGCCGATCGATGATAGATTGATGATCTTTATTGCAACTCCAGACTTTCTTTTATACTCTGCTTAGCTCCTCCCAGTAGTGGCCACCCTAAATCCCTTCAGTTCCTCCCAGTGTTTATCCAATCCTCTAGTGGCCACCCTAAATCCCTTGAGTTTTATCCAATCCCCTGGCAGATAACTTGACAAATAGGAAGCAGGAACTTGCGGTTAAGCCAGTGGCTATATGTATCAGGCCAAAATTACCAATCCTGTTATGCTCTGAGAAACAAGCTAAGCTGTGGAGTTAATCCTTGGGAGACCGGGGCCTGCAACTTTTGTGCATATAAGAGTCAGTGCCCACAGAGGCCAGGTCAGCTCTTTCTTTGGCATCCACTTCCTGACTGCTATAGCAGGAGGTTTTTATTGAAATAAATCTTGCTTTGGTCATTATGCTTGTCCACATGTAAATTTTTCATCAGAGAGGACATTATGCTCAGTGAAACAAGCCAATCCCAAAAGAAAAATATCATAATTACCTTTACAAAAACCATAATTGATTAACAATTTTATTATTTTAATATTTCAAAAATACCACTGATTTTGTCCCACCTTTCATTGTTTCTAGGAAGAAGTCTTGAAACAATGTCTCTATTTGTTACTCTTGGTGTAATTTTTTTTTAATCTTTGGCTATTTTGAATTTATTGCTTTACCTGTGGTTTATAGTAATAAAAGAAAGAACAGTTGGAGGGAGGAGGGGAAAGGAGCAGAGGGTTGGGAGGGAGTAGGAAGGAAAAAAGGAAGGGGCGGGGAGAGGAGGAGGGGGAGATTTTTTTTTTTTTGCAGGTTTTACAATGCTTCAGTTCTTTTTCATTATTATTTTTAATTTCGTTTTATGAGGAGAGGGAGATTTTAAGATTGTGAATTGAATGCCTTGTTTTTTGAAAAGTTGATCATTGTTTGCAAATACTTCATTTACATAGTTAATATTTTCTCTTTTGTGGATTACAACTCCATTTATAGCTTATATAGCAGATTGCTCATTATTTATGCTTGATAAATAGTTTAAGAGGAAGTGTTTTATAGTTTCCTAATTCAAGCACAATATTAACTACACCTATGAACTTTGTCTCCAGGAACTGATAGCCAAACCCTTGTATTTACTACAGTCCACACGTGAGAAATGGGATCTCACAGCAAAAACAGACTTTATAGGGATTGGTATATGATCATGGGCCCAGCATTGTTCACCGTTTCTTTATTAGAGATTAAAAAAAAAAGTGTTCCATCTATCTCTCTCCAGCAATAACTGGTCTTTATCCATGTCTTGGAGCAACATTACTTTTAATGTTCTTTAATAACCTTAACTTTTAAGAGAAGGTTCAAACATTGTTACAGAAATTCACTGTTTCTGCAGTGGTATTTGACCCTTTGCACACCTGCACAACAGGCAAGCTCTCTTTGATCTCCTTTAGCTCTGATCTTGCTCTTGAAGAAACGCTGGAGACTCATTGTACATAGCCCTCAACGTATCCTAGCTAAAAGAGGCACCTTCTCCTCCAAAGGGTTTGTTACTAACACACATCCCACCTCGAGTACTTTGTTCAAAATGCTGCTGATTTGTTCATACTCATAGAGTAGTCAGTCTATTTTTAGGTACTCTGCCACAGAGCGCACAGTTCATGGTGCACTACTGCTTCTGAAGTTAAAGTATGTCTTCATGCATGCAGTACAAGGATGGACTCACAGCGATACAGCTACATTGCTGGGAGACAACAATCAGTGACAACATGATGGACTTACGAAAATTCACAAAAGGTCACCAGATACAGTGCCCAACCAGGAACCTGGACATAAGCTGATCACCCATCTTTCAAGTCCAATTCCAACATATAGAACCTTCACTTCTAACTCCACAGGGACCACAGGAATGAGTCAATAGCTGCCCAGCTTTTTGCGTTGCCCTTTGAAATGAATAATTACTCTCTTCCACTTGCCTAGTGTCAGTGATTGGCTTTCTGTGTATTGGGGAAGTGGATCCAGTTTTGGGGTTCTACAATAAAGCCTCCAACTAGTTTGGGGACGTTGCTTAGTAACACCATGAATTTTACCTAGCTGCTTCGAGTGTTTTATCTCGTGATCTTTATATCCAGCTCCCCAAATGCGATACTTCCCCTGTAAATTGCTCAGTTCAAATACATTCTTTGTTTCTTCCAGCTGAATGAGGCTGGCACTTTTAAAAGTAATATTTATTCAAAATCGGGCCGGGACACAGAAAAAGTACATAAAAATATGTGAGGACATAGGAACTAACTAAGCTTACAAAAGTCAAGTTTCTGTTCAAAGTTACATTCATAAAGACTGCAGCAACTTCCCAGGCATCTGAATCTTTGCTTGCTCTTTCCCCATGTCGCTGCTATCTTATTTATCTAAGAGGCAGGCAGTGACAGAAATAGCCACTCACTCAGGGAAATAGAAGGAAATCATGCTTAACTTATATGACTTCGAATCTTTTCACTTGGGTTTTGGACTTGAGACAAAAAGCTTAATTTTCTAGACGCAATTGACAAAACTGAAAATGAACAACTAATAACTATGATTATCAATAATTTTATTTCATTTCTAATATTTGATAGTATGTTTTGTATTCTTTTTGATTCATAATTACATTTTCCAAAATTGTCCACTTCAATTATCTCATCAAAGTGCCAGTTCTTGGATTAATTTTAATTTATATTCCCAATCCACTAATTTATATTGGTGACAATTAATATTTCATGGTTCTCTTTGATTTTTTGCACTTCTGATTTCTACATTTCAAATCCAGCTTATTTATCATTCATAATTTTCAAACATGAATTTCTTTGTACTATGGATTTTTCTCATATATACTTATTACTGCCATCACACACTGCCACAGTACTGATACTTATTTAGTGTTTAGTAGGTGACACTTTTCTAAGGGCTTTGCTGGGTTTTTTTTGCCCCTTGCACTAGTCCTATTGAATAGGAAATTGGAACATAGATCCACTTCCTTTCCATATATTTTACCCCAAATTATGAAATCCACAAGTGCCAAGGTCAGGATTAGATTTCAGGCAACTTTGTCTACAGATTCTATTTTCGTATTCAATATTATCTTAAAAATAATACAGCACGGGCTCGGCGCCGTGGCGTGGTGGCTAAAGTCCTCGCCTTGAACACCCCGGGATCCCATATGGGTGCCGGTTCTAATCCCGGCAGCTCCACTTCCCATCCAGCTCCCTGCTTGTGGCCTGGGAAAGCAGTCGAGGACGGCCCAAAGCTTTGGGACCCCGCACCCATGTGGGAGACCTGGAAGAGGTTCCTGTTGTCTGGCTTCGGATCGGCGCAGCACCTGCCATTGAGGTCACTTGGGGAGTGAATCATCGGACAGAAGATCTTCCTCTCTGTCTCTCCTCCTCTGTATATCTAACTTTGTAATAAAAATAAATAAATAAATCTTTAAAAAAAAATAATACAGCACTTCTTGTACTTTCTTTTATCCAATGGATCATTCTGACTGAAACCTGGTATCTAATTCTCCCAGCCTGGTAAATATCAAGGCCAAAATTATATTTGCTTTGTGTATAGTTAAATTAAAATTCAGAAATTATGTTAGTAGTAAACGATTAAAACACAATGAATATTATCCACTTGTAAAATGTGAGCACTGTTTTCAGCTTGGCTACACATTTTTTACTGTGGTTCATATATTCTTATTCATTATGTGCTTAGTTTAGAAAGTTAAACATTTTTAATTTTTACAAATTTTTTAGCTGGATTTTCACAGATTTGATGTCATTATAGATACAATTCCAACAATATGAAGATATTCTCTTACTTTCTTCATTTCCTTCCTTCCTCCCTCCTTCGTTCCTTTCCATTTCTCCTTTCTTTTTTTGGTATTTTTGCTTTTTACTTGCTAAACTTCATATTTGGACAAGTATTAAGCCATTGAATGTAATGTAAATTGAAAATATGCTATCTCAAAAAAACAAAAAATGAAAAGGAGGGCTACACTGTGGTATAACAGTAAAGCTGTTGCTTGCAACATCTCCATTGGCATTAGTATTCCATATGAGATCCAGTTACTATCCCTGCTGCTCCACCTCGGACCAAGATTCCTGCTAATAGCTTAGAAAAAACAGTGCAACATGGTCCAAGTGTTTGGACTTCTACCTCCCGCTGTGAGACTACTATGACTCTCTTGGCCGGCAATTATAATCATCTGGAGCAGACGGACGATCTCTATCTATCTCTCTCTGTAATTTTACCTTTAAAAATAGATACACAGCTCAGCACAAAAGCCTAGCAGCTAAAGTCCTCACCTTGCACCTGCCTGGATCCCATATAGGGGCTGGTTCTATCCCAGCAGCCCCACTTCCCATCCAGCTCCCTGCTTGTGGCCTGGGAAAGCAGTAGAAGACAGCCCAAAGCTTTGGGACCCTGCACCCAGGTAGAAGCCCCAGAAAAATCTCCTGGGTCCTGGTTGGTGCAGCTCCAACTGTTGCAGCCACTTGGGGAATTAATCAGCGCATGGAAGAGCTTCCTCTCTGTTTCTCCTCCTCTATGTATGGCTGATTTTCCAATAAAATTTTTTCAAAAGTCTAAAAGATAAAAATAAATCTTATGAATGTTATTTTAAATTATATAAATTATTATATCATTATAACTTATAGGAAAAAATTTGCTCTTACATTTATGCACAATCTTTCCCTAAAAATAAGTATTTACAGGATAATTTTTAATATTTAAACTATGCATTTAAGGGAGGAGTTGATATTGAAATCAATGCTACATCAAATATGTTCTGAAATTGTTACTACCATTTCTTTGGTAATTCTTCAAAAATCTCCTTTGCTATCATCTAGAAACATATATCTGCTGCCCTTCTTGCTTTTGCTATTATCATTTCACCCTCTGCTGTATTCCCATCCACTATTGAGATGAAATTGAAAATGAGTGTACTCAGAATTAGTTCTCTAGCTGATCCTTGCCTCTTTTTTTTTTTAATATCAGAAAGTGGATAGAACTAAAGCATCAATCAATGCTAAATCAGTAATGTGGAAGACAATGTTATTTCTTGCCAGTCTAATCATTCTTCTTCTAATTACTCCCTGAACAATGTCTGACTTTGAAGAATAAGATGTGACCTTAACTTTGAATTTGTCTGAATTCAAATCGGAAATTGTGTACATGTGGTATATCAGCTACCACTACTTTAAGAAGGAATATTTTAATGTTTCCATATTTACTTCTCATTGAATTGAAAAACAGAGTCACAAACAGAAGGAGAGACAAAAGGAGAGTTTCCATGTTCTGGTTTGCTCTCCAAATGCCCACAGCAGTTATGTTCTGTGCAAGACCAAAACCAGAAGCTTAGCATCCTATCCAGATCTCCCACATAGATGGCAGGTGCCCAAGCAATGAAAATATCCTCTGCTACTCAGGATCCATTAGCAGGAAGCTGATGAGAAGTAGAGCAGTCAAGCCTTGAAACAACACCTATGTGTGACTTAGCAATGTGGGATGCAGGCATCCTAAGTGGCTTAACCCAATATACCACAATACCCACCACAAAAAAGTAAAGTCACACTGGCAAAGTTATTGCCCCTAACTAGAGCTGTGAGAACTGTGCATCTGTTCAGTTCAGTGGGCACAATTACAGTTCCATGTGACAAGCAGTCTACTTGGTCATGCACAGCTGCTGTAAATTAGTTATCCAGATCTGTATATTGTGGTTTGTCTAGTGCCTGCACATTGTCTTCCCATGTGCTGAAATACTTTGAAATGATAAAAGTGTCTTACTGATTTTAATCTTTGCATATTTTTGAGAGAATATTAATCAGAACTTATTCTGAGAATGAATAAACTGTTTTATTCCATAAACATTGTCAGTCAAAAAAGGAGCAGGGGAGTGCAGTTTGAGTGTTGATTGCTCTACTACCTGCAACAACTATCCCATACCAGAGCACTAGCTCAGCTCCTGGCTGCTCTGCGTCCAATTCTTCTTCCTTCACGCAAGACAGTCACAGATGCACTTCTTGTGTCCTGCCTATTCTGGCTTAGTTTTGGCTCAGGCCTGGCTGTTGTGGCATTTGGAAAGTGAACCAAGACATTGGAGACTCTCTCTGTTGCCTTGTTGTTTTTATTTTTTAATGTATAAATAAATAAATAAACAACCCTTTAAAATATGTGGCTGTTAATGCCACATTCATTATTCATACCAAAAATATTTGGGGGATGAGGCTATGCATTCTTTATCAATCTGACTTCTAGTGGGTACCAGCCTTCAACTCTATATTCTTAAACTTGGGCTTGATATTACAGTTATACAATATGCATGTGCAGCTTGAGAAAAGTCAACAATTGTCAAATATTTTCACAGCATAATTTATACAAAACATGGAAAATATATTGTCTTAACTTAGCTACCCGACAGTTATACTAGTTATATTACCATTAACAAAATTGCGTGTTAAGCAACAAAGATAACATTTCATATTTCAAGAAGTTAGTAAAAACTTAACCAAGGGATTAAAAACAATATGCTAACTAACAAAGGAAGAAAAAGATACAATGCATTTAATTCACAGGATGCTTTGAGAAGATTAAAGCATCCCTGCAATTTTACTGGTGCTAAAAACACACAACTTGAACACATCATGAGAATTTATGAGAAAAATGCAAGCTGAGACATTAAAATATTTTTAAATAAATTACAAAATAATTGATATTTTGACCTCAAAGCTGTCACTGGCGACAAAATAGGTTAAACTGAAGATTATAATGGTGAGTAAAATAAGCCAGACCCAGAAAGACAAGTTTTACATGTTTTCTAATGTTTAGAATTTAATGTAGAAAGAGTATAAAATAATATGAGTGGATGCTGTATCATTTGACATATAGTTACATATATTATCTTTAATGAACTATACCTTCTCTATAAGAATTTATCTTTCTTTTAATCTTGATTGAATTTGAACTGTAATACTACATCAAGGTGGAGGAATCCACCAGGGGGGAGGGGCGTGGGGAGGGGTGGGGGGATTCCCAGAGCCTATGAAACTGTCACATAATGCAAAATAATTAATAGTAAAAAAGAATTTACCTTTCTTTTCTAACTTTATGACCCTTGTAATGAATTCTACCATACATGATATTACCATTCCTGATTTTAAGAAAAATAGTATTTATATGTGTGTTTATAACATTTACTTATGAAGGGATGTGCTCAATGTTAGATATTGCTAAGTCAAACAAAACTAAAAATACAAATATCTCCTAAACTAAATAAATTCATAAGCTTTCTATTTTAAAAGTTCATGTAATGAAATAAAGGCAATGAGAAACACTTCTGAAGTATTTTTTTAAGGAACAGAGATTAAAGAAAGATATCCCTCTCTTCTTCTCTCATCTCTTCTCCTTTCCTCTCCTCCTTCCCCCTCCACTCCTTTTCCCTCCATTTTCCTTCTTTCACTATCCTCTCTTCTCTTTTCCTCTCCTCTCTCCTCTCGTTTCCTGGGAGACAGCCTAAGGGGAGCCAAGAAGTAAAGGTGCAAAGGCCAGAGCCATGAAGCCCAGGATGTTCCTCAGCCCTTCAAGGAGGTGACCTGGGGTTACAGCTGCAGCACGCAGGGTGGGGTTCCTGGGGTCCCATTCTGGAGCCATGCAGGATGGGGTGGTTGGGGTCTGGGGCTGAAACTGCACCAAGTGGGACTAGACACGCATGAGAGATAAAGCTTGGTACTCCAGAAAATCAAAGACATCAAAAACCTCTGCAAGACAAAGAAAAAAAAAACTTTGCTTTCAATGCATTGAGAATCTAGCACTTTAAGGCACATATTAAAAGATTTATTTCTTTTTATTGGAGAGGCAGATTTAACAGAGAGAAGGAGATCCTCTATCTGCTTGTTTACTCTCCAAATGGCCATAACAGGCAGAGCTGAGCTAAATCCAAGTTTCTTCTGAGTCTCTCATGTGGGTGCAGGGTCCCAAGGCTTTGGGCCATCCTTGACTGCCTTCTCAGGCAACAAGCAGGGAGCTAGATGAGAAGTGGGACCCCCGGGATTAGAACTGACACCCATATGGGATCCTGGCATGTTCAAGGCGAGGACTTCAGCCGTTAGACTACCAAGCCGAGCCTCCAATTGTATTTTGTAATATAGCTGCCTCTATGCCTTTATTTGTTATAATTGATGACATAGTATAGATTTGGCTTCTTCCTGTGTGAGATTCATGTTATACAGTTCTATGGCCACCTTTTGAGGGAGGAACTTATGTGATAGGCTTTTTGGGTATTGGAAGCAGTTCTTGTTGATATGGTGAGTGTACCTGACATATACATTCCTGCGTCTCCAGGTCAGGCACTGGAGTTATTGCAACAATGCTGCCTCTCGAAGCTGGGTGTGCTTGGAGACTCCTAGATACTACTGAAATCCAGACCTTCAAGTGTTGCACTAATGATGACTAGCTAGATGTACAGCCAGAAAGGACTAGGGAATTTTCCCACAGCGAGGCTGCTCATCTATATTGCTGTCAGGCACCATGATGCCCTCTTCCTATTTTCCAAATGAGACATCCTTGGAAGGCAACATGTAAGATAGGAGCTACTGCCGCCAGCAATGGTGGCCACGATTGCATGTCTTATACGTCTCTCCTCTGGATTATGGAGTTTCTGAATTGTCCCATTACTACTTTACTGGATTGCTTAGCTCTTGTGCAGGTATTTCTAGATGTGAACAGCCATTCACATTGCTCTTTCTGGAAACACAGTTACCAGAGCTTCTTATGTAGCTTCTGCCTTGGTATTTTCCCCACCATGTTGCACAGTTTGATTGGTTCAGCCACCAAGAAAAGTCAAGATTAAGAGAAATCATCTACAAAGCTCTTTTCAAGGCCACATCATCCATCTAATCTAACCTTCTCTTTAGCCATTAACTTATCAACTATCCAATCTACTCTCTTTTCTTTAAACAGGCCAGCATTGCATACTTTGAGAATACATTGTTTTCTTTGCATCAAAGACCTGCATTTTTGATTACCTGCTGAATATAGCTACTATCTTTTCCCATGCCACTAAAATGTCACTTCTGTAAAATTCTGTGTCACCTTCAAATTTTCAGAATTTGGAGCATTTCGATTTTTAGCTTTTTGGATTGCAGGTGCTCAAGCAGTAAGGTCTATACAAATATTTCATAATCTGTAAAGCTGGAAAATCTCATCCCAAGTGTTACATATAAGGAATACTCAACCTATACAGTAAAAATAGAATGGTTCATACTTTCATAGAGAGGTGGCTCTTTGTTCATTTCCCTTAATATTATAAGGTGTGAGGCTCAAAAAATTTATTAGGCCTGTGACTGCTGTCTTTAGGTTACAGCTTTTGAGATCATCCTTAAATAAAATACTATTTTTCCTAGTCGTTTATTAATTACCATTAGTCAGCGCAATGCTAGAATGAATATCTCCAGAATAAAATTGGTTTGGATATTTAAGGCATACATATTGCTAACTCATTAATTTATTCCACTCTTAGCATGCAGCCAATACAATAAGGCATTGGAGAAACACTTTTGCCTCCTACCTTCCAAAACTCTTGTCTCAAAAATCCAACCCAGGAAGCATTTAGAGTTATTCAAGTTCAAAAGTGCATAAGGTTAAGTTGTGAATGCACTTGAAAAAAAGTCAAATTAATCACTTAAATTTGTAAAATTGGCAACAGAAAGTAATCCTAAAAAGGCAGACATCTGTCAGCCTACTCAAATTTCCTCTGGACAGCACTAATCAGAGTAGCATATTTGAAATTTGGAGCACTTTTGGAATATAACACATGTCCATTTTCATTTCCATAGCTTGTATTTGGAAAAGCTCACTCTAGATGTAATAGCCAATTCCTCTGAGTTGATAGTCATTTTTACCCATAACATTCTCCAATTAATAACATCAAGAAACTGTCAAGATGTTTGGGGGTCTATGGGTTTCTGTGTTCACCATTTGGGTTTGCCTCTGCCATAATAAGAAATGGCATTTTACTACTTCCCAGTTTCCAGCACTTTTACTCAGACTGGCTTTTGACCCAGAGGAGTCCTAGATAGTCCTAGATACTGTGTTCCTTGATTTCCTCTATACTTTCCTGCACTTCTCTGACACTTCGTCCTTTGAATGTATAAGCCTGGAGAGTGACTAATTCATAGGAGGCAAGAAAAGGTCTTGATATCTCTAAATAACTTCTTGGTTGAATTCATGACATCCTAGTTTCTTCTAAACAGAAAATGTGATTTTGTCAATTTGACAAGTAAAACTAAATTTTACTTCAGTAAGATAATGTCAGTGGATAACAGATTGCTTTCTTTTGCCTTTCAATTGCCTTATACAAAGACAAAAAGCAATTTGTTTTTGGAACGTTTTGAATTTAAATAGAACTGCAAGGCCTTTTCTGGTGTATAAATACCATGATGTTGTTAAATTGAAGTATTTTAATGAAAGGAAGTCTTTAAGTTAATAAATTTACCAAGATGGCTTTGTATTTTTATTTATTTTTGGTTCTATTTGCAGCATTGTTTGCAGTTAACAATCAAGTAATAAAATTCTGCTACAGATTTCATTAACTTCCTGCCCACACATCAATGACACTAGCTAGAATTTATGGATATATACTCTATAAGACATTTCCAAAGACAAGATTTTCTTAAGTAAAACAGAGCAGCTAACTTTTAACAAATATATATTGAATCAATAACTAAACTATTGATTATATTAGTAAAAACATTTTGTTATCTAGCTTTCTTATAAAATGTTCATCTAACAATTGATACTAAAGGTGGGCCTGGCACCGTGGCCTAGCGGCTAAAATCCTCGCCTTGAACGCCCCGGGATCCCATATGGCCGCCGGTTCTAATCCTGGATGCTCCACTTCCCATCCAGCTCTCTGCTTGTGGCCTGGGAAAGCAGTGAAGGCCAGCCCAAAGCCTTGGGACCCTGCACCCACGTGGGAGACCCAGAAGAGGTTCCAGGTTCCTGGCTTTGGATCTGCCCAGCACCGGCCCGTTGCAGCTCACTTGGGGAGTGAATCATCGGACGGAAGATCTTCCTCTCTGTCTCTCCTTCTCTCTGTATATCTGACTGTAACAAAAATAAATAAATCTAAAAAAAAATTGATACTAAGGGCAATAAAAAGTTTTTGAAAGCAAAGACTTCATGTATCATTTGTTGAAAGCACATTGGAAACAAAATTACTATAATAAGAGATCACAAAATATGATACTTTCATTGTATTAGTTGTTGCTTTTTTCCACAATGTTTATTAATTCAAAAAATTATTTTATTCATGAGTTTATAGCTATTGAGGAAAAATTTTGTTACTAATCATGTATAGATGGGCAATCCACATTTTCATCTCTTAACACTAAATCCTGTAAGGAATATTCTTTATATTAGAGAATAATACATTTCCTCTAGACCTTGTAAGATGGAAAATAATTAGAATGGGGCATGCTAGTTTCCTACCTGAAATTAGCTTGTAATTATAAGCTTATATACTTGTAAGAATATTGCACAATTTGTCATGTATGAAAAATTAGCTAAAATATTAATCAAGAAAAGAATCAAAGAGAGCATGTTTGATGACCATAACATTTTCTGATAAGTATTTTTGAAAATGGTGCTTTAAAAACAGGAAGTAAAAAGATCCTGAGGAAAAAAAAAACTAATTTTGACACTTTATTTGCATTCATTGAAGCACACTTGACTATTGCACTTCCATGATTAAGCAAACTGTCACTGAATGGTGCTCCTTAAGGTACTGAGACTGTGGTCACAGTATTGTCAAGATTCTTTCCCACTCTAGGCTAAGTAAGCATCACCATCTATCAAATAGTGGAGCTGTTAGTGTGCACCTGTTTTCATCAAGAAGCCATGTTCCCACAACCATCTAACTCTTTCCAGCACCATTTTCCATGACCTTCACTTACCTGCACTACTGACATGTTGGCTAAATCTGACAGTTCTTGTTTTGCTATTTGTTTTCATATCAGTTTATTGGTTCTTTTTTTCCCCCTCTTTTGTTTTTAAAGGCTTATTTGCTGTGGTTAAAAGGCAGAGTTACAGGGAGAAACAAATTGAGATCTATCTACCCAATGCTTCACTCTCCATGTGGCCACGATGGCCAGAGCTTGGCTGATGGAAATCCAGGAGCTTTTCGCTGGTGTTTTACATGATTGCAGGGTCCCAAGAACTTGAGTCCTCCTTTGGGGCCTTCCAAGGCTATAAGCAGGGAGCTGATTAGAAATGGAGCTGTTGGGAAATAGTGTCCATATGAGATATTGGTGGCACAAACTGTGGCCTGCTACGCCATAGCTCTGCCCTCTCTCCAACAGTGCTTTAGCCTAAAATATTTTTTTTTAAGGATTGACATTAACATCATATATATAACAGCTGAGTACAAACTTAACATCAAAGTTTCTATGCAGTTAACATCTTGTTTAGCATTAACAGTCATAAATTGATAAAGTATTTTGGGGAGGAAATTAAGCCACAATTTATACTTTGCAGTGTATAGTGGTTAAGCATGGTTTTACAGAACTTTGCATTTTAAAAATTGGAGGTTGTTAAAGTATCATATCAATAATTTTTCTGTTATCTGACATCCTCCACAGTGATAGTAAAGAAAAACAATATAAATAGCACAGCAGTAAAATACACAGAAGCCATTTTTGCATGAAGCAGAGCTAATCACAAGGAACCAAGGAAATAATGTAAATGGGAGTAAGGAAGAATATGCCAGGATGCTGGACAGTAGATGGACTGGGAGAAAAAGACTCTACATGAGAAATACAGGCAATGGCCACTATGGCACCTGTGTCAGACATCACTGTCATGGCCTTTTCGCATAGTGTTTTTTTTTAATTAATATTTAGCATTATATGACAGTTTCATAGGCTTTGGGAATCCCCCTCCCCTTCCCCCTCCCCTCCCCCCTGGTGGATTCCTCCACCTTGATGCAGTATTACAGTTCAAATTCAATCAAGATTCTTTCCTTGCAAACATATATTAAGCATGGAGTCCAGCTACTTGTTGTCCAGATGGGTTGAACGGTTTCTTGGGGAGACCATTTCTGGTCTGAAGTCAGAGCTGGTATAATATCATCACAGTCAATTAAGAGTCCCAATATAACATCAACAGCAATTTGCAATATTATGGAATTGACATAGTTTTGAGTAACCAGTATGTTAAAGAAAAAAAAAAAACAAAAACAAAGAACAAAATAACAAAAAAACAAGTCCTAACCACAACCTATGATTAGCTCATTGACATCTCAATTTTAGTTTATATACAGGACCGGACCGGCTGCTATATACCCCGAAAAGGCCACTGGGTACCATTCAGCTGTCTCGTGTCTATTTCATTTTAGTATTTAGCCATTTGTTGTGTTGAAGTATAATTTTGTTGATCTTGGCAGATTTTGGGATAATCCAGACTGGCTTTTAACTCTAACAAGATATTTGTCGACATTTAAGGTGCAGAACATTTTTTTTTTGGGGGGGGGGTGTGCAGGGAAATCCTCAACACCATGGGCAGGAGTGACCAATCTTTGTGTCCCACCCAGCAAGGCATGAGCCAATCCATGCCAGCTCTTTCCTGTCAGATTTCAAGCTCTACTTTCTGTTGTTTGTCTATTTATTTTAGGGGTTTTTTTTTTGTTTTTTTTTGTTTTTTTTTTTAAGTTTGTATGATTGTTTGTTTGCTGTGAGGGGTTTTCGAAGCGATCCCAATGGTCACTGCGAGGGAGGGCGGGGGTCCAGAGGTGGAGCCAGGCTTGGACCAGAGAAAGCTCTCCTCCCTGGTCCTGAAGGACATTAATTGTTCTTCTGTGTCTGCTGACCGCTCAGGGCTTCTGGCTGTCTTTCCGATGACGTTGGTTTCTGCACGGTAGTGTTTGGACTTCTTCCATCCCCTGCATAGTGTTTTAACTTTGAAAGCCTGTTAACTTTTTTCTACTCTTAGAGTTGGAAAGCTGGCTATCTGCAGAGAACCTTGAAGTCAGTATGTTCTCTAAACAAAGCATACCCTATATATTCTTTTTTCCAGTATATATACTTAATGTGTCTATACATTAAATTGAACTTTTGCCATTTATTTCATTTTGTTTCACTTTTCATATCTTTGCAACTACTCAAAGGAGAGGAATGAGTTAAATTTTAAAGTTTTATGCTTGGTGAAAGACTCAAGATGTAGCTGAGTTTTGGGCCTAAGCATGGGTCAGTTCTAAGAAGTCATGCTTCTACTTTTTCAAAATATTTAATTCAAAGGAACTGACAAAACATACAACCATCAACTTCCCTCTAATTAACCCTTAAGGAATTGTTTGTAAAACTCGCAATTGCCAACACAGATGTAAGCTTAGGTTCTAATTATGAAAGACGCAGGCTTCTCTTTTCTTCTTTTATTTTCAATTGCATTTTTTTTTGCTGGTAAATGAGACAACCCATTGTGTTTTCTTCAAGGATGATTTTCCAAAGGCAGAGGAGGAGTTGGAAGGCAATTGAGCTTTTTCATAAAAGGAGATCATAAAGCACAAATACAAAATGTTTAGTCTTGCCTCCAGAAATAATGGCATGTTTTTACTCCAAATAATTCATGTGCTCAGTGTGGATAGAACTGCATGCATATTTGTGTATAGATGTGCACACACATAAGCACATATTCGAACATGAGTGGAAAATTGAGGATTATGGAAGTGTGATAAATAGAGGAAAATCACTCAGTAATACCATTAAAAACACAAGGTAGAGATGCCAGATTTAGACAATTCTGGCAGAGCACTTAGATTTTGACAAACAGAAAGAAAAGCAGAATGAGCAGTGGAAGTGTGGAGGATCAGTTTCAGAAGGTTACAGATATGGCTGAAGTCCTTAAATTGATTTTTAATGTGCTTTCTTTCCTATGCCTTACCATGACATAACTCATGTTTGTATAGAATCTGACCAACTGAAAACATATTTCCTGACATCTTTTGCCATTCACGGCTGCCATGTGACAATTCTGGCCTCTGAAATCTGAGTAATAGAATAGAGTTTTGAAGAAAGCTGTCAAGGGATCTGAGGCTGGCTCACCAGTATTTGCTATTTCCTCTTCCTTTCTCTTTTTTGCCTGAAAAGTAAGGAGGATGGAGCAAGATGGCCAACACTGCTGTGATCCCCATGGTAATGATAATGACCTTAAGGAGGGAAGGCACAGATTATGAGAGACATTAGAAACAAAAACAAGCAAGAGACACTGGTGGCTTGACAGAGCCACTTCACAAATCCCAAACTTTACACTCACAGTGATCTAATAAAAGAAAATATCCAACTGGTTTAATTAAGTATCTAGTATCCTGTCAATAGCAGCTGACTACAATCCTCAACTGAGTCAGCTGTATTCATTAGAGATGATACTTGAAAAACGTAAGGTTTGTACGTTTCAGGCCCTTCTAACAGTGGGAACCCAAAGCTCCTAAATGGTGTCTTATTTCCATGAAAAAACAAACAAACAAACAAAAAAAAAGCCTGTTAAGTCATATATATCAACTCAGGTAAGTGGGCAAATTTCACCCTTACTTGAGAAAGTCAACAACAGTCATACCTAAAAGTAAGACTTTCAAGAAATAAATGGGCATGTGGGCATTCCACATTCCTTCATTCTTTCCAATTCTAGGGCAACATAATTTCTTTCAAGCCATGTATGTGAGATTGGTTTCTAAATGAAATGTTCTAGGATTGCTCTGAAAAATTTGGGCAAAGCAGAAAACAGTTCATTCAGGGCTTGCTTGCCCTCTCTGTGCTTTGCTCAAGTCTCAGCTGGTTCTTTCTCTTAGTCAACTCTACAGATTAAATTTTCTCTGAATTCCACCCCTTCTCTCCAGAAAACTTTGTTTCTAGCCATAAGTAGCCACATGTAATTAATAAATATATCCGAGTTTTTATTATTTTAGCTTTTCACTCATGCATGCTTCTTTCCTTGCTTGAACATTCAAGCGCACATGAGTTGATTATGAGACATGATAGACTACAGATTGATTCTGAGACATACATGATAGACAGGCTTGTTGGTGTCAGCTAATGACATCTATTGGCAGAAATGAGTCTGCATCAGAATCACTGGCAGGTTTGTTAAATAATAGATTGTTGTTGTCCCACATTTGTTACTATTGTTATTATTTAAGAGGTATGGGATAGAGTCTGCTTCCTCAAAGATGGTAATCTTGATATATGGGGACCACATTGTGAGAGTCATAGATACTATTTCTTTGAATTAAATTGATTTTTGTCCATATTTGGGGAAAAAACGGTAAAAATATCTGAGGTTTCAGAAATAAATGAATACTCCCTGAGGCTAGATTTTTGTTCTAGGCTTAGGGATAATAAAAAAATGGAAAATATGTCCATGTGCCCCAGAGAATGATGAATACATTTATAGATCTAAGATAACATCAGTGTGTTATCTCATTTTCAACTATAGCCCAACTGCTCTTTCTGCACCGGATAGTAGCAAATAAGTACTTCTAACTTGGGTCATTCTCCTGAGATCCATGTATCTAAATACTGACTCTCCCACTGGGGATCCAACATGTATCCTCCAGTTTGGAGATGGCAAATAAGGTCTATATCCTGTGTCAACTAGAATTGACAGCAGCTATGATAAATTGAGAAACATTTTGTAGTTAGAACCAGATTTAAAATTGGGGAAAACAGAAAAAGTAAGAAAACAAACCTTGATTCATTTTTGTCTTTCAGAAATACAGGAACAGTTGGTGTTACCATCTGGCTGGAAAACTCTAAGCGCCTCCTGAACCAAGCCATCTTCTGCCCTTGCTCCTCTTTCTCTTCCAATCCCGACTTATGTCAAGAGCTGGATGAAGCCTTCTGTTTCCTTTGAGGCTAGAACCACAGCAAGTATATTCCTGGACAAAGGAATCCACAATTAGTATATTTACTCAGTGCCAAACACCTTGCTCTAGAGTTCCTTGCTCTCCTCTCCAACTACTATTCCCTGTCTCCCTATTAGCTTTTCTGTCTTAACCAATTTTGCCAATAATGTATTTATGATCATTTCATGTGAATTGTGACAGTAAGTTTTATAGTGACTTCTGCCTTCTTATTTCCATTTGGATGAATTATTTATGCAAATCCATGATTTTCATTTCTATTAGCCCTGTATTGTACTAAGCATTCTATTCTCTGGTAATGCAACCACATCTATGTGGTCACCCAATCATGAATTTTACTGTTTATCCTTCCAATCAGGTGCTACAATGCCAGATCCACTTCTGCATTTTACCTTAGGTCCTCCCTTAGGAAAAAAAAAAGTGTTTTTTTTTTCTTGTTAAATCAGTAATGATTTGGGGATGCAAGGCAACATATTGAACATAGTAGGTTTTCAGTGCTATGCTTTTGTCCCCATCTATCTTTTCAGTATCTTATTTTTCTATATTACCTTCTATTCTTTTAAAATAAAAGATCTTCCACCAAGCCATCTCTCCTATGCTTCTGACACTGCATACATTGCCTTGACCATTTGTCATGCAGTATTCATCTTCCTAGATTAGTGAACTCACCTGTCATGGCCCATTTTGTTCAGGAGCAAACATTTCTAACCAGTAAGGCAATTACAGCTGAAGCTGTGTGCACTATCATGGTACGATGAAAATACTGCCAGCACATTCCAGACTCAATCAATAAAGCATGTAGCAGAAGTAGCATCTTTGAATGCCCCAAATCCAACAGCCTGCTGATAGCGTGGGAAAAGCAGTGGCAGATGACCCAAGCGTTTCTTCCTGTGAGAGACCTGAAAGAAGCTGTGTTTGCAATCATTACAATCTGAGTGAAGCAATGGATGGAGGATTTCTCCCTCGTTCTCTCGCATTCAAATAAATGAATCTTATTAAAAATTGATAAATGATTATGTAAATGAATTAAACATGTAAAAACAATACTTACATTTTTATCATTTGTAATGCATTATATTTCAGTAACACACAGATATAAAGCACAAAAAAGATACTAGATTAATTAGAATTAATTCTTTGCTGTAAAGTTCATTGATATCACGGCCAGTTTATTATAAACAGTCAATGTAGGTTAGCTGTTTCTATCATCTCATCTGATTGAATTAGCATTCATTAAGTGTATTTGATTTTTTTAAAAGATTTATTTATTTTATTGGAAAGGTAGATACACAGAGAGGAGGAGAGACAGAGAGGAAGATCTTCCATCCAATGATTCACTCCCCAAGTGGCTGCAACGGCTGGTGCTGCTCCGATCCGAAGCCAGAAGCCAGGAGCTTCTTTCCAGGTCTCCCACGTGGGTGCAGGGTCCCAATGCTCTGGGCCGTCCTTGACTGCTTTCCCAGGCCACAAGCAGGGAGCTGGATGGGAAGTGGGGCTGCCGGGATTAGAACCAGACACAGTTCTGTGGCAAAAGTGGGACCTTACTTTCCACTTGCCTGGGATACAGATGTGTGGGTGAGACCCCAGGCACAGCCCATGGGCACACTATGCTAGCCTGGGGCCTTTCCCTCCCACCTCTCCACTAACCCATGGGACAGAAACATGAACATGATCTCAGGCCAGCTCTGAGAGCCCCCATCAAGAGCTCCCAGACCCCGAGCTCATGGAAGAGAATAAAGCTCCAGTGGCTCCAGCTCCACAAAGGTATGCAGTACCTTTTGTGTTTGTGTTGTTTCCCTTAGCTTATTGCTCTCCAAACTCCTCCATATCAAGGATAATGGGAATGTAGCAAATGTCTAGCTTATTTACAACTACTTTTTCCTGTTTGCTATGGTTTGAATCTCTCCTCCAGACTATGTGTTTACATTTAGTTGCCAAGGTAGCAGTGCTGGATGTTATGACTTTAAAATGTGATTAGGTTATAAGGGTTCTGCCCTCATGAGTGGATTAATGCTATTATTATGAGAGTGGGTTGTTTATGTCAAAATTAGGATTGTTATGAAAATGAATTTAGCTTCCTCAGTCGTCTCTTGCTTCTGCTCACAACCTGCCTCTCCCTCTCCCTCCTTTCTCCCCCTCTCCACATCTTCTCAGTCCACCGTGTTCTCTGCTATAGAACAGCCCAGCAAGAGTGCCCTCAGCAAGAGTCTCTTCTATCCTAGACTCCACAGCATTCAGAACTATGAAAAATATGCTTTTTCATAATTACCCAGGCTGTGATTTTCTATTATAGTAACAGAAAACAAACGTAGATACTGACATAGTGATTCACTAGATGCTTTTACAAAGTTATAGCATGAAACTGTAGCTATGTGACCCTTTTACTTTTCACTTTAAGTGCAAGTCAGTAAATTGCATGAATATTCAACATTTTATTACAAAATGAGCTTTGAGTTAGAGTATTCAGCCCATCTTTAGGCTAATGTGAACATTCTGAGCATGGTTAATGTAGGCTAAGGTATGAATGTTCATGTTGGGGTCCGTGCAGTGGATGTGGGGGACATGAAGGTGTGAAGAGTATTGTTCCATTGCAGGCAGGACCGCAAGGAACTTCCCGCTGCATGGCAGGGTTCCAGCTGATGTCTGTACAACCACCTGAATGCAGCTCCACAATCCTTTGCATGGACACTGGACAACCCTGCGGAAGAATTCTAATCCATTTATGCATTGTTTGCTGCTGTGGAGCTGGCCTTTTACTCAATGTGAGCTGTCTTGGCTGTCCCCATTGACCTTATGCTAATCAAGGGACCTGTATTAAGGGTTTCATTCTTTCCTCAATCTTTAGGTTCTCCTTTTCTTTGTAATACAAGGTTGAGTGGTAGAATAAGAATTGTAGCAGGAACTTCTAGAGATTTTAGGTGAAACCAATAGCAGAATTATCCTTAGATACACCCACTTGACCATGATGTAAAAAGTCTGAGCCAAAGTTAGACTGATTCTGTATAAATAAAGCAGGCAGCTTTCTTGTGTTGTCTGTTATGATCATGAAATCGTAGTGGTGCATTTCTTTCCTGTTTATGCCTCATCCACACACCCTTCTTGAGTTTCGAACTCAGCTGGAGCTGGACTCCGGCATGTTCAATAGGTGAAATATATGAAATACATTTTCAACTAATGACAGATTCAACTTTTAGCCTATTGATAAGTATGTAACCTCATCATAAGTTAAAGCCTTGGTTGGATCTGTATGTAGATTCTTATAAACAGTGCTGTAATGAGCATGGAGTACAATTTTTTTAAAGATTTACTTTATGTTTACTGGAAAGTCAGATATACAGAGAGGGGGAAGAGACAGAGAGGAAGATCTTCCATCTACTAATTCACTCCACAAGCGGCCACAACAGCCAGAGCTGTGTTGATATGAAGCCAGGAGCCAGGAGCCTCTTCTGGGTCTCCCACATGGGTGCCGGGTCCCAAGGCTTTGGACCATCCTTGACTGCTTTCCCAGGCCACAAGCAGGGGTCTGAATAGGAAGCAGGGCTGTTGGAACACTAACTGGCACCAATATGCAATCCTGAAGTGTGCAAGGCAAGGACTTTAGCCATTAGGCTACTGTGCTGGGCCCTGGGTGTACACATTTTTTTTTTACCTAAAATTTTGTTTTAATTTCTTAGGATATATACTAAGATGAGTAATGTCTGGGTCATGAGGTGATTCTAAATTTCTTCAGGAAATCCCTTGGTATTCTCTTCATGGTTGCCCACACCTATAAGAATAGGGAGTAAAAGAGAAGACCATATTGTAGCAATAAACACTCCTGCCGACATTGGGGAGTTGACACCTATATAATGACAGGGTCTTTGAGGAAAATTAGTCTTTTATAGAATGCTCACTTTCTATGAGCATAGGATAAAATGGCTGAGAGCAACTACCTTGTCCCATCCTGTTCAGTAGATTTTACTCTTTGAATCTGTACTCACATGTACCTGTGGCTGCTTCAGGTTACTTAAGTGGACCCTTGTCGTAGTCTTTAATTAGAGTGGGACAATGAGAAAGCAAGAGTTTAAATATTAATCTGCAGGGCCATTGCCATGGCATAGTATATTAAGACTCCATCTGTGGCTATGTTTAGTCCTAGACGATTGATTTCTGATCCACCTCCCTGATGATGTGCCTAGAAAAGCAGCAGGAGATGTTCCCAGTCCTTGGGACTGTGTATACACATGGGATACCCATGTGGTCTGCCACCTGTTTCTGGCCATTGTGGTCATTTGATGTATTCATTTGGGGAGTGATTTTCATTTCAAATAAAAATAAGTAAAATCTTTAAAAAGACCCATCTGTACCATACACTATCACTGAGCTATTTCTGTTAGAAAACCAACTATAGATCAAAACTGAAAAACAACAGACTGAAAGTTGATACAGTGATTCTTAGATGGTTTTTGGTAATAAAAACATTTCTGTGTTTACTCTTTTCAAGTTCAGTTTTATAGTAACAGAAGCAACACCATTTGCAAAGTAGTGCACACTGAGTTTTTGTGTGTGCCTTGATAGCATTGACTTCAGGCTGGCCATGGCCCCACTTAGCCTCAAGCCACTGGCTTCCTTTAGCACTGCTGAAACCATCCACCTGCTGGTCTGAAAGGGATCAGTGGACTCCAGTGTGCTTCAGGCCTCAGGCTTGAGCTTCCAAAACAGGTTTCTCATTTTGGCCTTTCATCTTTGTTGATGAAAGGTGTGGTATACAAAATGTTGCTCTCTGTTATAAGGAAATTTAAAATTAGGTTCTTCTGAACAAAAGGCATCCAAGGACAGAAATTATTCTACTAGACAAACAAAACCAATTACGTACCAACAGGTTTATATTTTGATTTGAAGGGCTAAAGTTGTTGCCACTTTCTAATTAACATGCTCTCAAATTATATGCCTTTTCTGGATATATAACTGCAGTAATCACTTCATCTTAAAATATGTTCATTTTTGGTGAAATTCATGAAAGGATTAACTAGAATGGCAACATAGAGTTGAGCAAAACTCATTTCTAATTACAAAACTCTAAATGAGGACAAAGGGTAAGTATCATGTGGTTTATACGTATCATCTAAGTCTTCCTCTGTCAACTTAAATCAACATTAGTTTTAAATCTCTTAAATCAACATTAGTTTTTTTTCTTTTTCTGTTTTTTTTTTTTAAGTTAAGGTAATTTTCTGCCATTTGGCTGGATGTTGATATTTTCCTCTGCCTTCTAGATTATAGAGTAGGTAAACAGCAATTAGATGCCTTAACACATTTTTAGACGCATCTGAAGTCTAGAAAAGATATGCACATTCCTTAATTACCTGTAATGTTACCATGGATTAAGCCACTGTTTATAATATTGACATTATATATTATAGTGACTTCTCAGTTTTTGGCTGCTATGCTTCTGACCCAGCTTCCTGCTAAAGCATCTAGAAAGGAAGTGGCCAAATTGATTCTTGCATGGAAGATCTAAATGGGGTCATTATGGCATTTGGGGGAATGAACTTGCTCATGCAAGAACTCCCTCTCTCTCTCTCTCTCTCTCTGCTGTTCTGCATTTCAAATAAATGATTACTCAAAAAAATACATTGTGATTAACTCACTGGTAAGGCTATTTATAGTGAATATAAGTGAAGTTAAAGGTAAGGGAAGTATGTCCCGTTTCAAGTGAACAAAAAGGAAAAGTCAGGTTTGTAGCCAATTGACATTGCCTTAGAGCTTTAGTGTGAACTGTACTTTAAATTTAATAAGAGCTTCTTGACTTTCATTTGTGGTAGAGCTTGTAGAGACAGTTGAAAGATGCTCTCATAAAGCTTCAAACTGAAAAATGCTCAGGGAGAATGATCAACAGCATCTTCTGTTGCTATAAACCTCTGTGAGCACTACAGTTCCTAGCACAAAGGTAATGATTGGGTAACGATATTTTGCTTCTTGCCACACTTTATTTGAGGTACAGGTGGGTTAGGGTACCTGCACTTTCATCCATGTTTGCAGTCTCCATGTTTGACTACTAGCAGAATGGTCTCAGAATGTTATTTTGAAGTTGGTTCATGTCTTACACTACCGCTTGTATGGTTTCACCTTCTCAGTTTAAAATATGCTGCTGACAATGTGTTGGCTGTAAACATTCCTCATTAGAAACAATGGCTTCGAAATAGATTTTCAGTAAAACTTTCAGAGCTGGGACAAAATCTTGCTGTAAATGTATGCAATAAAAATCACCAAGCTACCACTGCTTTTCCACCGTTCTTTTAGATATTCCATTACTACTCCTTCCATTTAGAGTTTAAACATTTAAAAAAATAGCTGTAAAACTGCCTTCCACACAATAGAGATTTTTTAAAATAATCAAACTTGGATATTGTCAGAGAAAAATTAAATGAAATATTTAAAATAATCCTGGATCAATCCTTAGAATTTAAAATTTCAAACATAAACAAACAAAAAAACATGTGAAAGTTGAAGACAGTTGGTCTTAAGCTCAATTTCTCTCAATTTCAGAAAAATAAAGGTACTTTTTATTGGCCTTTATCTTAAGTAAATTTGATCAGTTGCTAAAAATTGCTAATTGTTCATTTTAAAATACTCATCAAAATTAGACATCCTGGTATAACACATGTAAGGTTACTTAAAAAACTTTAAACATTCATGGCTCAATTATCCTGTCATGAACATGGCAAAGCATATAAATTCTCTTAAAAAATTTTTGCTGGGACAGGAAAAATAGCTTAATTCTGAATGAAAAAACAGCTAAAAAATGAACATCTCATTGTAACATTTTCTAAATCGAAAACCTTAAGTCTTTGCGAAAATATAAAGCCCTATAGTCTACATATTACTTGGTCTGATTCTTATTTTATGCTATCGATTACAGCTTTATCCAGGGAACAGAATTGCAAATAGGAATGAGCTTCTGATTTGAGATAGTTTAAAGATGAATGAAATCTGGGAGAAGGTTGAAATATATGTGTGTATTGTTAGGTCCAAAATGTTGAGGTCAAGCAGCAGTTTTTTGAGTAAAATTAAAATTGCGTTCAAGGTTCCAAGCAAGCTGCAGCCCTTCCTCCTGCTTCCCACATTCCAGTTACAATCAGCTCATTGCTTTCTGCACTCTGAAGCAGTTCCTCTGCTGCCTTCTTAGGACAGAACAGCCTTTCAGTGAGTGGCGCCTTCAGGAAGCATTCCCAAATTAACCCCATTTCTCCCATTCATATTTTTGTTCTGGCTCAACACAGCCTACTGCTCTGGAAGAAGAAAACTACTTTTTTTCCTTCAACCATTATACATTTTTACTTATAATAAACCCCTGTAACAATGGATAGACTAACAAGAGAAAAACACACTTGTGTTTCACATGTGCATAGGAGATAGTCAGGAATGAGTAGTTTTCAAAGAGATGGCTTTGAATTCCAGTTTATATTATTAAAAGAAAGGACTTTTAATGTCTATATGTAAGATCACATGGAAAGGCAAATCAAAGAAAAGCATTAAATAGGAAAACAATAGAAATGCCTCTGGTATCATCTCCAAATTCATAAGAGTATGAAGTCATCTTCCATTGCCAGCTTTTGTCCCTTCTGGTCCTACAGTGGGAAGGCATGGGACTGGAGGATGAATCCTCTTTTGGAGTTTCTGAGTCTTTGTTCTGCTAGGCAAACAGAAGGGGTAGAGAGCTCTCCTGCAGTTTTCCTCCTCGAATTCAGGTAAACATTCTGTCTTCCTGTACTCCAACAGGGTTTCCTGTACTCCAACAGGGCTTCTTGTACCAATGGTTTCCTTAATGCCAAGTACAGGTTAATCTTTTCTAAGTAGACAGTGAGAACATAAGAAATGATGAGATCTGTCCACTATATGCACATCCTCCATCTCTGTGGTTTTACCTGGAATTACTGCCTGTACTTGTTTTTCATTTTCACAGCTATTTTACAAATATGTATTGAATTCTTCTATGTATTGTGATGTATGAGATATGTTTCTGGGATTATACTTAAATTAAAACATAATGAAAAGAATGAACTCTAATTTTCCAATTTGCTCTCTTTTCTATTAATTGGAAGTATAGACTCCCACAAACACCTTACTCTCAATGATTATCTGAAAACACACACACACACACACACACACACAACAGGATAGATTTTGAGGGCTCATACTAGAAACCCATGCCATTATCAGATGACATTCTCCCTGTAATCCCCACTGTTGCTGCTTTGTTTTAGGTTGTTTCATGATTGCTAGAATCCCCTCTGTCTGTGGGTTTTTGTGTTAAAGCATCTTAGTTTCTTCTTGTAATCTCCTCTACTGCTTAGAAATCAATTTACTGAAATTGACTAGAGGATCACGATGAGATAAAATAGCCTGCTGTCCTATAGGTCCTTTGAAGAACTTCAATGTTAATATTTGTTTTTACACTTCTGGTTTTTTGTTCCAACCAACCCAGAACTGGAGTGCCCCCAGAGACACTCTCTTTTGTATCTTTATGCTCATCAGCAACCCACGTAATTCTTAGCATATAGAATGTTCTCAATATATCGAGGCAAGATAAAAACTTTGTTCTTGGTATCTCTTTTTCCTGTATTGTATAATACTATCTGCATTATACTTCTTTTTGCTTAGATAGCAGACTCGCTAGATTTTGCACCCTGTCTCTGAAAGATTTGGGTAAGTTCCAGAGTTAATTGCATGGCAGATTCCTCTCCATGCCTCAGATGGTTCAACTATGATTCAGAGGAAAAATAAATATTATTTTCTCTTCACATATTTCAGTTCTTATCACCTTTACAAATTTTTGAATAGCCCCAAAATATCCTCCACAGTCCTTTTCCAAGATCTGTAAATCTTGTGCTCACTTAGGCAGCACATATACCAACAACAGAAAATTTAATAGGAGTTAAGGCTCTGAAACTCTTGTGGTTAACCATTTCCCTGAGCTATAATCTTAGAGAAAATAAATATTTGTTAACCCCCAATGAGACATGAAATTTTTGTTACATTTTGCAAAGTTCTCTCAAAACTTTGCCCCCCATTTTTCTCCTGTTAGTGATAGAGACAACACCACACACCTCAAAGGTTATTAGGGGGATTGAATGTGATACTAAGTAAAATAGCACACTTACCCTGGTAAGTCATACACTGGTTTTCCCCAAATGATTGCCATACTTGAAGCAGGTCATGGTTGAAAGTTGAAGTCAGGAGCCTAAAATACAACTTAGTCTTCCTTGTGGGTTGCAGAAATCCATGAGCTGTGATATCATTGACTGCCTCCTAGGCTGCACTTCGGCAAGAAGCTGAAATTGATAGTAGAGCTGACACTTAAATCCAGGAACTCTGGTATGAATTTTTCAATAGGAGCCATATCTAAATTGTCATCATTTTATCTCAACTCTCCTCAAGTAAATGGTTACCCTAAAAGTATAGTTTAGATTGTCAGGATGCCATGTAGCAAATTATTGGAGGAGTCTGACAAAAAGAATTTGATCAGTCTTAATTTCTGTGCAACTCAATGGCAGAAAGTTTAGGGTGATCTCCTTAATGAAGTAGTGCATCAGTAATTGTATCAAGTGTTTAATCGAATTAAGTTAGAACTTAAAATGCAAACATGACTATTCCCTGGCTTGATTTTTATTTTAACTTGTTTTTCATTGTAACAGAAGAGCAAATTTGCGGCTGAACTAACTAGTCTCTTTGTTACAGATATGTTCAGCTCCAATATCAATCCATCAAGGATTCTAACCCTTCACTTAAAATAGATCTTTCTTGCCCAAACAGCTATCAAGTTGTATAGTTTTGTTATCATTGAAGAACTTATTGCTATAGGAAATTTTCTTAGTTTGAGTTCTATTTATTTTAATTTTAGTTTGTATATTGTCTTTCACACTCCCCGAATGTAATACTAGCTTCATAAGCAGAATATCTTATTTGTAGGATGATTTAATGTGGTATTTATTTCTAAAAAGTTGTCTGAAATATAATAGGAGCTTAATAATTGTTGAAACAGCTGAAGGCTGCAAAAGTTACAGTGTATGTGTCTCACAGTGGAAAGTAAAATGACTGAGTGTGGCATCCCAGAAGATCTTACTCTGAACATATAAACAGGGGTACTTCTTCTAGAGCCACTCGCACGGATTTTTCAAACATACCTAACATATGCAATAATGAACTAATCAAATGAGAAAATTCACTGTGAACACTACCACTACTGAAAAAACAATCTTGGGACTTGTATTAATAACTTCAGAGTACAAAAAAAAAAGGCCTTACAACAATAAAAGAGTTAGCTAAGGGGGATAAAATTCTAAAGTTCACAGAATTTTACATTAATTGAGTGAATACTTAATCAGTGTTACCAGAAAAGCCTGGTGGGCTCTTTCCTCAGCTTAATACAGAAATACGAAGCCGGGAACCATTTTCAGACAGAGAAGTTTTATTTACAAAGTGACCAAATGAAAGTGGAAAGAAGATCGAAGGGGAAAGCACCTCCAGAGAGAAAGCCAGGAAGTGGGGGGTATCTCTTGAAAGGAAAGAGGGAGAAACACCAAAGGTTTCAGGAACGGTCTTGGTATTTTACGCATTCCCTGAGCCTTTTTTGTTGGGTGGAAATCTACAGGTAAAATGTTTCCTATGGTTAGTCTCATAACCAATTAGGAAATGGCTAGGCAGGCAATTCTTGTGCCACCCGTTGAAGGTGTGGCAAAGATGATCACAATCAAAAACTGTTTTCATCTTATTTCAGATACTGTTGGCAGAAATTAAATCGAAAAAACAAAAGCAACCTCGGTTCTTGTCTCACAGGAAAGAATTTTCATGCAAACAATTTGAGTAAGTGAAGCAAAATTTATTGAAAACAGAAACCTCCTGCCCCAGCATGATGCCGGGGGTGGGGCTAGTTCAATAGAGAAAGACCTGAGAAAATGGTGGAAGTGGAGCCTTTTTAAAATTTTTTTCTATTTTAAATTTTGAATTTTATGGTACAAGTCTGTATAGTCTTGGATTCTCCTCCCACAATTCCCATTCCCAGACGGATTTTCCACATAGTGTCACAACAGTACAGTCCATCAAAAGGAGTTACAATTACATTAGTCTGCTGTTTAAGTGTTCTCTGAAATTGCTGGTATAGACAATTTCAGACAGTCTATTATCCCTTTGTCTAGATATGCCCAACTCTTTCATTGGGGGTCCATCTTTTATTTGGAAGTAGGGATGCATGTTGTATTGTGTCTTCACATCTGGATATGGTAGACTTCATCACTACATATCGCAATTTGCATGATGGTTTCCTTATATTATAGAGAACATATGGTACTTGTCTTTTTGGGATTGACTTATTTCACTGAGCATAACGGTCTCTAGTTGGGACTATCTAGTTGCAAATGATATAATTTCATTCTTTTTAACGGTTGAGTACCACAGTTTCTTTCACCACTCCTCTTCTATTTTTTTGTTGTTTTCTTTTTTTAAATTATATTTTTGACAATCTTTACATAGTTAATTAGGGCACCACTCCTCTTCTGATGGGCATCTGGGTTGTTTCCATGTTTTTGCTGTTATAGATTGTGCTGCTATAAATACAGATTACAGATCTCCTCATATACAGTCTTAATTTCCTTTGGGTATATTCCTAGGAGCATTATTGCTGGGTCATATGGCAGGTTTATTTGCAATTCTTTAAGCACCCTCCATACTGATTTCCATATTGGTTGTATTAGCCTGCACTCTCACCAGCTGTTAAGGAGAGTACCTTTCTCCCCACATCCATGCCAGAAAGCATTGTTGCTAGAGTTCTGAATGTAGGCCAACCTCACTTGAGTTAGGTGGTACCTCAATATGGTTTTCATTGTTATCTCCCTGATTGCTAGGGAGCCTGAACATATTTTCATTTGTCTGTTAGCCATTTGAATCTATAATTTTGAAAAATGTGTGTTCATTTCCATTTGCCAATTCTTTCTTTCTTTCTATCTTTCTTTCTTTCTTTCTTTCTCTTTCTTTCTTTCTTTCTTTCTTTCTTTCTTTCTTTCTTTCTTTCTTTCTTTCTCTCTTTCTTTCTCTCTTTCTTTCTTTCTTTCTTTCTTTCTTTCTTTCTTTCTTTCTTTCTTTCTTTCTTTCTTTCTTTCTTTCTTTCTTTTTTGCTGTCCCTGGGTTTCCTAAGCTCTTTGTAAATCTTGGTTATTAGTCCCCTACCATTTGTGTAGTAGGCAAAAATTTTCTCCCATTCTGTTGGTTGTGTCTTCACTTTGTTAATTTTTTTCCTTTGCTGTATAGAAGCTTTTCAGTTTGATGTAGTGGAAGCTTTTCCATTAAAATCTGGAACTAGACAAGGATGTCCACTGTCACCACTACACTTCAATATAGTATTGGAAGTCCTTGCCAGAGATATTAGGCAAGAAAAAGGAATTGAAGGAATCCAAATTGGAAACAAGGAATTGAAATAACCTCTATTTGCAGATGACATGATTCTTTCAATCAGTTAGCAAGTTTCTGGGAAATTCTTGTGCCACTCCCTTGAAGGTGTGGGCCAAGATTTCAGCAGGCTTGGACTGTCTCATAAACATTCTAATATCTGTGTTTATCATGGCGTTATAGGTATAGATGAAGATAGAAAATCCAGTATCACTTTGACAAGGCATCTATAACTGTTTCACTGGGTGTTCTTGTATTTGACAGTAGAGATAGCTATCACCACATATCCTCACTCTCTGGTATGCTCGTTTCCATGATATAGCTCAACTATGAACAAATATGTAAATACTTATTAACCTATATACCTATTTGTTTTGTAGGAATGTTTCATTTGTTTGAAACTCAGACTTCCAGAGAAAGTGAGAGAGACACAAAGAGAGTCTTCTATCTGCTGGTTCATTCCCCAGATGGCCAAAATAGTGAAAAGTGGGTCAGAACAAAGCTAAGAGTCAGGAGTTTCTTACAGGTCTCCAACAAAGGTAGAGGGGACACAAATTCTTTTTTTTTTTTTTTTTTTTAAAGATTTTATTATTATTGGAAAGCCGGATATACAGAGAGGAGGAGAGACAGAGAGGAAGATCTTCCATCCGATGTTTCACTCCCCAAGTGAGCCGCAACGGGCCAGTGCGCGCCAATCCGATGCTGGGAACCAGGAACCTCTTTCGGGTCTCCCACGCGGGTGCAGGGTCCCAAAGCCTTGGGCCGTCCTCTCCTGCTTTCCCAGGCCACAAGCAGAGAGCTGGATGGGAAGTGGAGCTGCCGGGATTAGAACCGGCGCCCATATGGGATCCCGGGGTTTTGAAGGCGAGGACTTTAGCCGCTAGGCCATGCCGCCGGGCCCGGGACACAAATTCTTTGGCCATCTTTTACTGCACTTTCCAGGCCATTAGCAGGGTGCTGGATTGGAAGTAGAACAAATGGAACATGAATCAGTCCCCATATGAGATGCTAGATCCCAGGTTGTAGCTTAACCCACAAAGTCGTAATGCTGCCCTTTCCATATTCATATTTAACTTTATATTTTAAAGAGTTATAGATGCACCAGACATTTTTAGTACAGAGATATACTATATTCATATCATCAGTTTTTCCTACCAACTGCCATATAACATCAAAGCCAGAAGAGATTGACAGTAGCACACTGTAACTTGTTCTGCACCACTATATTATATGTGGGATTCTGTAACCACCATCCCAATCATAAGACTGAATTATTTCATCATCACAAAAGATCTCTCTCTAGCTACTCCTTTATACGTTTCAGTCATTTTGATTTGCCACAGTTATATGCTGTATTATTTAGAGTGAGATCAGCACGAAATTGTCTCATAAAGCACTGTTACAGAGAATGTATCCAATCTCTGCCTTGCTTAACAACTTTCAACAAATAAGCCAGGATTAGTCAGGGGAATTTGAAAGCAAGTTATTTTCATGAGTCAAACAGTGGCCTGAATCATTTATAAGGTGTCTGAAATACAATAGGTGGGAGCAGTATTTCTGTAGTTCATGTGCAATTTTTGTCCATGTGTAGTTGTTGATTACTGCTCTAAGATCAACTGGGTCTTTCTCCACTACAAGGTCAGATGTAAATTTTCCCTTACTATGAAAAAGCAAAACAAAATGTTTTGATTAAATTGAACCTGAAAGCATGTTATAAAAATTAATTTCATTTTAAACACTCGATGCTGACATCAGATCCTCTGAATTTTCCCTTCTGATTTTATAGATTTTCCCTTTCCTATCTTAGTGTCATCTGGGGATGAGCTTTGTTTAACAAGTATTTTGGATAGAGCTGACTTTTTTCTTGATCTACACCCATTTCTTAATTATGTTTTTGATTTCTCATGAACAATGCAATTCTGTGAAGTATTGATACTAAGGCCAGCAAAGTAACATTTTCACAGATGGTAATAGTTACCTACAGTGCTCCTAGGTTTTAACACCCTGTTTCCTCCCCCCACCAACCTCCTCCCAACACACATAGCCTCCTTGTCCCTAGAGAACATGTGAGCAAAGATCCCTATGCATAATATTTCTGAGGCTCTGGGCAGCTGCTCTCTTTCAGACTCTAAAAAACATCATGAAATTATATCACCAGAAGCAGTTCAATTGCCAGTGGACCAGCTGCCGTTTTATGTAGACAGATTTATCAAAGGGTTGAATGCTGAGAATAGCCTCAAATATGGGGACATTGTAATTATGCATTCCAAATGTAAGACTTCTCTAACCAAAGATATCATCACAACAGCACACATCTGAATCTGTGTCCTCTGCTCCCCTAGGATTAAATATCACTATAACCCAAATAGGCAATGCATCTGCAGTGTCAGCCTGAAAATTTATATTGAGTGCCCATGAGTTCTCCTAAACTAAAATTCAGAGGACCTCACACACACACACTTGGCACTTGGGGACACACGCAAAACACACATCATAAAGATTCACAGATCATTGCATTTTTAATTTTATATGTTATGTATTAGGAGATATTAAAAATTCTCTGTTGGTGGTATTGCTGATTGCCATTTGAAAGGCTATATTATCAAGTGTAGATTAGTATAAAAATATCAACAGTCACATATCCTTGAAGTTTCAATGAAACTTCAATAGACTGCATTTAGGGTAAGATTTAAAAAATTTCATCTGACAGGAATGCATTGGCTCTCAAAATCAAGTATGAAAAATCCGATCACTTAAAGGAGCCTGCTCCGTATGATACAGCCTTTTAGAATCATTTTTTTCTAAGAATAGAGCCTTTCATTGAAACACATGGCTTGTATTTCAGCTGAGCTTTCGATCTTATTTTAATCTTTTATGCTTTGCAAATTCTCTGGTAGAGCTTTTTTTCTTCTTTTTCGTTTATTTTGACATGAACTTGCACAAATTTCAGTTGTTAACCATATCCTTTTGTATTGCATCTCTGGGCAATTCCATGCAATTCATGTTTTAAATACTAGATACAATGGTGACCTTCAAACATTGATCTCCAGTCACGTCCGGCCCATGAATTCCAGAACATTCAGCCACTAGCTGTGCTATTTACTCATATATTTAGTGATCATGAAAATTCTTATTGAAATCTTAAGACTTTTATTCATCTAATCCTTTTATGTCTACTGATTTCTTGTGTTATTAATAATATTCAATATTAAAGCAGAATGTAAGCTTCCCATTAGTTAGCCTCACATAAATCTGGTTAGCAAACTAATTCTCTGGTTTTCCTAATCTCAGCTCCCTCTCCTGCTGCCATTTTACAGTAGCTCATTAGCTTGCTATTTTACTTCAGCCCCTTTTTATGCTATCCTTCTTCCCACTACTTTTTAATTTATTTTCCAAAATCTTTGATCTTGTCAAGCTACTGTTCTGGTCCCCCTTTTTTTTGAACACTCACTAGTGCACACATTCCAATGAACAACCTCATGTGATGCAATTTTAATGTATCTGTCAGCTTTATTTTTCTTGTATTCATAATAATCTATTTCTACATGTATTTCTGGGGAGTCCTTGCCAGAAGCTTCGCCATAGTTTACATAGCCATGCTTTGAATTTATAATCCTATTGATATTTCAAGTCGCAGTTAAATGTTTCCTCTATCATAAAATCTTCCCATATCCCTTGACAACTCAAAATCTCTCATTTTCCTTTCACAGGATTCTTTTATACCTGATTAAAGAATCTTGTTATTCATTCTTTTTAGAAATACAGTAAGTGAGTTTCATCGGTTCCTACTATGTGTGATGCACAAGGGTTCTAATGATGAGCAATATAGACCAACTTCTTGCTCTTAGGAGGCTTACATTCAATCATGAGACAAAGAAGAAACCCAAGAATTTCACGTTGCCAAGTGCTATGACTAAGGTAAAAGTAAGAGGCAAGATAATCATGGAATGTATTTCTGAAGAAATTACACTTAAGCTTCGTTCCAAATGATTAGCAAAAGCTGATAACAAGAAGTTTGACATAAAATGCTTTCTGCACAAACTCATCAACTGGTAAAAATTCCTGAATGTGAGAAAAACAATAACCAAGAGCCAGGAAACAATTGTATAAGTGAAGCACATTGGGCTTATCGGATTTTGAGAATTTGTTAAACATGTGGCTTGTGCAAGATGCTAACAGAGGTGCTTATTGCTCTCAGGTGGTAACAATGTCAACAGTAGCACAAATACAATTATGTATCATTTAATGGCAAGAGTATATTCTGAGGAATGCATCTTCATATAATGTTGTTATTCTAAAAATAACATAGAGTGGGTCAATACAAACCTAGATAATGAAACCTGTATACACCCAGGCTATATGATACAGCTTGTCTCTAGGATATAAAACTATGCAACATATTACTCTAATTTTGTAGGCAACTGCAACATAGCCAGGACTGTGTGTGTGTGTGTGTGTGTGTGTGTGTGTGTGTGTTTGTAAACAAACCTATGCAAAGAAAAGATATAGAAAAAATATTGGCTGATAGGAAATTTTTAGCTCCAGTATAATCTTATGTAACCAAATTTGTGTATTGACTAAAATGCCAGGATATGACACATGGGTATACATACTGGAGGTGTGATCAGTGCTGTAAGTTAGACATAACAACATAAAAGTTAGAAGCTCTGATGTATTTATAAGGTAGTAAAATATTTTTTAAATTGTTATTTGTGAGGGTCAGAGAAATTTGGGCGAAGTAATTTAATTTTCAACTCAGAAGCAGTTGAAATCTTTTTTGAAAAACAATGTTCCAAGACTGAGACCTGGGTAAATTCAACATTAAAAACCAGTTCCATAAAGATGAGTCCAAAGAGCCCAGTTAGAAAGAAGAAACCAGAAGGTAAAATTACAAAGCTGGGCCCAACGCCATGGCCTAGCAGCTTAAGTCCTTGCCTTAAATGCGCCCAGATCCCATATGCGTGCCGGTTCTAATCCCAGCAGCTGCACTTCCCATCCAGCTGCCTGCTTGTGGCCTGGGAAGGCAGTTGAGTATGGCCCAAAGCCTTGGGACCCTGTGCCTGCGTGTGGGAGACCTGGAGGTGGTTCCTGGCTCCTGGCTTTGGATCGGCATAGCACCGACCATTGCGGTCACTTGGGGAGTGAATCATTGGATGAAAGATCTTCCTCTCTGTCTTTCCTCCTCTCTGTATATCTGACTTCGTAATAAAAATAAAGTATTTTAAAGTTACAAAGCCAAAACAATGTTATAAATTGGCAAATACTGTTGAGAAATCATTGGACATGAGATTGGAAAAGCATCTATTGGATTTTGCCATGAGGAAGTCACTGGTAAGGCTGAGAAAAAAATTTGCGGAGCCCTGAGAACAGAAGAGCAACTAGAATGAGTTAAAGAGAAATGGAGGTCATGAATGTGAAAACATGATTTCTACTATTTGTTTTTCAAGACATTGGCTGTAAGCAGTAGTAGAAAAATAGAAAATTAGAATAACTTTAATTAAAGTGACTCCAACATTGGGTATTGTCAAGTGATTCAAAACTGAACTGAACTTTGCAAGCTGAATGTACTACAGACTACTTCCAATCAAAAACCTAGATTCTAAATCCATAATTAAAGCATAAAAGTTAGGCTTTCCTGGAGGAAATTGTTGAGAAATCTGCAATGAAGGGTAACTTTGGTTTTAGAGGATATTTTCCTATTTTGCAGTCAATCTAGAGAAAAGCACCAAAAAAAGATGCATGTTCTTAGGCACAGATCCGTGCCAATAGCACCATATCTGGAACTTTCTTTACCATTAGTTACAGAGATAAGCATCACATATCAAGGATGAAAATTATTAGTTCTTTACTGGAAATTCGTAATTGGGTAAAATACACAATATCCATATCATGGCTATACAGTTGTTTGATGATTTGTCCTTCACTACATGTCTATTTCTGGTGATCTCAATCCACTAGAGAGTGAATAATTGAAATGAACAATAGAGATTTTGCTGCCCAGCACTGTCTTGAATACATGATTGTAAGAATGTTGCTGTAAAATTCTTTAAAAAGTTCGGTTTACTGAAAAACAAGAGTATTGTGAATTGTTACTTCATATAAAGAATACCTAGAAGTTTTTGTATTTCACTACAGTTCTTGGATAGTATATAGGTATAATCAAATTCATAACTGATTTGAGGGGAATTCTCCAAAGCAATACATTTCATAGTATCTATCTAGAAATATGTCCTAATTCTCAAGTAAAGTTAGAGAATTAAGAAGAATAATGTCTTAAATGCAGTTTTGTAGTAACATCTTAAATAGAAAATATGATGTGACACAGGTTAAACTTATGATAACTTGTACATAGACATCAAAAAGAGAGTGTTCATAGTCCAAAAAATTAATTTACTCACCATCTTTACTGTTTTATTCTTCATTCATATGTGACAATGCTTTCAGTCATATCCCGAGACTTTGGAATCATATTGATTACTCCTCTGTTAGTGTGATATAAAATATTCATAATATAAACACAAAATATAAAATATTCTGAATATTCCCTGGATTTTACTACATATACCAAATCATTGGCCTGCACTAGGCCTGTTCTTTCTTTACTCTAATTCAGTGAATCCTCACATCCAGCTTTGTTATGGCCACTGGTATTTGTAGCACAATACTTGTTTACAGCTGGGAAAGCAAATTAAAAAAAAAAAAAAGAAAAGAAACGACTCTCCTGAATTCTTAAAGGACTGTATTCAGAATCATAATGAGAAAATGTACTGGGAAAATATAATATTAACAGCCGTCATGTTCATTGTACCAAGGAAAACACAAGGCAAAAAAAAAAAGCATTAGTCTCCCACATTATATTTTATGCTTTAAGATACACAGTGCATATATTATACATACACACGTGTAAGTACATTTCATAAACATCATTAAAATAGAGCTGCATTTTTGAAATTCGTATATATATAAGAAGTTTTGGTAAAGTTCATGAAAATTCATACTCTGAAAAAAGCATATATGTATATATAAACTGGAAAATAAGATAGACAAATATGTATAAATCAAAGGAAGACTAAAACAACAGCATAGCATGACTAGTAAAATGAATAATGAATAGTGAATTCATTCAAAACAGAGCAAGGAGACGCTTTAGAAATGAAATGTACATTTTACTCCTCTTTTAATCAATAGACTAAGCTTTGTAAATATTTTAGTGTTACAAAAAAGAAAAGAGAAAATGCAGAGGGATTTTTAGATACACACAATTTTCCAATTTATTTTTCAACTTAATATTTTCTACATTATTTTTGAGAAAACACATATTTGAAAGATGTATTTACTTTTATTGGAAGGGCAAAGTCACAGAGACAGAAGCAGAAAGAGAATATGTTCCATTTGTTGCTTCATTCCCCAGTGGCAACGATGCCCAAAATTGGGCCGCCCCAAGCCAAGAGCAGGAGGTTTTTCTAGGTCTCCCATGTGGGTGCAGGCGTGGGCTATTTTATTGCTTTTCCAGAACCTAAGCAGGGAGCTGGATCAGAAATGGAGCGGCTGTGACTCAAACACACTCCTATGTGGGATGCCAGAGCTACAGGAGAAGGCTTAGTCTGCAATGTCGTTCCATCAGCCCAGAGAAAATACATTTTTGATTTACTTCATAACCAAGGGCTTAATGCTTCACTATAGAGCATTCAGCAAATAGTAACTTAGAAAGAAACAGATGCCCGAGTACATCAGTTTTACTGCAATCACAGTGTTTTTTGAAGCTTTGGTTGCGATACTTGTCAAATTGATGGGAATTGCATAATACTAGAGTTTCAATGATTTTTTGACTATATTAAAATTTACGTGAATGAAGTTGGACATTTTTTCTTTTGATTATTGTTTGTATCCCTTGTCTTTTCTTCTGTTGAACAATGATGATTTTATTGTTTTGTTGTTGTTGAACTCTTTATTTAGTGTAATATTAAGCCTTTAATGATAATGCAGATTAAAAATAAGATCTCAAAAAATAATAAATAAAATGCTTTTCAATAAGTAAAAAAGGAGATTTGTTGGTTTGGTGTGGTAAAATTCTTCCAATAAATGACCTGTGATAATTGTTTTATGGTTATTAATAAAAACTCATGTTTCATATTAGGATTCTTTACTTTTCTTGTTACATGGTATCATTGGTTTTGATACAATGTAATAAGAAGTATTAAAAACTCCATTATCAAAATATTTTCACTGCCTTAAACTCCCCTGTGCTTGATCTACTCAACTTCATTCTTTAAGCCCATTATTTCCATGATTAGAATGTTTTTAATTAAAATGAGAAAAATGGTTTATATTAATTAAATTTAATGCAAAGTTTTAAAATGTGTATGCATTTTATATCATTTTAATGCATTGAAAGAGGTATGAAAATATTTTTTCAATTTCCAAATAATCTTTTGAAGGCTATGTGTGACAATGCTTTCACACTATATACATATATATATCAAAAAATTGTAACATACACTTTATATATATAAATGGTTTTATTTTGAATAGCATCTCCGTAGCCCTTAAAAAAGAGCACATAAAAGACATACAGAAGGGGGCCCAGTGCAGTAGCCCAGTGGTTAAAGTCCTCTTGCATGCACTGGAATCCAATATGGGTGCTGGTTCTAATCCCAGCGGCCCTGCTCCCCATCCAGCTTCCTGCTTGTGACCTGGGAAATCAATATAGGTCAACCCAAGGCCTTGGGACCCTGCACCCATTTGGGAGACCTGAAAAAGGCTCCTGAAAAAAAGCTTTGGATTATATCAATTCTGACCTTTGTAGCCGCTTGGATAGTGAATCATTGGGTGGGAGATCTTCCTCTCTGTCTTATCTCCTGTTTGTATATTTGACCTTCCAATAAAAAAAGACATACAGAAGTAAAATAAAAATTCGGATAATCAGTAGAGATGTGTAAGACAAATACAGCTTTTTGATTGACAGTGCCAAGTAACCTTCAGAAACATGTTTTTCGGTATATGCTAGATAGAGTCTACCTAAGGACTCTGTAGTATTTTGTTTTTATTTTCAAAAGTCGTTAGTATAGTAAAATTCGTTAAATTAGAACTATTGCTACAGTACATGATTCATACATATAAATATATAGCAATTTTTAAATTAAAATATTTACACATATAAGTTTTGAGAGGATTATGCAGAAACAATTTAATTGTAGATTTCTTCAACAAGAGCTCTGGCTGCATTCACTCTCTACTGCAGGTTAAAATGTTCATGACAGTAAATCGAATTCAAATCACGAGAAAAGTAATTTTGTTATTAAATTCATACCACCAAGCTTTGTTTATTGTTAGATACAATTTATTTCATCTTTGATGTAACTCAGAATCTTTTATTTGCACAAAGTGTGAAACAGAAATAGCAATTTATAAGCTGTTTTTGCTGAAAACTCTATAAGATGCATTTCATTCTTTCCAATGGGCACATTTTTGAAGCCAATCAGTTGGCTCAGGGTCAGTGCAATAACTCTGCTTGAGATGATTGCCAAGCTCATCTGAGCAATCACTTGATCATGTTTTCAACTGGACCATATATCAGTTCAATGTATTCAATATTACTGATACAGTTGGCCATTTTGTACTCAAAATCATTCCCGTGTCAAGAGGTAAAATAGTTATTAAAGGACAAAATATAGTTTAAGAGATAAGACTCCTTAAGGTTTAATTTTTTAAAGGACATTAAGAGATTTTTTAGAAATTCTTAATGTATTAAGACAGATAAACAATGTATATTTTCATAAATTTTAAATATTTATGCTTTTTGGTTATAAAGAATACATCATATCCAGATGTGAGGATACAATGCAGTATGCATTTCTACTTCCAGACAAAGATCGACTCCCAATGAAAGTGTTTAGTATATCTTGACAATAGGATGCTGGACTCTCTGCCATTGTCCATGCCCGCAATGATGGACATATTGTATGAAGAACTATACTATAGTAACAGCATAGGGGAACTCAGTGAGGGGGGAGGGAATTAGGGGAGGTGATAAGTGAAATGCCAGGATCTATGGAACTTTATCATAAAATATAATAATAAAAATAAATTTAAAAGACCATATTAGAATATAAATTATTATTCATAAAATAAGGAAATAATATTTATTTATTCAATGGGCATCAGTAAGTTTTCTTAGACATACAAAATCCTTTGAGAATTTTGAGAACAAAATTTCCAAATCATGATTTTGAATTGTTTTTTAGTTTTCCAGATGGTCAATGCTGAAGAAAATCCTAACTATTCATTGGCAAAGTTCTTTTCACCTTTTGGATTTTCTCCTAGTTCCAGATGTTTTCCCTTCTTTCTGTGTTACAAATGTCATCATGTCCGGAAGAAAAACAAATCAAATTTCCACCATAAGCACTTCATAATTGCTTATTATCTCCCCTTCACATTCCTTCTCTTCTTCTCATTCTTTCCTTTTTCTGCTTCCTTCAACCCTGTCCCAATCACACACACAAACACACACACACACACACACACACACACACACACACACATTTTATTTGTAGCTATCGTGAAGAATTAGATAATGGCATTAGCTGTTAAGAATTGAAGAATTAAAGATCTTTTATTTGTGTTATAAACAAAGCATTCACCAATCCATTTGAATATGTAGTTATTGCTAAAGAACTATGCAAGACGCGAGAGAAAGATATGGATAAGTTTTTGGCCATTCTTTTTTTGTTTTTCTTTTTTTTAATATATATATTTTTTATTAATTACATTGCATTATGTGACACAGTTTCATAGGCTCTGGGGATCCCCCAACCCCTCCCCATACCCTCCCCCCATGGTGGATTCCTCCACCTTGTTGCTGTATTATAGTTCAGATTCAGTCAAGATTCTTTCATTGCAAGAGTATGCCAAGCATAGAGTCCAGCATCTTATTGTCCAGATAAATTCAATGGTTTCTTGGGGAGACCATCCCTGGTCTGAAAGTAGAGCTGGTAGAATATCATCCCAATCAATTTAAAGCCACAATATAACATCAATGACAATTTACAACACTATGGAATTAATTGGTATGGTATTGATTAACCAATATGTTTAAAAAAAATGCAAGTTCTTAACCACATCCTGTGACTACTTCATTGACATTCAATTTTAGTTTATACACAGAATGGGCTGCTATACACCTTAAAATGGCTATAGGGTACTATCCAGCTGTCCCGTGTCTATTTTCATTTTAGTATTTAGCAGTTTATAGTGTTGAAGCATAATTTTGCTGAACTTGGCAGATTTTAGGATAGTCTAAACTGGGTTATAACTCTAACAAAGCATATGTCAACAGTTTAGGTGCAGAACAGTTTTAGGAGGGGTGTGCAGAGAAATCTTCAATACCTTAGTGGGGAGTAATTAATATTTGTGTCCTACCTAGTACGGTATGTGTGAGTTCATGCTGACCATTTCCTGTCTGATTCTAAGCTTTCCTTGTTGTTCTCTATCTATTCTAATGTGTGTGTGTGTGTGTGTGTGTGTTGGTGGGGGTGCCTCTGGAGCGACCCTGATGGTCATTGCAAGAGAGGGTGGGGATCCAAGTTGGAACTAAGTAAGGACCAGAGAAAGCTCCTCTCCCTAATCCCAAAGGAAGTTTACTGTTCTTCTGTTCCTGTGGACTGCTCAGGGCTCCTGGCTGTTGTTCTGATGACCTTGGATCCTGCGAGGAAGGATTTGGGCTTCTTCCATCCCGTGTGGTAGATCCAAAACGGGGTGGATGACCTCAGAGTTCTTGGCCTCTGAAGGCACTCCAGTTTCCCGTGGTCTCTTTGGCAGTTGGGATGTAGTCCTTGGTGCTCATACTGATAGTCCTTGGTGAGGATCCAGGAGTCTCCAGGGTTGGGATACAAGCTTCCTCCTGTCCGAGTTTTTGGCCATTCTTTAATGAAGAGAACAAGCTAGTGAGAAAGGAAGAAACACAGTTGTGTATGTGTGTATATATATATATATAAACTTTAACCATCATCACCATGGGATTGGGTCAGCACTCTTTGCAACCTTAAGAAGGATGAAAATAATGAGCTGAGTGCCGAGAGCAGTCTGATTTTCAGGAACATGGAATGTTCTATTGCATCAATAAAATAGATTAAGGTCATTGGAGAAGGCATGATGCTTTTCCAAAAGACTGATGTATTTTATGAAATTTTATTTCTAAATCAGCTGTGTAGAAATCTTAATGAAAACTTCTTTTCCATTATGCACTTATAATACTGAAAATGGCTTTTGTTCCTTTTGTGTGTGTTCAAATATCTCATAATATGTCTGAATATCAGCAGTATCACAGCAGTCTTGTCAGTCTTAGAAATATTTTGGCAGTAATGCTTTTTACTTATGACAAATATTTGGATATTGTTTTTCCTATTTCATGCACATACAAAAGAGAGAAAATTGCTTTTAATGCCTGGAAGAATCTGGTAATTTCAAAGAGGAGGGAACAATTTATTGATTGATTTAGTGGATGCTCATTAATACATTGAGCAAAATGGAGTAAGCAGTTATATCAAGATGAATCCAAGAGGAAATAAAAATAGAATGACAAATAGAAGCCAAAATAATATCATATGTACAACATAACATTATATTAAATTTTAATGTAGTAAATGCATGAATTGGAAAGCAGAAAATCTGAGAATCATGGAAATAGTAGCATACAAATTTAAGCCTCTCCAAGTGGCATGCATTAACTAGAAAGTATATGGTATGTTGAACGTAAAGAGATGTAAAAACCAGTGCCACATAAATAGTAATTCCAGGAAGATTGAAATTGCCATGATACTCTGAGATGGATTTTAAGGCAAAAAGTATTTTCAGGATAAGAACCAAGAAATGGTAACAGCATCACTCTAATCATCATCTAATTCTTAAGTACAGAGGACTAGCATTCAAGAAGCATATCCAGGAAAGCACAAGGCCCAGAAAACCAAGGATTTGTTGGGCAAGAAAGATTAAGATACATGCTTCTGTTTCTTTTCTTCCCTTTTCTTTTTTTTTTTCCTTTTAATGTCCCCTGCTTAAACATTCAAGATGAGAATAAGATGGAAAGTGGATTGAGTTTTTAATACATTTGATAAATAAGAAAATTCATTAATTTTGCTTTATTTATCTTCTCTCAAACCCACTTAACCATGGAGCCTTTTGTGTTAATTATTCAATTTAAAAAGCATGTATTGGTCCTGGCTTGGTGACCTAGCAGCTAAAGTTCTCACTTTGAACGGACCCAGATCCCATATGGGCATGTGTTCTAATCCCGGCAGCTCCACTTAGCATTCAGCTCCCTGCTTGTGGCCTGGGAAAGCAATTGAGGACAGCCCAAAGCCTTGGGACCCTGCACCCGCGTGGGAGACCTGGAGGAAGATCCTGGCTCCTGGCTTTGGATCAGCACAAACACTGGCTGTTGTGGTCACTTGGGGAGTGAATCATCGGATGGAAGCTCTTCCTCTCTCCTCCTCTCTGTGTATCTGACTTTGTAATCAAAACAACTCTTTAAAAAATTTTAAAAAATAAAATGTATGTATTAGCATCATCTCTGTGCAAGTTATTGGCAAAATTAATGGAAGATATCAATGCTCTGCCAAACTCCTTTCCAATGCAAAGTTAATAGTGTCAATTTTCAACCTGCAACACCCAGAAAAACACTGATAATTCTATGTCTTTTCTCTTTGATTTATCTCACAAAGTTCTTCATAGTAGGTTGTAAACCAAACATACTAAAAAGTTTTGAGGTGTATTTTACAGATTGCTATGCTTATTTTGGCCAGAGGTTCAGTAAATATGAGTCTGTTGGGCACATCAAATATTTACTGACAGAAACATGACAAAATTATCCTTAAGAACACAAATTTTCCCAGAGTAGATTCCTGTGTGAAAGAGAGGTCAAAAAAGAGAGAGAGGATTGTGTACAGAACAGAAAATGAGAATAGAAATTCCAGGATGAAAGGTCAAACCGTATTTATGCTGAAATTTCCTTACGTGTATCAGGGCACACACTATAAGTACCCCAGCTTTGGAGGTGGGGTGAGTTTGACAGGTTATAGTTACAGGTTTTAGAAAAACAATTTGACAACATATAACATGGTAAAACTCGTTTCTAATTTCATATATGGCATTTGAAAAAGACCTTCACGTTATTATTAAGGGAAACTTTACAAGGAAGAGTCATGAGCTTTGAAAATTATCTTTTAAGCATTCTAGCCCAAGTACAATAAAAATAAACCTCTGGTTAAGAATTCTGCACCCGAACTCCTAGTTAACAAGGTTTTCTTTCCAGGTCACAGTAGAGATGATTAATAAGAGGCCAAGGATATCAGCAATTAAATCCCAGTCAGTGAGATAAAGAAAGTTTCATCTTAACAAAAGATAACAAGGGCAAAGTATATCTCCTGCCTTCTGGCTTATAAAAGAGAAAGAAGAAAAACTGAAGACAACTAAATGCAATTAAGCCCAGGTTCAAGAAACAAAAAGCAGAAATAGATCTCTTCAAGCTACTGCGTGAATTAAGAAAAATATTTGTTGGGCCCGGCATGATGGCCTAGCGGCTAAAGTCCTCGCCTTGCACACACCGGGATCCCATATGGGTGCCGGTTCTTATCCCAGCAGCTCCACTTCCCATCCAGCTCCCTGCTTGTGGCCTGGGAAAGCAGTTGAGGACGGCCCAAAGCTTTGGGACCCTGCACCCGCGTGGGAGACCCGGAAGAGGTTCCTGGTTCCTGGCATCGGACCGGCGTGTACCTGCCCGTTGTGCTCACTTGGGGAGTGAAACATCGGATGGAAGATCTTCCTCTCTGTCTCTCCTCCTCTCTGTACATCTGACTTTCCAATAACAATAAAATCTTTAAAAAAAAGAAAAATATTTGTTAAGCAAAGGATAAATAAGCTCTTTTAATTTTTTATTATATGTCAGAGAGAAACAATTTTGAAACATGTTTGGCAGAGTCATGTATAACAACTAGAACATCAGTTGTTCATCAAGCTACTAGGAACGGGAACGCCTTCAGACATTTTGTCTTTATCTCCTTGAGAAACTATTTATTCTGGTAATCAATAAATGTGTCCAATAGGCCTTGTCCTTTCTGCACTTTTCAAGTCTTCTCATAAGCATTCATTGAGCATCTACTGTATTACCAAGAGTATTACGGAGTACACACAAGGCAGTGTTTAAAAAAATCTGTCACCTTTCTGGGGTTTCTACATCAGCTGACTGTTTTCCAGAAAGTGACTAGAGGAATTTCCTTCTTGAGTGGGGTAGTTCACAGCAAAGATTAATTGTAGCCTTTCTCTCAAATGCCGTTTCAGATAATTAATCATCACTTTATAGAATTCCCCTTTGGTATCATTATATTCAAAGCAAGGCAATAGAGGTATTACAAGTTCTCTAGAATTATCTATTTAGAATTCAACTTTTATAATCACAAAAACAAAACTAATATGCAGCCATCAAATTTTAATGCCCGTATTTGCTGACATAGTAAAAATGTATTTGCTAACAGCTGAAAGTTAACACGTATTCAGGAAACATTCTTGAACTAATAAGGCTTATGAGAAAAATAAAACATTTAATTTATTAATTTGATCAATGACAGAATTACTTCACATTGAACTCCCCTTTCAGCAAATATAGCTCAATGACATTTCATCAACTCTTAAAGACAAACAGCACAGCAAACACTCCAGTAGGGGCATACAAAAGATTTTCCCATGCTAATGAAAACCCTGGTTTATCTCAGAAAAGTAATATGGAAGATATTTTTTTAGAAACTCTAGGAGCTCGGGCCCGGCATGATGGCCTAGCGGCTAAAGTCCTCGCCTTGCACACACCGGGATCCGATATGGACGTCGGTTCTAATCCTGGCAGCTCCACTTCCCATCCAGCTCCTTGCTTGTGGCCTGGGAAAGCAGCTGAGGACAGCCCAATTCCTTGGGACCCTGCACCCACGAGCTCTGGCTGTTGCGGCTGCTTGGGAGTGAATCATTGAATGGAAGATCTTCCTCTTTGTCTCTCCTCCTCTCTGTATATCTGACTTTGCAATAAAAATAAAAGAATAATTTTTTTTTAAAAAAAGAAAAAAAAACTCTAGGAGCTAATAGAGTAAATCACACACAGATAAATTCTTAAAGATTTATTTTTATTGGAAAGGCTTACAGAGAAGAGAAAGAGACAAAGATCTTCCACCTGCTAGTTCACTTCACAAGTTGTTGCAACGGCCAGAGCTGAGCTTATAGGAAGCCAGGACCCAGGAGCTTCTTCGAGAATTTTCATATGGGTACAGGGTCACAATCCTTTGGAACAGCCTCTACTTTTTTCCAGGCCACAAACGGAGTTGAATGGGAAGTGGATAAGTCAGGACATGATCCAGCAATCATATGGGATGCCAGTTCTTGGAGATGGAGGATTAGTCAGTTGAGCCAAAGCACTTGTTTTGAACCAAAGTGCTGGTCACATAATGTTTATCAAAATAAAGGCGGAAGCATGCAATCAAGTATGCTTTATCTGAAGCTTAAAAACGTGAAAAACTGTGATATATTATCATTTATATAAATAGATAGCAAAAATGTAAAATGTAAGAGAATGATCAAATCAGTATCAATGCAGTAGCCTTTTTCTTACAGAGTGGGGTAATTGGTAGATGAAATTTAACTGATTTTTATCCATCCCAACTTCCTTTCAGATACAGCTGTTTGTTGTGTTCATAGCTCTGTTTCATTAAATTTACTATTATATTTTATACAATCTTATGTAGATCATATATTATACTTTATATAATATTAGAAATTATAGTTACATAATTTAAATAATATATTTAAATCAATAACTATATAATTTTAATATATTATATTTTTCAAATATACACAACAGTAGTGATTATACGTGATAGACTCTTGTGTTATATATAACGTTTATGAAAATTTGTGCTATTTGTTTCATCTGTTTATCATTTTTAATTCTAAAATAAATTTCAAACACCATATCCCTCACTTATATAAGCTATAGGCATATCTACAAATGAGTATTTTTGTAAAATATGATGCAATCATAACTTAAAATAATGGTAATTCTTTAACATGACATTTACTAAAATTCTGTAAAAACTAAAAACTCCACCCAATAGTCTACAAATTCCTTCCGTTAGTTTATTTGCTCAAATCAGTATCCAGAGAAGTTTCACGCATATTTAGTTGTTACATCTCTAGTCTCTAAATCTGTGGTGTTTCATCCCACTTTCCCTTCAATGCCGTTGACTTGTTGGAGCAACTGGGTCGGAACTTGTATGTGATTCATTCTTTGTTCTTTTCTGTATGTCTTGAATGTTGCATCTTTTCTAAAATATTAAAGGCACTATTGCGTTGAAAAGGTTGAGTTATGGCATTCACACAGTTGGCCTTTTGAAGCATGGTGCAATGATAGAAATGAAGAAAAGTCAATTGTCTGAAGTTTTGCAATGTTTCTGTTTCATAAATTGTGCTTAGACTTGTTGTGACTAAGGAAAATATTTGGTATGTGGGCATGTGCTGGGACATACGAGAGATACCTGTCCTAAAACTACTGAATGGCTGAAATGTAGAATGAATGATATTTTGTGATTGTCCTTTTTCTACCTTTTTTTCAAATGATCTTTTGGTATTTACAGAGGAGTAACATTATATTTTATATAAATGTGATAAATACAACTTCATATATGCAATTATTATATATTACACTGAAAGTTGAATTTCACTAAAATTTATTAATAATATTAGGTGGAATATATGAAAAATTAAACACATGTGTGTCATTTAATCTAATCCTTAAACCAACTCTGAGGTGTCATTGCATAACACCCAAAGAAATTAACCAATCTACTTATTCCCATGGTTATGAAAAAAAGGATTAGAGCTAACATTCATTGTGTTTGAACTTGGTATTTCTGATTCCAAAGCAGAGAATTTTCATACTGCTCTATAACATTGCTTCTTATATTAACGGTAGTTACACACTGACTGAAGCAGATAAGAACCTCTACTTCTCAGCTATCTACTTAATTTTGGCCAAGTTTCCATTTAATGTCTAGTGCTATGTAGAAGCCCATTTTCACTTCCTGTGATTTCAGGTAGCTTACATCTCCACACTTCTATGCTGGGGAGCTTCAATTTGCTCACTAAACCCTCAACACTGAACTCATATTTACTTCACCAATGATCCTGTGAAATCTGAAAGCATCCACCATTTGTTTTGTGTGTTGGATTTCCTAAAGATGTGAAGGTATGCTTAATGGAGAAGGTTTCCCCAGTACTGGACCCTGGGGTCTTATGCCTGTCTGGCTTCATTGCCATTCTGTTTGCACCCAGATTTCTGCCACCAAGCAGCAAGATTTTTCCCCTTAATGCCTTAAGACATTATTCTGGAAGGTTTGTATTTCCATCTGTTAGAATAAATGCATTTTCCCACTCATGTAAAACCTTTTCCAAAGCTCATAATCTATGGGAGTGAGTGCCTTTCTAAGTCACTCTGTCACACAGCACATAATAGTAGACAAGATAGCAATTGTCTATGTCTGTGATGTCAGACACACCAGGGAGTACTTAGAAGTGATATTTTTATTTATTTTATATGAATTACATTGCATTTTGTGACACAGTTTCATAGGCTCTGGGACTCCCCCAACCCCTCCCCATACCCTCCCCCCATGGTGGATTCCTCCACCTTGTTGCTGTATTATGGTTCAGATTCAGTCAAGATTCTTTCATTGCAAGAGTATACCAAGCATAGAGTCCAGCATCTTATTGTCCAGATAAATTCAATGGTTTCTTGAGGAGACCATCTCTGGTCTGAAGGCAGGGCTGGCAGAATATCATCCTGATCAATTAAAGGCCACAAAATAACATCAACAACAATTTACAACATTATGGAATTATTTGACATGATATTGAGTAGCCAATATGTTTTAAAAAAATGCAAGTTCTTAACCACATCCTGTGACTACTTCATTGACATTTCAATTTTAGTTTAGAAGTGATTTTAATTTTCCTAACTTACTTATTCAAAAACCAAATAAAACAACAAGAGTTTAACCACTTTAGTCAGCCTCCACAAACTGCATTCTCCTGTCTCAGTTGGGAAGCCAAAAGGCTCCTCAGTCAGTCAGCAGCAGCCAATAAACATGGTTCTTCCTCTGAATGGAAAGAATGAAAAATTTGCTCTAAGTAAGCTAGTATCAGTAGTATCATGTAAATCCCGTTATCTCACAGCACCTCTCATTAGCCGCCAGACTACGATTGGTGTATAGCTCAGGTTCTTCATTTCCCCCAGTGTTCTTATTATATCACCTTGAAACTGTCACATTTATAAAGCCTTTGTTCATTACATCAACATCAGGATCTTAATCTTGTGCAATGCAAATTGTTTTCCTTTTCATCTTAATTTGCACATAAATAAAAATTTCAAATCATAGGACATTATTGCACTGTCTTTATTCTTCAATATGTTGAGTTATAATTTAATACAATGTTTTAGGTGTACACTGGAATGAGATTTGTAAAGGGTATCTATGAAATCACTATCAAAGTCAAGATCCAGAATATTTTCATCAGCTTACAAAGTATATTTCTCTTTCTCTGCACTCAATTCCACATCTTGGCCAATAGCCTAAGCAGCCTGCAATCTGAGTTCTCTAACTGCACGTTAATTTTCCCTTCTAGAATTTCATATAAATGGAGACATGCAGTGTGTCTTACTTGTGACTAGCTTCTTGCACACAGCTAAAGCTTGACTCTTTCATATTGTTGTGTGTATTAGTGGTTTCTTTTTTTCTACTACTGAAGTACATTCTGTGCATCGTTTATATATGTCATGATTCAGCTCTCTATTAGCCTGTTGATGATACTTCGCTAATGTCCAGTTAACAGTTACAAAAAATGACACAAATATTTACATTTAAGGCTTTATGAATTCCATTGCTCTTAGATAATATGAATATAATTGCTGAGTGGCATGTATGTGCAGCCTACTAAAAAGTGGCAATTTTTTTTAGAATAGTAAGAGCATTCTATACTCTCACCAATAAAATATACTTCTCTTCAGTGTATCTTCACCAGTATTATGAGTGGATAATATTTTCTGGTGAACATAATAGTATATTGTGGTGGGTTTAATCATAATATTAGCCATATTTTATATGCTAATTGGATATTCACGTATGTTCTTTTATAAAGTATCTGTTCCTTATTATTGAATTTTGTTAGTCACATATCCTTTATATTAGTATACTATTAGATGTAGTTTGCTTTTTTAAATATTAAATAAACTGGTGATTTCTACAAGATTGAATTTTACAGTCTTAATTTTATGCTAAAGCTGTAAATACCACCCATCTATACCACTTATTTTAAGTTACATTTAGCATATACATATGTTGTGTATATTTAGTCACAGTGCAGGTACATTTTCCTGTGGATCTTAAGTTGTTTGAGCTCAAATTATTGAAAAAATTAACACTTCCCACTAGTACCTTTGTTGATAACTAGCTGAAACTGTACAAGATTATTGTTAATATTTCTGTTTATTTCTCAAGCTATACATTACTTTTTAATATTAATAATATATCATCTCTAGGGCTATAGTTTAATACTAACTTTTTAAATTCACATAAAATCCCATATGGGTGTCAGTTTGTATCTTGGCTGCTCCACTTCCCATCCAGCTCCCTGCATATGGCCTGGAGGGACAGTGGAGGATTTGGATGGGCCAAAACCTTGGGACCCTGCATCCATGTGGGAGACCTGGAGCAGGCTCCTGGCTCCTGGCTGCTGATCAGCTCAGCTCCATATGTAACGGCCACTTAGGGAATGAACCAGCAGATGGAAGATCTTTCTCTCTGTCTTGCCTTTTCTCTGCACATGTGACTTTCCAATAAAAATAAAACAAATCAAGCAAATATTTATTCATTTATTTGAAAGAGTTATAGAGAATGAGGAAGAGGCAGAGAGAAATCCTAGCTCTACTGATTCACTCCCCAAATGACCATAGCAGCCAGGACTGGACCACACCAAAGCCAGGAGTCAAGAGTTTCATCTACATATCTTCCATGTGAGTGTAGGGGTCTAAGCACTTGGACCATCCTCTGTGGCCTCCCCAGGTGCATTAGCATGTAGCTCAATCAGAAGGGTAGCAACTGGGACTTGGACTGGCACCCGTATGGGTTGCTAGCACTGAAGGAGTTTTCTTAGCTCAGTGTCAGCCCTTGTATTTCGTTTAAGATGTTATTCTGGTGACTATATGCATTTTAGATTTTCACATTAATTTAAGAATTGCTTGCATATTTTTTATGATTTTTTTTCTTTTTGGATATTGAAAAAATCACACAACATACTAAACAAGTTTTGTATCCTCTCTTTTAAGTGCCTATGGCTGCTGAAAACGTTTGTAATATAGCATAGTCTATAGCCATCCAAAATGTTTCTATCTTTTCAACTGTACTTGATTTTTTTTTCCTCTTTAGATGTAGAGAAACAAAGAGCTTCCATCCATTGATTCACTCCTAAAATACATTAGTCAGGTCTGGGTCAGGCTGAGGCCAAGAACTCACAAATCTTATTCATAGGGGTGTCAGGGAGTCAAGGACTAGAATCATTACTGCTACCTCCTGTGGTCTTCACATTAGCAGGAAGCTGGAGTAAGGAACAGAGCAGAGATTCTAACCCAGGCACTGTGATATGGGATACAAACATTCCAATCCAAGTGACTTCATTACTAATTGTGTGAGAATTTTGCAAATGCTTTTAAATGACAAATGGATTGTAATATATGAAAGAGAGTGTTAACCACACAGTTATGTGGGGTTGTGTGCATATATGCATGTGTGTCTTATACACAGTTATACAATATTGAATAATGTGCATATATCTGGGCCAGGGTGAGGCCAAATGCCAGGAGCTTCATCTGGGTCTCCCACAGAAGTGGCAGGGACTCAGGCACGTAAGAATTTAGTGCAATCTCTAACAACCTGTATCCAATGCAATAAGATAACGCAATATAATCTATAAAACAACAATTAATGTCAGAATACTTAAGATCTACATCGAAAAACTGTAAAACCTACTATACTCTCAATACGCTAAGTTAACCTATAATGGGGAGGGGAGTGCAGGGAAATCTTTCAGGACCATAAAAAGAGTGAGAAAAAAGTACAATATAGCCTCTCAAGATCAAATCTGGTAATTCATAGACAACAGACTCAAAGCGGCACTAAACAACAATAAAACTACTATACCAATGCATGAGGGGGGAATCGGGTGCGATCCTGACAACCTCTTAACAGGAGGTCATGTGCGTGGAGCAGGGGGGCACTCCAGAGTGGAGCAGGTGGTAAGGAGGAAGCTTGGATCCCAACCATGAAGACTCCCAGACCTTCACCACAATTAATACGAGCAACAAGGACTATATCCCAACTGCCAAGGAGGCCACAGGGAATTGGATGCCCTCGGAGGCCGAGTACTCTGAGGTCACCCACCCCCAACTGGAGCTTCCCCAGGGGATGGAAGAAGTCCAAACACTACCGTGCAGAAACCAACGTCATCGGAAAGACAACCAGAAGCCCTGAGCGGTCCGCAGAAACAGAAGAACAATAAATGTCCTTCGGGCCCAGGGAGGAGAGCTTTCTCTGGTCCGAGCCTGGCTCCACCTCTGGACCCCCCCCCCTCCCTCGCAATGACCATCAGGATCGCTCCGAAAACCCCTCACAGCAAACAATCATACAAACTAAAAAAAAAAAAAAAAAACTAAAATAAATAGACAAACAACAGAAAGTAGAGCTTAAAATCTGACAGGAAAGAGCTGGCGTGGAGTGGCTCATGCTTCGCTGGGTGGGACACAAAGATTAGTTACTCCTCACCATGGTGTTGAGGATTTTCCTGCACACCCCCCCCCAAAAAATGTTCTGCACCTTAACTGTCGACAAATATCTTGTTAGAGTTACAAGCCAGTTTAGATTATCCTAAAATCTGCCAAGATCAGCAAAATTATACTTCAACACAACAAATGGCTAAATACTAAAATGAAATAGACACGAGACAGCTGAATGGTACCCAGTGGCCTTTTCGGGGTATATAGCAGCCGGTCCGGTCCGGTATATAAACTAAAATTGAGATGTCAATGAGCTAATCATAGGTTGTGGTTAGGACTTGTTTTTTTGTTATTTTGTTCTTTGTTTTTTTTGTTTTGTTTTGTTTTGTTTTGTTTTGTTTTGTTTTGTTTTCTTTAACATACTGGTTACTCAAAACTATGTCAATTCCATAATATTGCAAATTGCTGTTGATGTTATATTGGGACTCTTAATTGACTGTGATGATATTCTACCAGCTCTAACTTCGGACCAGAAATGGTCTTCCCAAGAAACTGTTCAACCCATCTGGACAACAAGTAGCTGGACTCTATGCTTGGTATATGTTTGCAAGGAAAGAATCTTGATTGAATTTGAACTGTAATACTGCATCAAGGTGGAGGAATCCATCAGGTGGGAGGAGAGGGGGAGGGGGAGGGGTGGGGGGATTCCCAGAGCCTATGAAACTGTCACATAATGCAAAATAATTAATAAAAAAAAAGAATTTATCTGCATTTCCCTGGCACATTAGCAGGAAACTGGATTGGAGAAGGAGCAGGCTAGAGTTGAGCCCAGGCACACCTATATAGTATGTTGCTTTCCAAACAGCTGTTTCAACTGCTGTGCTACAATGCCTGCCCCAGAAATCTTAATTTTACTAACTTTTCTTATTACCCTGACAGATTATCAGTTCATATTTGTTCTGAAAATGTTCAGACTCATTGTAGATATTGAATAATTTTTGTGAATCATAAAACACAACTGTGTTGCTTCTTTACTCCAGGAATGTGTGTATGAATTAAGTACTTCATATACATATATAATACACACAGGGTACATATGTGTGTGTGTATATATATATATATATATATATATATATATATATCTCCTATATATGCATATAAAATAATGGACAAAGGTAAGAAGGGAGGGAAGAAAGAAGAAAGATACAGAAATATATATATAAAGAGAATATTTTTTTAAGAGTACAGTTTAAAAACTTGTTGAAAAGGTGGTTCAATAGAATTTGTACCACTTAACAAAACTTGCATGAAAGACCCATTGAAATATTGGGCATTTCAGATTCCTAACATTCTGCCAGTGAAGGAAACCATTATGTCATCAGCCAAATCTGTATTTATTTTTGTGACATTGAGTTTAAATATTTCCGTACTTTGTCTTTCAGGAAAAAAAAAGTCACCCAAACTTGCCTATGAATTCTTCTTGAAAGAACAATAAAATAGAAATAAATCCTATTATGTTAACCTGGTATATAGCTTTACATGTTTTGATTACATTACACTTACTTTGTGTATAGGACACTAGTTCTTCTCAGAATTAAGATTTAAACATCCACAGTGACATGTCTGTTTTTTTTTCCTACCTGGCCCTTCCAAAGTGCAATTTGTATTTCTTATGGTTTAAGTACTGTTAGTTTTGCTATAATATCCTGTTAGAAACTAGTGGCACAGCGACCAGAAAGATAAATGGGTTCTGATCTATGCTTGGCATGCTGTCTTTTAAAAATTATATTAAAAATGTGAGAGTTGGGGGCCCAGTGTGGCAGCCTAGTGGTTTAAGTCCTCACCTTGCACATGCCAGGATCCCATATGGGCACCGGTTCTAATCCCAGCCGCCCCGCTTCCAATCCAGCTCCCTGCTTGTGGCCTGGGAATAGTAGAGGATGGTACACCGCCTTGGGACCCTGTGCCCACGTGGGAGACCCAGAAGAGGCATGGTAACAGCCTTTTCATACTTTTCTTTCATGAGGAAAAATGATTTGAAAATAAAGATGTTAATAAACTTCAGAAAATATTCTGAATTTTTTAAAGGATTGAAAGTATGGAAAGAATTAGCTCATGAAACAATGAATTAAAATGTTGGAATGCTAGAATGAATAAACAGAGTTTGGGTTTCAGTGCCCAGTGCAGACTTGGTATTATACTGAGTCCTATCATTTACTAATATAATGACTTAAGACAACTTAAAATTTCTAGGGATCATGTTCCTTGCATTTAAAAATATTCCAACTTACATGGTGGCAACGGTAACAGACAGCATCTGAGCACTTACTTACATGCTAAGCTGATGGGACATTCTTCTCTCTGTGTCACTGGAGAATTTACCAGCTAAGCTGAATGAACATGAGAATGATTGAGCTGGGGAGGCTTTTCCGGGCCCATAAGATAAACTCAATGAGCTCTAATATCTCTTCCAATGATAAAATGTTAATTATTTTATTTTACCAGTAATTAATTAGTTTTGTCTTAAGTAAGACAGTGCGAAACAATTTGATGTAGATTTCCATGAAACAATACTCTAGTTAAACATTTGATTGAATGGGTAATTAACTAATAGGGAAATAATAATAATCTGTTTACAAATTCTGATAGTTAAGAAGTCAAATTGCATCACATTTCTTGTTGCATGTCTGTCTCAATAGCATGTTTGACTTCAAAGTTTGGAAAGAATGTCACATTTTGTATATATTCAGTATTACAGCCAATTTCTGGTTTCATGAATTCATAAAGAGTGAGGCATACAGTAATAGGTCAAACCATTCATTCATTGCATTCTTCTAATGGAAGAAAAAGATTTGTCCATTGAAGAAAATGCAAGTTACCCTCCTAAGGTTAGGAAATGACTTTGAGTTTCCTTATTCAGCTATTTTGCATCTTTTAGCAATGAATTGATTCAAATCTTTGCTCAACCATTTTTTTTAATTATTTATTATTTAACTTCAGTAATTACATTGTATTATGTGACACAGTTGCATAGATACTTGGGTTCTCCCCACCCCTGCTCAACCATTTTTAACAAGTGTAACCCATAAAACATCTTCATGATTGATGCGCCAGTGTAAAATAGCACTTTCCTGTTGTTTTTTTTTTCAATCTATCTACAAAATATCCTGCTTTCAGAAGATCCTGGCCCTAATATTAAATCAATATATGGATTTTAATGAGAAAGACCTTTCCAAATTTTTTCTATGTAAATAAATCTTTGCCTTATAGGTTTCTGAGTTTTAAGAGCAAGGCCACTTCTATTCAGGCTGTGAGCTCTACATCTTCATGCAATGTATGCTATGTGGAATTTCCATGATCAAATATACTTTTTTTTTTGTTTTTCAGGGCTTTTTTTTTTTTTTTTTTTTTTTTTTTTTTTGGTAGATTCAGCCTGAACTATTCCCAGTCTTGGTCCTAATGTGAACTGGCTGGTGTTGTGGTCCAACACATATTTTCCTGCACCCTGTCCTGGTTCTCACGTCTGCTAGTGGGTGCTATGAAATCGCTCAGCCCGGCCAACCCCAAGATCTGACTCACATATATCCAGGTGGGAACTGTAACCTAGCCTGATCTGGGCTGCTCCCAGCCTTAGTTCTTGTGCTCATTTGCAGGGACTACTTTCTGACAGAGGACTTCTCCAAGTTTCTCTATCAGTTCACCTCCCAGTGACAGATCCCCCATACACCAGTGGATTCTTGACTCAGATGACTTGGCCCACCTCCTGTCCTAACAAGAACAGTGGCCTTGCGCTAGCTATCCACATCCACTCTGGCTCTTACTCTTGGGTGCTATAGCCCAGCCACACCAAGTCCACCCCCAGACCTAGTTCTTACATGGCTCAGAAGGTCCTGAGACCTAGCCCAGCCCATCCTATACCCACCCTTCTCTTGGAAACACCAGTTGGTGCTGGAGCCCAGTTTGGCACACCCCAAACCCAGTCCACACCCATGCCAAGGGAGACTGCATTCAGATCCAGCCCAGTTTACTGCCTCCATTCCGGCTATTGTGCTCACCAGTGGGAACCACAACACAGCTGTGGCATCCCCTTAGCTATCCAAACAGGCCTTCTTCCAGCCATAGAGATTGCATGAGCGAGTGGTTGCTCTGACTCAGTCTGTCATAATCCATCCCCCATCCTGGTTTTTGCCATTGAATGCTGCAGCAGGGTCTTGCCCAGCCCAACCATAGTCCCAGTTTTCACTTGTTGATCCTTCAGCCTATCCCTGTCCAACTTACCCTCATGCCTGGCTTTCATGCAAAATGGTAGGTTTGAGAGCCTAGGCCAGCATGGCCCACACTCCATTCTCACTCATGCACATGCCAGTGTACTAAGATTTGGCCCAGCCCTGCCATGTCCAACCCCCATCCCCAGAACCAACCCATGTACTTGCTGAGAAGTAGAGCTGCCTTGCCCAGCATGACCAATACCCAGGCAAGAATCACATGCTACAACCTACCAGTGAGTTTCCCCACGTTCCTTCCAGGCCCACTCCAAGACTCAGATCTCACAGGTGCCATTTGGTGCTAGGCCCTTAGCTGACACAGTCTGCCTCTTCTGTCTTGGCCTTTGTATGAGCCAACGGATGTTGTGGGACAGCCTGGGACAGTCCAGCCTGTTCTCAACTCCAGTCCCTATGAATGTCAGAAGGTTCCATTGCTATGCCTAGCTCAACCTGTCTCTATCCCCAGCTCTTGAGCAAACAAGCAGATACTGCATTTCCACAGGAGTGAGCCGACATATCTCTCACAGAAAATACCCCCAGATCTGGTTCTCTCACCTGCTGGCCAGGGTCATGACCCAGTCTAACATTACCAGTATCCTGTTCTGACATTCACTTGTGAATACTGTGATCTAGCCCTGCAGAGTAAGCCACCTGCCCCACTTTAGTGTGGGTCTGTGGATGGTGTTCAGCAGTGGTCAATGCTAACTAGCCCAATTCAGGTCTCCTATGTGGCCAGGTGTATCTGTCTGATCCAGAAAGATCCTCGAACTTTCCACCTCCAAACTACTAGGTCTCAGTCCTGTTACTTACCTACAAGTACAGTGGCCTTGTGCAAGCTCCCCAGATGTCATTCCTCACCTGTGACATACTCCCTTGGTAGTCTTCCCTCCCACACATTCCTGTACCCCCTTCCCTTAGCAATCCACAGTCCCTGTGCCCAGGAATGCTTGGGTTCCCCAGCCTGATTTTCCCAAGCCCAGTTTCCAGTAGGGTGGCATGCTGGCTTTGGAGCTCTCCCTGCCCATCGTGGGCCCAAGTTCCTGGGATGCATGATGGCCTGGAACCCTATTCCATGGCCCACTTGAAACCCAAGCACAGTTCTCTAGGTCTGTCTCACCAGCACACCATACCAGTGTGCTAATGTAGGGCTCTCCCTCCACCCCAAATCCCTGCCCAGGATCATGCACATGTGGAAATTCCCAGGCTCACTCTGCCAGCCTGCATGGGAGCCCACAGGTCCCTGCTCACTCCCGCCAGTGCCATCCCCTGGGCCCCCTAAAAGTACACATCCCCAGGACCCCACAAGCCCAGCTGTGCTGGTGGAAACCGGGCACCCATGCTTGTGGAAAACATACAATTTGTGCTTAGTTGTATAAGCACAATATTTTTTTATATTCTTCCACATTTTTTTTTTGATGTTTTGGTTTTTCCTGTGTATTTACTGCTGAACAAAATTCTGTTGTCAAAATGAGTCCTAATTTATTTATTCATTGTTGTAAGAGACATTTTAATAATTTCTGATTGTAAGTTTTTATGAACAAATGCTATGAATACTTGTATTTATTTATTTATTGTAAGGCAGATTTTATAGAAATAGGAGAGAGAGTTCTGCCATTCACTGGTTCACTCCCCAGATGGGTGCTACTGCCAGAGCTAGGCTGGTCCACAGCTGGAACCCAGGGGCTTCTTCTGGTATCCCATGTGGGTACAGCGGCCTAGGCATCCAAGCCATCTTCTGCTGATTTCCCAGGCATGTTTAGCAGGGAGGGATTGGAAGTGGTTCAGCTGGGACTCCATATGGGATGCTGGTGCCACAGACAGAGGATTAGCTTGCCATGCCTCTGCACCAGCCCTCATGTGTTTTCTTTTTTAACACAGTTTTTATTTGTAAAAGGGAACAGATTTCATGCATTTCATTTGCAATTTTAAGAGTATAACAACGGTTCTCACAAATAATTACTAATAAATACATAGACTGGAATTTGCTGCACCAGATGTTATGTGTGTTCAGTCTGCTGCCTACTTTTCCGATACTGAGGCATTTTACATTACTACCAGAAAAACGCAGATTTCCAATTGATCTATATTCTCTCCAAAACTTAGTATTGTCAATTTTGTTCTAATGTTAGTAGTTCTACTTGATATGTATGGGTATCTCTTTGAAGATTTATCTGCATTTTGCTAATGACAAATAAGACTGAGGATATTTTCATGTATTTATTTGCAGCTCTGTGTAACCTGAGACGCTCATTTTCTTAACCAAATTCATTAATACCAATCTCACTTGTTTCTGATCTTAAATCTTAAAGCTTAAAACTAGGTTTGCAATCCTGTACCTTCCATCATTTCAGTATCACCATGTATTTAGGCTGGACACTGAGAACACTTTTTGAGTAATTTGACAGTCCCTCAAACAAGGGAATATGGCAGTAGCTGGAAGAGGAGTTCAGGAGCACTGGTAGAGATCTGAATGTTTCCAAACTGTGGGAATCATGCTAGAATAGGGCAGAGTGATTAAAGACACAGGAGAGAGAGAAGATACAGCAAATTACTTTGCACGAAACTTGCAGTTTTCTGGTGCTGGGAATGAACAGATATTTCTTGATAGAATAGAGATAATCTGAAGTCAGTGGTGAGCTTATTAACATAGTTTTTAGATTTAAGAGTTCATTAAAAACCACAGTGAAACTGAAGTATTTAAAATGTCTTGTTTGAAATGATGCCAACATTAACTTATTTGAGTGGCAGAAAAAGTAAAATATTTAAAATAATTTTTAAAAACCAATTACAGTGCTCACCCTAAAGTATCATCTTGCCAAAAATATTCTCAAAACTGAGCAACGTAAGTAGTTATTTTGGAAATTAATTGCAAACATTTTCCATTAAAAGTTTTATTTTCCTTTTTTAAATTAAAATTTCAAGTAAATACATAGCCATACATAGAATATTACTTATCACCCATTTCAGAGTATAATATAATAAAACCTTGGATGAGACTTTGGCACACATAAAGAATTTAATTCCATTATTGAAGATCCCTTCATTTCTTTTTTTAAGGTGAGATCTCAAATCGTATTCGTTTTGTGAACTATATCCTACTGACAGCCACACAGCTGTCTACAGAGTATATTAATGGATGCAGTAGTTTTGCTTTGGCTTTCCAGATCAGTCAAATGCTATTTAACCTTTTAAGCTCCCTTTTCATTTTCTGAGTGAAGCAACTGTCTTACTTGGTGTCAAGAGCTAATATCAGAAACTAGTAGTTTATTCATATCTCTTGCTCTCTCCTCCTTGTTTTCAACCCAACGACAGTTCATAACTGTGCTCTCTTACAATGTTATGATCATGTTACACTTAGGAAATGGGTTATCTAGGAAAAACACAAGAATCCAAAGTAGCTTCAGATTCCTTTACAGGAAAAATGGAGATTACTTACAAAAATAAAGCATTTTGCTTTCATTTTCAAAGAATGAAAACCCATGTACAGTAGATTTGCATATCTTCCAGGAATTCCTTAAAAAGCCTTATTTTGTCTTCTGTTGATGCTAAGAATCCAAACTGAGAAAACAGGAACAAAACAGGAAGGTGACTTTAAAAAAATACAATTAAGTATTCCTTACAATCTATGAATATGAGATAGAAAAGGGCCACAAGACATCTAGCAAAAGGGAGGAATACAGTTGATACAATGAAATAGCAGGAAATATTTGAGTATTTAGGATAAAAAGAAAATTTTTAAAAGTATCATTAGCATTCATCATGCTTCAAACTGACACTAAAAATGAAATTCTTAAACCTACTTAGGACCCATTGTGGTAGCCTAGTGTCTAAAGTCTTCACCTTGCATAATCCAGGATCTCATATGGGCATGAGTTCCTGTCCTGGCAGCCCCGCTTCCCATCCAGTTCCTGCTTGTGGCCTGGGAAAGCAGTAGAGGAAGGGCCAAACCCTTGGGACCCTGCACGCATGTGGGAGACCCAGAAGCTCCTGGCTCCTGGCTTCAGATTAGCTCAGCTCAGCTCTAGCAATTGTGGCCACTTGGGGAGTTAACTAGTGGATAGAAGTTCTTTCTCTCTGTGTATCTGCCTTTCCAATAAAAATAAATTAATTTTAAAAACTTGCTCAAATAATAAAATATATGAATCTTATAAGTGGAATGGGACCCAAAAGCTGTATGATAGGAAGTTCTATAATTCACCTCTGGAAAGAGTGGGAATTTTGTCCTTCAGCTGTGTGGACTATTACTTTTTTTCTTCAGTCTGTCAAGGCAATTATTGTTACTGCTGATTGCTTTAATATGATCAGAATGGCTCTAGGATAAATGGAATGCTGTATAATAGTGGGAAAATTATAATAGTACACCACCTGATTTTGTAGGGAGTAAGCTTTATGAAATAATGATAAATAAGAAATGTATTTGGATCTTTTATGCAAACCAATAAATAGCTTTTTTTTTCCCAACTAGAGTTTGAACAAATTCAGAAATAACGAAAAACAGCTTGGAAGCCAGAATGTCATTATTATTACTTTTATTAATAGAAGACATAGCTTAGTGCAAGAACAAAATTGACTTCCTGGTCATAGCAACATGGGATAGGAGAAGCCGACTTCCATAACAAATCCCAGCAGTACAGAGAGGAATGGAGGACAGCACTTCCGGGTACGTTTGTTCTGTGGAGAGCACGTTCCTTTATGGATGTCTTCGATATTATCTTTCATGTAAGTCACTCACTTTTCCTACTGTAGAGCAAAATAGTGGGGGAAAAGGGTCAAATGTAATTTTAAGAGTTTGCATTAACTTACATACAACAAAAATGAGGAATCTCTAGCAATAATTTAAATAAAAAATTTAGATTTAACTAGGAAGATTAAAGAGTAAAACTGATGATGAGGAGTATTAAGGGAGCTAAAATTTGTCTTATTTGCTAATTAGGAAGTATAATATATACAAGCATGTTGTTTAGATCTATAATGACATTAAAACCAAATCAAATATCAAAGTGAGTGAAAGATTCTTGCCTCTAATTGTAGAATGGAAACAGAGGATTAGAGAATGAATATGCTGTGCACATTCCAATAAAATACACTTTTTTTCTATTTTTGAAAACTTTTTTTTTACTTCAGAATACTTTTAAATTTGCAAAAGAAAAGTTTTGCAGTTCAGACTTCCATGTATTCTCACACCCATCTTCCCCATTGTTAAAATCCTGTATTAATATAATATAATATAATTTTAATTTTAATGAGCCACAGCCAGCCCCCTCTATTTTTGAGAACTCAAAACTCTTCCCATCACTTTTCACCCCTCCCAGCATCTAGAAATCAACATGCTTGATTCAGATGGAGGGATTCTTTTATTTTGTTTTTGGCTCCTACACATAAATAGGAATATTCAGTATTTGGTTTTCTGTGTCTGATTTATTTCATTTAACATGATATCCTCTATTTCCATTCATTTGCTGCTGCAAACGACAACATTTTTAAGTCCTTTTCATGGATGAATAGTATTTCATTATGTATATTATACTATGTTTATACATCAGGTGGTGGGCATTTGTGTTGGACAATATATATCATATCTATGTATTATTTTGATATGATATTAAAGCTATTCCTTAAAAAACAATTTAAGGTTCATAGCCTGCTCTATTAAATACTGTGCAAGTCCAGCCCTATCTTAAAACATCAGCAGTAGCTACTGAAGTTATGTACGAAACAATCATTGTGTGATCACTGCTAACTAGATTTGTAACTGGTTACACTGTAGTTTGAATTTCAACAAAATTTAAAATTACGGTCTCAACACATGTTCTTGTTGCTTCATAATGTTTGCTTACACTCATACCCCAACATGATAAATATATTTTATTTAAAATTATCTATGATAGAAATTAAAACTATATAAAAGTGAAACTAGTTTAACATGATCTCCCAAAACCATTCTTGAAGCTTTATGATTAATTATGGGGAGTTGCTAACTTTTCAAAAAGATATGGAATATGAAAATGAAGCATATTATCTTATGATACAGTGTTGGTTCAATCTAACTTTTCAGAGATTCTTGAGTGACTAATAAAATTTCATGGGTCTCTATAAAGTTAAGAGTTGATTAAACAATTGCAAATAGTAACCTTATTTTTTCTTTCCTCATGCTATATACCATTAGTAAATAATGTCATAGGTATTTTTGAACATGTTTAATTTTGAGTAAAAAGATACTTCTGTATTTACTGTCTTGGTAAAGCAGAACTCTAATTAATCAACACTGACTCTGAAAATAGAAATGTGGATATTAAAATTGACCCAATGTGTTTCAGTTGTTTTCGTTTTAAGTATAATGAAGTAAACCAATCACAGAATGACACGTATCACATGATATCACTCATTAGAAATATGAAACAGTGAATTTTAGAGAAGTTGATGGAAAAATAGGGAAGCGTGATTAATATGCCCTAAAGTTGTTGTTAAAAACAGTAAGAACTTTTAGTGTTGTATTACACAATAGGGTGACTATAAGCTGATAATGTATTATATATTTCTCTTAAAAAAACTAGAAGAAATATTAATGCTTTCCCCTAAAATGTTAAGCACTTGAGGAGTTAGTTGTTTACTCATGGACATACAATATGTATTTTAACATTAGGCACTATATAGATGTACGAAAACATCACATGGATCCTGCAAATAAGCACACCTTCATGATTGAAGATTTTAACACACTTCATGCAAGGAAATACACATCATAAACTTTAATTCATCTCAATTTTTATGTGCTTCAGAAAATCTTTGTCTATAACATGATGTATATGTTTATATTATGAGTGACAATTCAGCCTTCCCACTGGACTTCAGCTTAAAGTCAGGGGTGCCAACTGGAGATAAATAGGAAGGAAGGAGATTTTGATAAAATGTTACATCTGTGAATGTCTGCGCACCACACTTATTTCTTGTTCTTTATTCTTTTCAATGTGTTTAGCTCTCCTCAGGAAAGTACTTCTCATTTTTTTTCCTATCTTATTCAGTTATGACAGTCTATTTAACAAAGCTTGACAATCTTAATATTTTAGGCAATGCGTTCATTGCAATTTGTAATTAAACCTGTCAGATCTGTTGACACTGCTACATGATTTATTTCAATCAGCGAGAAAGTAAAGCAAAAAGGTAGGTATAAAATTTGACCATCTTCACAAATCTCTATTACTATCTTGAAAATGTTTAGCATTTGGCAACTGAATTAATTCATCTTTTCTCTTTGAGTGCAAAAGAATGCACACTGCTGTTTTTGAATGTTACTTTAACTTGAATTCTCAATATCTTAGATATTTTAATGTTATAATTGTCTTTGTGACAACTGAAATTTTCTTATGCACTGTTGCCTTCTCAGAAGGGACATTTTTAAAATATTTTATTACTAGAAAGATGTGCTATTAATCATCAAATTCATGCACAATGTCAGGATGGATATGAACATATTTGAAAAACTAAATGGTGTCTGACTAAATAAGACATCACATAATAAGCTATGCTTAAATTACCCTGAACAGAGTTTACTTTGTTGATATATGTTTATTTGATTAGGAGCTGTGTGAGAAAAAAAATGAATCAATGAACATGGGACCAAGACACATTTTTTCCTATTGGCTTTACTAGCTTGTTGGAAAAACAAGCTCTGTTTTTACTCAAGTTATAGAGCAAAATTAGGTGTATGGTCCTCCAGATTTCTAGGCAGTTCTGGGAAGCATCGACACCATAGTACAGTACTCAGAAAAGTACTACTGAATAAATGCTACCTTTGTTCAGAATAGACTTATGGGACCTTGGAATTTTACCTAAGACAGCACTTTGCCCAGAACCTCCCAACTGGGAACACTCAAGAACCATTGCTAGGATTCCATAGCTGTGATTCTTCAGGAGTTGACATTTTATATCTGAGTTGATGTTTTCTTGTTAATTTTATGTTTCTTAAAAAAAATTCTTGTCTTAGAAAAAATTCTGAAACATAAAATAGTCAAGTCTCAGGAGTGGAATGGTTGGCTCAATATGGCAGACTCATTTTCAAATTTCTGAATAATCACCATACTCTCTTCCATAATGAATGAACTAGTACACATTTGCACTAATATGGCATTATGTACCTTTTTCCTCACATCCTCATGATGATTTATTTTTATTAATTTTTTTGATGTTTGGATAATAACCATTCTAACTGTGGTAACGTAAAATCATACTGAGGTTTTTATTTGCATTTCCCTTATGCTTAGTTATCCTGAGCATTTTTCTCAGGTGTCTGCTGGTCATTTGTATTTCATCTTTGGAAAAAAATGCTTATTCATATCTTTAGCCTTTCTTTTAATTGTTTTGGCATATGGTAAGTAAATTTCACATTACAAATTTAGGAGCATAGTCAACTGTAACACTTCAACATAACCCTGGACATTTTCATCCCTTTGGACTTCATTTTTTTTTCAGGTGGAAAGTAATAACAACCTACCCCCTCAATTTAACAGATAATTGTTTAGAACATCATATATTTATTTATTACATTGTCATATATGGATATGATCAAGGAGGGATGAAAATGACATTAGAAATTGATCTGAAGTGAACTGCTGAACTCAGCTTCAGTAAGAAAATACTTGACATTATTTGTTCATCCATGTTCTTCATTCACTACAAAATTGTGTGGCAAAAATAAAAAGAAAAAAAGCATAGAATAAAACTTTGGATTGAACGATGCCAAGGCATCAAGCTTATCTTAGATGCTGCTGCAATACTTTGACAATGTGTTTCTCAGGACAGCGGGCAGTGGTCTTGTTTGTTTTCAGTTATTGACTCACTATTATTTTAATCACTAGTTAAATATGTATAATGACATAGCTCAGAATAAAGTTATCATAATAGCTTATAAAACACCTACAAACCAATAACTGTTATGAATTAAATAAAAACACTCATGTAGTTGATAAAATTCTAATTGAAACATGAATATCCTGTGAAGGATGATATTTTAAACAAATCACTCTTCATTACATAAACTTGGTGATGACTACCATTATTTTGCATGTATTTTGAATCTTCAACATGAATTGTATTACTATTATCCTCTGAAAATACTGTCAAATTGTCATTTGGACCATGAACATAATATTTAGGCATTGATTTACTTCAAACATATTGTTTTATTTTAATTAAAGAATTTATCTCCCATTTTTTTATTGACTCACAAAATATTACATAGTTAATAAAATCACATGACAGAGCTTAGTTTCAGAGTATTTTTTTAAATGATCCAGCATGTGATTATATTATTGTTATACAGCATCGTTAAAACGGAAGTAGAAAAGATTAAACTTTCAGGACTATGAGATTATTTAGCTTGGCTGTCAGGAGTCTATAAACTCTGAGTGAAGACCATTCTAACATAAAATAAAGGTATAATTGGGTAAACATATGAAATACAGATTTCACATTTTTTGAGCTGTTTTAAAATATTAGGCATTATTTAGATTTTTTATGAATTTTTATTTGATTTGTGATGAATACTTGATTCCTGTTTTCGTCTGTCTCATGTGTGTAGAACCCATTAGATAAAGCCTTTATTCTGCAAATGATTCATAATATCCTATAACATCTCAGCCATGTACTGTATTGCATTGTTGCAGGGAATTTCATATGAATAGATGAAAGCAATCTTGGTTCTTGTCTCATACAAACGAGGAATTTTCATAAGGACAATGTCAGTAAGCACAGCAAAATTATTAAAGATAATAAAAATGGTAACCTTCACGGCATCAGCAGGGTGGGAAGGGAACATATTTCAAGACAGAAAGTTTCCACAGTGGAAGTGGCTGTTTTTTTTTTTTTAAATAACAGATCTATTTTTATTGGAAAGGAAGATTTACAGAGAGAAGGAGACACAAAAAGATCTTCCATTTCTTCCATTCTACGGTTCACTTCCCAAATGGCCACAATGGCCAGAGCTGAGCTCATCCGCAGCCAGGAGCCACAAGTTTCTACTGGGTCTCCCACGTGAGTGCAGGATCCCAAGGCTTTGTGCCATCTCTGACTGCTTTCTCATGCCACAAGTAGGGAGCGAAAGGGAAGTGGAACAGCCAGGACAGAAACCACTCCCCATATGGGATCCTGAAATGTGCAAAGCAAAGATTTAATTACTGAGCTACCAAGCTGGGCCCAAAAGCACACTTTAAAGCACAATTTTGAAAGGGGGGAAATAAACAACAACAAACTATAATAGCAACTCACATCACAGGCTGGAATTCATTTTCTTTTAAAATATTTTCCATGACACAGGTTTTAGGTATAGGTGTTCTTCCATCTGCTTCCTCCCTTCCTCCCAATTTTCCCCTACTTCCAATTTCTCCCTTCTGCCATCCCCCCACCCCCGCGTTATTGTAGTAGTATAGTTCTTTAATAACAGTTGCAAGTTTAACTTTCTTCTTTTTTACTATATAATGGCAGAAGTAAAAGATCTTGTATGACACTGTAGAGGTATATTCAAAGGTTTCATTGGGATTCTACATTTTTGCTTATTCCTTAATTGGGGCATTTTAATGTTACATCTCCTTTGTATCTTACAATATGCTATGGCCAGCAGATGAGATTTGTTAAAAAATGAGCTATGACTTTTGAAGGAAGGAAAATTCTATGTTGGCCATCACAAGAAAATAGTTGTGCTTCTTGCCTAAAAATTACAGTGCAATTTTATAGATCTGTGAAAAGTCGAAGTCTACACAGTAGGCTGCAAAATTGTCAAAGTCAAGCTGGTAGATGGTAAAGACAAGAAGAAAGAAAAAGCAAGTGGATTATGTTAGTTTTTAGGTTTGGCAGTGCTCGGACACACTTGAGAGAGACTCTTAGTCCAAGCAAAAATTAGTAATCAGCTAAAAGTCTGACGGGGACTACCCCACAGGGAAATGGCCACCCAGGGTACATTGGCCTTAGGTATTTTTATGCCATGAGCCAGGAGTGGGAAAGTAGATAGAGCAGAGGATTCTCACTCTGCAATGTTCCAAGGATGTTCTGAGCACGTTCTGAGTATGGTTAGTGCCTGCCAATGACCTGTAGCGTCTGATGAGTTAGGAATGAGCCATCCTGGGCTCATTCCCATTCACCTTATACCAGCATTCTATCCTGCCCAGCCTAACAGGGTATACCAATAACCATCTGATAATGCTCCGATGATGTAATGGTCTGAGAGAGTGAGACAGGGAGAGACAGAGACAGAGCTGTCATTCACTGGTTCACAAATGACCGGAGTTGGGCAGGTCTGAAATCAAGTGCCAGAAGCTTCTTTCTCGTCTCCCACATGAATACAGTGATCCGAGGACTTGAGCCCTTCTCTGCTGCTTTACCAGGTATTAGTAGGGAGCTGGATGGGAAATTGAGCGTACAGGATTCAAACTCGCTCCCATGTGGGTTGCCAGCAACACAGGTAGCAAGCTTTAGCTTCTATGACACAATGTCAGCCCATCATCTCTTTCTTTTCATGAAAAATCAATGTATTTTAATAAAGAATACATGTCCTTCTAGTCAAGAGAAATAACTTGACTAATGGAAACATTAAAAAATGCATTATATGTACCAATAGCTAAAATTTTTAAACTATCTGTAGTTGTTTAATCACAGCTTTAGTCACTCATATACACTAAGCAGTGTTTAGATTACAGAGAAACAATGGATATTTTCATGAAATATATTCTGTGAATTGTTACTAGTATTAGCTTAACTTAAATCCTATGTTTGTGCCTCTGGTATAAAATTCTGCATGCAATAATTATTTAAGTATTTTGAATGCCTGTAACGAAATGTATCTGTATCATCAAAATATTTTCATATTGCAGATAACAGAAGCTTTTTGGCATCACCTTGAGCTAAAGAAGAGCACTAAATATGAGGATATTCGGTGAGCAATTTGTCTAAGAGTTTAACAGTGTAACTAAGACTCAAGAGCTTGAAACAGATATTGACATGCCCAATAGACTTTCCAAATAATTTTTCCACTATTGTATATTTGCCTGTTTTTTTGTACGTGCTTTTATGCCACTTGAGGGAATTTCTGCTCTGTAAGACTCTGGACAAAAGTCATGGTCACAGGCTACCATCAGATAGTCGAATAATAAGCACATCTACCTAAAAAGGATTACTTTTTTTTTTTTTAATGTTTCTTTTTTTTTAAATTTTTTTAAATTATTTATTATTTAACTTCAGTAATTACATTGTATTATGTGACACAGTTACATAGATACTTGGGTTCTCCCCACCCCTCCCCAAACCCTCCCACCATGGTGGATTCCTCCACCTTGCTACATAACCACAGCTCAAGTTCAGTTGAGATTTCCCCATTGCAAGCGTATACCAAACATAGAGTCCAGCATCTTATTGTCCAGTCAAGTTCAACGGCTTCTTAGGTATACCCTCTCTGGTCTGATGACAGAGCCAGCAGAGTATCATCCCAGTCAATTGAAAGCTCCAACATACCATCAGCAAAAATTTACATCATTATGGAATTAATTGACATAGTAATGAGTAACCAATATGTTGAAAGTAAATGCGGGTTCCCAGCCACCTTCTGTGACCACCTCACCTATACTTCAATTTTAGTTTATACACAACATATAACATTCAAAACATAACATGTTATACATAACATCATATCATCTTAAATTAAGGCAAACATGTGGTATTTAACCTTTTGGGATTGGCTCATTTCCCTTAGCATTATGGTTTCCAGTTTGGCCCATTTGGCCACAAAGAACTGCATTTTGTTTTTTTTAATAGCTGAGTAGTATTCCATGGAGTAGATGAACCATAGCTTTCTTATCCAATCCTCTGTTGATGGGCATTTTGGTTGTTTCCATGTTTTTGCAATTACTGATTGTGCTGCTATGAACATAGGAGTGCATGTTGGTTTCTCATAGAACAAGTGTTCTGGATATATTCCTAGGAGTGCTATTGCTGGATCATACGGTATGTTGAATTTGAGTTGTTTGAATATTCTCCATACTGATTTCCATAGAGGCTGTACCAGCCTGCAGCCCCACCAGCAGTGGAGTAGGGTTCCCTTTTCCCCGCAACCTCGCCAACAAGTGTTGTTGGTGCTTTTATTCATGTGGGCCAGTCTTACTGGCGTTAGGTGGTACCTCATTGATGTTTTAATTTGGATTTCCCTTATTGCCAGGGAACTTGAGCATTTTTTCATATGTTTATTTGCCATTTGGGTTTGTTCCTTTGTGAAGTGTCTGCCCATTTCCCGTGCCCATTTCTTGAGTGGGTTGCTAAGGATTACTTTTAAACTAAATTCTGAAGTCTGAAAAATGTGTAACTGCTTAGACTTGACCTAAGTAGCTGTGCCTGGTGGCACAACCACAGTATGTAGATCTACCTGTAGCGCACTCCTGGGTAAGAAAAGGGAAACTGCACAAAAAAATTGAAAGCTGTATTAATCAGTTAATCAGTGGAAAGAATCATATCCAAGTTTGTTGAGCAAACTGCTTGTTTAGAGAAGTGGGCTGAACGCCATGCTGGAACACACGATGCGGTCATCGTAGAGGAAACAGCCAAGGAGGCCACGAATCAGCATCTCTCAGCAATGACATTGCAGTTCTTAGTGGTGAGGAAATACGAGAGTGAAAAGGAACCTGATAAATGTGGATTTGAATTCTGTTTCTTAAAATGTATTCATGCTCATAGACCTTTTAGCCAATACTTGTGAACAAAGAAAGCAGAATCCAATATTTTTTTTCATCTGACTGACTTCCTGGCCACATTTTGTACTTCACAGGAGTACAAACACAGGCTAAGAAAAATTTAAAACTGGAATGTCAACAACAGTCACAATGTTACTTAAAGACAAGTTTTTCCATTTGTAAGTATCAGCATTGGGCCGCACAATAAGGTAGAGTAATAACAGAGTCTGGGTTCTTTCGTTTGGTCTATGGTATCCTGAGAGGAGAGTAGGAATTCTATAAACTTCTCTCACTTGAATGTCCAAAGTAAAGGTGACACACTAGCATTTTCATAAGTAAAAACTTAATGGCTTTTGATCGAAACTTACAACATTGCAAAAATGTTTAAAGGGTAGGTATTTGGAATGCTCTCATCATCATGTGATTTCTGTTTCTTTTCACAGAATAGTATTAACACTTGTAGCACTCTTATCTGTATACATTAAAACAAAAATTAGATTGTTTATACACCAAGCAAAAACTTCAGTGGGTTTTGAATATGGTTTTTAATTATCAAATGTCATGCTTCTAACTAGTATTATTTTCATTTAGAAAATATGTATCTTTTTTTTAATTGTCACCAAAAGCAACATGATTTGCATAGCTGATATTTGGAATTGAAATAACATATACTAGAACATGCTTCTTGTGTGTGCATTAAGGATATGTACAGGATCATTGTTTACAGATATATCAGCATATTGTGCAAATTTTTAGAATTCAACTTTATGTTAATCTTTTGAATTTCTGTATTATAAATCATTAAACAACGAACCAAAAAGCCATAATAATGAAGTCTACTTAACTACATTTTCTTAATATTTTTTTCCTCACTAGCACTATAAAATTGTGAAGTATGTAGGGTTTTTTTTAAGTGCTGTATTTCCTCTCTACCCCACAAGTCAATTTCTGTATGTTTAATAAGATACACATTTTATTTGTATCTCATGTATGTATTTTACCATTAAAAACAAATGCATCATGATATTTGAAATTTCTTTTCAACTGTTTTCAATTCTAAGTGTATGGGAGCAAAGCAAAATCATAAACGTTAAGTCAGACTAATATGAAAAGCTTGAGTTGGACTCTACTAGTAAAGAGCATAATGCTGCTAGTCTGGTACAGAGCTGCTGGGTTATCTGCCCTCTTGCATCCCTCCAAGCAATCCTTGTGCCTTGCATAATCTCATGCTCCTGTGCCGACACAGTTTTCATTGACTCCACATCTTTGTGTAATATAGTTTCACCAGTTATTACTGTTCTCTGATCCATGAATGCTCATTTCCTCTATTATATCAAAATCCTACTCAGGCCTCAAAAGGTAGCTCATTACATCTCATCATCTCTTGCTTCTTTAGGCTTTTGCCGAACTCTTTTTATATCTCTATTATAGCTTCGATCACAGTTATCTTTGTAAGAGCTTCCATAAATGATTCTCTCCTCTTATGTGTTCCTCAAGGGCAAGGATTGTATCTTATTCATCTGTTTTCCCAGTGCCTAACATAGCGACGCACACAGCATGCATATCAATAAATGGTTTGGAGTGTATTTCCTCAAAGGAAATGGGGAATTAAATAAATGACTACACTGTGATCAGAACAGTGGACTAGTTTGGGATACCACAAATGATTGCCTCCAGTCACCACTGTGATAATGTTTTGCTTACATACTATTTTTCATTTTAATCTTTAGATCCTACACTTGTAAGTCAGCATTTATAGGGAATCTGGGAATTGATTCAGCTGAAATTGGAAATATTCCAGAAGATTTTATTATAATGAAAGTTAGCAGATGAAACTGACCAGATGTTAAACACTATGAACAAGTATCTTGGGCATCTCATTTTAGTTTTGGAGAAATAGGAACAAGGGAGTAATTTCTCAAAATTGCGTGTGGGATTCATATGCACAAAGCCCATTATTATCCCGCATGTACCTGGGATAACAGGAGTAGAGACATTTCTACCCCTGCATTCCCAATACACATCTAAATAAGAATGAGACCACAGGGACACATAAGAGGTATTCAATAGCGTTGTGTTTGTTTGTAATTCTTTCTTCAACAAATGGCATTACCAACATAAAAATGCTTGCAACACAAGCAATAAGGATGCACAGTGAAACAATGGCATTCAAATAGAAAACTGAATGATGTCTCTTGTATCTCTCTATATTGAGTTTAATATGGGACCTAAGAAAAAATGATGTAGGAAATCTAACATTTAATTATAAAAATGTATAAAGGAGATATTAGTTTAATGACAGTAGTTTGTGAAAGACTGTTGCGTGTGCAAGACTCGCATAGACACACTTTGGAATGCTTGCTCAGTCTCTGCCATTTGCTTTTTGAAAATGACATAGCTCAATTACCCATAACATGCCCATTTGATTTCTTAAATTGAAGTAGCAATAACTTCAAAAGGCGATTGTGCCAACTTACACATTTGATGTGTTGCTTATCTCAAAGAAGATGTTTAAAATACAGAGACAGTACTAATGATATTTGAGCTTATAAATCCTAAAGGTGTATTCACTTGTTAAAAAGTGATTTTTCATGGGGAAGGGTTATCGCTGTGCTATAGCAAATTAAGCTGCCACTTGTTATTTTAAAATCACATATGGGAATGCTGGCTAGTGAATTTTTGCTAATGCTCTTAGGAAAGCAGCAAAGGATGGCACAAGTCCTTGGGTCCCTGCCACCTATAGATCTACATGGAATTCCTGGCTCCTGGCTCCTGGCTGATTTGGCAATTTTGGTCATTTGGGACAGCAAAGCAGTGAATGAAGGTTGATTCTCCCTCTCTTTCATACTGCTTTCAGATAAAAATCTTTAAAACATTTTTTTTCTTTTTAAAGATTTATTTATTTTAGTTTATTTGAAAGGCAAAGTTACAGAGAAAGGAGCAGAGACAGAAAAAAAGATCTTCCAATATCTGGTTCACTCCTCAAATGGCCTCAATGGCTGGAGCTGAACAGATCCCAAGCCAGGAGGCAAGAACTTCTTCTGGGTCTCCAACACGGGTCCCAAGGACTTGGGACATCCTCTGCTGTTTCCCAGGCCATTAACAGGGAGCTGGATTGGAAATTGAGCCACCAAGATTTGAACTGGTGCCCATGTGAGATACTGGAGCCATCAGCAGAGGTTGAGCCTGTTAGGTAGGCCAAGACACCAGCCACAAGGTTTAAAAAAGTGATCTTAAGCATTCAAAATAAGTAAGTCAACTTCTAACTGGATAAATAAGGCTAAGACTCATGTGGTAGAATGTATTTATGCTCTACTATCATACTCTATTTACTTCCTGACATGTATATGAAATGGTACCATGTCCTTTTATGCTGAGTGGGGCACTACTCCCATTGCAGGACTCTGATTGTGGCAATATGGCTTTCCTAAGCCACCAGAATTACGTGAAACTGAAAATGTGCTAGTTAGGAATTTACACATGTTTCTGCAAATGCTCTTCACTGTTGCAAGCACTATGAGAAAGGTACCTCCAGGCTCACCTATTGCTCTCAGGAATATGATTAGACACACTAATGTAAAGGCTTAGATAGACTAATGGACAAACAGGGCAAAATCATTGGTGGATCATAAATGGTAGGGTTACATTTAGCAAGATGAAAGAGGGAGTCCACTCTGAGTTTCAGGTTATTTGGTTTCCGATAGCTTTCATTTCCTATACGTTTTGGTGCATAACAAATGGTTGCATAACAAATGATTAAGAACATGGATATTATCTTATTTAATAATCTCAAACCCATTAGAAGGCAGCAGTCACAATTATCACAATGTAGATATGTAGATGAAGGAGGACGTGCAGAGACCTTACACATGTTGGTTCAAACTATGGCTCAAACCTAAGGCCTCAGGATTACTTATGAGATAAAGGACACTGCAGATTTAGTGAACCTGCAGTATCATTCTAAACGTTAAGATCCTCTAAACAGCTACAAGAGTGTGAGCTACCAGAGTGTCTTCTCCACTGTGCAACAACAGTCCTCCACTGTGGGATGTATCAAGAGGTCCCCTCTCACAAGGTACAGATCCTTGCTGAACTAGAGGAAGAGCTAGACTGTCCTGACGCTAGGGTAGGACACTTAGTCAGCTAGGACAAGCTTGCACCTCCAACACTATGGCCTGAGACTCAGCTGTAAACTTTTGCTGCCTCTGCCAACCTCGTGCTGAGATCACTGTTCCTTGTTGGAGAGATGGTGTTTTTCACTGGTGGCATGACCTGTGTGAGACAGAGAATTTGAGATCCTGAACCCAGAACTGACAAAACTTGCTAAGAGGCAACATAAAATGTGCCTGGCACAGAGGTGTACCTTGCCTGTAGTGGTTTGCTTTGGAGTCACCAGGCTTCTCCATTAGAGATGTTGAGTTTCCTGCAAGGCTTCCTGGCAATCAGATAGCTCCATATAAGGTGTTTAGAGAACCTGACAACTGAAATTACCTGACGACTAAAATTGCTGAAACAGACATTTAAATCACTTAATAATTGACAATCCAACCAGTAATTGTTAAATGGTAATAAGCAGTTCTACGACTATTAAAGGAAATATAAGGAAAAAGGTTCTCACTGCAGCAAAACAGAAAACTTGGCCGAATAGGTGAGTGGTTAGCTGTTCTTTATGTAGCATAAACCGTTATTTTGAATTGTAGTCATCTCATTGTATTGTGGGACTGTAAACCTTATTTCTTGTACAGGATTGTGCTTTGATATCTGTTTTCCAACCAACCACCCTCTATGTCATGCCTCCCTCCCCAACCTCTAGTAATCATTAGTCTAAGCTCCAGTAGAATATTTTTAACTTCCGCATATGAGAGAGAATATGTGGCATTTTCTATTTCTCGTTTATTTCACTTAACACAATGTCTTTAAGCTCCATCAAATATCATGATTTCATTCTTTTTCAGGGTCCAAATACTATTCTATTGCATACACATACTCCCATGTCTTTATCCATTGATCCATCTAAATGCATGTTTTATACATTAACAAAAAATTCTAAAACGTAAAATAATTTTAAATAATGAGTAAAAATAGACCAAACAAAACTCCCCCTGAATTATCAAGTAATGCACATTAAACAAAAATAATAAAAATGTAGTTGATTATACATATTTGACACATTTGTGGTCATATATATATACCAGTCATGTTAAAAACATGAATAGGGCCCAGTATGTCTATTTCTTGTTCATATCCCAGCTACTGAACCCGAGCAAACAGCAGAAGGTGACCTAAGAGATTTGACCCCTGACACAGATGGGAGATCTGGGTGGGGTTGCCAGCCCAAGCTGAGATCACTTTTGTCTATTGTTTGGTGGGGAGTAAAGCTGTAAGTGGAAGGTCTTTCTCTCTGTAATTAACTTTGCCTTCTAACTAACTAAATAAATTTTATTAAAAAAGACAGTTGGTGGAAAGATGGAATTAAAGGATAAGTCTATTTTAAACTTGTAAAAATGTTAATATATTATTTAAAAATTTAAAAATGCTCTTCAATTTTATCTACAAGTTAAGGCTCAATTATGTGCTTTATCCAAGAGAAACATCTAAGCAAAATGAACAAATAAACATACTATAAACTACCATTATCAAGAAAGAAGGGAGAAACAACAAATCTAAAGAAATAACAAGTGGTGAAGAAGAAGCTAGGTAACAATGACATTGTTTTTCAAGTAAGAGTGAATTTTACAGGCTTCTGAACAACTTAATATCTTAAATCCAAGATAATATGACATTACACTTCATGACAAACTGTCTTATCTTTCACATCACTATACTATTGGTTTATTTAGAACCTAATGTTCACACATAAAATTTGCACATTGTGTCCACAGTGAGTAACACACAGGACGTGTGTGGTAGCAAATTTAAGTAGTTCTAAACAAACACGAACCTAACTTGGTAAAGGAACATTGAGAGTTAAATCAACCTATGTCTCAGGCCAACTTCCTTACAAGGAGCATAAACAATTAGCATCCTTGTTGAACACAATGTTTCTCAAAGTGTCTTATACCAAGTTGAGCCTCACATATGTGAGAGTACTGTAAACATTTTGTAGAAGATCAATTTAACAGACAAGTTTATTTTCACACAAAAATTTCAGTCCATGCATAGTTTTTACGATGTGCACGTTCCGTGATCTCTTCAAGATCATTGCATATTATCAAAATGTAAAATAATTTTAGAGACTGATAACACTGCCCTACCAAACACACATCTATATTTTTTCTTTCCTTTTCGCCAGTGGGGAAGTGTTAAGGAGAGCATTTGTTTTCACCTCAGCCTTGATTAGTCCTTACCTTGCAATGAATGTCTGACTACAAACCTATCCACCTGACTCCCAACCCCAAAGCGCCCATATCCTCTCTGTCTTCATTCCTTCACTGTCCGGTCCTCACCTACACAGAATTCACAGATATAGAAACATGTATCCAGTTTACAAAACTTTTTGCTTTAAGTATAGCCATCCTTTTTCTGTAAGATTCAGGCTATATGCTGAATATAGTTTCTTAGAAGACCATCTATCAGAGCTTTCCTCAAAGTTGGGACATTGGTGGGACACTATTGGAATAATGGAAGGTGGTGTTCATTTGTGTGTGTGTGTGTGTGTGTGTGTGTGAGAGAGAGAGAGAGAGAGAGAGAGAGAGAGAGAGAGAGAGAGAGAGTGAATAGCTGTATCAAGCTCCTGGTCTCTTGGAGATTATTTTAAGGTCCTATCTATATACCTTCCTCAGTGTTGGTAACCCTGCAAAATAAATGTGGTAGGGGTAACCTCAGGTCTTTGGTTCATATCAGCCAGCCAGTTAAATTAGCGCAAAGTCTTAACCTTTGTACTTGATCATTTGACTTAGTATTACTTGTTGAGGTCTCCAATGGAGCATTCAACTCTTGCCACCCACTGATTGCTTTCTCATCCAGTGTTTATTCCAGCAGTAGAGGATCTCTCGGTGGGTTTTTCATTTGTTGGTGCAAATGCAATTCTAGGCATATTGTCTCAAATGATGCATTAATTCCTTAAATATTTACTAAGTGTGTGTTTTAGTGAAGAACTGAAATATAGGTTTGAAATGACATGCATCCAAAGAAGACAAGACCACTAGCTCCAGGGAATTTCTAATCCAGAAGAGTAGGGAAGTTTCCCAGGCATCTCACAGACAGAAATCGGTTTTATATACTTCTCTCTTACAGACTGTTGTACTACAGTTATTTTTTTCCTATATTTCCACTGGAGCCTCTAAACTATCCTTCCCAAACCTCACAGATTTCTGCAGGCTGTGTCTGGCATTACACATCCCTCAAGTCAACTTTTGTTTCCTCCATCAACCGTCCCAGGAGGTGTCACAGAGCACCATAAGCATGGTAGTGGCTTCCTATTTGTTTTCTAAATAGGTATTACCTTACAGCACATCCACAAAGGTGACTGTCATAGGCTAAAGCATCGTTAACTCAATGAACACTTACTATCAGCACCATTAGGACATGGTTATTGTATGGGTTCAGGGAGAGGTATCGCATTGGTTTGGGGGCCACAGAAACCACACAATGGCAATGAAAGTCCTAAAATGGGGCATGGTGACAGCACAGGTATACCTTAGAATCTTCACATTTATGTCAGTGGATAACTGGCCATAATTAACAATCTAATCTCCTGTCTCCTGCCACCCCCATCTCCAATGTAGTTCAGCAGACAGACCTAACATATTGCCAGGCAGCCCACAGAAATTGAGTTGAAATCTGGACCTTCAGATTCGGACCTAGTGAGTTTAAGAAGTTACCTCAGGAAAACACTTTTCTTCGTGACCTGTGGTTATAGCAAAAGCTGAATAGAGGGTCTTGATTTTGCCATTTCCTATATCCAAATAAGACAGTGATGAAAAGTCTCTTTCACCTGCTAAACTATAAAAGCAAGAAAATCTTAAAAGGGAGAGAACTGAGGAATAGGATTCTGTAAACCGCAAGGGGAACAATGGGCAAATCCCTGGACAAGTGACATGAAACTGACAGGAATAAGTCTGCCTAAGAGTTTCATAACTGAGCTAAAGTTTGGAATACCACCCAGATTTTCAGAGCAGACTCCATGTTCCATAAAAGAAGGAAACACTCCATAATCTCACGGAAAGGCTCTAAAAATTAAATGTTATTTGAACCACAGCCCATAAAAGTAGGCCAAATCCCATGTGCCAAAGCTAAACTGGGTGACTGCCTTCTAAAATAGAAGATTTAAATAGGATCCAAAATCTCCTAATGTCCTATTACATATGTCCAGGATAGAAAAAAATATATAGCACAGCATACCAAAAACTAGGAATGATACAATTTGGATGAGAAAACACAATGAACAGTTATCAGTACTAAGAATTCTCTGACAAGGGTTTTAAATCAAACATATTGAATCAGCTTAATAAATAAATGATAAATTTATTGAAATAAAGGAATATAGATAATTTGAATAAATGGGAAGAAGTGACAAACAGAAGCAAAGAAAAATTAGAAACATGAAACATATACTGATCAAACCAAAAAAAATTTAGTGGTTGAGTTTAATAATAGCAATGACAGGAAATAAGCATTGAACTTTAAACTGCCAGACTTTACAAATTTAAACATCAGAGGGAATGCAAAAGAGAACAGAGCTGAAGATGTCTGTGTAATAATAACGAAAGAGCTGGCAGGGATGTCACTAGGGTTATAGGAGAGAAGACAGGGTAAATAAGTGATGGCAAAAGGAAGTTCTTTACCCTAATAGAATTGTAACAAACGGAATTCTGGAGCATCAGGAAGAAAGACATTAGAAAGATCAATAATATTGACATTTACAAAATATTTGCCTTCTCTTGAATTTTCGAAATGGTAGAGATTGAAACAAAAATTTAGCACTGTCTGCATCTTCAAAAAAAATTGCAGGAAAAAGAGCATTTAATAAAATTATGAACTAAACACACAGGGAGTAATATGGGGTCCCAAGCTTGAAAGGCAAGGATTTAGCCAGTAAGCAATCACATTGGGCCCTGAACATTATGAGATTTTTAACTGTTTTCTGAAATTTTTACAATGGGAATTTATATTAGTGAATTTATTCTGAATGAATGCCATGAAAAAGAGGTCCCAGGACTCTGTAATCTTCCATTTGCTGGTGCAAATTTGAACATTATTTATGGAAATAAAGATGTCCCAATAGAATTTCTACAACCTACTTAAATAGTTCATATCCCAAAAGAAATCATTCTGTATAACTACAATGTGAAGATACACTTAAATAACAGAATGATGGATTTGTGGCTGTTACTGAGGGACTAAACTGTTGATACAATAGGGGAAAGCAGTGGGGGTTGAAGTCGGGTGGGGGGTAGTGGACAGGGAAATCCCTGAGCCTAAGGAACCATATCATGAAAATGAAGAATTTATTTTAAGAAGAAGAAATCACATCTCTTGCAGAAGGCTATATATTGATAAAGCATCCCCAAATAACTTACATGCAATTCCTAACTTATCAAAGCTGATACTTTAATGTCATCCAAAGAAGTAGATGTCGATTTTCTTCTAGTGAGTCATCTACAACTCTTAGCAAATCTTTTGATGGCTGTATGATAGTATTTACTAAGCAAATATCAAATTCTAAAAGCAGGACAAGATGCTGTGTGTAATTCACCAATTATATGCCAAACATACAGATTCAGGCACATGCTTACTAAACCTCCCAAATAACTTGCAGTTCTATATCTGGAGATAATATCCAACTGGCTGCTATTTTGAGATTTGTAATTCATTGTTATTGGCAATTTTAACTTTGAAGATGATTGTTATCATTTTTATAGCCGATTTCAAATACCCTGGCAATGTGAAAGTACTTCTTTTAAGAAAATTATTAGAATTAATTTAACAATAATTAATTACTTGGTACTAAATTTTGAAAGGATATTGGATTTTGACAGTAACTTCCTTTCTCGGGTTTGGCTTGAGTGCCATCTTTTGGCAATTGCTTTGTGTTTTCTGGTCAGTCAATTGGTTCTTCATCTAGAAGCTAGTAGAATTGGCCTCACACAAACTTGTATCTAATTATAGATTATAATATTGTCTCCTTAGATTCCATTCTGCCAAAATGATACTTTTAAAAGCATTATCCTAAGGATTAAATCACAACATTCAATAATAATAGCATTAAGGGTTTATAAATGTTCACTATATGTAAAACATTCTGTTTCCTATGTATTATATTGTTTATTACTTGTAACCAATGCATACATTTGGTACTACTACACATTTTGATTAAGAGCATGGAGAAATGTAATCACAGAGGTATTTGACTAAAATCACAAAGATAATATAAGGCAGAGGACAATCTCAAACTCAGGTCGTTTTGAGTCCAAGAGCCATGCGCTTAAAACCCATATCATTTAACTGATACCTTAATGACTAAATACACGTTTAACTTTATCATAGAATCCCATTGTCTTTTTTTTTTTACGTAGCACAGTTGCATTCTGGAAATTTTAATATGAAGCTCTAGTATTATCTATATAAAGCTGTAATAAAAATGACGAAAGAGGCAACGCTTTCAAAATGTCCTTTAAGATATATTAAAATTTTACATATGTAATTCAAATTGGTTAAAACATGACTGTTTTCTTTAAAGTGATCTTTAAGCTTTCATTTGTTCTTTTTATATGATGTGGAAAAGCAAATGAACTTCCCTGAAACATTAGAATTGAAAAATGATGCCAGCCATTAGAGATTTTTCATTCTATTTATTTTCTAAAGGCCTGGTGACAAAGTTCACTTGAGCAAGAAGTGAATTAGAGCACTGAAACTTTCAACACTTTGGGGTGATTATGCTATCCTCTTTATTTTAGAACCAATCCTTTTGTTATTGATGATTTTGCTTCTTCATTTTTAAGCTATGATGACATCTTATCTATTTAAAAGTAGTGCTTGAGGCCCTGCAGCATCTTGGAAAATTCATCCCAGTGAATTTTAGGTGGCCCACATGGATTCAGGAACACATCCTATGGTATTCATTAACAAAGTAAGATTAATAACAAAAGCACATGACCTCATTAGTAAATATGATGTTTATGATCTGCATGCAGTTAATTTTAATATCTCCTAAGAAAGCACAGGTATCTTTATAGAAATACATTTCTAGGAGACAGGAGAGTAATGTAAACAAAACTATAAAATCAGAATAGATCATACAGGAGAGTCTCAAAAATGCTTTGTGTTTTCTTCATCAGCATCATCATTATTATTATTATTATCCAAATTTGTATAAAGCATTTGCTAAATTTCCATTACTGAAAATTAAATAGTGTTTCAATGCTCCTTGAGATGACAGCAGGGTCACCATGCATAAGGTTTGGGATGTTTCCAGAGACTTGGCTCAGCACAGCTAGGGCATATATAGCTGATTTGGGCATAGACTGCAGGATTAACAAATAGCTTAATTCTCAGGAGATATTCTTAATTTTTCTGTGGTCTTAATTCTGCTAAAAAGCATAAGTGTTTCTATAGAATAACATATATAAAATATAATATATAATAATATTTAAAAAATCAAACGCATAAATGCTTTAAATGCTCATCAACTAGAAAGCAGATAAAAATGTAGATAAAGGCATAAAATTGAACTTCGAAAACATTCTTATTAATTGCTATTAATTACTTTCTCCTTTATTAGCAACTTGAAAGAAATAGGCAATGTTTTACTCATCTACTTCAGTACTAAGTATATTTTAAGTACTTTGTAATTGTTCAATTTTGCTGTTGGCTTTCTTTGTATTTAGAGTTGATATATCTGAAGGAATTGTTCGAAGCTCCTCAAGAAAACATGAACTGTTAATCTGTCTAACTGGTGCTGAAGTACAACTTTCTATTAAACTTTTCTTCAGTACTCTGTAACACTACTTCTCAGAGTGGAAAACACAGAACATACAAAGTACATCTATTACATTTTTAATTTTTATTTTTTAATGTTTGTTTATTTTTGTTTGAAAGGCAGCTTTAAAGATGACACAGAGAGAAAGGTTTGCCATCAGCTGATTGACACCTGAAATGGCCACAATGGATGGAGCTGAGCTGATCCAATGCCAGCAGCCAGGAGCTTCCTCCGGGTCTCCCACGCAGATGCAGAGGCCGAAGGACTTGGCCATTTTTCACTGCATTTCCAGGCCACAAACAGGGAGCTAGATGGGAAGTGGAGCAGCCAGGACACGAACCATCTCCCATATAGGATAATAGCATTTAGAGGTGGAGGATTAGCTTGTTGAGCTACAGCACTGGCCTCCATATGTTATGTTTTTAATTCATGAAAGTTAGAAGCTATTTTACTTAAAATGAAAAATTATATTTCAGTTATTGTGATGTAGTGGAAAATATAACTATAATGAGTTTGTTACATATTTTTCTGTACTTTCTCAGGAAGTTTTAGTTCATTTATGTGATTCACTATTAAGGTCTAATTCAGTTATGACAAATACGTTTTTCAAAGGAAGTTAGAAAAAGAGGCCCCAAACTGGTTCTGAGAAATAGAGCGCATGTCTGTGTGTATCATAGCATTGTATAAACTACTTGAAATAGAAAGTTATAGAGAAGGAAACTCTAAAAATAAAATTGTTGAAGCACGAATCTTTAATATTTTATTTAATTTAAATTTTTTTTATTTTTAACTTTATTTTTGATGATATTTACATAGTTGATTAAGGTGGGAAGGTGGTAGGGTCAAGCATGAGGGGAAAGTGAGTGAGACCATGATTTCCACATTTTATTTTTTTCTTCCTCCTGTATCTGGGGGAAGGAGACAGAGAAGGGGAGAAGCTTCACCCAGCCTCCCAACCACCTCAGTGCCCAGGGATGGTGAACCTGATGTCATCCCAGGGTCCCCGCTGGGGAGCATGCTCTAAGGATTGTGCTCATGTGGTTTCATGTGGATAAAATGTCGTAAATCCATGCCGTGAAATATCCTTCAATAAGATGAATTAGTGAGTAACTAATTTTACTTTTCATCTGTTGAACATCTAGCTAGAGTCTAGATGCAGGAACTCTGCATCATGATACTGATTACTGTATAATCTGTAAACCCAAAAGTGTTCTAAAATTTTGAAAATTTAATGGGAAAATCAATGTCTTCCTTTTACCTGCACTCTTTTCTGCTGTGCCTTACTTAAAGTTTTCTATGAATTTTAACATGTTTGAATGAATCCACATTAAATTTCCAGAATTTTTCATTTTTGTAAACATCCAACGCTGCATGTTTCAATGTGTGCTTTTTTAAACTCCAATGTGTCACCTTTTTATACATGAAATCCATTCATTCAGTTCCTTAGATATTTTGGTCACATGCAATTTACAATTCATATTTTATTGATTAATAAATTCCATGCGTTCTAACATGAATGCATTTCCTGTTTTTTTCTTTTACTGTATTGAGGTCCTCCATGTTAATTTTAAATGATTGCAGGTAGGTTTTCCCATTTACAATATAACATGCTTTATTCATGCTTTTACTTTTCCTGTGACCAAATCTCTCTGACCAATGGATTTGACGTCACTTCCATTTGATCGCTAAGAACACAAGCACAAAGGAGAAAACACTGTGCTTTGATTTTTCACAGTAAGAATTTCTAAAACAGCTGGCAGCTCAGCCATAACCCTAGGTGCTGCTCTGCTTCATGGTTTTAGTATCCCCAGCTAAACCCTAGCCATGCGGTTAACACCACGAGTTTGCAGCTTTCACTTGTATTTTTTTTCAGGTGTGGTTGATTACAGCGTGTGTTTTTTCTTAAAAAGCACTTATGCCAACACATCCTCTGTCTTTGTATCAGCCTTTGCTATCTTTTAAGACTTAAATAGCTGGCTGCCTTAGCTTGTTCTCTTTTCCACATCTTATGAAGTTCTTGGTACATGTACTGCTTGGTAATCATACTTGATTTGCATTTCATAGAGATTTTAATTTGATCTTTGATGATGTCTTTTATCAGTTATTTTTTAGAGACATTTAGTTGTTTTGATTAGTGTAACATTTCAAACATTTCAAAGACTACCACCATATAGGGAAGACTTTTATAATTTTTAAAATATCTATTTTTATTTGAAATATTTTGCAGAGAAAAAAGGAGAGATAGCAATATGAAAGCATTCATTTGCTGGTTCACTCCCCAAATGTCTGCAATGGCCAGAGATGAACTGATCTGAAGCCAAACGGGAGCAGCTCCTTCCAGGTCTTCCATCTGATTGCAGAAGCGCATGGAATAAGGCCATCTGCCGCTGCTTTCCTCGGCCGTAAGGAGGGAGACGCATGGCAAGTGGAGCAATAAGGACATGAGATGTAATGCTGGCGCTGTATGTCACTATGCTGGTCCTTGGAAGATAGTTTTAAATGATACAAACATATGATCTCAATTTTAGAAGAAACATTTTTTATCATGCATACACAAATCTGCATATATATGATAAATAATTTTATATTGTGTATTTTTTTACCTGTAATTGAATCTAAATTAACTTTCCAAACATTTTAATAATTGCTACATGAAACACCACTCAGTTAATTTGTCATGCTTTAATAAAAACCTGATGTTGAAAACACACACACACACACACACACACACACGCACTTGGTGATAATGTGATTTTATCACTTTGTGTCAGGTTTCGTGACAGTGCGTTAACAGTTTTTTCTAGGTTATTGAAAAAATAACCTAGATGTATAGAGCCTGGTGGCGTAGTCTAGCAGCTAAAGTCCTTGCCTTGAATGCGCCAGGATCCCATATGGGCGCCGGTTCTAATCCTGGCAGCTCCACTTCCCATCCAGCTCCCTGCTTGTGGCCTGGGAAAGCAGCTGAGGATGGCCCAAAGCCTTGGGACCCTGCATCCACGTGGGAGACTCGAAGAAGCTCCTGGCTCCTGGCTTCGGATCAGCACAGTACTGGCCGTTGTGCTCACTTGGGGAGTGAATCATTGGACGGAAGATCTTCCTCTCTGTCTGTCCTCCTCTCTGTATATCTGACTTTGCAATAAAAAAATCTTTACAAAAATACTGATGTATAATGTATACTTCTTAGAAAATCTTTGATTTTGGTTTCACAGCAATAATTGCCTCATAGGTTGAGAGTGGAAGAAATATTTGTTATAATTTTGCAAAAGCTTGATATTATTTCTTCTCATATGTTAACCAGAATTCAATAACGAAGCAATTTAATAGTAAAGTGATGGCTATTTATGACTACTCTGAATTTCTATTTCTTGTTGTGTTAGTTTTTATAATTTGCACATTTTTTTATGTGTATCTTTTCTCCATTTGAAACAAGTTTTGTGGGTAGGCATTTGGTGCAGCAGTTAAGCTAGGGCTTGAGATGGTGGCATCACATGTGAAAGAGTCTGGATTCAAGGCTGAGTTCTGCTTCCAGTTCCATCTTCTGGATAATACACACCCAGAAAGGGAGCAACAAGTGATGTTTCAAGTGTTTGGGTCCCTGCTACTCATAGAGATGGCCCAGGTTGAGGTCTTGGGTCCTAACTTCAGCCTGGCCTACCCTGCCCACTGTGGGCACTTGAGACAATCTCCACTTGATTGTCTCTGTCCCTCTGCCTTTCAAATGTTGGTTTTGAACTCTATTAGCATGATGTTGATTACGATATCAATTTGCCATGCCTTAGTAATGATAGGATCAATAAAAAACTCTTCTTTTTTTCATGTATACATTGGAACTTTGTGTTATAGGCACCTTTTATTCAGTCTTGTTAAGAGTTTTTAAAGAAATAACTTTTGACCTAACTGATTTCTCTGGTAGATAGCTTGGCGTGCATGGTTCTCAAAGAACCACCAGTCCCCCCACCTAATTTTGGTGTTCACACTCAACCCTTCCTTACTGGACCTAGTAAATTTCTCATATTGACTTGACTATGTCAAGATCGGTGGGATATCCCCTCTGTGGTTACATTGAAAAAGCTTGGGATTGTTTTCTTGCTGGTATTTTTTCTCTCAATCATCTCTGAAACTTGTGATGGACACTGTTACTTAGAAAGAAACTGAAAGCAACCAGGACAGAACTGAGGTGCTCCATCTGATATTGCTCAAACAGCTGAATCCAGCTAACAAATATTTGCATCAGCTCAGAAGCAAATATCAGATTACTTAGAAATGTTTACAGTATATTTGCTGATTTTTTTTCTGAGATCAATGCCTATTAGGCATTTACAAATACTATTCATTGAGCACATATTACTAAAAATATATATATATATACCTGGATTTCAAAATATTTTATACCAAAATAACCTTATCTGATAATCCATGTACTTAACTATCATGCATATGTCAAATATTACACCCAAAGAGCTTTCATATAAACCATGAAGTCAGATAGCGTTAAGTCCCCAATAATACTCCTCATTTTCAAAATTATTTTGTTTCATATCCTTCCCTTCCTGTTTGTATTTTGGATGTGTTAGCCAAATACCAGAAAAGAACTCACAGGCATTTTGATTGAGTTTGTACTAATATAGAAAATATTGGGCACCAAAAAATTACTGAATGTTTAAACTGAAGTTCATTTTTCAGGTCCCTCACTTCCCGCAGGTTTGTTTTGTAATTATTTTTTTTTACACATCATGGATGTTGCTGTTACACTTATCTTTAAGTATTCCATATGTTTGAATGAAATGTCAAATAGAATTGTACATCTTTTTTCAATTCCTGCTTGGTACAGATGAATGCAAGTACAAGTGATTTCAGTATATTAATCTTCTGTTGTATAACCTTGTTACACTAGCTTACCAATTGCATAAATTTTATTGATTCATTTTATTGATATTGCATCCAATTTACTACAGAAACTATCATGAGTGGGAAATTATTTCCCATCTGGATTCCTGTTTATTAGTTGTCTTGAAGCTTTGCACTGTGTAGGCCCTCCAGAAAAATGTTGAAAACATGGGTAACTTTTGACAATCTTGTATATTTCTTTTTTTCCAGAGGCAAAGTACACATTCTTTCACCAAGAAATATCATACAAGCTATGTGGTTAGACAATCTTTGTCTGATTAAGGAATCCACCTTCTATTTTCATTTTGCTAAGATATTTTCTGTCTACAAAAACTGTGGAATTTAATCCAAAGACAAAACAGCACTGTTCACAATTGTCAAAATATGAACTGACACCAAATTGTCTGTCATCAGAGTAATGGATATACAAAAACATGGCATACATATATGTACATATAATGGCACATATGTGTTACACATTGTAATATAGATTACATAGCTATTAACAGTGAAATCCAAATCGAGTGTCTTTACTGTGCTTGTCTATGTTCAACTTTGTTTATTCCTCTGTTGGCACTAGTGTTTTAAAAAGCCTTTTGATAGAATTATCCACCTTTTCTGGCAGATGCGATACATTTATATTAAAGTTCCCCTTTGTTATTCACATTATTTGAATCATCCCTATGTGTTCTGCTGTTTTTTATTCTTTGTAAACTTGTTAAAGTTCGTTTCAATGATAAACTTGTGTATAAAAGAATAGCAAACTTTTAAGTAAATTATAGTTACAAAAATTATAGAATATTCCTCCTTTTGTTTCCAAAATATGAATATAAGTGTTTGAGTCAATATGATGTGGATATTTTGATAGAATTCCATTACCCCTCCTAAGGTAGGGCAGGTTTAATGTAGCCCAGCGTAAAACAATCTTTGTCATGTCTTTGACCACACCATCAACTCAAAACAGCTAGCGTAGAGTCTCTTTGTGCACTGGAACCAAAACGATTCTAAACTATCATGACATCCACACGTGGCCTATCAATATAAGTCTTTAAAAAGAAAACGTATTTATTTCTGTTGTAAAGGCATGTCAGATTTACAAAGAGAGAGACAGAAAAATCTGTCCACTTGTTCACTTCCCCAGTGACTACAATCGCTGGAACTGAGCTGATTTGAAATCAGGAGCCAGGAGTCTCTAAGGGGTCTCCCACACAGATTCAGTGTCCCAAGGCTTTGGACCATCCTTCACTACTTTCCCAGGCAACAAACAGGGTGCTAGACGGGAAGCAAAGCAGCAGGACACGAACCAACACCCATATGGAATCCCGGCACTTGCACGGCGAGGATTTCTGTTGGTCGTGCTTTTCTACTCTTCCTTCTTATCCAATCCCAATAATTGAAAAAAAAAAGTCATACATCCTTGTACTAGGCGGGACACACTGTTTTCTGGATGTTACAATCACTGATTTGATTTTATTTAAAAATTGCTCTACCTTGTTATATAGAGAGCCTTGCTTTCTTCTAATTGTTTAGGTCCCCAGGAAGAGAAGTCCCACTTCTATCTCTTTTATTCCTGCAAACTTAGATCTAGTATGTATATATTTTATATGCTATTGCTTGTCAATTTCATTGGTTTCTAAGAATCTTCAATCATTGCTTAGCTCTGATGCCTTCAAACACACATATATTTCTCTTTCAAATATTATCTGTTAAAATATGTACACTAACAACAGGGATTTGACTCAAAAGCTAAGACACCATGTGCTGCTCACCTTTCATATCGGTGTTCCTCGTTCAATTCTGACTCTGCTTCTAGTCCAGCTTTCTGCGTGGGAAACATAATGTGATGGTTTAGGTACTCAGGACTTTGCTATCCATGTAAGGTATTTGGGTTGAATTCCTAGCTCGTTTTGACATGGTCCAGCATTGAGTATTGAGGATATTTGGGGAATGAACCAAAAGAGGGGGAAGGGGTCCCTGTTTCTCTTTCAGACAAAATGAAAACAACTAAACAAAAAACTCAAAATAAAGTAACAAAAACAAAAGGAGCGGGCATTTGGAACAGATGCCAGTTGAGATGGCTCCATTCCATCTTAGAGTGCCTGGGATCTGGTCTTGGCTCTTCTCCTGGCTCTGGCTGCCAGCTAACGCACACCCTTGGAGGCAGCAAGGGATGACCGCAGTGTTTGCATCATTGCCAACCACAGGAGCAAGTGAATCGAATTCCTGGCTCTGTCTGTGGGCTGGTGCACCCCAGTTTTTCAGGGTGTTTGGAGAATGAAAAAGCAGACAGCAGCACACACACGTTCAAATAAATAAAAAAAAGTTAATAACATATTTTAAAAAGATTTTTTAAAGATTTATTTATTTTTTGGAAAGTCAGATTTACAGAGAGAAGGAGAAACAGAAAGAAAGATCTTCCATCTGCCAGTTCACTCCCCAAGTGGACGCAATGGCCAGAGCTGAGCCGATCTGAAGGCAGGAACCAGGAGCTTTATCTGGATCTCCTACACAGGTACAGGAGACCACGTGATTTAAAAATATACTGAGTAGATCAATCCTTTTACAGGGAGGGCTTTCATTAACTCAAACTTAAACATGTGTGGCACTTTTCTGAGAGAAAGAAAGAGGGAGGGGGAGGGAGCAAGAGAGAGAGAGAATGACAGAGGCTTAATGACATGGATAAACTCAATTCACCAAATTTTCACTTTTTGCTTTTTCTTGTAACATAATTGAAATATTCAAATGCAAATAAAATTTGAGTAGGTCCGTAACCTACTTTATTAACTACTCTACCCAAATAAAAGTTCTGGATTGGAATAACATGGCCAACATCAATGAATAATTCAAATCAGTAACAATCAGTTTGGCTTCCTAAATTCCTACATCCATGCCTTATTCTTACTCACAATAGAAGGGGCTTATATTTTGATCACATACATGAAGAAAAATTGTGGTCTATGACTAATTTTCTAGTTAATATTTAAAAATGCTACAATAAATATTTTTTCAGAATATCTGGAAACTTACATTGTACATTTAAGAAAATTGTGGTATTAAAAAGAAGTTAACAAACGTACATTTTCTTATCTTAGGTGTTAGTCCTTTTGCATAGCTGAGCTCTATTCAGGAAAAGCTTGCCACAATAAGCCGCACCACCAGAAGTAGCAAGACACCTAAACCACAGCACGATAGTGGCCAGGGGGTGGGAGCAGAGGCAGAGGGCGAGATAGGGAACGAGCAGGGGCACCTGTGGAGGCCCATGTTATGCCCTCAGGGGAGATGTGTGGTGAGGTGATGGACTGGTTGATACGGGCTGTGAGCAGACCCCAAGGGATTGGTGGTTATGATTGTGGGAGCAGGGGTGGATTGGTAGGTGGGCGGAGACTAGGGAAAAGGGTAGCCAGGGGATGGATGGGTGGGGTACTCAGGTTCAGCGTCATGAGGTTACAGCGGATTTGGAGAGGGAGTTGCTTAGGAGGTTACAGCAGATTGGTGGGCAGCTGGAAACGCAGGAAGTTTGGGAGCCTCTGGAAGAAGAAGGTGGAGTCAGGTCCAAAATGGTGCTGTCTCATCAACCTCCAGTGTGATATTCAAACCACTCCTCACATTAGGATTGTTCTTTTTCTTATTTTTGAGACCTCAGTGAACCACCTAAAAAGAGAAATAGGAAAAATAATCCAGAAAACATAGATTGAAATAGATCTTTATGTCGTTTCTAGTATTACCTTTAGTTAAACTTGATTAAAATTAAATTAATATAATCACATTGATTAGAATGTTGAGAAATTTTTCTAGTGGTATGTAATTTGAATGCAGGATTGCATCCAATCTATTTTGGTCGATTAAATGCAACATGATTTCTTACACATTTAAAGCTTATACTTAACACTTGGCTTTGAGAGATTTTTCAGCAGATTATGCTTGCAATGAAGGCAGCCAAATATGCAAAAAAAAAAAAACAACAACTTGTCAGCATTTTTTGTGCTGGTTCTAATTCTTAGTAACTGTAGGATGAGGCAAATTTAGAGTGTCAATGAAGCATTTTTCATGGCCTATTTTTGGTTAGAATATTTCAGTGCATTTAAAATCAATGTAGGAAACAAATATTACTTTGAGTCAGATTTAGACTCTTAAGATTTGATTATATTTTGTGCAGTAGGTTTTAAGAGGAAATCACATTTTTATATCTTTATTTGGTCTTGTAATGATTGCTGCTGCAGAAGTTCAAGTTATTGAATTAAAAAATAGAACACTACCTTTAAATATAGGTCAATACTATATATTTCCTTGAATAAATATGATCTAACACTTTTGGCAAAAAAGATGATGAAATTTGTTTTAGAAAATGTATTTCAATGTAAATCAGGGACTTTTTATGATTGTTTCGTTTTAACCATGATACCTGAGATGAGGAATTTTAAGACAAAATGTGATCATTAATTTACTGCTAAATGATATTTACAAGCGTACTTCAAAATGTTTGTGGAAAATGTAAAAGACAACTATTTTGGTGCAAAAGCATTCGAATGTTTGAATTTTCATAATATGCATTTGCATGATTGTTTAAAGGCTCTGTGTGTATGTATGTATAAGTACATGTCAGCAGTTTCTTATGTGTTGCAACAAAAGTCAGCTTCAGATGGATTAAGTTGACTTGCAAAAGACAAGACTCATATTTATTCAGCTGAAACAATGCAGTGTAAATCCTTTCCAAGCAATCTAAAGGATTACCATATAAAGCACCAAACTTTGTAGAATCATTCAGTGAAAATCTAAGACATTCTTTATCTCAGTAACCTTCCTTTTTGCTTAAAGTTACAGTAAACACAGGTTTTTGTAAATGTAAAGAACAGTAAATACAGCAAAGTTCCTGAATATCATAAAAAGACTACTACATGAAATGAGCAACACCACCAACTTCAACTTTGCAAAACATCAGAAAACAATAGACCTCTCAAGAATATCATACAAAACTATTTTTTAAAAAGTCATTCATTTAATATGAACCATACTTATCTAAACAGGCAGAAAAACAATACAGTGCATGATAAACATTAATTGTTCTCTAGTGGACTCATTGTCTGGAAAAATATGATTCTTTAAATACTGCTTCTTTTTTATTTATGTGAACAGAAAAACATCATTCACTGAATATTTTCCATTTGGCAGAAGCTTCTACGTAATTTGAATGTATTATTTATTTCATGAAGTTTTACTTTTTTAAGATATATTTTTATTAGAAAGTCAGACATACAAATAGAAGGAAAGATAAAGAGAAAGATCTTTCATCCTCTTGTTGGTTTACTCCTTAAGTGGCCACGATGGCCAGAGTTGAGCTGATCCGAAGCCAGGAGCCAGGCGCTTCTCCCACATGGTTCAGAGTCCCAAGGGTTTGGGGCATCCTTCTCTGCTTTCTCAGGTCACAAGCAGGGAGCTGGATGGCAAGTGGAGCAATGGAACACAAACCAGCACCCATATGGGATCCTGGTGCTTGCAAGGTGAGGATTTAGCCACTAGGCTGTTATCCTGGGCCTGAAGTTTTACTTTTAACTTCATCTAATTCTCCCTTAATAAAGTTGAAGCTTAATGTTATATTCCTGTTAAGGCCAGTAAGTCTAGATGTGAAAAAATATTCAGTAAATATTTTTAGAGGCTTGTCTGCAAAATGCATGTTTAGCCAAGCATTTCTATTTATTTTTCCTAAAATGCCATATTTTCCCCAAATTTCTCATCAGTATGTAATGTTTGAGAGAGAAGGCCTTCGCAGACTGCCTTGTATTCCTTATTCTGCCCAGACATCAGAGATAAATGTGAATAGAGCCATCTGTGTTTCTCAGAAATTTATTATTACTCAATGTTGTGCTAGTGATAGTCATGTGTAACTATGACAGGTAATGAGGTATAAATTGTGATCTTACACACTGAGTGTATATGAGGCGAACAAGGCTAACTAGATAATATTTAAAATGAGTACTAGGTTTTATATAGTGAAATACCAAAGGGGTTTTTGAAGTTGGTTTATGGGTTGATCAGAAAGAGAAAATGACTTGATGGAAATGTGCGGAGACTGATGACAATCTGCAAGTGTGGAAAGAGTATTTCTAGTTAGGGGGGTAACAGATGCTGCAAAGCAAAAGCAAGAGTAAATATGACAGACATTCGGGAATTAGCAGGTGGTGTTTCCATGAATAATGGGCACAGGTTGAGGAGTACCAGACATTGAGATTGAGTGGCCCAGGTGAAATTTGAGTGATGGCAGTAGTTAAAAAAGATGATTCAACAATTATTACATGAATAATCAGTAAGATTTTGGAGTACTTTAATTCTATAGGACAGAAAAATAGTACAATGAGGAAAATACAATTTGGTCCATCTCTGCCTGCCGCTAAAACTAGACATGTTAACCCAAACATGTCACATTAACTATGAGATTTAATTCTCTTTTTGTAAAATGAGATATTGTATTCTTAAATACAACGAGATATTGTATTCTTAAATATTCTCTAAATAGTGAGAGTGAAAGGACAAATAAGAAGGAATGATAGTTTGACATTTGACTTGCTGTTCAAGTTAAATTTGGGACCTCCAAGTTTGAGATACAAGGAGAAATTAATACTTAGGGGTAATTAATGATATGCTATTTGAGTCGTAAAAACATTACTAAATGACAGATGACCATTATAGAAACTAAAATACAAATATTTTCATTGTATATATGGATTAAGGGGCACACTGAATCAGTATTCTTCATATTTGCATGAGTAACATTCAGATATACTTTTTTCCCTATGGCCCATGATATTTTTAAAATTCAACTAATTATTGTGTCATTGCAAATATTAAAGAATTATCTAAAATGTAAAAGTTTTAGGATAAACAAATGGGAGTTTATTTTTTATTATTTATGAATTCAAATGCACCTTTTTGTCTCTTTTCAGATTATTTTTACTTGAAAGGCAGACTTACACAGAGGTGGGGAGACAGAGAGTGACATCTTGCACTTATTGATTCACCCCCAAAATGGACACAATGGCCAGATCGTGGCTGATACAAAGTCAAAAGCATCCCTCTGGGTTTCCCACATGGGTTCAGGGTCCCAAAGATTTAGACCATCTTCCTATGCTTTCCCAGCTGCATCAGCTGGGAGCTGAATAGGAAGTGAAACAGGATTCTAACAAACATATGGGATGCTGGTGCCACAGGCAGAAGCTTAGCTAGCTACACCATAGCGCTGCTCCGTTACAAATGCAATTCACTGCTAATCAGACATCAACATTACTATCATGCAAGCATCCAAGAGGAAATTTAACTGCTTTGAAATGGAGGACTATTCAAAATTTTAATGAGGAAAAAAAAACCATTTTAAATGAAAATTTCAAGTAGTTTCTAGAACAGTAAAAGGGAAAATGTCAATAAAGTATATCAAAAATCAGTTCTGTATCTTGACATTGTGTATAATGTAGTTTTACATATATATAATTTTATTATTTCCTTACTAATATATAAAACGTAAATATAAACTATATAAAATTTAATATATAATAATGTATAATATATAAATAAAATGCATTTCTTCATATAATGTAATTTTGTTGTCATGGCCCAGAGAGCAATCATATCCGTCTGTGGCATCATTCTGCTATTTCCAGTATACCTAAGAATATGATCCATTGCAAAGCGATGGGAAAGCACCGATTTGTTTTCTGGGCCCTTGCTTACCTTTAAAAAGTTGTATAAAGAGACGGTTGCCCATGTAGCACATATTCAAAATCTCTGTTTTTTAAGTTTGTTGTGCAAACAGAGTAGATATTAGACAATGACAACTGAACTTTAATTTTAATCTTTTAACGATATTTACATGGTTGTTTAGTGTGGGGAGGGTCATGCATGAGGGGAAAGTGAGTGAGACCATGATTTCCACATTTTATTTTTTTCTTCCTCCTGTATCTGGGGGAAGGAGACAGAGAAGGGGAGAAGCTTCACCCAGCCTCCCAACCACCTCAGTGCCCAGGGATGGTGAACAGCCACCAGATGTCATCCCAGTCCCCACTGGGGAGCATGCTCTAAGGGTTGTGCTCATGCGGTTTCAACAATTCGATAGCTCTGAAATTCTGTCAATCTTGCCACTTCAAGGATGAGGAAATCCTTCCAGGGTCCATTGGCTGACACAGTCCACCCCAGAGACTCCATTTGCCCAGACATTTGCTGTCAACGCTTGGGTAGTTGACTAATTTGTTCTGCTCTCCTTCCTCTGCTATTCTACCAGAAGTCCTCTCAGGCTCCAATAGACTGCCACATCCTTCATGTGCATCTGGGTATGCCGTCCACTGCTCCGTCTAAGCCACTGAGGAATTCCGATTGTGACAATGCAGTCCATGGGCAGAACACAAATCCTGTGACTTCCCAAGGTTGTAATTCTGAGTTCAGAGGTTCAGTGGGGGGAGGGGGGGACTTCCCAAAGAAACCTCACCTGAAGTGATCTCAGACCTGACTCTTGTGTGTGCCTGCCAGCACGGGGCCCGGCTCTGGCCTTCACCCACATCCACCTATGCACACACTGATAGTTGCAATTGCTGGGTTAGTTCTTTCTTCAGCTCAGTCTGTTACGTAAACCACTGGACTCTGCTGCCCAGCCCAATCTGGCCCACCACATATTCGCCCCTCACATACACTAGGGGGCACTGTAGCCTAGTCAGAGTGACTCCTAATAACCCTCACCAGGCCTGGTTCCTGTGCTTGCCAGTGTGAGCCATAACCCACTCACATATCCTACAAGTCACAAGGCATTGAATCCTAGCTCAGCCCAGATAATCCCACTATTCAGCCCACACCCATGCCAGTGGGTGCCACCACCTATCTATCTGGGCACACCCCCAGCCCTGGATCTTTCGCTCATCTGTGAGAATTGAAACCCATCAGAGAGGTGCCCACAGTGATCTCAGAACTGACTCTTGTGTGTGCCTGCCAACACGGGGTCCGGCTCTGTCACCCACATCCGCCTATACACACACTGGTAGTGGCAATTGCTGGATCTGTTCTAAGCTCAGTCTCTTCTGTAAACCAATGAATGCTGTGGCCCATTCCAACCCTGCCCACGGCATACTCAGTGCATATGTACACCAGCAGGAGCTGTGGCCTAGTTGGAGTGATCCCCAGTAATCCCTGGTAGGCCATTCCCAGCCCTGGCTCCTGTGCTGGCCAGTTTGTGCAGCAGACTGGTTAATGTGTCACATAACCCATTCAGCTTTGGTACTGGTGAAAGGTTGTTGAAACCTAGCTAAACCCAACCAGTCCCGCTACCTATTTTACACTCAAGTCAGTTGGTGCCATCACCTGTCTATCCAGGTTAGCTCCCAGCCCTGGTTCTGATGCTCACCAGTGGGCGTCACAGCCCATCAGAGATACCCACAGTTTCCCTACTGGGTTCACTCCCCAACCCAGATCTTGAACACTCCAGACGATTCTGCATTGTAGCTTGACAGGATTTGCCCCTAGTCCCAGCACTTGCCAGCTAGTGCTGCAGCAAAGCCCAAACAACCCGGACCCACTCCCACTCTGGCTCATGCATGCACCAGTAGATACGTGAAAGCACAGCCAGACTCTCCCCCAACCAAGTTCATATGCAGGAAAACAAATGTCATATCTATGCCTGGCCTGGTCTGTTCAGTTCCAGTTCCCACACTCGCCAGTGGGAGCAGTGTCCAAGCAGAGGAGCTCCATGCACATCCCCTTCCAGACTTGCGTACCCACCTCCCTGGGTGTCACGAGTGCTGGTAGATGCTGCAGCCCAGTCTGACATGGCCCACTGAACCTTGGCATTTTCCAGTGGGTGCTGCAGTCTGATCCAGTCCAGCGTGCCCCTAAGTTCCAGCTCATGCTGGTACATGCTACAGCCTTGCCGGCCCAGTTGGTCCTCAGTCATGGTCCTATTGTGAGCTGGCCAGTGTTTTGGCCCAACTCGGCCTGTCATTTTTTTTTTTCACAATACAAAGGTTTTTATCTTGTTTTAACAACAAAACAAAAACAAAAACAAAAACCCAGCTGCCTGGTGACTGGAGTGAGCTGTGTAGCCGAGGCCAGGCAAGGGGACCCCGGCAGGAAGCTGAGCCAGGAAATCATTGCCATGCTGGTGTTGGGGGACTTGTACCATGGCAGGCAGTCGTCTCCGTCCAGGTCCACCCAGAGTTTGGAGAAGCCTTAGGTGTGGCCAAAGAGAGAGCTGCTAATGGCATCAGGAGTCTTCAGAGAACTCTGCAGCAATGTCCAGACCAGAGTCCTGGCAGAGATGGCCAGCGTGGCTGGGGCTTCTGCACATTGATGGCTTCCCCATAGTCAGCAATGTCAAAGTTACTCTTCCAAACCATCACCTGCTCATCAGAATCTCCAGAAGCAAAATACACACCAGTTCTCGAAAAGGAAACAGTGGTGACAGGACCCTGATGCCCATGCCGTGTGTAGAGCAACCCGCCCTCCATCAGGTCCAGTGTCTTCAGGGTCGAGTCGCTGGATGCTGTGATCAGGTAGTTTCCTGTGGGGTGAAAGGAGAGGGAGTTCATGGCTGCACATCCCACACCTTCACATGTTGTTCATGCCGGCCACAGCAATGCAGGTACCACTGGAGTGCAAGTCCACGTAGGTGACAAAGCTGCCATGGTCACAGTACGAGTAGACACATTCCTGGCTGCTTTTGTCCCACAGTTTGACAGTCTTGTCATCACTGGCAGACACAATGAGTCGCCCATCAGGGGAGAATGTGGCACGGCAGACCCAGTTGATATGCTGGCTCAGGGAGAAAAGGAACCTCTGGCGATGAATTGACCACACCTTGACGGTGGATGTTATGAACTGCCATCATGCCCTTCCCCCAGACCTGACCCGAATGTATGCCTGCGGATACCATAATCTGGCTTAGTCTGGGCTGCCCCCAGCCTTGGCTCCTGTTCTCACCTGCAGAGACTGTGTCCTGACAGAAGAGCTCCCCAAGCTCCTGTATTAGTTTTCCTCCCAGTGGCAGATCTCATGCACACCCGTGGGGTGGGTCCTTAGCATGGCTTCTGTCCTGGCAGGAACAGAGGTCTTGCCTAAATGGACCACATCCATTCCAGTTCTTACTGTTGAGCAAAGCCACACCTGGTCCATGTCCAGGTATAGCTTTTGCATGGTTCAGCAGGGACAGAGACCTATCCCAGCCTGTTCTACACCCACCCTGGCTCTCATGAGTGCTGGAGTCTAGCCCAGTCTGGCATGCCCCAGATCCGGTCCATACCTGTGCTGAGGGACACTGCAGTCACATACAGCCCAGATCACTGTCCCCATCCTGGCTATTGCATTCAGCAGGGAAAAACACAACCCAGACAAGACAGCCCTATAGTTCCCAATCCAGGCCTGATACCCGCCACAGATCTTATGCATGCCAATGGTTGCTCTGACCCAGTTCAGCATAGCTCATCCCCTGTGCTGGCCTTTGCCATCAGTTGCTACAGCCTGGCCTATCCCATTCCACCCTCAGTTCCAACTCTCTCTGGTGGGTGCTGCCGCCTAGCCCTGTCCATTCTGCTCCTATTCCTGCCTCATGCAAACTATTAGGTGTAACAGCCTAGGCCGGCATGACCAACACACCAGGCTGGCTTCTGTACAGCTAAGACTGCCCTGGCCCTGCCTTGTCTGTCCAGAACCAACCCATAAACTTCACAATGGGTTAGTGTCCTTGCCTGGCCTGACCAACTCCCCAGCCTGAATCCACATGAGTCACAGCAGGAGTTATGACTCATCAAGGAAGTTTCTCCATTTCCCCCACCAGGCCCACTCCCAGACCCAGATCTCACCTGTGCCAGTGCCAAGCTCAGCCTGTCACTACCGCCAGCTCTTAAGAGATCCAGTGAAAATTGCAATTCCATAGGGGTGAGCCCATATATTCCCCAGAGAATCTGCCCCCAGACCTGGTTCTCTCACATGTTGGTTACCCGTACCTTTTCTGACTCCCACTGGTGGTACCGTGATCTAGCCCTGCCAGGCATGTCCCAGCCCTAGTTTTAGTGTACACCGGTGGGTGATGATTGGCATGGTTGATGCTAACTAGTCCAGCTCAGGTCTCCCACATGGGTGGGTGCAGCGGTCTGACCAATAAAGGTCCTCTGGCCTTGGGGAGACCTCCAAACTGCTAGTGTCAGCCGCCTTATTCATCTGCAAGTATGGTGGCCTTAATATTGGGAGTCCCTTAGAAGTCATTCTTAACCTGTAACACTCCCTCACCAGTTCTGCCCGCCCCCCATATCCCTGCCCCTTTCCCTGATAAATGCACAGTCCCTGTACCTAGGGAGCCATGGGTTCCCCAGCTCAGCCTTCCGAAGTCCAGCCTTCCAGAGAAGTGGAATGCTAGTCTGGGGTTCTTCCTGTCTACCATGATCCCAAGCTCCCTGACACCTGTGCAGGCCTGGGATCTTACCCTCCACAAACCCAAAATCCAGACCCGTTCAAAGTTCTCCAAACTTGGTTCACCAGTACACTGGGCCAGCATGTTAACCTGAGGCTCTTCCCTCTCCTCCCACCACCCTTTCCCTCCCTCCCCCGCCACAGGACCAAGCACCTGGGGGAATCTCCAGGCTAGCTCTGCCTGCCTGGACATGAGCCCCTACATGCCTGCATACCCTGCTGACACTATCCCTGCTGGACCCCTGTAAGTCATAATCCTCCAGGCCCCCGAAAGCCTTCTGAACCCTGCCACAGTGGTGCAGAAATGGCTGCAGGGCTGCCCTGCTCCCAGCAGCTCTCATCTTAATGATGCGCCCTTGTCTCATCTCATCCTCTTCCCTTCCCCTCCTGTCCTAGGGGTACTCCCCTCTCGCACCCAGGACCGTCCTCTGCCCAGTGGACCTCCGGGTACGAGGACCATCCCCAAGGCTGCCTGGCCACCCCTATCAAATGGATGTTGCTTGATGACTTACTTGCTTATTGTATCTCTCTCCATCATTGACAGTACACATTCCCCTACTTAAAAAGGAGTTGAATACTTAATGTTTAATTGTATTTTACTTATTGGAGAACAGGGTGTTCTAAAAGAGAAATATGTTAGACACTTACCTTTGAAAATATACTTATATATTCACTGAAATAACATTTATTTATCTTATTTTTTTCAACTTCATGATTTTGATACGTTTAACCCAAAGTAAAATTAACAATCAACATGTAAAATGCTTATCTTGCCAGAAGAAGAAAATCAATGTGAAATTAAGCAGATTATAAGGCTATACGCACAGACTTCTTAGGAGAACACAAAGGGTTTTTACAGACAAGACAGCAGCTTAAAAGTCTTCGATATGATGTTCTTTGAAATATCAAATGTCTTGTTAAATAGCACAGGTTTCTGTTGCATTCATTGCTTAAAAGTTAAACATTTGATTTCATATTATAAAATAAGTAGAATGAACATGGAGCGAATTTAATTGTTTTGCTATCAGTCAACCATAAAATATGATGCAAGATAAACTTCAGAAGCAATCCTAGTAAAGTAAGAAAGAACAAAGAAGTCTATTATTTTATTTTTCTTTTCAAAATGTAATGGAAGCCCTAACTGATGCATTAAGCCAATAAAGTATATAGAAAACATAAGTGTAAGCAACATGGTCTATATTTGTACTTGAGATGATTACATATATGGCAAATCCCTGAGAATACAATTATTAACACTAGAAACATAGTTTAAAAATTCAGGATACATTAGAATTATCGTTTCTTTATATAAAATAACAAAATTATAAATTATAGTAGGATAAATAATTTCAGACTAATTGTTCTAATATATAAGTAATATAAGATTTTAAATATATTTTTGGATAGCAAGATGTTATTCTGCACTATAAAGAAGATCTGAGTATATAAAAAATTCCATTATAAAAACAGAAAGACTCAAGATCACAAAATTTTAATTGTTTATACTAAACAATACATTTACTGAAACTCCAATCAATAATCACATGGAATTTTTTTTAAAGATTTATTTTATTTTATTTTTATTGGAAAGACAGACATACAAAAGGAAGAAGAGACAGAGAGGAAGATCTCTCTCCATAGTTTCACTACCCAAGTGGCCACAACAGCCGGAACCGTGCCAATTAGAAGCCAGGAGCCAGGTGCCTCCTCTGGGTCTCCCATGTGGGTGCAGGGTCCCAAGGCCTTGAGCTGTCCTCCACTGCTTTCCCAAGCCACAAGCAGGGAGCCAGATGGGAAGCGGGGCTGCCGGGATGCAAACTGGCCCCCACATCAGATCCCAGGGCGTGCAAGGTGAAGACCATGCCATGCCCATCCTGTGGAATTTTTAAAACAATAAGGGTCCAATATTACCCCCCAAAATTAAAATTGAAAACAATGTGACAGACTTGCTCTACCAATTACTTACATTTGTGGGAAAACACACGTCATAGGTTAACATGGCATTGGGTCATTTGTAGACAAAACGAGCAGTGAACAAATGAAGACGCCAGGCAGGCATTGATGCATATGTGAACATTGGATACATCAAAAAGTTGCCACTGAAAGTTAGTACCGGAATAGCTGCATATCCACATAGGAAACTATTGCAGTATTAAAATTAAGAATACTCATATCCCTCCCCTCACATTTATTCATGGATAATTTATTTCAAGATTGATTTACCTATTTGAAAGAATTACAGAAACAGAGGTGGAGAGACAGACCAAGAAAGAATTTCTATTTGCTGGCCCACTTCCCATGGCTGCGCCAGGTGGAAGTCAGGAGCCAGCAGCTTCATCCAGGTCTCCCACATGGATGACAGGGGCTGAAACACCTGTGCCATCTTCCACATCATTTCCCATTCCATTAGCAGAAAACTGGAGTAATAGTAGAGCAGCAGGAGCACTAACTGGCCCCTTTACCTACATTTTCAAAACTCTGGGCCCATGGGAAATTAATGTAAAATGAGTAATCACTTATATCTAAAAATATATTTAGTTGATCTTTCTGGTAGTAGGGTCTCTATAGAAAAAGTTCAAAACTATTTACATTCAGAACTTGGACAAATAAAATAAACTAAATATGCAGCATTATAAAGCCAGTTGCCAGGCTTCTTATGAGTCCTGAAAAGAGTTTACCCAGTACCACCGCCTGGTCCCAGGGAGGGAAAGTACATTTGGGGGAGGGGTCATTTAATGTACAGGTGGGCAGAAAGGAACACATAGAGCAGGGGAGGTGTGGCTTCCAACTCATGACCCTAAGAAAGCTGCGGACTTTCTCCTTTGCTCTTCAGAGATCTCTCAGCATTAGCCATAAGGGTTGTTGGAAGATGCAGGTTCATCACACCATCTGGAACTATTTTCTTCTGATTAGGGATGTAGGCCTTGCACATCCCAGGTTCAGAACTCTCTCCCTGTCTCATCTAATGGACCCATCTCATTATCCAGAGATCTCCCAGTCACTGCCATTGGCTGTGTCCCATCATAGTCTTCAACACTCTGACAAGAAGCTGGACTTTGAATCAGAATGCTTATCAGTCAGTACGGGCAAGATTGGACAGAAACAAATTATGGGTGGAGTGCTCTTTAAGAAGGGAAGATTACATTTTATTATCTCCCAAATACTGAGGGATTGCCCCTGTCAGACTGTATAACCATGTAGCCCATGCATGAATACTTACAACTTTCCTGTCAGCGACCATACCACCTTTAGAGGTGACAAATTCCATTAATCACTGCATAGGCTCCTCCTTGTTCTGTAAGTACCTATTTTGTAAGTCTCTATCCTAAGGGATGTAAGTTGTCCCTGATTACTTCTAACAGATTTTCTACATGCCTTAGTACATGCTGAAGAAAAGTTGGCCTGAAAGGTAGGCCAAATTATTTAAAACAATAGTCATGCTTTTAAAAATTAGCTTCATGTGACATACTGAAGTGTTTCAATACTGTATTAGAAGAACTTGGGCCGGCAAGATAGCCTAGTGGCTAAATTCTCACCTTACATGCCCGGATCCCATATGGGCACTGGTTCATATCCCGACTACTCTACTTCCCATCTAGCTCCATGCTTGTGGGCTGAGAAAGGAATCAAGGATGGCTCAAAGCCTTTGGACCCTGAACACACGTGGGAGACCTGGATGAAGCTCCTAGCTTCCGGCTTCAGATCTGCTCAACTCTGTCTCTTGAGGCTTCTTGGAGAGTGAGCCAGCACACAGAAGACCTTTCTTTCTCCTTCTCTCTCAGTCAAAGTTGAACAAGAATGCAAAGTAACCAGAAAACATGACCCATATTGAGGAGAATTATCATTCTACAAAAACGGACCCAGAAATGACATAGATATCAGGCTGGAATGTTAAAAGTTACATTAAATATATTCTATCAGTTTAGTATTATAAAATGACAAGCTAAAAAAGCTTTAAAACAAATAAAACATTCATGATTGAAAAAAGTATACTTCTTGGCATGAAAAGTATGCCTGGTGGGATAAATAGAACATTAGACACTGTAAAAGCATTATGGAAGTAAAGACCTAGCCAAACAAAGTATGCAAAATGAAGGATATCACAGAATTTGAGGACACTTCTGATGGACTTCATGTGCCTGCGTTTGGAGTATCCTAAACAGAATAGAAAATAGGAAACTACTGAAAGAATAATAGTTACATTTCTGAAAACTAACAAAAACAATTCCACAGATTTAAGAATTTCAATGAAATACAAGCACAAAACATATAGAAAAAGGCATACCAATGCACCCCACGATCTCATCTTTAAATGAAATCTTTAAACAAAATCTTTAAAATCACAGAAAACAAAACAAAAAAAAATATTGAAAGGACCTGGGGGAAAAACAAAGGAATAAGATAATATGGCAGAAGTGTTGTGGTTTTTTTTTTATCAAAAGTATGCACAAATATAGTAGTTGACTTCAATAGAACACCAAAAGGAGAAAAAGTTTACTTGCAAAGTCGTGTCTAGCAAAATTATCTTTTATGTTTCAAGTTAAAATGTTTTGCTGGTGAACTAAAGCAAGTTCAATGCATCAGCTTGAGGGTCTGGTGCCATAGCTCAACAGGCCAGTCCTCCATTCTCAAACACTTGCATCTCATATTGGTGCTGGTTTGTGTCTCGGCTTTTCCACTTACTTTCCATCTCCCTACCTGTTGTCTGGGAAAGCAGAGGAGGATGACCCAAAGGGTTGGGCCCCTGCACCCACAGGGGAGACCACAAAGAAGCTCCTGGCTCCTGCCTTTGGATTAGCTAAACTCTGACCATTGCAGCCCTTTTGGGAGTGAATCGGTGGAAGGGCACTCTTTCTCGCACAGTTGTAAGCAGTTGCCTAGATTGCCTTGTATCTAGGCAAGTATCTAGGCAACACTGCTGCGAGCAAAGCAGCTAGCAGCTGGTGCACATTCTGAGCCTGATTAATGCCAAATGTGTGTTTACTATACAAGTATGACAGCATAGTTGCTCTTATATTTTTATTATTATTTTTCGAATTTGGGAAGAAGAGCAGCAGCTTGGGACATGCCACTCTGCACCCCACAAAGGAAATGGGGAAAGAGGCTGCAGACTGCCTAGGAGAGGGAATCTAGAGATATATTGGAATGGGAGGGGCTGAGGGCATGTTTGACAAGGGACAAACAACTTTTGGGGTCTTGATGAACTGGGCCACAGTAGTTGCAGGAAGATGTGGGAGCTGAGATGGAGTGGTTTAGAGAGAAAAAACTGGAGGGCATGTCTGGGTAAGGCCAAGTTACCCACCCATATTGGAGACCTCTGTTGGGCTAAATAACATCACCTGCTATCCACTGGCACACAGAAAAGATGGGCCTGGGAAACATGCCTGGCTGGTCCAGGCTATAAAATTTACTGGCATGCACAAGAGGCAAGGCAGGTTGTAGGTTATGCAGGGCTAGGATAGGCTGCATCACCTGCCAATGAGAGCTGAGACTGCAGGTGGGCCATGCCAGGCTGTGTTGAAGCACTCATCAGAATGATCAAGAACTGTGGCTGGGAACAAGCTTGGTAAAATAACTCTGGGCACTCCACTGCTAGGCCACAGCTCCCACGGGGAAGTACAAGAACCAAGCATGGGAGTGGACCAGGCTGGGCAAGGCTGTAGCACCCATTGTCATTCGTGTGAGCCATGTCTGCAGGTGGGCCAAAGTGTGCTAAGCTCCAGCATCTACTAGAGCTCCCACAAGTCAGAATGGGTGTGGGACAGACTGGGCTAAGCTGTAGCACTCGCTGGGTCACATGAGGGTCAAGGCTGAGAGAAAGCCAGACTGGTCACACTGTGACATCCATTGATGTAAGCCAGAATGGGTTTAGGCCAGTCGGGCTAGGCCACAGCACCCGCTGATTAGTGCCAGGCCTGGGGACTGGCTGTGCTGATCAGAGCAGCAGCAACCCTCAGCACACGTGATATCCATTGCTAAGAATGGGTCTAGTAGGAGAACTTGAGGAACTCCACTGCTAGGCTGCAGCTCCCACTGGTGAGTGTGAGAGCCAGGTCTGGGAAAAGCTCAGACAAGGCTAGGCTACAGCACTCATTGGCATACATATGAGCCAGGTTTGGATGTGGGCAGAGCAGGGTCAGTCTACAACACATGCTGGCACAAATGAGAGCAAAGATGGAATGCAGGTAATGCTGGGTTGGATTGCAACACCTGCCACTTCACACGAAAGCTGGTTCTGGCCGTGAGACAGGTGGGACTATGCTGCTGTACCAGTAGAAAGAGCTGTATTTGGGTCAGTCTGGGCTGAGCCAGGCTGCAGCATCTGCTGGTGAATGCTGAGTTGGGGCAGGTCATCTCAGGCTGGGCTGCAGTACCTGCTGGCACGTGCAAAACCCAGGGCTGGAAGCAGGACTGGTAGGGGAACTTCTAGGACATCCTTTCTTGGCCACTGCCTGCTGGTGTTCAACTTTTAGTTTATTTTTAAAGATTTATTTATTTTTATTGAAAAGGATGATTTGCAGAGAGAAGGAGAGACAGAGAGAAAGATTTTCTGTCCACTGGTTCATTCCCCAAGAAGCCACAAAGGCAGGGGGCCATGCCAGTCTGAAACCAGGAGCCTGGAGGTTTTTCCTGGTTTCCCACGTGGGCGCAAGGTGTCAAAGCTTTGAGCCATCTTCTGCTGCTTTCACAAACCATTAACAGGTATCTGGAAGGGAAGTGAAGCAGCTGGAACACGAACTGGCCCCCATATAGGGTGTCTATGCTTGATGATGGTGGATTAGTCTGTTAAGCCATGGTGCCAAGGCCTCAGTAACTATTTTAAAAATAGGCAAAAAATCATCGAGAGAAGTATTCATATGAACAATGTAATTGAGTGATTTAACATAATTAACATTTATGTAACATTCTGAACAATAGCAGAATAGACACCTGTTTATATTGCATCTTCCCAGTGAAATGAAATTAAAATCAACAAAATAATTATCTGTGGAAAAATCAAGAAATGTTTACAAAATTAAAAAAAAACCTTGCAAATAACCCATGGATGAAACATGGAAACAGAAATTAAAACATATTTTAAAATGAAGCAAAATAAAAATAAAGCAATCAAATTCGTGGTGTTTCGTTAAGAGTTTAGAAGAAAATTAATGTCACTAATTTCTGGTTTTAGAAAAGAAAGGTCTTAAAGCAATAATCAGAAATTTCAACTTAATTGAGAAATAAAGAGCAAGTGAATCTAAAATAAGCAAAAAAAGAGAGAGAGAACATTTATCAAGAGTGAATCAATGAAATATAATAAATAAAGCAACCGAGACAATAATTTAAACCAAAAGGCCATGCTTACAGAAAACACTGGCTAGTGCGGAGAATTAGCATGTATATCCTTTTAAGATTTTACACATACTTAAAACATACCACCAACTGGAATCAATTTTCTATAAATGGCTTTGGAGAGAAATGGACACCCTATATTAACAACACATTAGACCATCAAACAACTCAAAGGCACATCTTCAAAACTAGATACAGTGCTACTAGTGAAAAATGGAAAACTGCATGCAACATTTTATCACCTGCCAGAAGCTGAAATAAGTATGACTACAGGAAGAATTTGATAGAATGACAGACATTTCTGCTCAGGAAATGATGGGAAATCTATCAAACAAAAGGTTACCTGTGAGTTTTCAGTATGTCATGAATCACGCCTCCAGAATGGATATCGGGAAGTCAAACGCTTTAGGGACTGTGCTGACAACTAATGATCTTGGCATTTTTGTAAGGGTTCGACAAAGTCTGTGGACCAAAATACAGGAATGAAGGCCTGAGCCTGAATTAACTGAAGGCTAACAAAGGCGTGCTACATTTTTTTCTAATACCATCAACTCAAAATGAAGCAGTTGCATCAAAAACCAGATGTTAGATATATTTCTACTCCGCGGTGAATCAGGTCTTTTTTTATCAATACCTCTCAATGTACAAAGCAGATGGTTTTGAGAACAGGAGATGATCATCATAAACTATGAGCATATTTAGTGATTTCATTTGAGTGTATATTCCTAATTAGGGAACATATTTCAATTGTGATAGGTAATAGTGTACTGGAAAATTGTGTATGGAAATCCCAAATCTAAAATTTTATTCTTCAACAAAGTTAGTGTTGAAAAGGTATGTGTATATTCAGTTGTCTACCTAATTCATGACTAGCAGAGTATTCATGCATTTTTAATATTGATATCGTTTCTGAAAACATGCAAATTGTGCTCAGTGATTTTAAGAGTGTTTTACCAATTCCAACAGTCTTCTCTTGTTCTTTATTTTTAGCCGTTTTCAATTTTTAATGCAAACACTCTTTTTTTTTTGGACCCTTGTATTTTCTATTATTTTCTTACTTATATGTTCCCTCAAAGTTTCTCATCTAAATTTCCATGATATCAAATCTTCATGTCTTTATCAGTCTCTTCTCCCTTTTCATTCTTTTTATCACAAAATCCAATTCCATGTCTGGATAACTGACCCTTGTTGATTGCCGTATTATTTCAGATTATAATGACTTTATTAAGAGTTGCTAATTTTCCCTACTAAAAGTTCTTTTGTCAATAGGTACATGTCTTTCGGAACTTGACAAACATACAAAAAACTCTAAAAGCATCAGTTATATAATAATTCAATTTTCTTATCAGATTTTCCAAACATGTCAAAATGACCTTTATGCTCCCCAGACTCTTATGTAATTTTTAATATTCATGCCTGTGGCAACTGCCTTCACAAGGTAATATACTTCTAATACAAAACTTCAACCAGTGCCCAAGACAATTGATAATCAAGATTCTTACATTATCTAGATTGTCCTTGCAAAATTTACCATAAGACAAATATTTCCTGCAGCACTTAGCAAGAAACCTCTGGAGATTTTCTTTGATGAGTAAAATTTATGACCCTCAGCTATAAAGCATGGAATCTTGGGCCCGGTTTGGTGGCCTAGTGGCTAAAGTCCTCGCCTTGAAAGCACCCGGATCCCATATGGGTGCCGGTTCTAATCCCGGATGCTCCACTTCCCATCCAGCTCTCTGCTTGTGGCCTGGGAAAGCAGTGAAGGCCAGCCCAAAGCCTTGGGACCCTGCACCTGTGTGGGAGACCTGGAGGAAGTTCCTGGTTCCTCCTTTCGGATTGGTGCAGTACCGGCTGTTGTGGTCACTTGGGGAGTGAAACTACAGACAGAGGATCTTTCTCTCTGTCTCTCCTCCTCTCTGTATACCTGACTTTCCAATAAAAATAAATAAATCTTTTTAAAAATGGAATCTTTAATCACTGTGGTATGGCCATATATTTCTTTGACCTGTCAGTTGTTCTATGCCATTCTTTGGAAATAAATTTATCTCACAGATCCCTAAAATGAAAGAAAAATGTACTGTTGAAAGTATGTAGTCCCTGCATCCCTTTAGTGACCCACAACAATGTTTTTCCATAGCTCCTTACAAGCAATCACTTGGTTTTGTTCAATGCCTGAGAGAAACAGGCCCTTTATCTGATGGATTACTCCACAATACTCACAACAGATCTTACCCAGACAAATCACAGGCCAGGAACTCAATCAACGACTACAACAGAATCCAACAGTATGTAAGAGGAAACAATATCATTGGAAAAGGGACGGTGAAAATTTTCCTTTAAAAAAAAATAATAATAGACTGTAAAATAGACTTTGTTGCTGACAATGCAGTCTTACCAGGGAAGAAATTGGAGTCTATGAATGCAAGGAACTGTTGTCAAATGATAAAGATCCATATACTTAAACAATCTCTATTGCTTTCCAGGTGCACATTAGCTGGAAGCTGGGACTCAAATCAGGCATTCCCAAAGGAACTAAAGCAAGTCATTCCAATAGAACATTCAGTTGTCCCAAGCAGTGGTCGAATTATTGGATCAAATGTTCACCCCCAAAACAAGTCTGACTTCCATGTATCCCGTGCCCTTTGTGCATAATCTAGCAATCACTGTCCCTTTCCTTGCAAAGATCATCCGAAAGGGGCAATGCATACTTTGGTTGTTAAGCAGATGCCACACTTCATTGTGGGCTCATCTCACACGACATTCAATCCAATTCATCACAAAAATGACTATTCCATTTCTTCTTTTGAAAAATGTGAATGTTCACTTACCACGCAAAGTTCCTAAGAGTCACCCAAAACACCAAAGGCCATTATCATTAACGACCGTTGAGGCAGCAACTCCTCATCTTTCAATGCTGAGTTAAACATACAATTAAAAATACAAATTCAGATTTGTCCCAACTTCTTGCGCCCAATGGGGAAAATGAATCATTTATCATCCTGCTATATGTGTGTCTTTGGGTGGGGCGGGGAATGAAGAAGTTACACGTGCTGTCTGAGAAAAGCAGTTGAATCTGAGGACAGGGGATTTAAAAACAAGAACAGAAAATTTAGCAAAAACAACATCAGCCTGCTATTCTCTAATAAGCTTAAGGAAAAATTCCTGCTGATCCAGTTTAAATTAACTCTTGGATGATTTGCTGAATTTTTTATCTACTGCCTTATCTTTTCCGTCATTACCTTCCTCCTGAAAATTTTCTCTAACAATTAAAGGTATGTGATTTCCTTCTCAGTTGAAGGGAGAGCTACTGATAAACATCCTGCCATGGATGGTATGACTAACACTGGAATGAGTTATCAGGTTCAAACTTCAACAGGGCTGTAATTAAAAATGCTTTTCCTATCACCCAAAACTGTCTCATATTTGAACTAGTATGACTGCTTCTTAACTAATTTTCTACACCTGTTCTTTTATCATACAGGTTAGTGACCTTCTACCACACAGTATCCAGAATGATCTTAAACACAGAGCTGATATGTCATTCCTTTGCTTACGTTATCGATGCTTCCTACCTTAAAATAGAAGAAGTGATACTCACTGTGTCTTGCACCAAGCATTAAATAAGACAATAAAAAGCTTCCGTATGTTTCTGAGCTCATGAGTAATCAACTACATTTTGGTGCCACAGGATACTTGCTTTTTGCAAATATTTAGTAAAACAGGAATGTCCAAATAATCTGCTAGGCTGATATATGAGTAGTGTCTAATCAATTACTTGAATGATTTTCTGAATTACTTAACCACTGGATGACAGAAATCAGGTATCACTTTTCTCTCACCTGCTCATTGAGTCAGTATTTATGATAAGCTGGGCTACTAGGCAACTAGGTGGGTTTGCATTATCAGGAAGCTGGAATTCCGCGTTAAGCCAGGACTTGAATCCAGACATTCTGAATATGAGACATAGCATCTGAAACTAACTAACTGAAAAAACAGAAAAGGAAAAACTTATTGGAAGAGAGTGACAATACCAAATACTAGTGGACTAAGAAGTGAATGCACACTACTGAAAATAAAAATGCCCAGGCTGAATTCACATCTATGCAGGTGGAAGAAATGGGAAGCGGCAGTGACTTCTGATGTCTCAGAAAATATCAATGAAACGTCTGACAGAATAATCTTAGGAAAACATCAAACTAGGATTAGACATGACAATTTTTAACTTTTAGCTGAGTACAGGGAAACAATAGTAAGTTTGAAAGTTTTTGGGTAATTTAACAATATGAAGTGTAGAAACTAATTTGCTGAAACATTTTTCCAGTGTAAAAGCATTATAAAAATAGCTCTACCAGAAAGAAATTTAAAAGAAAATAATGCGTAACAATAGCCCTATCAGACATTAATGCATACAAGACCCTTTAATTAAACATTGTCATACTTGTACATGAGTAGACAAACAGAGTAGTACAATACATTTAAAAGTTCAGAAAGGATTTCAGTTTTATATGGAAATGTAGAACAATATGAAGATGTAATCTATAATCACTGGGGAAGACATGGACTTAAAATTAATTGGTGTTGAGACAATGAGTTTTGAATTTGGAAAAGACAGAATAATTGGTTCCATATCTCATATGACACAAAAGAACAAACTCAATGTATCAGGAATACAAATGACTAGTGAAACCACACAAAAATAAAGGGAAATATGATAATAAATTTATCTAAAAATTAAGAAAATACTTTGTGTAAGCAGTGATTCAAAATGCAATGCAATATTGATAAACTTAGGTATGTTAAGTACAACGGCATGGAAACAAAAATATCAAGCAGAAAGCTTTGTACAAGTCAGTCCAAGTGTACACACACACACACACACACACACATATATATACATATACACATGTACATATATATTCATATATAGGAATATTTGAAGGCAGAAGAACAGGAAAATCAGCAATAAAATCAATCCAAGTACAAAGACCTGACAAATAGGAGACTAAGTATATAAACCCTGCTGTCAATCTGAAAGCCTGAGAATCTGGGCAGGTATTGTGGCACAGTGTGTAAACCACCTGAAAAGTCCACTTCCCATATGGAAATGAGTTGTTTGGCTTCCTGGCCATTCTACACTTTGATTCATCCACCTGCTCACACACCTGGAAAACAGAAGATGACAGTCTCACCCATGTGAGAGGCCTGGATGAACCTCCCAGCTCCCGGCTTTGGTCTGGTGCTGTCATTTGGGAAGTGAACTAACAAATGGAAACTCTCTCTCTTTTTCTGTATCTCCCTCTCTTTATAGCTCTATCTTTCAAATAATCTTTTAAAGAATAAAAGAAAAAAATAAACTTTCTAGTGGAATGTTAAGCCTTAGGTTATAAGGCAAAATAAAAATGCTATCTCAAAAATAAAAAATAGGAAAACAAACAGTTAAATGAATACAAAATTCGGGGAAACATGTGTGTAATTCTTTTTATTGTTTTTAACTTATTTTTATTTGAAATCCAGACTTACAAAGAGAAAGAGAGACAGAGAAATATCTTCCATTTGGTGGATCACTCCCCAGATAGCAGCAATGGCCAGAGCCGAACCAATCAGAAGCCAGAACTAGGAGCTTCTTCAAGATCCGCCACATGGATGCAGGGGCCCAAGGACTTTAAACCGTCCTCTGTTGCTTGTCTAGGCCATTAGCAGGGAGCTGCATAGGAAGTGGACTGTTGAGATATGAACCAGTGCCCGTAGAAATGCTGGTGCTGCAAGGGGAGGATTAGCCAGTTGAGACGCTACGTTGGCCCAATGTGAGTATTTGTAATAAAATTAAAAATGACCACTGGGAGCACTGCAGCCTGGTGTTGAATACTGATTCTACTGTTTGTATGATGAGTGAAATTAAGCCTGTTTTATAATCCTTTTTGCTTCTCAGATATTTGCAAAGAAAAAATACTTACGATGGTATCTGGCATAAAGCAAAATCTTCACTCTCAAATATTATTGTCATCACCATAACCACTATAATTTTCCTTTTGCTTATTGCTATCATAATTTTTTTTAACAAATGCTTTGTAATTGTTAGTTTTCTACATAGACAACAAGGATAATCATGTTTTCATGACAATTTTGCTGACCAAATCAATTTCAGGCTGGAAAAAGGGTCTGGTGGATAGCTTTGTATGAAAAGACAAACAATACGGGCTTACAGGTCAATACTTGTGCTTTAGGTTGCACGAGTGTGGACTTGTCAAGAACAGACACTACAGTAATGGCAAGCAATGAGCATAGTCGCTTTCTTGTCTGCACACCATGATAATTTCTTAGTTTCTATTGATACTTAGTGTTTTAGGTCTGAAGTAGTCTCTTAGGTAGGTACCTTACTGTTCTACTGTCTGTTTCTGTAGTTACATACTACATCAAAAACACTGCTATTGCCTGCTGATATTGTGTGTATGTGTGCATGTGTGTGTGAGTGTGTGTGTTCATATAAGTACATGCATGCTTTTGTGCATGTTGGGTAATGGACTCTGCTGTGGCTTAAAGTTCAGGATTGATTTAATTGCTAAATTACCTTAGTGCCACATTCTACTCTGTGTCTTTACTCAAGTAGAGACTGAAGCTTCTTGGAATATTTTACACACATCAGTAGATTTCTCTTGCATATGTAGACTTTACACAATCTGTTTCATTTTCGTTCCATATTACACAGTCCTCAAATGTTTATTTTTTCAGTAGTGCAGTATTAGAGCATAGTGGGAACTTTAAGCAATCCTCTTTGAAGGAATGCACAATCTTTTAAAAAAAATAATGTAAAACTTGTAGAATTCATATGGATTGATACATTCTGAAAAAGTTATCTATGACAATATCATATATTGTTTAGATTTCAACCTCATATTATGAACTCTGTGGAATGCTTATGATATCCAAGAATAGTCTTTTTAAAAATTTTTACTGTATCATTTGAAATACAGGGTTACAGAAAGCTGAAGAGAGAGAGTGAGAGAGAGAGAGAGAGAGAACGAGATCTTTCATCCTCTAGTTCATTCCCCAGATGACTGCAATGCTAGGGCTGGTCCAGGTCAAAGCCAGGAGCCGAGAGTTTCCATTGGGTCTGCTACATGGATGCAGGGACATTTTCTGTGACTATTCTACATTATCAGGGAGTTGGATAGAAAGTGGAGCAGCTAGGACTCTAAATTCCACCTATATGGGATGCATGCTGGTGCCACAGGTCAAGGCCTAGCCTAACAATGTCTTTTCTATAACCTGCATTTCAGCTTAAGCTTTCCAGTACTGCTGTGTGTGTAGGTGCAAACTAGCACTGTCACCATTCCCTCATAAAGAAAAAGAGGGAAATATTTTTAACACAGTGCCCTTCATTCTTTGTCAATAAAATGCACTTTTATGTAGTCAAGTGTGAGAAAAGTTATTAGCTAACATGAAACAGATATGTATCTAGGAGAAATACAAATTTTTCCATTAGACTATTTTCAGGTAATCCCCATGACAACAGAGTTGTATAACTGGTAAAAATTGCAAGGAACAAATAAATCACTAAAAGAGTTCTGTTCATCCTACACTACAAAGGAATGAAACAGGAAAGAAAAGTGTTTCTAATCATACTAAAGAAAAGATAGGATAATTATATGATTTTTAGAAGATCAAGTTTATGTACAATTTGAGTGAAGCAGTATTTTGAAAAGCATAAATCAAAGTAATGGAGTATGTAAAGTGCTACCAATTTCCCTGGGTAAAGAAGTATCCTTTGGAACTGTAATATTAACATAAATGTGGACTAGTGTGACTAAAATAGTTTACTGTGAGTTCTGCACTTGGGCTAAAAATCTGTTTCTTTTCCCCAAAGTAACCATGTTTCAGATGCTGTAGGCAACAAAGACATGCTTCATTCTTGCCAATATAATTCAGTCAACACATGCTGATAGTCCATGATTTTAAAGAAGAAAGAGTTTTATAAGGAAGTCCTGCTGCTAGTCAACAAAAACATTTTTAAAAGTTTACCTGGAGGTGAAACAGATAGCTCTCCAAATGGAACCCTGTCACTATTTTACTCCAAACTCTGTAACTGGAAGAAAAATGTTGTCTCCTACACTTGTCCTGGAAGCAATTCAACCTTTTATTTCTGTCAGTTAAGTCAGTTGAAAATTGAAATTCAGTAGAATTTTGTGAACATGCCAAAAGCCTTCTATAGGAAAGGGACTTAAACTTTGGTAGAAAAGAGTAAGAATGGAATGTAAAAGAGGATGGTTATAAAGGAAAGCAATGAGAATAAAGGAAGAGAAAACAGTAGGAATTGGGGGAGTTGCATGTGGTACATTGCCCCATTTACTTTCCAAATGAGGCTTTAACACTTTTAGAATAAAAGGAAAGTACGGCTGACTTCATGAGGATTCAGCCACTTCAGACTTTTATGGTAACTGTGTGCATACTGTGTTATTTTAACTAATTTCCACATATCTTATGCTTCAAAAACGACTATTTTACTTTTAAGTCAGATTTACGCATGTAAAGGAGAGAGAGAAAAAAACCCCTTCCATTTGTTAGTTCATTGTTATTCAGTCACAAAGGCCATGGTTGCATCAGGCTGAAATCAAGAGCCAGGAATTTCTTCCACATGGGTGGCAGGAACCCAAACATAAGTGACAGGGATCCAAACACTTGGGCCATTTTCCACTGCTCTTCGCATGCCATTAGCAAGGAGCTGGATTGAAAGTGGAGCAGCTTGAATTTGAATGGATGTTCAAAGTGCATGCTGGCGTCACACGCGGCAACTTAACATGCTACACCATGATGCTGGACCTCATATTTTCTAATTCTTTATTTGGAAAGTAGCTTAATTCTCGTGCTGTTTAGGTAGTATTAATTTATATGATTATTTGTGATGAGGATAATACGTGAAAAAATTACAGGAGACAAAAGGAAAGAATTGAACATAAAATATATAGAGGTTTCCATGTTTCCTCCTCTAAAATTATTGAATATGGAACACATATTTGCTGTGTTGTGAAGATGTGGAAGTATGGGTTATTTGGCATTTGTATGACTGAGAACTGAATACTCTGGGTCCAACATTATTGTACAGTGTGTTTGACTGCTTCATACAGTACCAGCATCACCCATGTGTACCAATTAATGTGTACCAATTAATGTTCACTTGTGATCCAGCTTCAAGATATTCATTCTGATACAGCAGTGGGATAGCCAAAATGCTTTGGTTCCTTTTTGTTTGTATGTTTTAAAGATTTATTTATTTTTTAATGGGAAGGCAGATACACAGAGATAAGCAGATACAAAGAGAAAGATCTTCTATCTACTGCTTCACTCCCCAAATGGACATAAAGGCCAAAGCTGAGCTAATCCAAAGTCTGGAGCTTGGAGATTCCTCCTGGTCTCCATGCAGGTGCAGGGTCCCAAGGTTTTGGGCTGCTGTCTACCGCTTCCCATGCCAAAAGCAGGGAGCTGGATGGGAAAGCAGAGTAGCTAGTGCCCGTATGGGATCTTGGGCATACGAGGCGAGGATGCCTGCCTGCTTGGCTCTTTTTAACCACATAGGAGAGACACTCAGAGTTCCAAGCTCTTGGCTTGCTCCTGTCCTAGACATGACAATGGCAGAAGTTTGGGGAGTAAAACAACACATGAAAAATCTCTCTGTCTGTGTGCCTGTCTCTCTGTCTTTGTGATTCTGCCTTTTAGAGCTAATTAGGGAAAAAAAGTCATGATTCCAGCCAACAACCAGGAAAAACTAAGGCTTTCCAGAAATAATTACCTTTCCGTCAATAACTAAATGTCTGTCAAAAATAAACCATCTTGGAAGTAGATTCCCCATCGCCATATAAGCATTAAGCAAACTGCAGCACTGGCCATCTTGATGGCAACCTTATGGTGATCTTTACTTAGAATCAATAACTTAGAGGTGGTGCTATTATGCTGCAGTTTAAGCCATGGCTCGAGATAGCCAGCATCCCATATTGGAGAACAGTTTCAAGTCCTTGCTGCTCTGCTTCCTATTAAACTTCTTGCTAACACACCTAGAAGGTAGTAAAAAATGACCCGAGTGCTTGGGCCCCTGCCACAAAACTGGAAACCCAAATGGAGTTCCTGATGGCTGGCTTGGCCAAACCCAGCCCTTATTGTTGTGGCCATCTAAGGAGTGAACCAGAAGACGAAAAATCAATCTTTTTCTCCCCTGATGTGTCATCCTCCATTTCAGGTAAATAAAATATATCTTTAAAAAAATCAACAACTATACTACTCAGGAATTTGTGACCCATATGAACTCGGAATAAAAAAAATGTTCACTTCGAAGTGTCAGTTTTGAGAATAATTTGCAATGCAATAATAAATGCACTAAAATGTATTTTCATTTATGTAATCTTAACTTATTTTTTAAAAAAATATATTTATTTATTTTTATTTGGAGGATTTACAGAGAGAAGAAACAGAGATTTCTTCCATGTACTGGTTCACTTCTATCTGCTGGTTTACTAACAAGGTGGTTATAGCACCTGGAGCTCAGCTGATCCACAGTCAGAAGTCAGAAACATTTGGGTCTCCAATGTGGGTACAGAGACCCAAGGACTTGAGCCATTCTCTGCTGCCTTCCCAGTCAATAAACAGGGAGCTGAATTAGCATAGGAACAGCCGAGACATGAGCTGGGGTCCATATGGGATACTGGCACTTGCAGGGTACAGGGTTAGCTTGTTGAACCACCGTGCTGCCCCAATCCAATACTTTTAATGTTACAGATTTCACATAGATACAGCCATAATCACACAAAGCACTATCAGATGATGTTCCAGTTTTGATTCTGACAGTTGTCTTCATTCTTTTATTGAGCCCACACAGGGAATGTATGTTGTATGAATTGCATTTTTAGTTAGAAAGTTAAATTTTGTTCTTTCCAATTTTTTTTTGTGTCTCTCCAGACAATGTCTGTTTTCCCATTCTTTCCAAATATATTTTCTTTGACCTCAAAATATATAATTGTGTTGCTATACGATCTTCATTTTACAATTTTAACATTGAAGTCATCTTTGGGTAGCATCTGCTAATGACCTTTTCTGTTGAGAGTCTGTCACATTTTTCTGGAACTTTGGTTATAGAATCATTTTTTCGATTATCTCCTGAACAAATCTTTTGAATGTTGTGCTACATAAAGCCAGTCTTCCATAATGATTATTGGAATATATATACTCTAAAACAATCAAATCTATTATACTCTAAGTACAATCACTATCTTAGCCTAATTAGGTACAAATTCAGATATCAGTGCTTTTATTAAAGTCTTCAGATCTGTCCCATATATTTGCCTCTTAAGGATTAATTGAGTCTTTCACAATGGTTTAGATTCCAGTGAGAATTTCTCCATCTTTGTTATGCTGATTGCAGTAGATCTTTATTAGACATTAATAGATCAGGGATTATCTTGAGTTTGTCCAGATACATAGTCAGAATTAGCGGGTACCTGTTCTGTCTGCTCCTGTCCTTTGAGAGTCCCAAATATTTCCTTCCCTTTCCTCCTTGGATAAAAAGATAGAATTTCTAATAATATTTTAACCATCTGAAATGTTACTGGCATTATTTTGTTTTACATTTGGGTTCTGGCCTCAGGACAAAGACAGGAAAGAATCAACAAATGAGAAACCAAACCTTGCAGTAGCATCTCCAACTTTTGTCCATCTTGCCTGAAAATGCTACCTGTTTGTGTTTACTTGTCCTAATTCTCAGAAAAGTATTTTTGGTTCTATTTATTGAAAGTAAGAAGAAGATATCATGGATGATAATTTTAGCACAGGAAGAAATTTTTTGAGAGACAATGTGAAAATTAAAATCTGTGAGGAGAGAAATCAAAGCCACAGTTGATTCATGTGAGGAATTGTTGTAGTTCTTGTTCTGTCAAGCTATCTTTAAAATATCATAGATACTTCCATAATATGGCATGAATAATCATATTACCATTAAATCATGGCTGCAATTCATAAGGAAAGAGAACCATTCCAAGTGTAACGCAGTTGACTGTCATGACATACTTCAATTAACTCTCAGATTATTCTCTGCTTGTAAGTGTATAGGACAGCTGCTGGCATTGTATGAGGTAAATTTTAAAAGGAGCATTCTATGACTATTCAGGTGACAATTTTCAATAAATAGATATCCTATTACCACAATCAGATGCAAGCTACAAATAGAAAGTACCCCAAACTTTAAGCCAGCAATGAAGCAGACTCTTAACAAAAAAGCAGTGCTTTTAACAAATTTCTCTAAGTCCCTTAATTCTGAGGCTTAGAACAGTACTTATTAAACAATTTCTCACATCATTATTATAAATATAATGGGCATCTATGAGGATGATTTGTCCAGCTACTGTTGTGTGAGAATTCCTACTTACTTAGTAAGAATAGACTTCTATTAATGTTTTATTTTTGTGTGCCACAATGCTTATGATTATAGAATATTGATTGGAAGTGAAAAGCAAATACAAGGGTTGTTCACTGCAAAGTATTCTTGAGCTTAGAGGGGAGATAGGCAGAAACAAATGAACCTAGGATTTAGGATTAAGTTGTACAAAAGAATTAGGGCATTAAATTTTTGGCATTCTCATTAAATGCTTAGTTATATGCCATTGAGCTTGCTTTGCAATTAGACGAACTACTTGCAATTTTTCTTCTTAAAACTGTTTATCTTTCAGTGTTGCTATTTCCTATGTGGCATATTCCTTAAATTCCTTGAACTCCTGTATGTGCTTCTCGTTGTTGATAAGAAGCTTTATAATGAGTTTTCTGAATTCTGTGTCCCCCATTTTCTTAATGTCTTCCTCAGTTAACTCTGAGGTTGGCATAGGGTTTTGCTCCTTTCCAAGGGAGTCTTCAGTAATATTCATTGTGCCTCTGTCTCTTCTTTTGCTATTTGTCATTGTACTTCTAGTTAGCAGCTTCTTCATCCTAGGGCGGGTTTCTAAGCTGTGTCACACACAAGTCAACAGTATGATTTTACTTACTGTGCATATGCACCCCCAGCATTAACAGCTCACATAATTTCTTTTATGAATAATAACATTTTACCAGTGGATTTTTAAGAATTTATCTGCTGACATCAATTTCTTAAAATAAGAGAGTGTCCTCTTTTTTCCTCACTCCTGAAGGACGGTTGCTAAGGGCATGTGATTTCGTGTTGATAGATTTTTCCCTTTTGGCATTTGAAAAATATTTGGCATTTGCTTTCAACCTAGAAAACATTTAGGTCTGTAACTTCTTTGAAAATATTCTCTTTGCGCTTTTTAGAATATATATATATATATATATATATATATATATATATATATATATATATTGCAATCTGCCTTCACTTGGATATGCTTTGCTATTTAACATTCATTAAGCTTCTTAAATCTGGATGTTTAATCTTTTGTCATATCTGGGAAGTTTTCAACTTTTTTTTGAGTACATATTCAACTAAATCCCTTCTACTTTCAGACTTCCCTAACATAATAATTAGACCTTTTGTTACAGTTCCTAGGTCCTGGAAAACCTTATCATTTTCTTTTTAGTTTACTTTTTCTCTGTTGTTCAGATTGAATAACTTTTATTGTTTTATTCTTCAGTTTACTTACAGTTTCTTTTGCTAAAATTTACTTATTTACTTATTTCAAAGGCAATGCAACAGATAGAATGGCATGGGGGAGAGACAGACACACACATAGCAAAAGAGAGTGAGTGAGAGAGAGTTTTCATCAGTGATTCATCTCCCAAATGTCACAATAAGCAGGGCTGGTTCAGGCTGGACTCAGGATGCCCTAACCTCTTCCTGATCTTCCACACGGATGGCCGGGTGCCAAACACTTGGCTGATCTCTCTGCTGTGCAAGAGTTATCGGCAGGGAGGTGTATAAGATGCAGAATAACCAGTCCTGGAGTCAGGACCCTCACATGTGACACTGGTGCTGAAGGTGGTCGCTTAACCAACTCTGTCATTATTGCCAATCCCATCACTTATCATTTCATCTTCTTTTCTACTGTTCATTATATTGAACTACTAATCTTTCATTTAAGTTATAATTTACAGTTCTAAATTTTACATTTGATTTATTTCTATATCTTCCATCTCTTTCCTGCATGTATGTTTTCATTTATTTGAAACACATTTCAAGTTGTTCACGAATGCAAATTTATCATGGCTAATTATCACATTATCCCAACACATTTGCCATGTTTGTGTTAGAATGTATTATCTTTTTTTAGGATTTATCACAAAATCCGATATACAGAGAGGAGGAGTGATGGAGAGGAAGATCTTTGTCCGATGATTCACCCCCCCAAGTGGCCACAAAGGCCACAGCTGTGCTAACCCAAAGCCAGGAGACAGGAGCCTCTTCTGGGTCTCCCACACGGGTGCATTATCCCAAGGCTTTGGGCCATCCTCAACTGCTTTCCCAGGCCACAAGCAGGGAGCTGGATGAGAAGCACAGCTGCCGGAATTAGAACTGGCGCCCATATGGGATCCTGGTGCGTGCAAGGCAAGGCCTTTAGCTACTAGGCCATCTCGCTGGGCCCAGAATTTATTATCTTTAGTTTTAGATACTTTTGTTTCTCAACATGATCAGTTATTTGCAATTGTAATGTAAAAATTTTGAGTTGTTTTAGAATTCTACATTTTGTTTAAATATTTCTGCTAAGCAGGCTTTTCTGACACTGCCATGAGAGTGACCATGCCTTTACTTAACAGACAATGGTAGTTTAGATTCCTTATTCGCCTGCATTGATAACATGTGAGAGGACTCCTCGTGAAAACTGAGTGAAAAAGAAATTTCCTAGCTCTCCATGACATTCCTAACTTTTTACCTACACTGAGGGGGTAGTGTTTTCTTTGCATGTGAATAATGGTGACATTTAGTGTAACAGGGATTGTCAGAGGATTACCATTATTGAAGGGTAGATGTGGGTCAAGTTCAGGTTCCCCATGTGGTCTTCACTGATCTCATGGAGCGAATCATCTTTCAGTTCATGAAAAACCTGACTTTCTCTCTCGTTCTCTCGCTCTCGCTCTTTCGCTCTCTCTTTTTCTGGCTTTCTAATTCTGTAAAATCTTCTCTTGCAGGTGCTGGAAAACCTCATTGCTTCCTGAGAATGGGGTATCTTCTAATTTACAGGCAAGATGTGCACAAATTCTTTCCAAACTGTGTTTAATGACAATTGAAACATGTTAATTTTGCTCTCAAATATTCATTTGGTTCCTCTTTCTGCCTTTTGGGTCCATCTACTTCTCTTCTGTTGCTTTATTCTCTTTTGATTTGTTTGACACCTTGATTATTTCCCCCTTGCTTACTTCAAATCTCTAAAGCAGGGTTCATATTTCTCCACCTTGTAAGAGTGTGTACTGCTCTCCAAGATGTAACTTTTGGTTTCAGATTCTTTCTTCATAGCAGGATGGAGTCATAAAGCTTTTGTGGCTTTATCAGTCAACACTCCTAGTTGCAAACCATGGAATTCACTTTCCTTCTTTTTTATTAGGATCCTCTATCTGCTGGTTCACTCCCCAAATGCTACAACAGCTGGAGGTAAACCAGTTCAAAGCCAGGAGCCAGGAGCCAGGAGCCATGAACTTCACCCCGATCTTCCACATGGATGCAGGGTCCCAAGAACCTGGGCCATCCTCCATTGGCTTTTTTGGTCACAAGTAGGGAGCTGAACTACAAGTGAAGCTGCTGGAACATGAAGTAGCACCCACATGGAATGCCAGCACTCAGAAAGAGAGGACCAGCCAGCCGAGCCATGGTGCCGGTCTATTAAATTAATTTCAAATTTGACACGGAAAGATAATTGTTTTAAAGATGTAAAGTAGCCCCTAAATACACCTAGAAGTCCAGAGTCAAACTATTTAAGCTAAAACATATGCCCCAACCTTCCTGTGACAGATGTTCAGTGAATATGCAAAATCCCCTTTGTTGCGTAGAGAGACACACTATTTTTACAGCATCAGTGCTGGACAGTAAGTAGAGATCTTCTGTCACTGATTCTGAAGGACTGATATCTCTACTACAGCCCTCACTAAAAACTGCATTGAACACAGCACTTGACTCCTGCATGCTGTGTGCAACTGAATTTACCTTCTGCAGAGTGACTGGCTTGTGCGGCTTCCTGATAGTGGCAGCTGCAAAGCTGATTGAGATGATAATTTCCTGGCATCCTCTTGCTGTGGTTGGATCTGTAAGGCAGAAAATTTCACAAAAGAAAGAAGCTTGTTGTAAAAGCAATGAGCATCAGAAGAACATGACAAATAACTACCCTGGGTTCTGGGCCACAGAATAAGCTATATTCTTATTTTTATGTCTTCCTTGCATTCTCCATAATAGCTGCTGACATTGTCTTCCTATATAGAGCACAGATGCATAGCATGCCCACGGATTTTTTTCCAATGTACATTTTTCCACATTAGGAGAAAAATTTCAGATAAGGTTTGTGTTATTCAGAATTCTCCAAAGAAACAGAACCAACATGATATAGAGGAAAAGAGATTTATTTATTATAAGGAACAGTCTTATATTGTTGTGGAGATTGAAAATGGTCTATCTGTAGTCAGCCAGTCAAGGCATTGGAGAGCCCGTATGTGGCTCTAGTCCAAGTCCAAAGGCCTGAGAACAAACCGATCCAATGGTAGAGATTCTATTCTGAACGCAACCCTGAAGAAAGAAGAGTGATGCCTTAGTTGGAAGACAGATACAGAGAATGGGGCCTTAATTTTTTTATTTTATTCCCACCTTCACTGGTTTATTCACACTAAGGAAGAAAGCTGCTTTATGAAGTATACGAGTTCAAATGTCAATCGTATTCAAAAACACATCCAAAAGCAAATCTAAATAATTTTTGACCAAACATTTGAAAATTCCAATATCTAGTTAATTTGACACGTAAAGTCGATCATAAAACACCCATTCATTTCCACATTGGCACCCCTACATATCCCCTAAAATCACATTTAAATCCCAATACAAAAAATGTTATTCTTTAGGTGTCATTCCATTTAATAAATATAAATGTCCTGCATACAATAAGAAACACATTAAATTTCTCCAGAAAGATGAAGTAAAGTTCGGTGATATTCAATTTCCTGTACGATAGTCTATGCCTTTATACTATGATGTAAAATTAATACTGAATTGCTAATAAAAGAGAATGCATTCCATATGATGAAATACGAAAAACATATTCTGAGTAATGTATGGATACATAATGGAAACCTGTTTTTTTCCAACAATTTATTTTTATTTAATTGGCAGAGAAAGAAGATTTAAGAGACAATGAGACACTAAGATGGACTATGTCAATCAGTGGACTCTGCACCAGGCACATCGTACCTGGATTGTTGCTGATGATATGTTGGAGCTTCTAATTGATCGAGGTGATGCTCTGCTGGCACTACCTTCAAACCTGAGAGGGCCTCCCTAAGAGGCCGTTGAACTTGACTGGACAAGTGGGATGCTGGACTCTGTATGGTGTGAGCTTGTAATTAGGGAATCCCAACGGAACTTGAGCTGTGGTTATGCATCAAGGTGAAGGAATTCACCATGGGGGAAGGGTTTGGGGTGAAGGGGGGAGAATCCCAGTACCTATGAAATTGTGTCATGTAATACAATGTAATTAATGAATAAATGAATAGAAAAAAAAGAGAGAATGAGAGAGAAATTTTTCATCCTCTGGTTCATTCACCACATGCTTGCAACAGCCAGAACTTTCCAGGCTCTAGTCATATGCCTGGGACTTCAACTTCATCTTAGCCTCCCAAGTGGGTGGCAAAGGCCCAGGCAATTTGTGCTATCTTCTGTTGCTTTTCCCAAGGTCATTAATAGATTAGCTGCATTGAAAGAGGAGCATCCGGAATACCAAACAGTGCCTATATAGGATGCCTGTATTGTGAGAGGTGTCTTTACCAGCTGTGCTATGACAGCCCCAAGATGAACACATGGGTAAGTTTACAAAAATCTACTTTTATTCTCTCAGAACCATATGATTTCCGTACAGATCAAGCAAGAGAATTAAATGGAGATGTCATCAGAATCTCCACTCCTGCATTTTACAGGTTCTTGATGGTGACACAAATATGTAAATCCTCCATAAGTGTGGTATTGCTTTTTATTAACCATTATCAAAGGTAGAGGTAGTAGTTCTATTTTCTTCTCACTGATCTTTCTCACTATGATAGCATTCATACAGCAGATCAAGCAAACAACATGGTGATTCTCTTACAGAAGTGCATCCGTCTTACTAACACTTGCAGAACTGAGAAAACAACCACAGAATATGTTCAAAAACAGTTACCCAAAGTGAAATGGATCTGAATTAAAGCTTCAGTGAGCACTTGTCTTAAGTCAGCCTGTATTCTTACTGTGACACTGTGGTATTTTAGGTCTCCTGGAATTACTGTCAGTTCAGATTAAACATCCAGTAGTTCCTGAAGGCAAATCACAGTCACCTTGGTTAAAATTCCCTCTGAAGATTACTAAAATAAAGAATTAAAGAATAAATTTGGCAATGTACCAGAGCCTTATCTCAGTAAGAACAAGCCTCCTCCTCAGCCCTCTTCACTCAAGGACTATTGGAACTTAGGGCTCACTAAAATCTTAGAACTGATTTATGGAAATGGCTTTCTGTTTTTATAATTCATGTTACTTTTATGGTCATTTCATCCATGTCTTTTCTGCTGATACATATCAGGTCAGAATTTCATGTTTATTATGTATTTCACTTCTGAAAACACTACGAGCAATTAACCAACACCATATATCTGCATGAGTCAGACAATTTTGATTACTGTTTGATTCTGCTGTCCATTGCAGTAAACACACACACACACACACACACACACACACACACACACACACACACACATCTTCTCTTAGCTAGTTAAGTAGTTAAGTGACATAACTTGGCTTCTGTCATTCCAAACTCCATTTTCCCCCTAGAATTTAGCTTTCCAAATTTAGCATTGACAATCTCCACTACAAGGTCTGGCCTATAAGAGAAAAATTATCACAGAGCTATTTCACCACATCCAAGCTTCATTCACGAATGTACTTCTCAAAATTATGTTGAAAGATATGTCTCCAGACCCTCTCAGCACGGTTGAACATATTTTAAATGGAAAATACACACTGAACTTCCAATCTTCCTAAGTATTCAAATCCATTTCTCTTTTTGAGAAGATTTTTAAGCATGTGTGACAAATCTCTGGGGAGGGTAAAACTATGACCTGGTTACCTTTCCCAGAGGTGGACTCTAAATAGTCCTTCCTTTTGCATATTGGTAGCTAAGCTGCCAAGGAAAATAACACAAAACCTTGTTGGGAATACTGAACTATTTATATCGAGAAGTGATAAACAAAACTAGGTCCAACAGCATGCATCAGTCTTCAACTTTGGCGGATAGTGCAGAGCAACCAGCTCACAGGTCTTTTCCATCAATGTGTACTTCAACCATCTCAACCACAGAAGCAGCAGACAAGGCAAGTCAAATGCCATGAGACTTTTGACCCACCTGGGAAGAGTTGGATCATCTAGAACCAAGGAGTAAACCATATGGCTGTAACTTCATTTCAGAATCTTTCACACTGAGACATTACTTTTTTAGGGTAAGTAAGAGAACCAGACCCAAATGGATGGTCACACCTCCCTGAAGGATGACACTCTACCAGCAATCTCAAGTACCATTATTAAACTGGATAAACAAATAAATGAAACCAAAATGTGGTGCTGTCACATTTAGAGCTAGCATCCACTTTAACTGAGTGGATCTTTTCCAACTGGATTTCTACCTTTCCCAAGTAACTGATAATGAGATATTGGCAGTAACCCAGATGCCACCCTATTCTACCAGTTAATAATTGAGGGATGTTAGGTTGTCCCTAATCAGTATTTACTAATGAATTTTATCATTTCCAAGGAACTCAAGTAATGTTATTGCCTGGTTTCATCTTAGTCAATGATAAGTTACTTATAGTTTTCCAGTGTATTTATACCTACACCAAGTCTGAGGACATGGAGAGTAGAAACAGCTAAAGATTTATTTTACAAGGTTTCAGCAAACCTGCTATTGGTCAGAAATGTGTGCCCTTTCCACTTTAGAGTGTTATACAGCACAAACAATTGAGGATCCATAATTCCCAAACTGTATGCCCTTAGAGTGTCAATCACACCATACACCAGCACATCACACAGAACATGTAACCCAGGGAAGCACATGTATCTCTAGTTATGGAAAAGTCATGATAAATGTCTTCAGTTCAATTGTACAAAGTTTTCTCTGGTGTAATCATGAGCTGAACTAATTGATGCTATCAAGTTACATCCAATACCGTAAGTGATCTCCCTGATTTGATGGGTATTTGAAGTATCCTGCACAATAGGGTGTTTGGTATCCTGTGGGATTGAACCTTTACACTAAAGTTGTCATTCTCCAATCACAACCATTCAAATCCCAGTGGCAGTAGACCATACATACACTAATTCCTTGCATGTTTGGCAAAACGCACTATGTGCGTGAAACGTATAGTGACACTTCAGATGTCTGCCTGCTATTACTACTGGACTGGTCTTCGGGCAGGATAGGGTGTTTTGAAGGAGTAAGAATAGAGATATTAGCTTTCAAACCCCTCTCTAGGGGTTCTCATATTTGTGAATTGAGGCACCAGTTCTCCAGGTATTGCAGCCCAGAGTACGTACATCAGGCCAGAAGATACTCCTTCTGAGGATACCCTTGCACTGGTTGCTTGAATCAGAACTTTTAACATCAGTTGTAGCCTAAGAAAGAAGGTCATGTCCTGCACAAACTTGGCATTTGTTATATTGCCCATGAAATTGGAAGGGTTAGATGTCCCTGGGCCATTAGAACCAATCTAGCATCTTAGTACTGCTTAGTCCTAGTCTCATTCCCTGTGGCTAGAAGAATGCAGATGTCTGTAGTCAAAATCTGCTTGCTTCCTGTATGTACTAGCAAGCACAGGGCCCGGCACAGTCCATTGCCCTCATCAGCTGGTGGTTGCAATTGCTGGATCGGTTCTGTTTCCATCCCTGTCTTCCACTGGAACCAATGGGTGTTGCATTCCAGCCTGGTTCTGCCCAGCACACACAAAGCCCTCACACAAACCAGTGTGGGCTGCAGCCTAGTCAGAGCGACCCACAATAACCCCCACCAGGCCCGCCCCCTACCCTGGTTTGCCAGTATGTGTGGCAGACTAGTGCAGTCTGTCTCACATCCCCTTCTGCTCTCATACATGTCAATGGGTATTAAAACCTTGTTCCATCTAACCAGCTCTACTATCCAGCCCTCACGTACGTTGTTGGGTGTTTCTCAAGCCACCCCAGCCCCTGCCCTAATTTTCGTGCCCTTCCGTGGGGGGTGGTAACCCAAGAGGGAGGAGCCCACTATTTCCCTCCCAGGCCACTCCCACTCCTGGATTATGCACTCTCCAGGTGGTTCTGTGGTTTGACTTGACAGAACTAGCACACAGTGCCAGCTTCTGCCAGCTGATGCTGCGGCTAAGCCCCAACAACCCTCACCCACTCTAATTGTAGATTGCACCAGTAGCAATAATCAGCCCAGCCTGGCTTTTCCCTGATCTAGTCCACATGAGGCGCACAGGTGTTGTAGCCCTGCCTAGTCTGGTCTGTCCCCATCCCAGCCCACGCTCTCCAGTGGGAGTAGCTGTTCAGCAAGGGAACCACCCCCTATTCCCCTGCCGGTTCTGCCCCCTTCCTTCCTGATTCTCACGTGTGCTGGATGGGCGCTACGGTCACATCTGGCACAGGCAACCTCACCTTGGCATTCCATGTTGTGCACTGCTTATGTCGTGACCGAACCTGGCTCGACCCACACTCTGTTCCAGTGTTTGGATTTGCCAGTGGATGACGTGAACTGATTCAGCCTGGTCTGCCCCCGAACCATGCCAGATGTATAGCAGTGGGACACTTTGCATGACCTCTTCTGGGCTGTTTCCTTCCATGCTTCTTGCGCTTATTTGCAGGGTCTGTGTCCTGTCAGAGGAATTGCCCAGGCTCCTCCATCAGAACCCCTCTGAGTGCCAGATTTTGCGCATACCGGTGGGTCCATGTGCTTGCTATTACATACAGGAATCTGGTCTGGGAACACCTCAGACAAAGTTTCTTTGGGGATACCCCCAATCAAGCTTCCGGACTCAGAACCCTAGCCATCAAAAGACAGAGGCCAGAGCAAGTCAATCAACCACCTCAGCTATATGTTGGCAATGAAAATACTGGGCAAATGGAGACTCTATGATGGACTATGTCAATCAGTGGATTCTTCAACGAACTCATCATGCTTGGAGTGGTGAGAGTGGCAGCAACTGTTGAACTATCAAAACCATTTGAGCGGGACCCTCGGAGCATGCCCCACCTCCGGGACCTGGGGTGGGTGGGAGACTGGGTGGGGCTTCTCCCTTAAAATCCCCTTTTACATCAGATATATTAAGGAAATGATACGGAACTAATTGTCTTGCCCATCTTCCTGTAGCGCTTGAACCTTTTTACCCTAATTATGTCAAGTCTGTCAAAAAATAAATTTAAAAATAATCTGCTTGCTGACTTCTAATGCTAACTGCTGCACAGCTCAAAATGGGAAGCTTTCTGAGTTACCTTGCAGGTGTGATGTGCACTGTGTTCAGTATTTATGGACACCAACACACAGCAACACAACCCCCTATCACATAGGTGAGGGCTGCCAAAAAGTAGCACCTCCTGTTCAACTGTTTCAGGAAGACTCTTACAGTCATCATCTCAGTCAGCGTTAAGGAACAGCATCTGTAGACCAGATCTCTAATCTTTCTCAGAATTAATGACCCAATCAGAACTAGTGAATGCCACCTCCACTTAGCTGTTCATCAGACAAATTATCCGGATATCATCTACGGAGTTTTATGTAATTAAAATGTCTTCAGATGATTGGGTTTGCATGCTTAGGGAAATGAAAATTTGGTGACATGCATTCATTCAACCATATCAGCATTTGCAAGCTTTAATTTCCTATATTTACTAGAAATATGAAGAAAAAGGGACATTCAAAGACCTGAACATACTGCTATTTTTACTGAGAATATAGGGCAGGGTAGGAGCAATATCTCAACTGGCTATTCCTCCACCTGCAAGTGCTAGCATCCTATATGGGTGCTGGTTTGTGTCCCAGTCGCTCCATTTCACATCCAGCTCATTGTTTATGGCCTGGGAAAGCAGTGGAGGGTAGCCCAAAGCTTTGGGATCCTCTACCTACATGGGAGACCCAGAGGAGGTGCCTGGCTCATGGCTTGGGATTGGTGCAGTCCTAAACATTGTGGCCATTTGGACAGTGAGCATGTGGATGGAAGACCTTTCTATCTGTGTCTCCTTTTCTCTGTAAATCAGCTTTCCAATAAAAATAAATAAATCTTATTATTTATGATAATTATATATACATAAACACATGTGTATATGTATGTGTATATATGTATATATACATGATTATTAGCTGTAATCTTAATGTGCTCTATTATGAATCAATTGGTCTAACAGAAACAAACTCAGTTTCATTAATGTAATATGGGTTTACTGCATGCGGATTGTTTATGAGTCAGTCATGAAGTATATTAAATTTGCATTTTATTTATAAAAATCAACAGAAAATATTAAGTCTTCTGATGTGCAGTATAGAATCTACAGAATTCCATAAGTTATAAAGATTCTATGCTTCATTGTTTTTGAAACTGAAGATTTGTACAAATTTGTACAAATTGATTGATTTTTGTGTGAAATGGTTGATGAATTATATCCAGAATGAGGGCTGCAAAAGATCTGCTCAAAAATCCAATTCTGTGTTTATTAAATAAGCAAATTTTGAAATTGAAAAAGTAAACCTTCTAAACATTATCAGCCAGAAATAATACCTTAAAAATCCAGAAATTAGTTAAAATGCAATCATTGTTTTACTCAAGAAAATTCATGAATGAGTGACAGCTCCAATTCTCTGATGTGAAAAAGTTGCATAACATAATCCAAGCGTGTGATTAAAAATTGTAATAATTGTAAGCCAAACAAAAGATATGTTTTTTAAAGATATATGTATTTTTACATTTATTTACTCATTTAGTGGAAAGGCAAAGCCTCAGATGGACCGGGGCAAATGAGAGAGAAACGAATAGAGATAGAGACAAGTTCCATTGTCTGGTTCACTCCACAAATGACCACAACAGCTAGAACTGTACCAGACCAAAGCCAAGAGGAACGCCACCTGGCTCTCAAACATGGATGACAAATGCTCAGACACTCAAACCATTGTCAGGTGCTTTGCAGAGTGTACATGAGGAGAAAGCTGGATCAGAAGTAGACTAATGGAACTTAAAACCATGATTCTGTTAGGGGATGCTGGCGACCAAGGCTGTAGCTTAACAAAGTGTACAGTGGGGCTCAGCAGTGTGGCCTAGTGGCTGAGGTCCTTGCCTTGATCCCATATGGCCGCTGGTTCTAATCCCGGCAGCTACACTTCCTCTCTATCTCTCCTCCTCTCAGTATATCTGACTTTGTAATAAAAATAAAATAAATCTTTAAAAAAATAAAATAAAATAAAATAAATAAAAAATAAAATAAAAAATAAATAAAAAAAAAAAGTGTACAGTGAAGGCTCAAGGAAAGTGTTCCTTTAACTTCAGGTGTAAAACAATGTATTCAAAACCAGGACTGTGGTGTAGCATGCTAATTCTACACCTGTGGTACTAGTCTCTTATATTGGCACTGATTGGTGTCCTGACTGCTCCACTTTTGATCCAGCTCCTAGTTTTTGGTCTGGGAGAAGCTCCTGGCTCCTGGTTTTGGATCAGCCCAGCTCTGACCATAGTAGCCATTTGGGAGTAACCTGCAGATGGAAGGTCTCTCTCTCTCTGTGTCTCTCTCTTTCTCTCTCTCCCTATCTCTCTGTCTCTGTAATTCCTCCAACTAAAATAAATACATCTTTTAAAAAACTTAAAATATTCAACACTTGTAAACTCTAAAATTTCCAATATTATTTTCAAGTCTACCATAGGTTGTACTTTTTTACTTCTAAATACAAAAAATTAGATATGTTTATTGTCCATTATTTAAGTAAAATTGTCTAGTAACTACGAATTCGGTGATGTCAAAGTTACTGCGTATTGAACATATAGTCTATATATCTTTCATTAACACATGATTTTCCCTACAGGTTTCTTTAGGCTTTTTAGTCACCCTATAAACATCCTTATTTTACACAATTTAGATATTTTAAGCAACTGCGCTGTGCTAACACAGATAATAAATGGGTGAGGAACAATTTGAAAATCTTACAGGATGCCGTCAAGTGCAGATTTAGCAGAATAACATTGATTTCTATAAGGTGCTTTTATTGTAACATCTAATTATTTGTTAGTTGTATATGTTAAATCACTTTCATAATTTTAAATCAGAGAATGTTCAAATATGCCAAGTATGTATTCAACTAGTCTCAAATAATATAGACTCACATTGTCTATTAGATGCATATGTATATGATGTAGATAATGCTAATTTTTGTCTTGAAGACTAGACTTTGCACTGAAAACTCTCCATAATTTTTCCAGCGATAAAAAGCAGAAAAAGCAATATTTCTAAGCTTTTTTGTAAAAACTATATATTGAATAATCCTATGACAGTTGTTTTAAGATAAGTATTTAGTATTAGCAATAACAATATCCTTGCAGAATTTGAGCTTTTAAAATCCCAGCCTTGGGCATTGCATGTGAATGGAAAAAGGGAGAAGGGATGACTGAAGGGCTTTGGAAAGATTTATATGGTCAGCACCTATGCTAAACTGTTCCACGGACTCTTAGGCTCAGTGAGTTTTAAATTGCATGAAATTTAAATCCCACTGCTGAAATTTACAGAAAGTGTTGTCTTCTGTTTGGGCCAGAGATTGGAGAAAAGTCATCTAAAGCCTGCATGATACAATCCACGCAGCTTTTATGAATTCCAGATGAATAAAGTAAAGGGCTCTGAAAATTCCCAATAGATGGAAGGGTCAACTATATTCTGAGAAAACAGTGGAACATCCTTATCTTTCTTTGGGGAGGCAACTTTTTTTTTTGTATAATCAGTCATCTTTGTCTTATTAAAATTATATCTGTGTGAACAGTATCTTTTCCTTTTTTTCCCCTAAGAAACCCAGAGACTGATTACTTCCACTGATTCCTGGCAAGTTTGAGGATGTGTTAATACACAGAGGTGCTGACAGACTGGGAGCTTTGTCTTCCTGTTTGTGTTTAAGACGAGTTGCAGTCTACTTTTCAGGTCACTGTGCATCACATCAGCAATTTCTGACTCTCCAGTCACATTCTCAAGATTAAGTTCTGAAATTAGGCTTGCAAATATTCATACTGGAAAGCACGAATATTCCTCAGGGAACGAGTCCATGAGATTTAATCATCATAAAAAGTCACTAAGAGGTCACAGTTTTCAACACTTTTGGAAACCATTTTCCTCATTTGTTGATTGGATCTGTTACATTGTGGTTACGGCACTAAAAGAAAAACTTGAAAGAATAATAAAGCAAATGGATTTAGAATAGTTGTCATACAGGAAGTAGAAAACTGCCAGCTAAGAGATAACATTATTTTTAACCTATAAGGCGGACTAAATTCAGACTTAAAATAACTTGAGATCTGTTCTTTCAGTAGCTTTTAAACTCTGATACTGGTGCTCTAAAGGTCATGGATTTAAAAAAATTGACAAACCGGTCACCTAGCGGTTAAAGTAAATTTCTTGAAAGCAAAATTGCTGCTACTTGTGGCAGTAAATTATAGTCACGTAACACTACATCATAAAATCGTTATTCCCATCACTCAGCTGGCAATTACCAAAACAAACAGATGACAATTCAATCTGTCATTCACGCACAATGTATTAAGCTCCTTCTCTGGATTTAGACAATATAATCTTATCCTTTATTCAGCTCATGCACAGCAAGAATATGATGAAAAAGATCTTCAAGGTAAAAAACTAGCCATTATTAACCTGGGCTGATCTCATTCTGAATACATTGTTTTAAAATATTAGAGGTTTAACACAATGCAAATATAAGCAATATATGCAAAATGCTACCTTTCATTAGCGAATGCTCCCAGAACTACAGAATCAATAGGCCTTTGCTTTGTTTCTAAGATGCTTTAGGTCAGAATTTTATTAAATATTGGCAGTGACATACTATCTACTACATATTCTACTCTGTTTTCAAAGGTGTTTCAAAGAGTTTGTAGGATATGGAATCAAGTGTTAAATTTATTTGGGAACCGGTGCTGTGGCATAGTAGCTTAAGCCTACATCTGCGGCGTCAGCATACTGTATGGGAAGCAGTCATGTTTCAGCTGCTCCACGTCCATTTCAGCTCCCTGCTAATGGATCTGGAAGAGCAACAGAATATGGCTTCAGTCATTGGATCTCTTCAAGCACGTGGGAGACCTGGAAGAGATTTTGGACACCTGGCTTTGAACTAGTCCTGTTCCAGCCATTGTGGTCATTTGGGGAGTGAACCAGCAGGTGGAAGGTCTCTCGTTTTCTCCTTCTCTCTCTGTAAATTTGTCTTTCAAAAAATATAAATTTATTTTGGCTTGGTAATGTTTGATATTCATATATATATATATATATATATATATATATGTAAGAGCAATTAAAAACATGGTAAATGCATATTATTAATAAAATTGTCTACATTAAAATGAATGAGTAATAGATTCAGATTTCCATGAGCTTTTCAGTGTATTCTAACATGCTGTTTCTACTCCCTAGCATCTACATGTCCACCACATCTTTCAGATAGTTGCCATAATTTCACTCTATTTCTTTTTAACTTTCCTGGTTAAAAATAGAAATGATTCCAGTTATTTCTACAGCAAAAGTAAAAATTCCAAGTGATTTATCACAGCACAAATATGTTGTCTCTCATGCCACAACCCAATATCCAATAAGGTGTGAGTCAAGCCTAACATTTTCCTTTCTCTCAGTTCTTGATGCCCTCTGAATTCAGTCAGCAAATGGGGAAAAGAGGAAGATATGACATTGATTGTGTAATTTTATGCATCACATGGGAAGGGTTATTTGTCACTGGCATACACATTATATTGGGTAAATTGGGGTGACATTGGAACAAATACAGAGTTAAATGGAACAACAGTTGACTCTGAAGTAGATTAAAAATGAATATCATCACATAAAATAATATAAAAAGTGATCATGATTCATGCATCAAAATCATGATTCTCTCAATGCACCCCTTGGCCTTCTTTAGCTGGCCAATCATCTGCAGATTATACAAGAAAGAATATATAAAATCGCATAATCATCGTATTGGTGGGTATTAGATACCATTTTTGTGAAGAAGTTATATAAATATATTTTTTCAGTGTAAGACATTCCCTCTAATAACATTAATTGAAAACTGTAAAAACAGATCTAACTTATAAACTGCATTCTTGCTTGATTTGTTAAAAAGTAAAGCAACTGCTCCGTCAGTGTGGTGATGTTTTAGTCGTGTCTGAAAAAGATGATCGTGGGACTCCAGTGCTAGCTGAAGAAGCCTCTGCCTGTGAAGGTGAAACTGTGAGCCAGCTGAGAGTGTGCAGTCTGTTGACCAAGGTTCCGAGTCAGAGAGTAAAGGAGAACCTGTAGTTTACACTTGAGAAAGACCAGAGTCTAAACTGCCCAGTGACCGGGAGACTTCAGAAGCTTTTCTGTTCCAGAGTCTGTTTCTGAAGATATCCCTCGGAACCCCCAGCCCAGACGGGGTCGTTGGGGCAGCTGGGGCAAGTCTTTATTCTCCTCAGTCTCAGTTACAGTAAGCACCATAGGACAAGGTATTTCAAATGTCATTGAAATGGCAGAGACTTCTTTTGGATTCCCTAGTCCCAGTGAAAACTTATCTGAAGCCAAGCATGCAGCAGGAGAAGCCAATGCCAAAGAGAATGAAAACCCTTTCCCATTTGGTGCATTTCCAACCATCTCTACTGCTGTTCAGAGCACAGAACCGAGTGTTATTACTGGAAATCGTTAGGAAAAAAGACAATAGATTAAGAGCAGAAAGGATGCTAGACTTAAACGAAGGAAGGCTCTGATGAACTGGAATCCTGTACTGTCTCAGGTTTCACAGGAGGTGAAAGAGAAAGAAGAATTATGGACCTACAATGAGGTTGCCATGAAAACAGATAAAAACTTACTATGGGCTAGTCTTTGATGAAGTTCAAGGCCTTTCACATCGAGAAGCTCTGGAGATACTATCCAGAGAAAATGAAATACAGATGAAATCTGTCTTTAACCCTCTGAGTGGAGAATTACAAATTCTGAAACTTGAACTAGAGAAACTGAAATAAGCATTTTCCCTAGCAGAGTTTTGTGAGGAACAGGGAGAGGAATAGAAAAAAAAAAAAAGAAAGAAAAGAAAAGAAAAAAAGGAAGGGAGGGGGAAGATTTAGGCTCAGCGCTTTAGCCTAGGGGTTAAAGTCCTTGACTGGCATGCAACAGGATCCAATGTGATCACCAGCTCCCCTGCCAGCAGCCCCACTTCCCATCCAGCTCCCTGCTAGTGCCCTGGGAAAGCAGTGGAGCACAGCCCAAAGCCTTGGGATCCTGCACCCATGTGGGAGACCTGGAAGAAGTTCCTGGCTGCTTGGTTCAGATCAGTTCAGCTCCAGCTGCTGAGGCCACTTGGGGAGTGAATGATCGGACAGAAGATCATCCTCTCTGTCTCTCCTTCTCTCTGTATTTCTCACTTTGCAATAAAAATAAATTAGTCCTACACAGCCCAAAGTAGGAAGTAGCAGCAACAGAAAGGAGTGCAATGCTTCCCGAGAGGACACTTGGGGGACAGTAAGTAGTTCACCATCTGCCTTACAACTGCTGCAGGCAAAGAAAAGGTGGAGGTCCCTCACTCGCTAATCACCACAGTATTCCTGTGAGAGCTCGTCCAGAATGAGACTCACTCCCCACGGCAGGAGCTGCAAGTGGGAACGCGCGTCACAACAATGAGGAACAGAGCATGTTGGACCCGGATTTCCTGATGTACCAAAAAATGCCAATTTGTTCAGAGCACTCCTGAAGAAATCAAGGCAAAGGGTTTATTTTGCAGGGCTGAAGAGGAAGTTCGTCATTTCACTTGCTGAGGCATGCAAGTCCTCATACAAGCCTCTTAGTTATAATAAATTAGAAATATTTTAGAAAATCCAGAAATAATAGCCCTGGATAAAGGTTAGGAAAAATATTGAGTTTTACTTAACAGATTGCCAAAACACTAACAATTTTTCATTGATGTCATTTGTAGTCCATAAGTATAACTGGTTGTGAAGCAAGATAAAACAATTTCATCTGGCATTCTGGAATTCACAACTTGCTCAGTTTATTAACGTGATGTATTATTTCCAGAATAATTACTTTAAGAAAACTGAGTGTGTAAACTGTAATTATTATCCTTTCTCATACAAAGTATTGGAAATGGTTCAGAAGTTTCATATGCTGTTTGTCAGTAGGTGTGTGGCATTAAGGAAAAACTTAGAGAATATTGTATCTGTAGGCACATGCACTCTGGCTTCACATTCTCCCCTAACCCTAGGTCAACAAGCTTCAAGTTATCACTGACCCCTGCTCAGCTGAATTCAAGACCAAATTGTGCAATTTAGAGAAACAGCTTTGCATTTGTAGATACTCTGATTATCCTGAATGTCTTTCATATGTTCCTAACATGCAGGATACATTTCTCAACAACCATAATCAAAGGAGCGTTGTTCTTTCAGTCACGGGGTTTTTGTTTGGATGTTGTTGAATTGAACAGTAGAGTCTCATGGAAATGAAACTCATTTATTACTGGATTTTACCTCTAAGAACAATGTATTTTTCCTCATTCTTTTCTGTGTGTTTTAATGTGTTTTTCAACATGCTTTGAATACAACTTTTATCATCTAGTTTTTACCCTTTCTTATGCTCTCTTCTACAACTTAAGGGACTGTTATTATCTTCCTATTTTTTTAAAGATTTATTTATTATTTTTATTACAGAGTCAGATATACAGAGAGGAGGAGAGACACAGAGGAAGATCTTCCGTCCGATGATTCACTCCCCAAGTGAGCCGCTACGGCCAGTGCGCACCGATCCGTAGCTGGGAACCTGGAACCTCTTCCAGATCTCCCACGCGGGTGCAGGGTCCCAAGCCTCATGATTACTTTCTAATCACGTAAGTGTTGGCTGACCTTACTTCTGATTGTAAGCACTATGCTTTCTTATAGACTTGAGAATTATTATTGCTTGTGTTATAGACTCGTGAATTATTATTCTCTCCAGTTTATAAAAAAGTCACAGAATGGAAAAAAAGTTAGCCTACATTTGCAAGGTCATAAATGTAGTGATTATGTTTTTTTCAAATACGAACAGTTTTGAAAAACTATAGCTCCACACATAGCATAAGCTAATCACAGGGTGAAAATATATTTGATTAAGAAATACAATGAGGGCCCAGCACGGTAGCCTGGTAGCTAATGTTCTCACCTTGAATGCGCCAGGATCCCATATGGGTGCAAGTTCTAATCCCTGCAGTCCTGGTTCCCACTCAGCTCCCTGCTTGTGGCTTGGGAAAGCATTCGAGGACAGCCCAAAGTCTTGGGATCCTGCACCCGTGTGGGAGACCTGGAAGAGGCTGCAGGTACCTGGTTTCAGATTGGTACAGCTCCAGCCATTGATTCACTTGAGGCGTGAATCATCACATGGAAGATCATCCTCTCTTTCTCTCCTCCTCTCTGTATATCTGACTTTCCAATGAAAATTGAATACGTACTTTAAAAAAGAACAAGAAAAGAAATACAGAGAAGACTGTCTCGATGTGGGGTTGGGAGCAGGCACTGTATTCTCAAAGTCCTGTTTTCATTTCTCTGAGTTCTCAAGTTCTTCCACAAGCATGTCACTGGCTCTTTCTATTGCGTTGCGCTTGCCTGTTGGCATTCAAGTGAAGCATTGATTCTTCTTTTTCTTCTCTTTTCTCCAGTACATTTCCACACAGCTATAATAACATCCCCTTCACTCATTAAACCTTTGCTTTTCTTACAACTAGATGACCAAGAGTTTTTAAGTTTTCATATTGAAAATCAAAAATGTGACAATTTCCTATCAATTTATTAATTTCCAAACATAAAACTGCTATATTTGACATAAAATCATTGGTATGAAATATGATTATAGTTTCCAAAACAACAGCAAATGTAAGAAGAGCATTGTTGAAACCGAACCCTGTAATGAAAAAGCAGGACTCAGGCTCTTGTATGTTTTCCTTGCGCCAAGGTCCCTGCATCCTCTAGCAAAAGGAATTCACTGACTTGAGAGAATGACCCCGCTGGCTTTACAAGGTTCGGATCACTACACTCAAGGAATCATTTGCCTCTCCAATATATAAGAACCTTGATGGGCAATATTGTGCAGAAGGCTTTGTTCAGAGAAACTGCAGCATTGACAGAATGTAACTGTCATCTCATATAACCTCAGACTTACTGGAGCCAAGCTGGCCATTATAATTTCCCAGGTGACCAGGGCATCACAGCAATCAAAGAAAGGTCATGCTCACACGGGATCAAGCAGGAACTCGGGCACATGCCGACCATGCACCTCTGTTTCCCAATTTTGTTGTGTAGGAGTTTTCATGCCTAACTCCTCAGAAAACCTGGAAATTAATAGCTTCCAGAGTCCTGGTTCTGTGATTTGCAAAACATATTTTCACTCTTCCACCACCAGCATGTTAGTGATTGACTTTCTGTATATCATTGAAATGGACCAGGTTTGGACTTCTATAGCAATCCTTTCAACAAGTTTGGAATGCTGTTCAGCACTACGTTGTTTTATGCTTTGCAAAATTTCATTTGTCGGTTTAACAGAAGAGCTCTAGATTATCCAGTTTGTATCAGCATGCACTGAGACATCATATGCTTCATACAGCTTAGTCACAAGATGGAGTACTATTTCTATAATCTTTACAATTAGGTGAGTAGTTTACTTTAATATTACATAGAAATGAACCAAACAGGGTCCAGAGCGGTAGCCTAGGAGCTAAAGTCCTCACCTTGCACACACCAGGATCTCATATGGGCACAGGTTCTAATCCTGGCAGCCCCGCTTCCCATCCAGCTCCCTGCCTGTGGCCTGGGAAAACAGTCGAGGACAGCCCAAAGCCTTGGAACCCTGCACCCATGTGGGAGACCCTGAAGAGGCTCTCCAGGCTCCTGGTTTTGGGTTGGCTCATCTCCAGCCGTTGCAGCCACTTGGGGAGTAAATAATCGGACAGAAGATCTTCCTCTCTGTCTCTCCTCCTCTCTGTATATCTGACTTTGCAATAAAAATAAATAAATCTTTAAAAAAAGAAATAAAACATACCAATATTTTTTTACAGGTTAATTGCATTTTGGCCTCTGCAGCCTGGTGGAAAGAATTTTTATCCACTATTATGTTAAATTCCACTAGCTTAACTTGTACTCTGAGTGGTTCCATTATGCAAATGTGATTTCTGGAGTCACGCAAAGATAATAGAGCCATGTAGATCATTCAAGAATGCCTAACACAAAATATAAATTAAACATGGAGTGCATGCTGTATGTTAAATATTGTTCTAACAACTCATGGAACAGTACACAATACAGCTGTGGCACCGCAGAAAGTATAGACTGTGTGGAGAGCACTAATACAAAATGGTAGGGACAAAGTGTCACATAATGATAAACACTGTGAAGAAAAATAAAACAAATGACAAGCAAATCCTGCCTATGTAAAGCTGTAACAGCTGAATGATTCCACCTGTACAGGGTGACTATATTCTCTCTTGTGGATCTCTTATATTTTTTCCCTTAGCTTCTAGGCAAGCTTACAAGACACTTTTATAATAAATGAGCTTACAAAGTAATTTTATTAATCGGGTACAATTGTCAGTTCCAAATTAAATGCATGTGGAAAAAATGTTTCTCAAAATAATTGTTACATGTAATTGGCTGTTGGAACTCACTAAATAACTTTTAAATGGTCAATTGCTGTATTAAGTAGCCCAAAAAGCCAATCGTTGGGTGATTTCATGTGTAGTGAACTGTCTCTATTATTTCCCTACCTGCAGCTGTGTGCAGATAATTATACCTTAAGAATGGAAAACCACCCTTTGGAACTTGAACCTAAGTTAGTATCCAATCTACTACAATTCACAGGCCTCTTCTATTATGTAGGAAAAAAGAAATCAGATTCTAAACAATTGTAGTGGAATGAAGACTGTCTCTTTTGAATGACATATTGCTCAATCCGTGATTCCCTTACTTGCATATCTGTGATGACATAAAGCTTTGTCTCTGAAAGGCAGAACCCCTAGGTCATCTCTCAACATTTCCACCACCATTTCTCAACCACATGATCTGAAGCTGAACCCACATGACTATGTAGAATGGAGGGCTTTATATTCAAAATATATAAAGCAGTCTGTTTACTGAGCTAACTCATTAAGTCACTACTCAAACAAACCAACTCTAATTAAACACTCCATGTCAAAATAAATCTGCTTTTTAGCAGATCTCTGAGGAACAATGAGTAATGTTGGACTTAAAATGTTAACTTTACACAATATTTTTGAAAATGTGCTTAGTGGAAAATATAGGACAAGTAACATTCTAAAATAGGGAAGAAGCAACAAGTAATTATCCTAAGAAAGTCTATGCTAATTACACATTTCTTCATTGAAGTCTGTGACCATGGAATAAGAAGGTCTTTGGAAAATGAATGGGTTTCAACAAATTCGTCTTTCAAAGAGGATGCCTCATTACTCTGCATTATATCATGGGAGCAAAAAAAATTGTCATAGTCCTAGAATTGTTTAAATTAACATCTCAAAAGGTCTTTATAAACAAACAGTGCCAGGATAAGATTATTTATTGCTATTCATTTTATAGCTGTAAAAATTATTTATACAGTGTGGTCAGGTGGGAAGGAAATCAAGAAGCTGGCAAAATAACCTATAAAATCTGCACCCTAAAATGCAAACACTACTGGCAATGTATCAGAGATTGTGATAATTAAATAAGACAATATTATTTGAAATGGTATATAAGTTGTAACATCCTATAATGAAATATTGAGAGTAATATTAAACATAGATTGAAAAGTTGTTTTTGAATCTTAATATTAGATAAGTTGCCAGGAAAAATTGATGAATGTATAGACAACTGAATGAATTAATGATATTAATCACTGGTCATTGAGTCACTATGCACCCCTCAACAGGTACTGTTAGTATAGAATTAAATCCAAAATACAAGTTTTCTTCAAAATGTTGATGGAAAATGAAATGAAAAAAGGTTAATTTGCACTGAAAAAATTCAAATTTTGTAGGTTTTTTTTAATACTACACAATTTCCACTAATTCCTGGTGTTCAGTTTCTTAGAGGAAACTAGAGCTTTCAGAAGATTTACAAATAAAGAGACCATTATAATTCATTAGAATAAATACATTGTAATTGAATATTAGACCTTAAAGAGGTGATAGTTGCTTCCAGGGCATGGATTTTAAGAAAGCATGTTGGAAAAAGCAAATCCTAATTTGTGTCCAGAAGAACAACAGTGAGATCAAGGGAAATAAATAAGAAGAGACATTCTAAATGATCATTAGAGGTAGGAGTTGGGTTTTCATTTTATTTTTTCAATTTTTTGCTTACTATCAATCTTGGCATTTGTTCAATTGAAAACATATCAATATTATTTTAAAGGGTATCATTTCCTGAAGTATTTGTACAGTTAACCATAATTTTTTTGTAAAAATTGATTTATTTCTATTTGAAAGGAAGATTTTACAGAGAGAGAAGTAGAGATAGCGAGTGAAGTTCATCTATCCACTGCTTCACTCCTCAAATGGCAATAATGGCCAGAGACGGCAGGAGCTGGGAGCTTCTTTGAGGGCTCTCCCACATGGGTGCAGGGTCCCAAGGACTTGGACCATCTTCGACTTCTTTCCCAGAACACAGAGAGCTGGATGGGAAGTGGAGCATCTGAGACACTAACTGGCACTCATATGCCATGCTGGCACAAGGTAAAGGATTTAACTTGCTGCACCATTGCACTGACCCCACCATAAATTCTTTAATCTTCTTCATATAATTAGAGATTTCAGTTATTTCCAATTTTCATAACAATGCCACAGGGAATAAATTTTATTCACCAGCAATTAACTGAACACCTAGTATGTACAAAGTGTTGAGAATAAGGTGGAGAAATTGAGGTCTAATATTTATTCCAGGCTCTTGCTTTCCATCTAGATGAGCATTTCCATCTAGATTAGCACCTGTATGAGACACAAATTGATAGTCTATTTAAAAGGTGAAAAATGGGGCTAGTGGCTAAAGTCCTCACCTTACACGTGCCTGCATCCCATATGGGCACCAGTTTTAATACCGACAGCCCCACTCCCATCCAGCTCCCTGCTTCTGCCTGGGAAAGCAGTCGAGGACAGCCCAAAGCCTTAGAACCCTGCACTTGCGTGGGAGTTCCAGGCTCCTGGCTTTGGATTGGCACAGCCTTGGCCATTATGACCAATTGGGGAGTGAGTCAGCAGATGGAAGATCTTCCTCTCTCTCTCTCCTCCTCTCTGTTTATCTGACTTTGCAATATAAGTAAATAAATCTTTCGAAAAAAATATGGTGAGAAAACACACACACACAGTAAGGAAGGAGCAGATCTACCTAGAGAGGACAAAAGGGGTGGGAAGATGGCAGTACCTCCTCCTGTGCTGATGAGCTGAGAAGAAAAGGAAGAAAGGAACGTCTGTCCCAATTTCAATGTCTTTTATGAGGTTGGAAGGGCAGTGCTTTTTAACATTGTCCATGCACATGAGACATATGAGGAAGGGAGCCATTCTGATTAACGAGTAATAAGGTAGGATACATGGTGTGGGGGCTTGTAGCTTGCAGGGAGTTCTAATTCCATGATCCTAATATAGCCATCTCTTTATCCCTTGTGAAGAATACAGTGATTAATAAAGTAGGCATGATTCATTATTTTTTAAGGTGCCTAGTAATGCTTTTCAGCTAATAAAAAAGATTATCTTTGGTGTGTATAAACTGGTCAGGTGAATTCTTTGAAAAATAGATCAAATAGGGACTGCGGCCATAGCCTAGATGCTAAAGTCTTCGCCTTAGATGAGCCGAAATTCCATATGGATGCTGGTTTTAATCTCAACAGCCCTGCTTCCCATCTAGATCCTGGCTTGTAAGTCCACATATCCATCAACTAGTGAATGGATAAATAAAATGTCATATATTTCCACAATGGAGTACTACTCATTCATAAAAAGGAGTGAAAGACTGATGTGCTCTCTAGTGTGGGAACATCCCAAAGGCATTACACTAAGTAGCAGGACACATACAAAAACATTACATGACTCCCTTTATATGAAATATCAAGAATTAGTAAATCCATTGAATATGGAAGCTATTTAGTGACTTCGAGGACTAGGAAAGAAGAAATAGAATATTCGCTTAATTTATGTGATCTGGTTTGAGACTGACTAAAATATTTTGGAATAAGATGCAAGTGTTGCTTTCAAAACATTTAAATACACTGACAATAAGTTGTGTACCTTGAAATGGTTGTATGTCATTTTAGTTTAGGTTTCAAATAACAAAAAGGGTGGGTATTTGGTACACCAATTAAGGTGGTGCTTGGTAGGACAGCAACCCATATAGGAGTGCCTGAGATATGATACTGTCTCTTCTTCCCATTTAAGCATCCTGTTCCTGTGCACCCTGGGAAGCAGCAGGTATCAGCTCAACTGCTTGCATCATTGCTTGTCACTTTGAAGACCCAGATTGAGGTCCAGGTTACTAACTGTTGTAGCCAGCTTGGGGTTGAACCAAGTCTCTCTCATCTAATCTCTCATCTCTCTTACCTCTTTTCCTTTCCAATTAAGAAACAGTAAGTAGAGTTTAGAATAATTCAAAACACAGTACAGTAACCTTGAAGAATCAAACTGCTATGTGTGGAGAGCAGTGGGTGGGCTTCAGGGGCTGAGAATGCCCTTTAATTGAGAGCCAACAGGAAAGCAGCAAACTCAGTCTTACCATTGCAAGGAGTTGCATTTTGCCATCAACTTGAATGGATTTTTAACACCGTGAAATGCAGATGAAAAATGAGACATGCCCAACCACAAAATTCTAACCTTTTAAATGATACACTTAACTGTAAGTTACTACATTTGTGACAATTTTTAAATAACAGCAGAAAACTAGTGAGCTCAAGAGAGGTTAGAAGCATTGTTCCATATTTGCAGTTGTTTCTATTTCATTTGAGACTTCTAGATCCCAGTGCCTGAAAGACAAATTCAGTGTCAGCAGTGGGGGCTGAAATGTTATTCATCAACCAAGGTGCTATGGTTTCAATGTGTTCCTTCTAAAACTCATGTTGGAACTTAAATAATTATTTGACCAGTGTTATATATGTATTTGCACTTTAATACAAACTTAATCATTCTCAATTAGAAAGCTATGTCAATAAAAATGAATTCTCGTAGAACAAAAACTACACAGAATAACCATTATTCTAAGTGAGGGAACAGAAAACACACCTTCATTAATTAAATCTCAATTTTCATTTTGGTTCCTTTTTAAAGCATTAACATCACTAATGTGGCATACTGCATTTCCCTCAAATTGATACAACAATATCTCCCAAATCACATGCTCCTGCAAATGTGAGCTTGATGCTTAGCCCATCATGTAATGAACTCTACATTTCCTCATTTTGAAATTTGGTGGAAATTTGTGATTGCTTCAAATTTCACCATATGGCAAAAATGAGATTGTGTAGGTTATAAAACTATTCCCAGAAAATGCCACACATTTCAGCTATAATTTGTTAGAACTCATGCTGTTGGCATCCAGCCATCATGCTGCTTGGATGCTCCAAAACCCATAGAAAAACCCACATGAAGCAAATTGAGGATTCTAGCTCACAGCTTCAGCTGAACCCACAGTCTACAACAGCACCAACTTGCCCCGACATGAATGAGCCATGTTGGAACAGAGATGAGTCAACTCATTAAACCTTAATTCAAATTGCAGATTAGTTAGCAAAAATCAGTAATTGTTGATGTTTTATGCCATTTAGCCCCACATGGTTTGTTACACAGCAAGACTCATGAAACCCATTCATGGGCATCAAATATTGAATCTAACATCACTTGACATTTTTTATGTTAAGCATATCACTTGATACTAAACACAAGATAATAAGCTCTACATTATTTCTACGATATAGACATCCATTATTTCTGCAGGGCAGACAAGGAGAGATGAAGGTAAAACATTCCAACTGAATGAAATATTTGGGTTATCATTAAGTTTCCTAGTATTAAACTGACAAAGATACATACGATCATATAGAAAATCAAATATCACTGATAAATTATAATAAAAGTAGAATTCATTAACCAGAGCATGTTTCACTACAGATTCATGAATCAGTTTAGCATGATCCCTTTAATTAAATTGAAGTAGCTTTCAACATAAACCCCAAATACAATTTGTTTTCATAAGCATTGTATTTCACTCTTTTTGAACTCGTTAGGTTATTAATACAGAAAATATATTCCTTTAGCTGTCCACTGTGAGTTTCCTCTGTCTTAACATTTTATCCATGTTTCTTCAGAGTAAGAAGAAATCATTTGTGCAGTTATTTAGAGTCCTTGAAAATAATGAACTTTTCAAAGAAAAAGTACCTGCTTTGTTCTAAATCCCAGATCAGTGCCTTTTTCATGTAATTAAACTTAAGAGAACAGACTGTGAGTACACTTATAACTGTGGCAAAATTAGTGTGGCTGTTAAATCTATGAATGGAGCTCCAGTGGAAGATTTACTCTTTTTTATAGCATTGTTTATGCTTTAAATTTTTAGACAGTTATTTTTGTTTATTGAAATATAGAAAGTGGGGAGTAGTGGGAGTACACAGAAAAGAGAAAAGAGAGAGGGAGGGAGGTGGAGAGACAGAGAGAGACAAGGATGCAGAAATCCCCTACCCAATGGTTTGCTCCCCAGATGTCTAAAACTGGTGGGTTTGGGCAAGGTCAAAACCGGGAGCCTTGAACTCAATCCGGATCTCCAATGTAGATGACCAGAATCTAGCTTCCAGGTGTATCATCTGCTGCCTCTCTTATGTGCCTTGGCAGGAAGCTACAATTAGAAGCAGAACTAGTAGTCAAACCTAGACACTGTGATTCCGGTGCAGGTGTCACAAGCGGCTTCTTAAGTGCTATGACAAACACCTGTCCTCACAGCGTGAATAAAAATATATCTGCTGCTTCAAGGAAACATGAATAAAAGGATTAATGAAAAACACTGAGGATTACTCTGAAAAAGATCATGATTCCTATGAAAGAATTGAGCAATAACTTAGATTTGTTCTGAAAGATTATGCACATCTCATAATAAAAATATTTAGAAATGTGTAAAACCAAGTAAAGAAATGTCTTTGATTTCACAAGTTAATTTATAACGAAATAATGAAATTGGTTTTGGAAAAGCTGAAAAATATTTCCTTTATAATTTTCTTAATATTCTTTTATGTAAGAAGCTGTTCTTGTATGTAAATTTTGATTAATTTCTATCCATGTTTGAATATCATTTAAAATGATTTTGACTGTTTATTCCATCAGAATTATTTATGTAATTTCTTAAAATGTGACTGAAGATGAGCAGCTCCCGTTTTGAAGAGTGGTAATTCATAGCAAATTGGCCTTACCTTTTGTTTTGAGCCCCAATCTTCACAACATGTGAAAAATCCTAGCATCTTGCGTTGGAAACGATTCTAACACAGTAGCTGGAGAGAAAAATATTGAGGCACATTACCCAAAGTGTGCTGTATGTGATATGCAAATAAAATAAGGGATGGGTGGTTGGCTTAGAGGTTAACCATCAGTTAGGACACCTATGTCCTACGCAGAAGTTCTTGAGTTCAGTGCACAACTGTGGCTCCTGACTCCAGCTTCCCGCTAATATGGTCGCAGGTGATGGCTCAAGTAGCTGGGCTCCTGCTATCCACAGGCGAGAACTGGATTGAGTTCTGAGCTACGGAAGTTGATTGCAGCCCAATATTGGTTGTTGTAGGTAATTAGGGAGTGAAATAGAAGACTGGATTCAATCTGTTTTTCTCTTGCCCTCTGCAAAAGAAGACAATCAAAGAAAAAAATTTCATGTACAAGTTCGTATCAAAATATAACTCCTATATTCTCCTTTTCAGGTGTTTACTCTGCATGTTGGCATAACAAAATTTCTAATGAATAGTACATTAGAGATCAATCTAATTATATTCGTTTATTATCCCCTGAAAAGCAATCAAATAAAATTTCCTAAGCACATAAACTCTATTGGACCCATTACCAGACACTGAATATATAGTGATAAAAAAGGACACAGGTATACTGGACAGAGAATTAGATGTACATCAGAATATACATGAAGTCTCAGGCTACTTGTGAACTCCACCACTCAGAAACGGTGTTCTACATTACCCTTGATCCCTGAGGCCATCGGGAAAATCTTTGTATTAGAAGGCAACAACAGTGTTTCTTAAAATGGAATTGAGACCCTAACCACTATAATGGTACTGGCAATGAAAAAAGGAGGAAAACACAAGTGATATTACTGAAGTAAATTCTCTAGGAATACCACAGGCTCACATGGTCACACTGAAAAGAGACAGACTATTTTATTCAGTTTAGAATTTGCCAACTTCTGTTCCTGAATATATTAATAGTTCCCCAGAAAATGATATCCTGACCCAATAACTTTAGGAAGACTCAAATTCTCTCATTTCATATTAAGTTTACTGTATATTAGCACAAAATTGTTCCTTCCTTGCAATAATATGATTTTATTTTTTCTATAACATATAAATATACATATATAGAAATGCCTATACTTGTGTTGCTTGAGTAAGTTACAAAACTGAAAACATACATGCAACTAGCATGCAGATCAAGAAACAGAACATGGCAGGGGTTGAGATGGCATATTGTGTCCCAGTTGGTGAAACCTTTGATTCATGTCGCGTATGTTTCACTTCAATTCCACCTCCTTGTTACTGGCATTGCAAGAACAGTGGAAGACGGCTCAAGGGCTTGTGTGGGCCCCAAAAGTCCATGCTGGGGACTCAAATGAAGCTCTGGGCTCCTGGCTTTGGCCTGGCCCCACTCTGAAACTTTGGGGCCATTTGGAGAGCGAACCAACAGATGAAAATTCTCTCTATCCCCCTCTCCCTCTCTTTGTTTATTTGTGCATGTATATATATGTGTGTGTGTGTGTGTGTGTGTGTGTGTTTATGTAATTCTTTCAAATAAAACTAAATGATTCTACATGACTGTTTTGGGGACCATTTTTCACATATTTTACCACGATAATGCTCAGGCATTATTATTTATATATTCACAGATATTTTGACCAGTAACACAAACTGTTGCAATGAAAATCAATGTGTAGAATTGTGGAGGGGAGGAGGAAAACTGCAAATGATCAAAGTGCCAATTTTATTTAAATGTACATTTTTAAATGACAAAAAGTGTGCATATTTCCTGACTGCCTGAAAGCTTCAGTAGCACTGTATAATAACTTACTATGTGTACTACATTTGCAAATGGATGAATAGTGTATGCATATCTTTAATCACAACAAATTTATGTTCCTTTAAGAAAATGCTGATTTTCAAAATATTGTAGAAGGAATGAAAAAAAAACTATTTTCAACCCTCCTCCAGTCTTCATTTATACTTACAATTACCATTTAGAAAAAAAAAAAAGGTTATTTGTAAGTTGCCAAAATACCTAAATAGAGAAAAAGATGATTGTGACTGTGCAAGGCTGGCTTGTGAAAGAAAAGTAGATGAGGTGCATTCTTATGGCAGACTTTGAGAGAGGTCTGCAGTGGAAATTCTGCAGAACACAGTGAGGAAATATGGAGCAACATGGAAAATGCAATCACGAGACACTGAGCAGAAACACCACGCTCGGGACTAGGGAGATATGGAAACAGACCACAACATCAGGGTCCCTGGTGATAGTGCATGGTGTAGGGTCTTGCACATCACCCTGACTCCATTTGCACTGGGAGCAGAGTGATTGTGAAGGGTTCTGTTAGGTTGATGCGAAGAGGAGCACAGTTCTACCCCTTTTTGCCGCATGTGCCACCCAGAGCAGTGGGGCCCACGCTCACCACTGCTATCCAACAGAGTCGTGGAAGTGTTCAACTGAATCATTTAGCAAAAGAAAAAATTGAAAGGATATAAACTGGAAAGGAGAAAGTTTTATCTTTGTTTACAATGACATAATTCTACACAGAGGGGAGCCAGAATACTAAGAGAGTTTAATGAAACTGGATACAAAATCAATGTGCAAAATTAAAAATCTTTATATACGCTAATAATTCCATGGCTGAGAATAACTTGCTAGATCAATCCCATTCATAACAGCTGTGAAAATTTTTTAATTTATTTGCATAAATTTAACAAAGATGTGAAGGATCTCTATGATGAAAATCTTAAAATAATGACGGAAGGAACTGAAGAAGACAGTAAAAAAGAGAAAAACTGTCCATTTTCATGAATTGGTAGACTTAATATCGTCAAGATGCCCATACTAGTAGAAGCAATTTACAGATTCAGTATGATCTCAATCAAAATACATGCGACACTCTTCTCAGAGCTAAGAAAAATTATGATAAAATATATATGGAATTTATATGGTCCATTGATAGCCAAATCACTTTTTAAAATATTTATTTACTTATTTCTTGTTTATTGGAAAGTCATATTTTACAAAGTGAAGGAAAGACAGAAAAGAATCTTCTGTCTGCTGGTTTACTCCCCAAGTGGCTGCAGTGGCTGGAACAGAGCTGATCTGAAGCCAGGAGCCAGGAGCTTCTTCCACATCTCCCAGGAGGGTGAAGGGTCCCAAGGCTTTGAGCTGTCCTGGATTTCTTTCCCAGGACACCAGCAGGAAGCTGGTTGGGAAGTGGAGTAGCTGGGACACAAATCTACACCCATATGGGATTCTGGTACATGCAAAGCGAGGACTTTAGCCACTAGGCTACTGCATTGGGCCCTAGCCAAATCACTCTTATGCAAGACAAACAAAACTGGAGATATCACAATACCAGACATCAAGAAATACCACAGAAAAGTTGTTATCAAAACACACTGGTACTTGCACAAACATCTTACATATTTTCCCTGACAATTTTTCAAACTCCCTTCTGTGTGTATCAATCTTGCTGTCATTTCTGTGTTTGATGTCATCTTTTCTTATTGACTTTTTTATCTCCCTTTTACTGTAGGAAATGCACACAAGAGAATATGTATACTTATCACACTTACAGCAGTACAATTGATTAGCACTTTAGAGCACTCTGCAGGTAAAGATAGGATTTATTAGATAAGTAGCAGATGTGTAGGCAAATATACTTCTGATTCTCCTGGTGGTGCTGAGACCCTAAAAATGAAGTAGTGGTCACAAACGCACTTATGAGCACAGTCTGGATCATTGGAGAGCTCTATAAACTGGGAAGTTTGTCACAATCAGAATGGAGTTATTTATGTCAAACCCTAACAAATTGGAATTAAGAGGCTATGAAGTAAAAGTCTGTATGTAGATTTGCCTGATCACAAGTTACCACATACTCTGCCAAAACTAAACCTTGAGCAAAGATTGATGAAATATTGTACAAAAGCTATTTCTATAAGCACATCTAGCCAGCAATTATTGGTTCAGCCCTTGGACTGATGCCACTCTTGTTATCCATCTTAGCAAGAGTGAATAGCTATTTGAAATAACTTAAGAGTCCACCCCATTTTATCTTTAAAAACCTTTATCTGGTTCTGCATGTCTGGGTATGTTGCTGATTCACCATGACATATTTTGACTTGATGGAAATCCCCTGTCAATTTTTGAATAAAATCATTATACTGAAGAGTCAACCTCTGCTGTTCATATTAGTTTGACATAAGAAATCCAAAAAATAATAACAATAACCTTCCTTTTTCAGGGAAATATGAGTAAAATATAAAAAAGGTTCTCAGGGAAATTTGTGGATAACATTGACATGGTCCAATAGGAGACATATTAGTTAGAAATGTGGATACCACCTATTTCCATGAGCATTTCCTTGGCCATGATCCTTTGATCTACTTAGCATTCTGAGATTGCAGGTAATCAATAAAAATGGATGCAAACACCAGTTCACAGTAGTCGTGTTTCTGTTTGGTCGATAAACACTCTTTTCTTTCTCCATGCAGTTGGCATAACCACATTCGTAGCCACAGTGCTCCCTCAGATTCCTGTGGATTGGTTTTCAGGACACCAGTGGGTGCAAATAAGCGTGTATGCTGAAGTCTCTTACACAAGGCAGAGTATTTGCCAAAAACTTGTGCATATGCTTTTGTAAACTTAAATCATTTCTAGAATTATTCAGAATACCTAATGTAAAGTCAATACTGTTTAAATAATTATCATACTACATGGTTTAGTGGATAACAACAAGAAAAAAGTCCATACATAATTATATAATAATTTTCACAATCTGACTTTGTAACATAAAATGTCATAATTTTAAATTAGTCCCATTTCCGTAAGTCAGAAATTTACTAAATCTCCTTATTTTTCTTTGCAATTTGGCATTTGTATTGGTTTCATAAAAATCTGTTTTTTCATGGACATGTAGAAGAGGAATTAAATTTACTAACCACATATACAAACCAATTGTATAGAGCACCTTACCAGAAGTACTGCATTGTAGAATTGTGACTAGATAAGACAAAGAGCTTTTAATAAAAATAAGTCAGCTTCACTTTTGAAGACAATGTTCATAACATATTTCTAGAAACGCCACCTGGTTTTCAGAATGACAGACTTACAGGTAATGTAAGAATCTTTCTGTTAAGCCAGGAATATTGACATGTTGAGATTCTTGAGGAAAAATAATGCATCTAAATGTATGAAATATATAAGTTCAATTTAGTGAAGAGGATTTCTTAAGATTCATTCCCTGGACTTCCAATAGCCAATATATATTTGGAAATCTTAAATCCCTTTTTAAGTGCTACCTGAGGTTAATTATATAAATGTCTAAACACAAAAATTGACTTTGTGGTCTCAGTAATTTCTCAGTGTCATATAGCTTCACATCTGCAAAACAATCTTAAGGAAGCCTGTGTAGTAAACTAACACTAATTTTTATATTTATGTAAATATTCTGGACAAACCTATTGAAAACAACCTCTTTTTTGCCTAATAATAATCTTTTAGACAAAAGGATGGTGCTGCTATTAAAGATTGTAAAAAACATCTTTCAAATGGACCAAAAAGTTGCTGTCTACAGTAGAACATCAGATATTGTCTGAATCTGTTTTCCCTGACTTTGGAGCTTGGAGCTTGCATCTTGTATTGCTGTTAAGCAATTTTTTTTACAGTTCTGCAGCTTGTAGAAAATTGATAAACTTTCTAGTGATTCTTGATCATAGAATTGAAAATTAATGGAACAATTGGTGCTTTTTCTTTGTGGAAACAATGGTGAATTTCATTCTTTATGTAAGTTAATTTCAGGTTCCTAATTACATGATTTCGATTCTCTTTAGACTTGGTTATAACATTTTACTGGTTCTGTTTAATTAATGGCTTAAACAATATTGCAAAAATGGTACATGTTACTTTTACGTTTGTTTGACTTTTTTTTTTTTAAGAATAAACTCCATATGTTTTAACAATCTGACCCGGTTCTTTAGGTCTGCTTAGAATACATGATGTGAGCTCTCAATTCATTCATTAGTTAAACTTTCCAACATTGGAGGAATTTCCATTTTTAATTGCTACTTATCATCTTCGAACACATCAAGTACTCATTTTTTGGCAATGTGTGATTATAAGATATTTCACAAAATCATAAAATACTCAAAACTTTTAAAATGAATGCTTTCTGCCTTCTTACACAATAAATCAACTTGAAACTTCATAAATGTATAACTGCACCTCAGTTTTAATGATCCTATATGTATCTTTAGTACACTATTTCTGAAATACATTATTGCATTTGGGCTCAGACGAGTCCTTGGTTTTTCTTACTGCCTTGCATATTTGAGGTTTACAGCTTCTTTGTTTCCAGAAATAAATGCTGTTTAATATAACACACATTTTCAAATCCCCACCAACCTACCCAAAGAAAATCCATACTCTCTGAAAAGCCCGTGGAGAAGAAAAGCATAGTTCTCGACTTTGAGGCAACTCATTCTTGCTTGTTCCCACTTAAAAGGTAGACATTTCAGTATAATTGCTTGAGCTGTGATAATCTGCAATGATACCAATGAAGCGGATAATGTATCATACAGGTCATGAAGACCTAACACCGTTTATAAGTAAGCAAATCCTGTACCTTCAAAAATAGGTGTAGTTAGGAAAGCAAGTGATAATTTGTCCCTAAAGATCAGGTATTGAAGAAATGAGTGAATCATGCCAATAATTACATATTTAAATAGATTATAGGATGCCTGGATTTCTCTCTTAATTATCTTCCAATAATCCATGATGAACATGTAGGTAGAACTTCTGTTTGTTTCTTCAAATAAAAATTGAGGATGGACTTAGTAGCTTCCTCTGTATCCATCTCTTCAAGGAAGAAAATCAAGAAAATCTCTAATTTGTGTATAAAGTAATATTTTACTACCTTATTCAGAAAGAGTGTCAAGTAAATCAAGAAAGCCTCAGAAGTCATAACGGTACTGTGCTGCTGGATCCTAAGGGTGTTGTATGTTGCAACCTTGTTAGATTGTTTAGAATTAGGGAAGAGCACATTAACAAAGACAATTTTCACTTACATCACGGGTTTATTTTAGGACTATTTGGGGATGCTGCTAGAGATTGACTGAAGTGAAAACAAGCATTCTAGTTCAAGCCATTTCAGTCAGATCACTTACGGTCTTCTGTAAGTCTCTCTGAAGTAGAAAATCCACGTTCTTCCACGGATTATCATCAAGATTCGCTGAGATGATGACTGTAAGGAGTACCGTGCAAGTGAATGTGAGTTGTTACATGTGAAAGGTCAGATGCTTTTATCCTTAAAAACACTTTCAAAGACCTTTTGAATACTTGAATATGTGATTCTGCATGATAATGAATGCATTAATCCAATGTAGTACACAAAGAATACTTGTCCAATTAGATCTCAGTAGGATTTTGTGGGGGAAAATGATTCTGTGATCTTAAATAAGCAAATGGAGTGCTGTGTTAATGGTAATGGGTCTCTTTACTGAGGAAGTACTGACTCTTCACTGTTATGGAGACCCACCTTATGGAGGAAGAACAGCTGGGTTTACAAAGGCTCTTGGGTATTTAACTCTGTCCTTGTAGCTGACGGAATATATTTTGCAGGGGTTTGGCTTAGTCAAAAAAACATGAGCCTTTATCACAAACTCATTCCAACAGTCCTCGCAACGGACTGGATCTTCTTTCAAAGATAATCATTGGGTAAATAAAACAAGAAATCAAAATAACTGTCTGGTTTTAAATATAAGTTAACATCATTTATGATTTCTGATTAATTTAAGTCTTAGGGGAACCACGTATTTTCTTAATGTGTGCTCTTGCATGACCTATATGTGCACAATCAGGAGCTTGTTTACAAAAGATTTTGGGGGGGCAGCATTATGCTATAGCAGGACCCCATGCTGCCTATAATTCCAGTTTCCCATATGGGCTCCAGTTTGCATCCCAGTTACGCTGGTTCCTATTCAGCTCCTTACTAACTTACTTGGGAAAGCAGCTGAAGATGGGCCTCTGTGACCAGATGAGAGACCTAGATGGATTTCCTGGGTCCTAGTTTAAACTGGTTCAGACCTCATTGTTCTGCCATTTAGACAGTGAAACACTAGAGGGAAAATCTCTCTCCCTCTCGCTTTTTCTTTCCCTTTCTCCCTTCTATGTAACTTTTAAAATAAATAAATAAGTAAATAAATAATAACCATTTGGCCCAGTGCGGTAGCCTAGTGGCTAAAGTCCTTTCCTTGAAAGCCCCAGGATCCCATATGGGCGCCAGTTCTAACCCCGGCAGCTACGCTTCCCATCCAGCTCCCTGCTTGTGGCCTAGGAAAACAGTTGAGGCGGCCCAAAGCCTTGGGACCCTGCACCCGCGTGGGAGACCCAGAAAAAGATCCTGGTTCCTAGCTTTGGAATGGCTCAGCTCCGGCCATTGTGGTCACTTGGTGAGTGAATCATTGGATGGAAGATTGTCTTCTCTTTCCTCCTCTCTGTATATCTGACTTTGCAATGAAAATAAATAAATGTTAAAAATTTTAAAATAAATAAAAATAACCATTGGGTGTGACAAAAGAGCCAAGTGGCTAAATCCTTGTCTTGCAACAGTTGGGATCCCATTTGGATGCCAGTCCGTGCCCTGGTTGCCCCACTTCCCACCCAGCTCTCTGCTTGCGGCCTGGGAAAGCATCAGATGATGACCCAAAGCATCAGATGATGACCCTGCACCCACATGGGAGGCCCAGAAGAAGCTCCTGGTTCCTGACTTCTCATTGGTGCAACTCTGCCCATTGTGGTCACTTGGGGATGAACCAGGGGATGGAAGGATTTTCTTTCTCTTTTTCTCTCCGTAAATCTGCCTTTCCAAAAGTAAACAAATAAATAAACAACAAAATAAATGCATGAATCTCTTTAAAAATTTATCCTTATGTGCTATACAAGTATCTTAATTGATTATCTGATGTGGACAGTTATTTTGATATGCTGGAAAGGTCATATATTAACCAGTAGATTAGTTTCTAGGCCAAAGGTAGTGTTCAGTTTAGCTACTAATGTTCATTCATGTTTAGAATAATTATAAAAGGTGTTAAATTACCTCTTTTACACCAGAATCAATAAAGAGTTACCTATTCTTTGAGTCTCTGTTAAAGAATTTTCTCATTCTTTACCTCGGAGAGTAGTCTACATTTAGTTCTGCAAAACATGCTGGGCCTGGAACTAAAAATTCTGAATGCTAAAAAAGCTGATGCAAATTTCTCTTGAGAAAAAGCCTCTTACATTTTGCAGAAAACTACATTTAGAAAAGTAAGTACATGCTATATCTCACAATTACAAACACATTGGAATATGGTAATCTTTCTATTGCAAATTTCCACAGTGGGGAATAACTATGTTTTAGTGACACCTGGGTAAAGCTTCTTGTCTCCTATGATATAATTTTAAAGATCCACTAATTCTGCAATAAACTATGGATCCAACAGTTCCAATTGTCAATCTGCGAATTATTCCTTCCTGTTATGTATGGTGTGAAAAAGTTTTATAAAACCTAATGGGATGATAAACTTGATATATTCCTCAATTGCAGATGATAGACAACCTTATTTATGTTAGCTCAACTTCATTACAATGAAATATAATTGAAGCAGAGCAAATTCAATTATCTTGTTGCAGTCAACAAGTGAAACATTTTTCCTATATACAAGCTTGAACAGACAAGAAAGCCCAAAGAAGAGATAAGAAATGAGCTCCTAGTCCTGACTTTTTGATAGTATATACAAGCAATTCAGAAGTTTCGTGGAAAAAATTTAATTCCAAACTGGGTTTAAGACAGGTCAAAGATGGCTGAATGTGAAGTCCTCTACTTTCCTTCAGCATACAGAAGAGACAGAACAACAAAGAAAGTAGGGCATTTCCAAGAAATCGACCGAAGGAAAACTACATTAAAGAAATGGTGGCAATTCTAACAGCACAAAGATTCAAAACTCATCATAGAGAGAGAGGAACGAAGCACATTGCAGTATATATTGTAGCTAATTGGGGAGTGAACCAGGGTTCACTCACAACAGACAGGGTGAGTAGAAAGCACTACAATCCCCACCATTGTTGTAAACCAGCACGCTCAACTACAATAGAATCCCACTGTCCTCATTAGCCTTAAATTCAGACTAGAAAGCTTAGAGATGTCTGCAGAATTACTTTGACCCAAAAAGTAACTTGCATTCCCTCCATTTACCCTAACACCTCAGACATGAGCCATGAAAAGGATACGGCAAACCAAACAGGAACAGAGCTTTAGGATAGTGGAAGATATGTATAATTTATGCAATATATAAAAGTTTCAGTATTATTAATTCAAAATTATTGCTGTTCAATAAAATGATAAAATGTTATACAAAATGTGTAATTCATATGCAGACATAATTTATGAAGATAGAATATATGTGGGGAATTGAAGTCCTAGAACAATTTCCAACTCCTAATGTACATCTTAACGATTTGTTATTTTTTTTAAATTTTTATTGCAAAGTCAGATATACAGAGAGGAGAAGAGAGAGAGGAAGATCTTCCGTCCAATGATTCACTCCACAAGTGACTGCAACGGCCGGTGCTGTGCTGATCTGAAGCCAGGAGCCAGGAACTTCCTCCAGGTCTCCCACGCAGTTGCAGGGTCCCAAGGCTTTGGGCCGTCCTCCACTGCTTTCCCAGGCCACAAGCAGAGAGCTGGATAGGAAGTGGAGCTGCCGGGACTAGAACTGGCACCGATGTTGTATCTTGGCGTGTGCAAGGCAAGGACTTTAATCACTACACTATCACCTTGGACCCCTAGTGTACATCTTGATACATAGCGTTCTGACACAATTTCAATGAATAAATTAAAAAGAAGTGTATGCAACATTCCCACTTATCAGAAAGTAGAACCCAGCCATTCTCAGGCAGTTCCGTATTCATTGCAACTCTGAAAGAAACAAAGTTGCATGTACATGGTACTGTACTTGTATTTGCAAAAAAATAATAAGATGACAACAATTTCAGTCAGTTGATGGATAAATAGTAACTTATGTAAAATTGTCAATGCTGCAAACCACAATAAGCAAGTTGAATAGCAAATGATGTTACTTTCAATCAAGCTAGAATAGAGCCCTTCCTCTGCGCCATAGCAAACTGCGTCCAGGACTGAGTTTCACTGCAGCTTTACTTATTTTTCAGGAAAAGAGTGTGCCTTACTTAAATACATCTAACTTGACAAATTTCAAGAATAATGAGGGATAAATGCAAAGTTCTGAAGTGTCAATAACAGGACTCTTCTAATTGAGTCATTGCTGATTCTAACACATCTCAGCAATTAGTGGAAAAGAAAAACAAAAAGAGGATAAAATAATAGAGGATTTGAGTGCTACAACAACCTGCTGCAGGAGACATACACTAATTAGATAACCGTGAAAAATCCTCATAAACCAACATGCACACAAACGACACCCAGTAATTCACATGTGCAGATTTAAATGTACATATAGAAGATACATACATTCTATCTCTGAAACCTTATTCAGTATCATAGGCCGTAAAGCAGAACCTTATATCAAATGGCAATGAAATAAAAATAATTAACAGAAGATCATTTTGAATATCCCAGACACTTGAATATTGAGCCATAGGCTTCCATAAAACCAAAACTTAAAACTCTATCACAGGCCCAGTGTGGTAGCCTAGTGGCTAAAGTCCTCGCTTTGACTGTGCCTGGATCCAATATGGAAACTGGTTCTAATCCCAGTAGCCCCGCTTCCCATCCAGCTCCCTGCTTGTGGCCTGGGAAAGCAGTGGAGGACGGCCCAAAGCCTTGAGATCTTGCCAAAGCCGGTGGGAAACCCAGATGAAGCTCCGGGCTCCTGGCTTTGGATTGGCTCAACTCCAGCCATTGCGGTCAAATCAATTTTATTTTTATTAGAAAGGCAGATTTACAGAGAGAAGGAGAGACAGAGAGAAAGATTTTCCATCTGTTGAATCACTCCCCAAGTAGCTGCAGTGGCCAGAGCTGAGCCAATCTGAAGCCAGGAGCTAGGAAGTTCTTCTGAATTTTCCACGCAGGTGCAGGATCCCAAGGCTTTGGGCCATCCTCAAATGCTATCCCAGGCCACAAGCAGGGAGCAGGATGGGAAGAAGAGCTGCCAGGCCATGTACCTGCGTTCATATAGGGTCCTGACAGTTGCAAAGCAAACATTAACCATTGAGCTATTGTGCCAGGTCCAAATCATCACCTTTTTATGATAAAAAATGCCAGATATCTACAAAACAATTATAGTTGATGCTATACTCCTGGTAAAATAATGGAATTTCCCCCAATGTAAAATCAAAGATGTAAAGTGAAGATGTCCATTATTACAAATATTGCAAATATTACTGGCAGCCATAAGGCACGCAAAAGAAATAAGAACAAAGGTGTGAATAGAAAATGTAAATGTTATCTTTACAGACAGCATGCTTGTACACAAATAAATGTCTAAAATTTATTGAAGCAAATTTAATATAGAAAGTCTCTACTTTGTCTATAGTGTTAACGTAGAAAAAATTCATATAGTCTGAGTGATTGTCTTTTCGATGTGCACACACACACACCACACACACATACATGTACTACATATACAAAAATATATATGAGGAGAAATCAAATCCCCTGCCAATAACAATGTGGAACCTGTAAGTCATCGTTGAGAAGTCAGTGGGTCTTGGAAAGTATTTGGGTACACATCCAGCCTGATCCTTAAACCTTCCCTAAATTTCAGGCCTCTTTCTTGTATCAAGCAATGAGGTATTCCAAAAAAGAAGCAGAGAAAAGAAAGGGCAGAAGACACATCATTTCAAGTAATCATAGAACATTTAGTGATACGTATTATATTCTGAACAATAGAACGATACACAAGACATTTTAAATAATGTTATAAGAAATATTTTATTATATAATGAATTAAAGTAGAAATAAATAACAGATTTTTCCCAAAATACTCAAAGTGCTTGTATGTTAATGATCATACTTCTAAAGATTTTGTAGTGAGTGAAATGAACATACAATATCTTAAAATTCATGAGCCAGAATTAGAGCAGTACTTAAAGGGACAGTTATATAACCCAGTATTTCCTACAGTTTGATGTGTCTGTATACAAACACTTAGGATTAGGCTGTGCTGAAGACTGGACTCTTTATCACCATGATATGATAGCATACTTCCTCTGAAATCCTCTTGTCAGCATTATTTTGACTATTTCTAGATTAATACATTTTTTGATCTTTATTTTAGCTTGTTCTGTTTTCATATTTAAACATGGTTTATGATGCAGCATATAATTAGGAAAATCTGACAATCTCTGCTATTCATTTGAAATAATTCACATTTAATGTGATTGTTGACATGGCTATGTTTAAGATTCTCATCTTTTTATTTGCTTTCAATTGTATGAACAGTTATTTAGCATATTTCTTTTCTTTTTGATACGTTTGGAATTCGTTAAATAACTTTGATGTTTCTGTTTTGAATGTTTAGATTATTCTCCAACTATAAACCATCATTTTGTTATTTTTATTGAGCTTTGGCTTTGGCAGACCCAGTAGTTGCAGTGGATGGAAAAATCTCTCCCTCTCTATAAATCTGCAATTCACATAAATCATTTTTAAAAGTGCCTTGGGAGCATATTTGGTGACATAGCACATCGGCCATGCCTTTGGATGACTGCATCTCGTATTAGAGTGTTGGTTAGGGTCCAGATTACTCAGCTTCCAATCTAGTTCCCTGCTAAGAATTCTGCTTGAAAGGCAGTAGATGACAAACCAGGCACTTGAGTCCCTGGGATATCAGGATAGATGGCTGCTGGTTTCAGCCTGTTTCCAACCCAGGCTGTCGCAACCATTTGTGGTCTCTTTCTCTCTCTCTCTCTCTCTCTGTCTCTCTCTCTCTCTCTCTTTCTTTCTTCCTCTCTTCTTTGCAAATAAGCCTTTTTGTGAGATCCCCTGAACATTAAGGAAGGGGTGCGTGGCATCCAAACACCATCTCTGTGAATGCACTTCAACTTTCATTTCCAAGGCCCCCACATATGCAGTCCATGTTGTACATTACTCTTCTCAAAAAGGCGGCATTCATATTTTTGGCCCACATGAACGACACCTTCTTGTGAAAAGCACTGCACATAGAATAGATGAATGTGGCAGTCTCGCCCTCACATTTGCTATCCATGCAATTCTTATTCAAGTTTTCCCAGAGTTTTGCCTTTGTATAACTACCAAAATTTATAACAAGGGAATTATACAGTTTCTATCCCCACTGACTTGAGATTGAGCGAGAATTAGCTTTCCACTTTATCTGTTCTTCAAAGGAAACAGAATTATCGTACCAGTTTTCATATTATTTTGCCTATATGGAGGTACTGCAAAGAATTTATGGAAAAGGTAAGAATATTTTGCTGCGGATGATTTTGAAATAACATACACATTTGAAGGCAACTTGCATCATGAAAAACTAGTTTGCAATCCCTCAAAGCCCCGGGTTATGTATAAAAAGCCAGCCGCTATTTCAGATACGCATTGGTTATAAAGACACATATAAGGAAGGAGGAGTTGAGATTTGTTGTCTACATAATAAAAGCATAATGTTAATTTGAGATTTTCTGTAAATATTGTTATTTGAAAACACACGCTCTCACACAGAAATTAAACATCTGCTGCGTCATTCCCCCAAATTCCCACGGTTGCTGGAGATGGGCCACACTGAATTCAGCACCAAGGAATTCAACTCAAGTCTACTACTGAATGGCAAGAACTGAACTACTTGAACCATAACCTGCTGCCTTCCAGGATGCCCACCAGTGGCCTGTAACAGCAAAGACATGGAACGCCCATCAGTGGTATAATAGCAAAGATATGTAACCAACCAAGATACCCAATAAAAGAAGAATGGATAAAGAAATTGTGGTACAAGTATTCTATGGAATACTTCTCAGCTATTCAAAGGAATGAAATTGTATCATTTGCAAAAAAAAAAAAAATGGACCCAACCATAGACCATTATGCTCAGTTAAATAAGCCAACCCCAAAAGGACAAATAAAATATGTTCTCTCTGATATAAGGCAAACTTCATGCAAAATAAAAGCTCAATAAGTATGCATGTACATGTAGTCATCTAGTGGAACTGTGCAATAGAGACTATCCTATCCAGATGTAAAGATACAATGCAGTATATAGCTCTACTTCCAAATCAAAGATGGTCTCCCAAAGAAACTGTTCAACATATCTTCACAATAAGATGCCGGACTCTCTACCATTGTCCATGCCTATAATGTCAGGTTATAAAATGTCAGGATATAGCAGAATGATGTACTTAAGACTGCTATTGAAGGAATATATTTTTATAATAATATAGGGGAAATCAATGGGGGAATGGTATTTAGGGAGGGGAGAGGGAAAATCCCAGAGCCTGTCAAACTGGCGCCAGTTCTATTCCTGGTTGCTGTGCTTCTGATCCTGCTCACTGCTAATGGCCAAGGGAAAATGTATCTAGGCTCCTACCACCCACATGAGAGACTTGGATGAAGTTAGCCCCTGGATTTGGCCTGGCCCAGTTTGGTCATCTGTGAAGCAATGCATAAGATGAAAGATCTCTGTCTCTCCCTCGGTCTCTGTACTCTTTCAAACTAAATACCTTACAAAGTCTTCCTGCTAACTTGAAAATTGGGGAATTGTGCTTTGGGGATTAAAGAGCTCTGCTCTTCTCCCAATAAGTTGGTCTCTTGAACAAACCTGATGTTTGCATCAACTCTCATTCATGCTGTCTTTGATGTCCAGTGTCTGAAAAGTGTGGGCCTAATTGTAACAGGTAAACTTTCACATCCTTCTGTGTCCTATATCATGTTATGCCACTCTGTCTTTCATCTTTAATGTGATACTCAAACTGACAAATATATTCTATAAATCAGAATAAATCTCTATAATTCTCAAAAACAAACAAAAATGTCAGGAATTCACTCCGGATCTTTTACCTGGGTAATAGGGACCAAGCACTTGAGCCATTACCTCTGCCCTTGACCTCAAAGTCCACATAAATAGTAAGCTGGAATCAGGAGCTTAAATTAAAGTCAGAGACTCAAATTCAAGTACTTCAATGTGGAATTCTGTATGCTTAACCACTAGACCAAATGCAGGCTTCTGTATTCTTGAATAATGAAGATTTGAGCCTATGTGTTCTCAGAATGAAAATGAGACTTATGTAAGGCAATATATTTTAAGTATATTTGGCCATTCTTCAATGTATAATACTTCAAAACAATATGTACATATATAAAACTAAAATGGCATCATTTTCTAAGAAACTAAAAAAAGTCAAAGGAAAAACAAAGATTAAAACTCCTGATAGATAAAGGAAATTACAAATCTCTTAAAATAGTATTCACTTCATTGATATAAATACATAATTTACATTATTATACCTAATTGACCAATAATACCTGATATTTCACATTCTTGTGTCATCATGTCCTTTAACTCCCACACCTCAATCTCCTTTACTAAAGAGTAGATTAATTCATGGTAAATTTGGTTTCAAAATAACTCATGTCTATAATTGTAGATAATGTATCCAGGGATTTCTTTCCAATTTGAAATAAAAAGAAAATTTGTCAGCACTCTCTGATTCAGTATGAAGGAAATCAAGAAAAAGTGCATAGATGTGGGTGGGTCAATTATGCTGCTTTAACTAAAAAGCACCAAGAGTTCTCAACATTGAAATGCAAAGGAACTCCAGACTTGTAACTGGATATATTTCAAGTTAGTCAACATTCTCATGGAAACAATCAAAAATATAGTTTAAATTTCAAGTCACTGGGAAATTTTGAACATAACATGACAAGGAAATAAAATTAAAATTTAACCAAAATCCAGTTATAGGATGATCACTGTTTTACTTTGGAAACATTTGTCAGTATGGCCACTAGACTGAGAATTTGTCATGACCTAAGTAAAGTTAGACAAATCCAAAAGGCAACCAGCTTTTTATGTTTTATCGTAGAGACCACTCGCTAAATGTGTAGCTTGATTGAGACTGATACCAAAAACAACTGTAAGGAAGAGTATGATCTATTGCAGCTTTGCTCAACAAGAAAAGGTCATACTGTGGGTGGGGGTGGCCACAAAGTCATGCAGAATGACACAAGCCATGGCATTTATCAGCTTCTGAAGCTGTCTATAACAGATGCCAAAAGTACTAAAATCAAAATCTTTGAAAGGCAGAATTGAGTCTTTGGAAGTCTTTCAGACTCCTGAGACTGAAATCTGCCAGTCTCTCAATCAAAAGCCCAATTGAGACCAAGCCAAGGCCAAAGCATGAAGAGAAGCTGGATTGATTGTTAGTCAAACTGGCATTCATCACAGTTGCAGCTCAATCTGTGATTGAATCGTGATGATTTGTACCTCACAGTGTCTTGCTAACTGTGAAAAGGGAGAACGGTGTAGGGCGGAATAAATCATCTGTATCCTCCATGATTATGTTATGACAAAGTATCTGGCATACATAACGAATGAGCAGACATAAAAGAGAACAGGACAATTTGATCAAACAATCAAGCATATCCCAACACCAGGCTCTCAAAGTTTTAGTTTGGAAAGACATAGTATATCCTAAAATTGTGTCTGTGAACTCGTCACTTTAGTCTTCTTCAAATTAAGTAAATAATTAAATTGGAAAAATAGATTTATCAGTTGGTTTGCACACTGTCATGTACTGATTTCAATGCTATACAGGCAAAACTGTGTAATTGAACTACAGATGATATATGGTGGTGAAATGCAAAAATATTTACTATCTTTCACAGAAAAAAATTATATAATTTTGTCATAGATGGTCCCAACAAAAGAAGAAAGAAAAATGTAGAATTATCCAAAAATAAAGGATTCAAAGGAACAAACCAAAAGAGGAAACAAGCCAAAACAAAAATGTTCATAACATTTATTTTCAGAAAAAGATGGACGCCATTAGACAACCACTCACTCCATGAAAATACTACAAACCTGACTGATCTCTCAGGGCCATATCTTGACAATTTCTTACTCCAAACACTTGAACATGTCTTTTGTGATTGTTCTTACAAGTTTAATCTAAGAGTACTTCAGCAGTAACAGTAACAGGAGCAATGACAATTACTAGTGTCCACATAGGTAAGGGGAGGACTCAGCTTTACCTTAGAAAGTTTTCTTGAATTCAGTATCCATCTTTTGACCAGAGTGCCACACCTAGATAAATTTGGGGACTACATGACTCCACATTAGGGATGACTTACAGCAAAGTATAACAATCTAAAGAAATAAAATTGTGTATATGTCTTAAAAACCTAGACTTAGTATGCATATGATGGCTGTAGTTAATGGATATCTGCTTTTCATATCATATTCTGTTAAACCTCAGGGATCATCACCGTGTGGAGAGGAAAACAAACAAAAACCAGCCTAGTAATATTCAAATTGTATGTAGTTTATGGTGGAGGGTCAGGCAAGTTATATATATCTCAAAAATCTAGAACAAGTGGATATTGTTAATAATGCCTTGATGTAGTCCGAAATGGTAGCCTGACCTAAGCCTGAAAGTGTAGCCTGATATAAGAAACATAGGCAGAGGTGTGTATGGGCTCTGAGGAAGCATCCTTCCATTGGCAATAAACCCCCACCAGCTCAGGAGAACATTGAGCAGAATGGTTAAGACTGTTCCAGACACACACTTGCTGAGGTGGGGGGTTACTACATTGGTAAGGATTCCATGTGGAATGTACACAGAAAAGTGGATTCAGGTCCTGGCTCTGCTTCCAGTTCCAAGCTTCCTGCTAACGTACACACTAGGAAATGGCTGGTGACAGCTCAAATACTTTGGTCCCTGCCTACCGTGGGGGAGAAGCAGAGTGAGTTTTGTAGTCCTGTTTTAGGCTAGAATCAAGCCTGGATATTGCAGACATTTACGAAGTGAACCACTGCACATATCTCATTCTACATAACTGTGTCTTGTTTCTTAATAAACAAAATTTTAAACCTTGTAGTACCTGGGCTAAATCCTAAAAGTGGGCTTCTGAATCCAGTTTCATGCTAATGCATACTTTTGAAAGCAGCAACCAAGTGATTAGGCCCTGCAACCTGCATGAGAGTCCTTGACTGAGTTCCTAGCTTCTAGCTTCCTCCAGCCTTTCTCTATGAATTTTTCTTTCTGATGTTCAAATAAATAAATTTGAAAAACTTACCAGTGTGCACAGAGCGCATCACTTACATGGCACATGTCATGCTTTACTCCACTCATAGAAGTGTCAATCATATTTATTTATACATGATTGCCACGTTCTTGAGTTGAGTATAGCACACAGCACATCCAGGGATGCAGCCTTGCTTAACCACTCACTTGCCTTTAAAACATCTGTCTTATGAGCTGAATTACGGACCTCCCCCCTCAAATATTCTGAAGTCCTAATCCCTAGTAGTTGCAAATGTGACTTTATTGGAACTAGGATCATTACAGATGTAATTAAGACAAAATCAAATTGGAGTAGGGGTGCCCTACTTCAGTTTAAGGAACACCAAACATTGCCTGCAGACAACCAAACAGCTGGAAACAGGAAAATGACAGCATCCTCCAACTTTCAGTGGGAGCATAGCTCTGCTGACACCTTTATTTTAAACGTCTATCCTCCAGAATAGTGAGATAACATGCTTGCATTGGTGCAAGTCACACAGTTGGCAGAACTTTGCTGTTGCTGTCCCAAAAATTAGTATTCTATTAGTGTGACCAGGCTGTGCGTGGACAGATAGACTTGCAGTGCCTTTGCAAGTGTCCTCACTCAGATCTCTTTCTGAGTACCATCTTCTCGAACAATGGGATTCCCACATGGCAGTTCTCAGAACTGGGGACCATTAAATCTTCCTCTTAGTCTTAATTTCTTAGTCCTTGGTCATGGAGGATGCTGTCTCCCATGATTTACCTATGTATTTTCTGACTTCTATATATGAATTATTAAGAAACAGTTTGCTTTCACAAAATTCAATGATTTAAAGCAGAAAACATACTTCTTACCTTCCCCTGCCTTGTCAAATTCCTGAGTCCCTTTTCCTAAATTACTTAGCCTCAATTCCTGAAACACAAAATAAGCAAGCAAAACAAGATTCTGGAATCAAATGATAGAATAGTAATCAGTAGGTACTGGTATGGAGGCTAGAGGATGAATAAATCTTTGTCTTTTTAGGACTGATCTACACAACAGACATGATTTTTATTCATCATATTTCTTTAGTTTTTTGAGCCTTTCCTTGGATAGATAATTGTTTTAAGCATAGTTTTTCACATTTCCACTCTTAGACACAGGCTAGTAAGAAATCAAAGGTCCGTTAACAAATTGAACATGGGACAAGCTGAGATGACGTATGGTAGAATATCTAAACAAGGAGATTTAGAAGCATCTAAATGTTTATCTAAATATTCTCGTAAGAAAAATGCTAGAGTATTTGAATAGAGATGTGGCAGTTAAATTTCTCATCTTTGAAATGAAAGTGTGACACAGGTAAATAAAATGTAACGTGGATACCCTCATCCCACTCAGGCATGTGCTTCATGGCCTACCAGTTTCATAAAGCAAGTTCTCTTCTAACTTGGGCAAACATAGAGAAAAAGTCATTAAGTAATTGCAGGAGCTGGGGATGTAGCTTGGAAGGTAAGTGCAACAGATAAAGAAATGATGAAAATTACAAATGGTTAGCTTATGTCCCTTTATGTGATGAAAATGTTCTAAAATTGATAATTAATGTTGTGGAATTGTAAACACTATTTACTATTCAATGCACTGTTTAAATGAAGGAACTGAGTGGGTGAATCATTTCTCAACAAAGCTGTTTAAAAATCCCAAGGTATATTACCTAATGTGTTTGTGCATTATATTCTCAAGAGAAAGACATACCGGCCTTCTAGATTATTATACTTTTTTTCTAGTGCCAATTCTAATAACATGACATTGTTCCTAATTTTCCAATGCTATCATAATACATCAATGGACATAGTAGAGAAACACCTTGTCTGATGTTGACATAACAGATATAATAAAATAATAAAAATAACAATATAATAAAAAGGTGGAGACTACTCTCAAAGATGTATACTACCATATGGTTCTGGGCTTAATTAATCTGCATTCAGCTTAATAAGAGCAAGCTTTAGATGTATCTCACATCTGGCAATTTACTGTTTTTACAGTGATATAGGAGGACAATGAGTGCCCTGCCTCATTTGTTCCTTGCACAATTTCCATTCATAGTTTGCTAACACTTACACCTCCCTGTGTTACCCTCCACCCAAGAACATTGAAGCACACAGCTGTCTTAGAGGTGAGTCATGTAAAAGAAAACAAAGCTTAATGAAGTAGATAATTCTAAACATTCCAATTCCTAACTGTAACTTCTATACTGTACAACTTTGGTTAGTATCATAGATTTCCAGAAACTGGAATGAAGAGATTGACATATTTTGAACTATATTGTTCACTGAGCTATATCTCCCTGCCTCTTTCCTGATTTGTTTGGTCCCTCAATATGACTCTCCAAAGTTCTAAAGGAGAAAAAATTTAAAATAACACAAGATATTTTTCTTTAACTTTTACCACAAGTGTAATTTATTTTCCTTTGCATCATCTGCATCTCAATAGCTCCTCCAGTGCACAACAGGTTATTCAATGAACTGCAACCTCCAAAAAATATGTAAACAGATACATAACTAAGCAAACAATAATCTAATAAAAATCCACAAAGTACAGTGAAATGATCACGAGTTAAATTGAAGAAACCAAATGATTCCTAGAGTCACATGACTCAAGGTTTACACAATTTACACATAAAGCAATATGCAAATATATCATAGCAAATAGATATCACACTGTGAAATCCAAACAACAGTTATAACCTACTCACAAAGTGCAAAACAAAGACCAAAATGCCACAAACCAAATATAAATAAAGCAACCAATAATGAGCTAAACTGCTAAGTTAACAAAACAACTCTAGAAACACACTTGAAATTTAAACATACATCATAAACATAAAGCCACGTGAAGCAAACAAAAATCTCACAGTAAAGTCCAAATACAAATATAAAATAAAATACAAAATTCCAAGTGACACACACTCTAACAAAGAACATGGCAGATGAAAGAACAAATTCAAACACGTAGTCTCAAAAGAATCAAAGCCAAAGGAGAGACAATGAGAAGAGGGAGAAAGAAAGAAAAAGCAAGCTGCTACTCATAAACTAATAGAAGTAGAAGCAGTGTAACGAACACAAAACAGAGATCAAATGCAAAATTCCTAAAACCACATAGCTAAATCTCTATATACAACTTATTCCCATGCACAAACAGTAACGTACACAAAAATATGACTTCTGTACTACCATAGAGAAACAAATACCAAAAATCATCGTTAGCAACAAGTATATATCAACATTATAAGACCTAATGCCTAGAGGAACCCTGCAAACACACAAGAATGGGATTCAGTCACAGGATAACAGACACATCTGGTGGGCAGCGCAATACTAGGAAAGAAAGTTCTCTTTCATCATGATTTACATTTTTCCCAAATTTTTGAGGTTTGGAAAGACCAGGAAATTTCTCAACAAGCACTTTCTACTAGATTTTAATTTTAATGTGCTTATCTAGATGGAGGCACCAGGTACTTCGCATTTCCCAAGACAGCAATTTTAAAAAGGCATTGCAACAATCCTAGCTTTCTTTTTCTGTCTGCCTGTCTCTCTTATTGCAGATAGATACTTCTAAAATATGGAAGAAGAAAACCTATTTCTCTCCTAAGTTTCAAGTGAAACTAAAAGGAAATTCACTATATAAGCCAAGGTGCCTAATTCTGGTTACGAAGGGGGAAATGAGGCTATAACATGATGGATGTAAGAAGGGTATGTCTGGAATACTAGAGTTCCCTTAGGGCAATTCTTAATATTGACATGTCTTGAGATTAGAGTCGATGAATGTTCACAATAAGTCAACCCAGTCAGGACTATAGTTGATTCAGATTCTTCAGGGATAAAAAAGTATAGCTAATCTAATCTGGTTTTAAAACAGAACAAACAAAACTCAGAAGTATGACCAAGAGGGATGCTTGCTTATGGCAGAGAAAGCAGGTTAATGAAAGAAGATAGCTACAAATTCCAGCTACCGTTACGTGGTTAGGTACAGAAATGAGGGCTATAGTTATTCTAAACATTAAGTTGTTATTAGAGATGTCTGTGTGTGTGTTTGTGTGTGTGTGTATGCGCATGTGTTTGGTATCTTTGTTTTATCCTTTCTTATTTCTATATTATTTAACACAGGAAGTCTCATCCCATCATAGTAATAAGCTGTTAACTATGAACCATATTATACATTTCCAGAACATTGAGGAGAAAAATGAATATCATGCTGGGAGTTTACCAACCCTTCTAGTGAAGCGATTAGTACATGTTTGTTATTAGCAAGGATGGATGTTAAGTAGAATTATTACCTCAAATATCTTATTTGGAGAGTAAGTATGGGATTAACAGATGTGAATGGTTGGGAATGTGACAAAGGATGGACTTGCAATGGTTGATTTTCTGTCCCCTTGCCTGGGCCATGACCTGAGCAGAAATTGGACAATCATTACTTTGTGTGATTTTGCAAAGATCTTTTTATGAGATTAATATTTAAATCAGTAAACTGAGCAAACCAGATTGATTTCCATAATGTGGGTGGGCCTAAACCATTCAGACTTCCCTTCTGTTAGAGAGATCCTCCTGCCTACCTGCCTTTAAGACGTGGCATCAAATTCCTCTGCTTGATATTCCAACCAAGTACTAGCTCTTCCTGCGCTTCAACATTAGGGCATCAGCGCTACTGAGCTTCTAGCTTGCTGACTAACCCTGAATATCTTGGAATTCACCACTCTCTACAACTTTCTGTGGCAATGTCTTTAGAGTAAATCTTTCAATGTATCATTAAACAATGCATTTACAATTAAATAAGATATAATTATATGTATACACACAATGTATAAGACACTATTCAGAAAGTTCATGGAGAAATAAAAATTAAAGATAAGCTTATTTTGGTCTGAAAATATTTGAAATCCACAAATATACTTTCCATTGTATATTTTTCATGAACTTTGCTCACAGCCTTCACATTTTATTGGTTTTGCTTCTCTGGTGACCAATGTGTGTGCATATGTGTGTGTATGCTTGTATGTGTGTAAGTGTGTTCAAATGTGTGTATATGCAAGTATATATTCTCATTACTCACCCAGTTATCCCTTGAAATACATTGGAAAGCACTGGATCATTCTCTATTTCTTGAAAAAAACATATTTTATTATTCTGTTATTTATTGTTTAAATGTGTCATAAAATTCATCAATGCTATTATTCAGGCTTTTAATTATTTCCATGGTAAGATTTTCAAAATTAATTTGATTATCAAATGCATACAGGGCAATTCAAAACATGACTGTATATAGCCATTAAATAGTGTTCAAATTACATCACTGACAGCAACCTTGGTAGATCTGGACAACATGTTAGGTGAAATAAGCCAGATACAGAAAAACAAATCTGACTCCTGAGTGTGATTTTAAAAGTTGATGTCGGGCCCGGCGGCGTGGCCTAGTAGCTAAAAGTCCTCGCCTTGAAAGCCCCGGGATCCCATATGGGCGCCGGTTCTAATCCCGGCAGCTCCACTTCCCATCCAGCTCCCTGCTTGTGGCCTGGGAAAGCAGTTGAGGATGGCCCAAAGCTTTGGGAGCCTGCACCCGCGTGGGAGACCTGGAAGAGGTTCCTGGTTCCCGGCATCGGATCGGTGCATCGGCCCGTTGCGGCTCACTTGGGGAGTGAAACATCGGATGGAAGATCTTCCTCTCTGTCTCTCCTCCTCTCTGTATATCCGGCTTTCCAATAATAATAAAATCTTTAAAAAAAAAGTTGATGTCATAGAAGTTAAGAGTAGAATAAAAGTTATCAGAGGCTGAGGAGTGAAGAGGGGTAAGGCTGTTCACGGAAATTAGTCAAAATTTGAAATGTTCAAGTTATGGAGTGAGGAAGAACACATCCCAGTGTGCTGCTGCTTGGTAGGGTAACCACAATTAACACATATATATTTTTTACTTCAAAGTAGCTAGAAGATTTCTGTTTTCTTCCCACAAAGAATTGATAAATGTTTCAGGCAATGGACACTCTGATTACAATAATTTGAACATTGCACACTATATACATGTGTTGAAACATTTCACCTAATACATTCATATGCACAATCATATGTCAATCTGAGATTTTAAATTTTCTCAAGTTAAAAACATCACCTAAAAAGAGTTAGTAATCTAGTTGGGTATAGAATTTGAACACTGTTGCAGACTTTTTGCATTATGAGATCATCAAGGATACACAGGAATGCTCAAGCAAATTTAGGAGAATCTAAGACTTGAAAAGAATCCCGCATGAGAAGATTCAAGGATAGCAGGAAAGTATTTTGGCTTCCGGAAGAAAAGGTGTAAATATGGTGAGGAAACTACAGAAGCTTAAACATTTTAGACAATTTTAAGGCAGAAAGTATATTTGGTTGGGGTAGACAGGAAAAACGAAGAGGTACAAGATAAAAAGGATCATATTCCTACCCTAAATCTTGTTCCTTGCAACAAGAAAAGGTAATACAAGCCTGGAAAATGTACCTGAGGAATTTTTCCAGATTCCCTTCCACTTTGAATCAACTAGCAAAAAGAATCTGTGAAGCTGAAAACAGAAAGACAACAGTGTTCTGCAAAGAATAGGACATAAAATCGGTACACATACACACACACACACAGGACCCAAGAGAAGTAAAGCCCAGGTGAGATCAGATGCCCTCCCAGTCTGACTCAGTCTTGGGAGGTGGCCCGCCAGTAAAGGTTGGATTCCAGGTTTCATGAAAGTGCCTATAAACAATGAAGCTCTAATCCTCATTGTACCCACATTAGAGCCCCAGGATACAAGAATGAACCCACAACGAAATGACAGTCTCCTACATGGTTGGGAGACACTCCAATGGAAGCATGATGGACTTGGGAAAATTCATGAAGGACACACATTATGAAACTAGAGGGGAGAACAGAGGGGAAGGGAGGGAATTTGGGGGAGGTGGAGGAGAGAGCCCAGTGCCAACTAAATTGTATCAAAAAACAAACAAAAATAAATAAATTTTTAAAAAAGAAAGTGCAGCTCTGCCAATATTTACCCACCATTATGAATGTCGTCTATATTGTACATTGCTCTACTCAGAAGCGTATCATTCATGCCTCAGAATACATGAAATAATGCCACCCTGAGTAAAGCACTGCACACACGTAACTGAAGGTATTGGTCTTCACTTTTTGAACAATAATAAATAGTAAGGAATCTACTGATAAGGCTGTTTCAACAGAACTTCATTCCTCAGCTGTGATCCTGTAGAAAAATCTTGACACTGATGATTTACAGTAGCACTGAGTGAGTGGTTCTGAGACTCCAGAAACAATGTAGAATTTTCTTCTCTCAGAGAAAGCGCAGAGGTTGTACATTACATCCTTCAAAGAGCTGCCAGTCATATCAGAAATACATGAATGGCACCTCTTGAAGTGAGGTACTGCACACAGCATTGATCTTGTGGCAATCCTACCCAACCATCAACTCTGTACTCTTTATTATGCAATTGCAATCAACACCCCAACACATGCATGGTATAAGAGCTGTAAAAGAAACTCAACAGACTCGAAAAGTAACTACCATTCTGTATACATCCCCCCTCTCTGTGTTTCCCTGAGTACTTACCCCTTCATATGCTGTACATGTGATAGTATAGATTCCATAACTGAGGAAAAGAAACATTTCCTTATATTCTTGTTCCACTTGGATTATTAGTCAGTGTAGTTCTGAGGATTTGTAACAGTATAGTTGAACATGATTTTCTAAAAAGATTGCACTAATCTTTATTTCTATGTCTGTGAGAGGTAAATTATTTTTAGCATTCTTTATGTAAAACTCTATTTCCCTTCACTCTCAAAAGATACTTTTGCTGAATATAGAAATCATGCTTGATGTCTCTTTGTCTTCAAAACTTGAAGAAGGTTAGACACAATGCCTTTCAACCTCCATAATTTCAGATGAGAAATCCACTTTAATTTGAATTTCTGTTCTCCCATATTAAATGTCTCAATTTTTTGCCTGGTGCTTCCAAGTGTGCTTCATATTTGGTTTTTACTGATAAAAAGCAAATGACAGTGTACCTTAGCATAACTTTCATTGGATTGATCATCCTTGAAATCCATTTAAGTTCTTGAATCTGTAGGTTTATGCCTTTTTCCAAATCTGTAAAACTTTTCTACCACTGTTGCTTACAATTCTTCGTCCATACTATCAAATCCTTTCTAAGACTCTAACGTGCATATTGCCTGTTTTATTATATCACAGGTGCCTATATATTATTAAGTCAGAGGCTTTGTGCTTTAAATCCATTTCTCTGTCTTGCTCAGATTGCACACTTCCTATTGTGTCTGTCTTCACCATTTTCCTTTTCAGCTTTTGTACTTCTTGGTATCAGCATTTTGATATATTTTTTAATAATTTCTTTTTCATTTTAATGTTTCTCTTAAAATTTATAATGCTTGCCTTACAGTCATTATTAATACAGCCCAATATCTAATTCATCTTGATATGGTTGCCAGACAACTTCTTTTCTTGTACATCTTGTAATTTTCCTCATTACAATGGGTGATTTTTCTTTTGATTTTAATGATAGAAAATTCTATACCATAATCAAATCTTTTATTTTTAGCAGATCTTGGGCCTGATTACATTTAACATCTAGGTCCTGGTCTGCTTTCACGCTTTTGGTTTGGCTTCAACATTAGTTTAATTTTAGATTCTTACTGATGGTCGTTTGTCTAATTTATTTTATCTGGTGCTGCATGATGGTCAACTGTACATATTTGAAGTACCTGAATGAGCACAAGTTTCTAAGAGTGGTCCTTCCGGTAGTTCTAGCTGAAACAAAGCTGTCAGAAGCCTTCAGGGAGAAAGAATTTTTCCTGGCTAAGTTGATCAAAGTGGCTTGATTCCCACAAATATATGTTATCTGCCTGCTATCTCTCAGTAGAGGAAAGCAGTTTCAGGCTGTATAAACTAAAAGGCTATGAAAGAACACTGCTTCCTGTGTATTTTCCTGGCGTGTGCTTCCTTGGTATTCATGTTATTGATCCAGGGAAGTTTCATATCAAAGGGACACATTTATCTATTCTTAAGAAAACTGTTTTCATGTAGTGCAGACACAACTTCAAGAATGCAGTGAATGATGCCGCTCTCTGTATCCCTTCTTATTTCCTCCTTCCCTTTTTCATTTTTTCTTATTAAAATTTTTACAATAACATTTTAATTTACTCTATAACCACATGATTGAATTTCCATTAAATAAAGGATTCATCAAGTAAAAAATAGTTGTCCCACTTTTCAGCAGGGATGTAGACAAGGGCTACAAAATGACTGACTCTTGTTTAGAAAACTGCAAAAACAGTGTCCTCTAGGTAGGTGGGTACAGTCACAGTAGGCAAGATAGAGCCAGAAATTATTGGAAAATCAGAGAACAGAAGAACTAGTAAGCATGTGAAATTAACTCAAACAGAGCAGTGACACCAACAGTTCTACCAAATAACTTGCCGGAACCTGAATCAGCTTATACTTCAACTCTCCAAATGGTATGACCTTCCTTGTATTTGTCTTTTCAAAGAGAAAAACTAATATACATTTCCTATATGATCCTTTCAGATGATCTTCTGTGACAACATTTTGTGAATGCTTTTTCCATTTTCTTAGGGAACAGAAAGGATGGTAGCACAAATGTATGACATGTAATTGTTCTCATATAGACGAAAGAGTTTAACCACAGATATATGTATCAGTATATGCCACATGAAAACAATGATTCACACTTTGTTCCCTACATAAAACCAAGACGGGTTATAAATATAAAATACCAAATGTAAAGCAAAATGTTAACATAAATCATTGAGGAAATATTTATCAATGAATTAGAGAAGCAGTTTTTCAATGTGAAATAAAAAGCATGATCCAATAAAAGAACTAAAAAAAAATCTCATCTAAATTAAGATAGCCTTTTGAAAGATACTCTCAAGAGAATAAAATGATAACTCACACATGGCAGAATGATAGAAAGTTTTTATAAATAGCATGTCTGATACAGAATCCCTATATACAATTTGTAAAGTACTCTTGAAATTCATTAATAAGAAATCTAACATTATTAAAAAAAAAAAAAAACTTTCAACATTCACTTCACAAAATGTATCAGGATTGGGAATGCATTATGTGAAAAGATGTTTTACAACATTTTTAAAGATTTATTTATTTTTATTACAAAGTCAGATACCCACAGAGGAGGAGAGACAGAGAGGAAGATCTTCCATCCGATAATTCACTCCCCAAGTGACGGCAACGGCCGGTGCTGAGCCGATCCATCCGAAGCCAGACACCAGGAACCTCTCCCACGTCTCCCATATGCGTGCAGGGTCCCAAAGCCCTGGGCTGTCCTCAACTGCTTTCCCAGGCCACAAGCAGGGAGCTGGATGGGAAGTGGAGCTGCCGGGACTAGAACCGGCGCCCATATGGGATCCTGGTGCATTCAAGAGGAAAACTTAAGCCGCTAGGCCGCGCGCCGGGCCCTACAACATTTTAATAGGGAAATGGAAATTAAACCCAAATTGAAACTTCACGATCTAAAATCCAAGTGTAAGTATTAAGATTACAATAAGAAATACAAGGAATGATTCAGAATGACCAAAACATTTACAAACTGACCATAAGAATGTAGAATGGGACCCAGCATTGTGTCCTAGTAGCTAAAGTCCTCGCCTTGAAGGCACCGGGATCCCATATGGGCACCGGTTCTAATCCCGCAGCTCCACTTCCCATCCAGCTCCCTGCTTGTGCCCTGGGAAAGCAGTGGAGGACAGCCCAGGACCTTGGGATCCTGCACCCGCATGGGAGACCCAAAAGAGCTCCTGGCTCCTGGTTTCGGATTCGCTCAGCTTTGACTATTATGGCCATTTGGGGAGTGAATCATCGGACAAAAGATCCTCCTCTGTCTCTACTCCTCTCTGTATATCTGACTTTGCCAATAAATAAATAAATAGATAGATAGATAAATAAATAAATCTTTTTTAAAAAGAATGTAGAATGGCACAGCTAATTTGTAAAACAGTTTTTTTTTTAATTTCCTATTGTAGGCAGTGTCAGTGCTATCTGAGCCAGACAATCAAAGAAAATTAAGGTGTATTTCTATACATATAGTTTAGGCAAAGCTAATACTTTATTTCTGACAATGTCTAAGTAGCTTCAAACTGATGACAAATGCTTATTAATAAGTGAGTGTGCTTAGAAAAAAATGGAATATTCAGACAATGGAATAACAGACAATCATAAAAAATAATCTCTTGGGCTCGGCAGCGTGGCCTGGTGGCTAAGGTCCTCGCCTTGATCCCATATGGCTGCTGGTTCTGGTCCTGGCAGCTCCACTTCCTCTCTATCTCTTCTCCTCTCAGTATATCTGACTTTGTAATAAAAATAAAATAAATCTTTAAAAAAAATAATCTCTTAATTCACCTGATAATAATAAAGGAATTTCATAGTAATTGTGCTGAAGGAAATAATTGAGGCCATGAAAACTATTTACTGTGTCATCTAATCTGGAACATAAAATCTAGTTAGAAATGAATGAAAGCAGGGCAGCAGTTGCCTGGACATTAGTGTATACAAAGCAGCCAAAGCACAGATCACCAATGGGCACTGACCTTGCAGAGATGATGGTTGGATTCTTTATTCTGAATGTGAATTTTCCTGGGGGAGTAAATGTGTCAGAATGTCTCACTTTGTCGACATTATGTCATTTACATTTCAATAATGCATTCTAAAAAAGTCATTGCTTCCTTAATACAAAAACAGAAAACAACAAACATAGATAAATAAACACATTTCTATAGGAAAAAGCCACATAAGCTTAAGAGCCACTTAGCTAGTAATGCATTCAAAAGAATCCTTAACAAAATAAATCATCCCTCTAGGTATCAAACCCCTTATAGATAATTTTAAATTTTAACTAAAAAAATATTCAAATAGATCAATAAAATAAACTAATATTAACAAAAATCTTTGCCAAAAATCCTCCCAAGTTGATAAAGCTTGTAATTTAAGTGCAACTTAACTAAACTGACTACAAAGAAGTCATAACTGAAGCAATTCCTGAATATATCAGTAAGAACACATACTATAGATGCCAAAGCAGCTATAGAGAGGCAAACCCTAAATCACAGCACAGAAAATATAATGAGCTTCTATAAGCTGTACCCCAAAAACACAGGCAAAACACATTACAAATATATCCAGGAAACTTTTAGAGTCCCACTCAGCTATTTAAGGGAAATTGAAGTAACAGGTACCAAATAAATCATATCAATTTAAATATATCAAGACACAGAGAAAATAAACATATAAAGGTTCACATTAATGTACAAAAATAAAAGAGTACACACAAACTGAAATTAAAATGCATGAAAAACAGTAGTTTTAAGAACTTGAATAGCACTGAAAAATAAAACATGCATTCTTAGAAATACATGCAAGCATACTCATGTCCACTCATACACACATATACAAAATATCAAGCTAAAAACCAAGCAGAAACACGACATGAAACAACCCAAAAGGTAGGAAATCAGAGAGAAATTAATCCATACCAATACACACACACCTGTAAAACCAGAAGGAAAACTTCATTCTCGTCTCAATACAAATCAAATCAAATATGTAAATCGAAATCAAACAAAAAAGAAAACTCACACTTGAACCAAAATCAATTTTAAAAAAGTCTTCCCCAAAACAGAAATAAATCATTCACCAAAGTACAAACCAAAAGTCTAATAAATAAATAGCCAACAAACAATAACAAACAAAAGCATCATTACGATACACAAACAGTAACTTACAAATGAAGATGGTGGAGATGCTGCTTGGACGCCTGTGTCCCACAACAGAAGGTTGGCTTTGAGTCCCAGCTCTGCTAGCAAATACAGCTTCCTGCGACCATATACACCATGGTGGGCAAAAGAATACACAAAAATCACTATGAGAAACCCAAGCGAACAGTATAGTTAAACAAAATACAAACACACAACATACAAGAACCAAGCAACTCAGCAAGCTTATGAACACTAGCACACAGACACTAACATGTAAGCATTTTCTCACAACTTCTCAAAAATAAGTGCACAACGAAATCTTAGAACAATTTCCAGTCACACTGCTCCTGTTGCCTCACACGCCCGGCAGGGCTTGTGAAACTTTCTGCCCAGGGAAATGGCTGGAGCAGACAGAGAGCACATGGGCTAGACACTGACGCTGCTGGTGATTGCATAGTACTTTAAGAATAAAGTAGGAGAACTTCCTTCTTCCAAAGCACAATCTAAATTGTCCTCGTTGGTCATCAAGATTTGGAATAGGGTGAAAAGCATCACTGAGATGAGATAACTGCAAAATTCCATGAACTCCTCTTTACCTACCCAACAAACCTCACGGAAGCTCATGCAGAAAGCAGGACCCAGGGGACTACCTTCCCACCCCACCTCATTTCTCAGCAATATTGTATATATAACATGGCTCCCAGCAATTTCTCCCAATCTGCCAGTCTTCTCTGTGACTGTAAAGTTTTAATATTGGAAAATCAGATATACAGAGAGGAGGAGAGACAGAGAGATTTTTTTGTCCACTGATTCACTCTCCAAGTGGCCGCAATGGCTGGAGCTGCACTGATCTGAAGCCAGGAGCCTGGAGCCTCTTCTGGATCTCCCATGCTGGCGTAGGGTCCCAAGGGTTCAGACCATCCTTGACTGCTTTCCTAGGCCACAAGCAGGGAGCTGGATGGGAAACAAGGCCCCAGGGATACAACCTGGTGCCCATATGGCAGGTGAGGAGTTTAGCAGCAAGGCTCCTGCACTGAGCCCTTTTTATAGAGATCTTAAGTAAAGGAGTAATGATTTAAAGACAGGAAAAAGGAAAAGATGAAAGAACAAGAGGTCATTCAGAAGAAATGTGAGATAAGTATCATCCTAGCTATCTACCCATTTATAGAACTAAAAAAATAAAGTATTACAGTAAAAGGAAATCAACCAAATAAGTATTTTAAGCATCTTCTTAAACATGCTGGTTATTGGAATTCAGAAAGGATTGGCATACAAATATTTCAATAATTATTTAAGAGACATGTGTACATTTCTATATTTTAGTATGAGAATATTACGAAGAAATGAAGCTTTCCAGAATGGAAACACAACCAACACTACAGTAAAGACTTCTCTTCAAGTCCGAGAGAGTGAGGAGCGGATGTGCATAGAGGGAGGTTTCTGAGACATGCGCAGCTGAGGAGCCCCAAACGCAAGGTTTGTGAACTTTGAGGAATGCTGCTTGGAAACAGCAGGTTAAGATTTGAGGAAATTATTATTATCTTCCAATACACAAATAGAAACCACATTCTCTGCACAAATTTTACTATTTATGTGGACACACCTCTTTTTGATGAGAATACATGAGCACATGCAAAACTTACAACAGTGGTTTTTTTCCCCCGGGGGACTTCAATTTGTAATTCATTGCACTAAATATAGATGTTTAAGAATCACTTGTTGCAGCCCAGCAATGTTAAGGCAGCGATTGAACTCAAGGGAATGCAGTTGTGTGCATGCAACTTTGTAGAAATTTATGTCTGTGGCCACGAAACAGAATGTATAAGATAATTGCTACTCTACTCACAAGGGTGACAGTCATGCTTTAATCAATGCAAATGACACGCTCTAGAGTAGGGCAATACATCCAAGTGAACATGGTGACCTCAGGGAAACACATAGCATGAAGGTTTCATCCAATGCATAAATGTGAGCCCTGGTTTTCCCTCTGCTGCTCTTCCTCGGCCCTCCTGGGAGTGTTTCCTTACTTGCTTCAGATTTAAAGCACTGCTCTTGAGACAAAAAAAAAAAAAAAAAACCTTCTCCTTCTCTCTTTCCCGGTTAAGAAATAACCTCATACGTATTTTTCTGTTGATTTTCAAGTTGTTAGAAATGGCATATTAGACAATGTTTGCTTTCCATCATTGTCAAACATCCTCCAACAGTAACAATCGCATCCCTCTGTATCATTAACTCTCCCACAGTTCTGTTTAGAAATCTGTGACTTAACCTTCAAACCACACAAGAAGCAGGGCAAACATGCAGCACATTTGAGCAAGAAAGCCTGATAATTTGTTGATGACAAGGATTCACAAGGGAAAAATCTGTTGTTCCTGGAGAAGACACAAATCATTTACCTTGCTTAGAATCCCTCTTATGAAAACACGGAGACTTAGACTCTGCATTTTTTTTTCCACCTTCCAACCCCTGGCTTTTCTCAACAACTCTTAGCACACCATTTGTTGATAGGATCTCTTCTAAAGGTTTCATTTGGAGACAAAAGCATCCCAGGCAGGCCTTCATTTTTTTCCATTTCAAATTGCTAGGCTGAGAGAAGATAGAAACAAGTCAGTAAAAAGAAACCCATAGATTCAAAATTAATTTACATTTTAAGAACACGGAAACTGAGTCAGATAAAAATCTGTAGAGAAGAATGTTTATTCTTCACTTGGCACTTCATTCTGTACTTAATGCTGAACTTAAAAAAGATTTAACTGGAGCCTGGTGTAATGGCTCAATGGCTAAATCCTCACCTTGCAAGGGCTGGGATCCCATATGGGTGGCTGGTTCATGTCTTGGCTGCTCCATTTTTGTTCCAGCTCCCTGCTTATGGTCTAGCAATGCAGCAGAGGATGGCTCAAATCCTTGGGACCCTGCAACCACGTGGGAGACCCAGAGAATGCTCCTGGTTCCTATCTTTGGATCAGCTCAGCTCCGGCCATGTGGCCATTTAGGGAGTGAACCAGCATATGCAAGATCTTTCTCTCTGTATCTTCTGCTCTCTGTAGGCCAGCTTTCCCAATTAAAATAAATAAATAAATAAAATCTTAAATAATAAATGAAATCTAAAAAGATCAAACTGATAGGTCTTATGTGTCCTTTTCCACAAATTTTAAAAATCTCCTCCAAGTAGTCCCAACATACAATATCACAAAAATATAAGCACCTTGTCAAAAATGCATTCTGAAATGAAAAGTAATTTTACATCATACAAGCACAAGTAAAACTGCTGGAAGGAGTGGATACAAATTGTACAGGTTTAGTAATGAAATTAAACAGAGGAATTTCACTTCTCTTGGTATCAATCGAAATTAGCTTTTGAGGTGGCTATCCAAGTTCCTGAAAAGGAAATGATCAAGTCAACCCCCTGATATGGCTGAAAAAAGAGAAGCATTGCTGCTTTCCAGACAGGAAGGAGGCAGGGAGGCGGATTCCCAGAAACTCCTCCTGCCCTCAAGTTACGTAAAAGAAATCATGGTGTTAGTATAATTGGATACACACACACACACATATATATTTCAACAAATGTAATTTGCACATGAACACCCTCACAATGTATAGTACTGAACCACTGCTGCTGTTATAGTATCAGAGAAGTTATTACAGAAGAGAGCTCTGTTCCTAGGCAGAGCAGTGCCCTTAGTTCCTGAGAAGGAGAGCAAGCAAGAGGAAAAGAGCAGGGTCCCACTTGCATAGCATTTTAAGATACTCAGGTCTTCTTGGGCTACTCCACCCATCAATCATTGCACAACCGAGACGGAAAATTGTGCCCTGGAGACACCAGATCCTAGGACTCGTCTCTACACAGATATTTACGGGCTTCTTCTAAGGATGAGTACATTTATGTTCACACTGCCTTTCTCTGGAGCTACAATGTGTGGTTGTACATGTTGTGAATTACCACACTCAAACAAGTGCCAATCACGGTTCACTGTTCCTGAATGGCACCTTTTGGAGTGCAGCACTGCACAAAATATAAAAGCGGCAGGCTTTCCAAATGCTTCCAGCTACGTTGTCTGGTACCCACATTACATGAACGATATGTGGTAAATAGATATCCATTGCATTCGCTGTCTCATCTCTCTTTTCCTTAGCATGCCCACACTTACTAGATGCACGATTTGCATGTGTTCAGGCTGAGAGAGAATAATTTTTTCTTCTCCCTTTCCTCAGTCAGATATCTCCTTATCTATGTTAATCTGTTCAACTTCAAAACAATAAAATGATATTTTTTCAAGTTTCACCTTCACTTTTAATTTGTGATAGTTTATCATGAATTTCAACAGAAATATATCCTTTTAATTCATCATATACATATATTTTAAGCAAAAAAACATAATTATTAACATTACATATTCAAGTAATTACTAATTTTTAACTTTACATTGTTAAGGATATATCTTAAAAAAAGCAAAAATGAACAACAGGATGTCATTTATACTCTCGATAAACATTTGAAATAACAATTGCTATGTAGATACTGTTTCATTTTTAATCCTTTCAAGAATAAACATTTTTCATATCTCCTTATAGACAGACATATATAACACATATATGTACAGATCCATATGTGCCACTACCACAGCACTATTGCTAGCAGCAAATAATAGAAACAACAGCGATATTACTCATTGCTTCTCAATTGTATACTAGCTACATCATAGTTTCTCTTTTTGAATTTCTTTCATTGTAAAGATAGATATGCAGAGAGGAGGAGAGACAGAGAATTAGATCCTCTGTTCACTGATTCACTCACCACGTGGCTGCAATGGCCAGAGCTGAGCTAATCTAAAGCCAGGAGCCTAAAACCTCTTCCGGGCCTCCCACGTGGGTGCAAGGTCCCAAGGCTTTAGGTCATCCTCAACTGCTTTCCCAGGCCACAAGAGGGAGCTGGAACAGAGGTGGAATCACTGGGACATGAACCAGCAACCAAATGGGACCCTGGGCATGTGCAAGGCGAGGACTTTACCCACTAAGCAACAGTGCCACGTCCTATCTATTTACTTATTTATCTATTTTTTAAGAGTTATTTATCTTTTATTGGAGAGTCAGATATACAGAGAGGAGGACAGAGAATTAGATCCTCTGTCCGCTGATTCACTTACCACGTGGCTGCAACGGCCAGAGCTGAGCTGATCCAAAGCCAGGAGCTCTTCCGGGCCTCCCACGTGGGTGCAGGGTCCCAAGGCTTTAGGTAGGCCTCACTGCTTTCCCAGGCCACAAGACGGAGCTGGAAGAGAAATGGGACCACGGGGATATGAACCAGCGCCCATGTGGGATCCTGGGCATGTGCAAGGCAAGGACTTTACCCACTAAGCAACAGTGCCAGGCCCTAGCTATTTACTTATTTTTTAATTTTTAAGATTTATTTGTCTTTTATTGGAAAGTTAGATATACAGAGAGGAGGACAGACAGCGAGGAAAATCTTTCCTCTGACGATTCACTCCCCACGTGGCTGTAACAGCTGGAGCTGAGCCGATCCAAAGTCAGGAGCTGTAATCAGCCTTCCACATGGGTGCAGGGTCCCAAGGTTTTGGACCATCCTCGACTGCTTTCCCAGGCCACAGGCAGGGAGCTGGGTGGGAATCGGGGCCTCTGGGTTTAGAACCTGTCCCCATATGGGATATTGGCACTTCAAAATGATGACTTTAGTAGTTAATCTACTGTACTGGGCCCTTTTTTATTTTTTAAAGGATTCATTTTTTTTTGGAAAGTAAGATTAACAGAGAGAAGGAGATAGAAAGATCTTCTGTCCACTGGTTCATTCCCCAAGTACCTGTAAGGGCTGGAGCTGAGAGGATCCAAAGCCAGGAGTCAAGAACTTCCTCCAGATCTCCTACATGGGTGCAGGATCCCAAGGCTTTTGGCCATCCTTAAAATGCCCTCCCAGGCCACAAGCAGGGAGCTGGATGGGAAGCGTGGCCGCCAAGAAACGAACAGGCACCCATATGGGATCCCAGCACCGGTAAGGCTAGGACCTTAGCCTCTAGGCCCGGTATTTTTGTTTTAAACTTTTTATCTCAGAATAATTTCAAATTTACAAAAGTCTGCATGCACACATCCTATGTCATAGCCTACTCCTCAATGTTATCAGGATTTGTGAAGTTTATGGGATATTTCTTCCATGATTATGTTGTGCTTAATAGTTAAAAGGGTGTTACAGATGTAATCAAGGTCTATCGCTTTATAGTGATAGAATTTCAATCAACTTAAAGGTAAATTATGCTGAGTAAATCTCACCTAACCAGGTAAGCTCTTTAAGAGAATACAGAAGTTAAAAATAACAGAGGTTTTGAAAAGGTAAATTGCTGTGTGTAGACGTGGCCAGATTGCACCACATGGCGCCACATGGCTAGGAATTGCCATGTGCAGACAGGGCCAGGTCGCACCGCACGGCGCCACATGGCTAGGAATTTCGGGTTACCTCCAGGATTCCTTAGTTTCAAGGAATTAAACATTCACAGCTTTGGAGAGTTAGACTTGATCCCAACCCCAAATGGACCTTGATTTCATCCCTGTGAGAGCGCGAGTGGAGGAGGTAACTATCTAAAGCCTCCTGAATCATGGAGAGCACAGTGATAAATGTTTCTGGTTTTGACTGCCTAACAAGTGCGCCAATGGTTATATTCAAGTGAAAATAAATACATTTTTGTTTAAAACCCCATATCTCAAGGACAAAACCCTAAAAGAGGCAAAGAAAACATGCAGGAATATCAAAACATAGACTGCAAGGACTGTCAACAGGTGAAGTGCAAAAGCCCCTTTGACTGTACTTTTCTTTAGGAAAAAAATAAAATATAAAACTTACCTGGATCAATTGCAAAGAGCAAGCAGGCTCGGAGGAGGCTGAACTGCAGTGTTCTCCCTCTCGCATCTGAGCTGCTTCTGAGCCTTTGCTCACAGATCTGGTTGTAGAAAAACTGCATTCCAACCAAACTTTCCCTTCTGAGCCCCAGGCCCATCCTGTTTGCATTTGCCTGACCTGAACAACCTGAGATAACACCAAAGAAAGCAGGTAAACAGATTCCAAGAACAAAAGCAACTCCTGATTAAAGAGCATGCAAGGCAGGTTATTGCAAACTCGTGACTAAAGAAGTTGAGAAATTTGAAGAAGTAAAGACTTGCCCAAGTTTCGTAGCATGAGGAGACTGTAGGACGACAGGGATAAGAACTGGACTTCCTTAAATCCTCCAGAACCTAAAAATGAGTTAAGTCTGCATCTAATAAAATAGTAAGAGTGTCACATAATTCAGAACTCTAGATGACTTGCATATTTATAATCACCTAATTCATCCATGATCCAACTGACTCCTGCTGATAGTTATACTCTCACATTTTATCCTTAATCAAAATATTGGCAGACAAAACAGAGTAGTAATGAAATGTGTCTAGTGTCTATAGTTTCTGTGTTGTTGACATGCAGATAATTTGACATTAGATTCAACTCACTCATTCAACTCTTCTTTAAATTCACATCTGGGCCTTCATTATTTATCTAAGTATTCAGGAAGAGAAAGGGAGGAGAAAAAACAAAACGTGAAACTAACAAAAACTTTGGGTGTGTCTTCACCCACTATTATAAACACAAGTCCTGAGACTACGTGCGTTCGGTAACATATGTGTAGCTACTAGCACACGATATGAAAGGAAAACGGGCAGAGCTGAAGGTAGGCCTTCCTATCTAGCAGACCAGGAAAAACCGAGAGTTTATTACTTGCTGAGACTCAAAGTGCTATTGCATAATTGCCAGCCAACAACTAAAATGATTTTCCAGTTTTAACCCACCTAAAAACGTAGCCACAGAAAACAGAACTAATCCCAGCTTCAAATATGTATCTGACTAAAGATACTCAGTCAAGTAAACTAACAGAGTTTAAGTTGTAGGGGATTTATTCCCAAACTCCCCAGTGATTATACAAATCCACAAAGGCTCAATATGCCAAAATGTGGCAGTATTTTCACATGCCATACATACCATGCTGTATATGCTAAACCATCTCTACACTATAGACTACTTACAAATCGACATAAAGGGCCCAGCATGGTGGCCTAGTAGCTAAAGTCCTCACCTTGAATGTGCCGAGATCCCATAGGGACACAGGTTCTAATTCTGGCAGGCCTGCTTCCCATCCAGCTCCCTGCATGTGGCCCGGGAGAGCAGTTGAGGACAGCGCAAAGCTTTGGGACCCTGCACCCATGTGGGGGACCCGGAGGAGCTCCTGGCTCCTGGCTTCAGATTGGCACAGCTCTGGCTGTTGTATCACTAGGGGAGTAAATCATTGGATGGAGGATCTTCCTCTCTGTCTCTCCTCCTCCTCCTCTCTCTCTCTCTCTCTCTCTCTCTCTCTATATATATATATATATATATACACACATATATATATACATACACATATATTACCATATATATTTGACTTTGCAATAAAGTATATAAATCTTTAAAAAATACTACATAAGTATTTGTTTCATTGTGCTGCTCAGAGAATATGAGACAAAATGTTTGTATACGTTCAGCAGTTTGCCAGAAAATAATTGTAAATTACACTTCTGTGAAAGGAGGTATACAAAAAAAAAACTTGAAAACTAAAACAACAACAACAACAAAAACCCTAAAATGAAGAAAATCTCTCCCTATAAACCTCACTGAGATAGATATACAGATAAGGTAGTATATGAAAAAGTACTCTGAGAACCAGCAGAAAATCAGGTAATTCTAGTTAAAACCACAATGAAATAAAACTAAGCACATGAACGCCTACAAAGACAAAACAATCATAAAACACACAAAGAAACAAACCTGTCATTACAAAGCACTTACGAGGATTTAGGAAACTTCATTTCTGATCATTAGTCAAGGAAATGCATGATAGTACAGCAAATTTAGAGAAGTTTTTTTCTTCCTAGTTTCTTATGAATTTAAACACACGTTTTCCAAATGATTCAGCTAGGCATGGATTTACGTATTCAGTAAGGGCTGCTGAGACTGACTTTCCCAAAGTTCCACACTGGAGGAAAAAAACCCACAAATTTTGATATAGAAAAAGAAAAATGGCATTAAACTTCAACTGCATTTTGTCAAGTGACTGGCGCCACACCCAATATCCACATATAATATGTTTGTGTTTATATGATATTCTGTAAAAGAGAAAAGAAAAAATCAGAACAGTTGATGCCAGGGACTAGATGGGGTGGGGACTGACTACAGGTGCATATTACCCTACTAATTTTTTTACATAAAGATCTACAGATATTTTCCAACAATGCATTGAACTCTATACCCATAAATAAGTATTTTAAGCTGGGGATATTTATAATGCTTTTTTTGATGGATCAGCACCCCTGGAGAGATTTTTTGTGGTATAATCTAGAAATGAAGGAGAGCTTGGGTAGAATGTTACTTTGAACAATAAACAACACAACTGCATCAATCCACCAGCAATTCAATGTGAAAATTAAAAACACATAAAATACATTTTGCAACCAAATTCCACACACACCACACATAAAATGTCTAAAATAATATTACTTTCTGCAAAAACATGCATGGGAAAAATGAGCTACATGACACAAAATGATGGAAGAATAGGACTCCAAAATGTGTGCCCATGAAAAACCATCATTTTTGAGTAATATTATCCCAAAATATAAATACTTTCACAGCAGCCAAGGAACCTATATGGAAGATTACAGAGCCTACATACAATATGATAATAATAATAAAAAACACATTGAAAAAAGAATAACAATTTTGATACACCCAAAATATCTCAATCCCAACTCTGGGTGGCACAGGAAGAGAGAGAGAGACATTCTTTGCATGAAGTAAAGAGTGGGAAGCTCTAGAATTTGTGTGAAATTCCAACACTACCCCCACCCAAATAAAATCTAATATTGGTCAGGCTGTAATGCCCCAACATCTAGGCGAGTATCTGCAGATTGTAGTTCCAAGGCTGCCGTAGAGTCAGCCTGGATTCCAAAGCTCCAGATTTGAGGCATTCTGAGCATAACTTCAGTGACCCCAGGCTTTAGACCAGCACCAGACGCCCTGGTTATCAGACTGCGTCTGTGGATCCAGCTTCCATGCCAGCCGCTGAAAGACTCAGGCATGGAAACAAATCTAGATTCCACATTGTCTCAGAGACAGGCCAGCTTACATAGTCCTAGGCTTCAGGTCCACTCCAGGACTAGGCCAGAAACAGTGTCCTCAAATATTAGGCTAGTATCCGTACATAAAATTCAGGCAAGGTCCAGGCAAGCTCCATGACACACAGAGTTCAGGACCGTCCAGTAGACTCATGGGTGTTAGTCTCCCATATATCCAGCTTACTGGACTACCCATGTTGTCTTGGGTTCTAGACCAGCTGCCATGGCCATGTGTTCTATGTCAAACTCTAGTAAGACGTTTGAATGGCAAATAAACATATTAAGTGATGCTCAATGTACCCACTCAATATAAATATACAAATCAGAACTATAACATCAACAATCTATAGAAATATTATAATGGTTTATTACATAAACAAAATAGAATAAAATGCTAGCAAGAATATGAGTAACTGGAAATCTGATAAATTTTTCATTCCATCAATTTTTAAGGCAGTTCTGGAAAAGGGCTCCATCTGTCTAAATTCAAAATTATGCTTGCCACCTTGCAAGCAAGGTCGGTAAGGTGTGCGTGTAGATAGAGTACCTGCACTCTAAGGAAGGCACTTGTTCTGCATGCAGCAAAGCCCCTGCCTCTATCTGCATACACCCAATGTTACATGGCATTTGTTGTACATTTCACGCATTACTCTACTCATAGACGCGTCAATCACGTTTACTTATACACGACTGCCACTTTCTTGAGCAGGGCAATGCACAGTCTGTGGATGGCAGTCCTACCTAAATACACAGTTGTGTAACTTTCTACAGCCTCTCAATGTTTTCAGCCTGTATGTGGCCACTATAACTGGTCCAAAGAACTTATATACAACTCGTACCCTGGTGTTCTTGATCTATTCTTCCTGGGCGCTCTCCTGTGTTAGGCATTCTAGGTGAACGTTACGGAAGTTGAGTTTCATTTCGGAAATACCATCACATGTCTCATCATTTTTGCCATTGCTTAGGCATATCAACAGTGCTTTTCCTTCCTCAGATCCAATAATTCAGTACTCTATCTCGTTGCCATCCAAATATCTGTATTCTTTTATACATACATTGATGTTTACATCACAAATGAGCAGATGAAATTCAAAAAAAATGACATATAAAATTTGAAAAATAAGCAGAGCTTTTTTTGGAAGTGAAAAACAAACAAGTTTTCCTTGTGTAACACCAAAGTAAAACAGCCCGCTCAGTTTCCACTCAGTTTTTTTTTCACCGTGCCCCAACCCGTTCACTTTTTGAGTGTCAGCAAAACAGAATATATTATTGAGATCTAGATATACTATATTCTATTCTCTTTTGCTCTTTTTTTTCCTGAACTTTTCTCAAGAACAAAATGGCTTAAAGCATGCTGGCATACTTTTACAAGAGCAACATTTTGATAACTTTTTGGATTGATTTGAAAAACATGGTAACAGGACACCAAAACCAGAAACAAACACATGTTAAGTAAATATCAGAAACAGAAGTATCAGATTGAGAGCTATGTATCTACCCTATGACGTTCCTTGTCCCCACTAGCTGGCAGGCAATAGCTTCTGTATTTTGGGACTGTTTTAATCCCATCATTAGCTTTCTGAGGCAGATGCTAAATATTAGTTACATGTAGTGAGAGGTCAGGGCACTATTCCTTTACATGACACACCTTTATAAGACAAAAGATTCTACTTTAACGCAACAGCCTGAGAACACAGAATTCAAACTCGGCTTTCATTAATGCAATACTTGACTAGCCTACCCAAGTTGCAGAGGTAAATGGAGGAGGACGTAATACGAGAGTACTTCAAAGAAGTTGTAAAATGAGAGTGCATAGCTTTCTCACAGTACATATTTTCCGAGAGCTTTTAGAAGATCCTTTATCTACTTTCACAATGCAGTAACTTGCCCAGAAAGTTCAGAGCGTCATTGTGAAACCAGACATTCCTCCCATCCCAACCAAGGAATGAGAATCCCTAGCCCTAAAGGTAGCACTTAAAAAAAAAAAAAAAAAGCATTACCAGTTCCTCCACGTAATGCAACTTGATTTCTAACAGTATGTTAAAGATTAAATTTAATGACAGCCCAGAAAACGATTTAGAGTTTACTGGCAAATGAGGTAAGGCGTGCTGACTTTGTGAAATATATCAAGGTGTAATGGACTATCTAATTTACCTTGCAAAATGATATGATAAATAGAGCTTGAGACTCTTCCTGGTGTGGCATCATTTGTTAAATAATTGCCTTGAAAACTATACCAAAATGTTCAACTACATGGAAAAATCTGGAGAGTAATATTGGTCATTGCATTTTTTTTAAACCAAAGAATAATCCACCTTCAATTAGTCATCAAAGAACTGATGGTGACAACAATAGATACAGAGTTGTTGGGGGGGATAGCAAAAGAACCTTCTACCAAAATCCCTTTCATCTCACAATGGCTTTACATGTGCACAAGGCTTTGCCTTCTGAGAGAATAACCTGTGGGCTTGCATGTTGCAGGCAAAAACACTTCACTAGTATCTTCCTGCAAAGTTATCCAACAGAAAAAGAAGCAAAGAAAACAGTAAAGCAAATGTACTGAAAGGGAGAATCGGTGTTCAGTTTTAGTGCAAGATGTGATGTAAAATGTCCACTTTGTAACCAGGAAATCAAGACACACAAAGAAAAGAAAAATGCATACTCAAGCAGAGAAAAAATGAATAATGGAAACCACTCATGATAAGTCCCAGAAATTGTGCTAATATGCAAGTGATCTAGTGCATCCATTATAAATAACTTCAAGGATCTAAAAGCCATGATTGACAGGTAAAGAAAATCATGATGATGATACGTGTATCAATGAAGAGGTAAAGGAGTCAGTGTTGTGTCACAGTGAGTTATCCCACTGCTTGTGATGCCCACATCCCATATCGGATTGAATCCTGCCTGCTTTGCTTCTCATGCACTTCCTTGTTAATATACCTGGTAGAGCAATGGAAGATATTCCAACTTCTTGGGCCTCTGCCACCCACATTAGAGACCCAGATGAAATTCTTGGCTCCTGGCTTTGGCTTGGACCTACCCTAGCTGTTTGGACAATTTGATTCCCATTTTCCATAAACTTTCTAAGGTCCCTTAGATGTAGAGTAGCTTTACTTTTTATTATTTGAGAAATGAACCAGTGTGTAATATGTATCTCTCTGTAGTTCTGCTTTTCAAATAAATAAATTTTACTTTTATAAAAATAGTGTTTATTTGAAAGGCAGAGTTATAGAAAGGAAAAAGCAGAGACAGAACGAGAGAACGAGAGAACGAGAGACATCCTGCATTGCTGGTTCATTCCCCAAACAGTTGCAAAACCTATGACTAGGCAAAGCAAAGAGCCAAGAGCTTCATCTAGGTCTTCGCCACTGGGTACAGGGCCCCAGCCACCTAGGCCATCCCTAGCTGCCCTCGCAGGCACATTAGCACAAAGTTGAATAAGAAGCAGTGCAACTAGCAGCCACATGAAATGTCAATGCTGTTGTGAGCAGCCTACCCCACACATTGTGCCACAACCCTGGCCCCAAGAGTAGCCTTATTTATAACCACTAAATAATAAGAAAAACAGATGCTCTTTACCTACAACTGGTGCCCTTATTCAGTACTGTCTCCCTCTTTCTATGCCTGTCCTGTGGTCGCTGAATAAAGAACAGACATCATAAATACTAAAGAGAAAAAAAATTAAAAAGTAAATGCAAAAGCCTGTATCAAATTATATAAGCTTCTGACTGACATGCAAACTCTAATATATACATTATCTGCATCAGTTTCAAATATTTTTGTGAAAGAATGAGTAGGTTCACTTTTGTCTTTGGGATAGAAAATAAATTTTTGGAAAAGAACAAAACGAAACAAAAGGTGACTGCATTGTGGTAAGAAAAACGTTGTTTCAGTTTTATTCCCTCAATTATAAAAAATAAGAACTGACGGAATGCTTTTCCCCCAAGACACTGCATCGTGAGGTCTTGCCTTAGAGGATTATCTGAAGGTAGGCCCATATGAAGGTGTTGAGAAAAGCAGCTATGATTGCAAAAGAGCTCAATGGAATGTTTTTTCACTGAAAAGATTGTATTCCTAAGTGCTGCCTTAGAAGGTTATTTGCAGAGGGTTTGTGAGTATAGAATACTTTAATTCTAAGGAAAGCATCCCCTGAGCATAAATAAGTAACCCAAAAGCACCCAAATTGTCATAATATATGGAGCAAATGTCGTGCATTACTTCACTAACAGATGTGTCAATCACTTGAAATTGCACATGATTGTCATTCTCTGCAGTAAAGTATCACATACAGAATCTGTAATGATTGTATGTCTGCCTAAATATCCAACTACTTACCTTGAAAATTACCATTATGAACTGAGAGTGGTCACTGGCATTTACAAAAATGACTTCAAGATCACCCATTCTGCATGCTTTGCTCCCTGAGTATGGTCCACTCACAGGCTGGAGCTTTCATAAGACAGTTTTCAAAGAACTGAGAATCGATAAACATTCCTGTTGTGTTCTGCTGATTACTGCGGAAATCCTTCCCTCTCTTATCCTGAGCCTTCTCTACTACTACTGTCCATCAAACATTACAAAGCATCTGCAGTCTCCAACACCATGAATTAAGCAGTAAATGAACTCTGTCTTATCTGCCCTTCACATAACATCAAAATATGAGTCTCTACCTCCTATGCTTTTTACTACCTTCAAATGCTAAAATACAGAATAAAGTGAAGGGAAGCATGTGATATCTTAAAATTAAAGAACAGGAGAAAAATCAGTGGATGCAGGATATAGGAGTATGGTGGAATTGTTTTCTTTCCTCAGATCTGAAATTGTAAAAACTGATTTTTATCATCAATAGCTATTTATAAAACGAAAAATGTAACTAGAATCTTGGGAAATGCTCTGAGTTTTTTGTCTTTTGGGTTTTTAGGAAATTTCTCTGGAACAAATTTTCTTAGCGTATACAGTGGTATTTTGTCTACTCTTACATGTGTTGTATGCCATGTGTATCTCTCCGAGGGGTTGAGGAAATTGGTACCTAGGGTACCAAAATATAAGTACCCAAATATGGTAGATGTATACCAGAAGCTAGAGATTGGAGACTGAAGTGGACCATACTTTACAAGAGAGATTCATCCTAGGTTACAGTCAAAAATAATAATAGTGCATCCTCGGACTACCAGCCTCCAGCATTTGTCATTGATACCACATCCAGTTTAATGTGTCAAGGACTACACACTAAGTATATACGTGGGGAGAGGTCACAAACTGTTTCTGTTTGCACTCAACTCTCAGAGTCGAAAGTTCAAACACGAGGTTAGATCTAGGAAGGCTGACTGCCAGGATAAGCAGCGTGGTCCTAATGTTAAGGGAAATTTCATGTGGAAAGATGAAGGCAACTTCCATTCTTGGCTCAGCCTGCTGTGCCAACAAGAGGGAGGGTACACAAGGAAAGACCTGACAAATGGTAGAAGCGCTATCTTAAGCGCAATTTTGAAACAGGGAAGGGAAGGCGGGAAGTAGAACAACAGTTAACCATCACAGCCTGGAATTCTAATACTGCCAAGCTTGTTCAAAACAAAATACCACACTCCCATTTTCATGATAAGCTGAAATGTCAGGCACCTGTCCTCTCGCTTCCTTGTGATAAAAATTCAGAGTTGAGGTTGCACTTTGATCTAGTCAAAGACAGCTTTCAGATAGTCCCATTTGCATTCCTTCAATGGAACTTTCAGATTTTTTTCTATTTTCTGATAAATTTGGAACTCAGGGAAGTGGAATTCATATTCCAAAAGGGGCTTCACCTAACCCCCCAGTTGCTATTCTTACTATGGTAAAATCAGAAACCAGCAGAAATTTGCAAAGAGACAAAATGGGGGGAGAAGCAATGTTGTATATTTTTAAAGGTAAATTTCGCAAGGGACAGTGAGTGACCTTAACAACTTACTAGCCCATCTAATTCCTTCCAATTGTCTGTTCTTTTTTTTAAGTTTTCCATGTTTAAAACATATTTATTTATTTATCTATCATTTTATGATACAGTTCCACAGGCTGTGGGATTTCATTTTCTCCCTCCCCAAATCCCTTCTTCTACTGTTTACACTTACATTATTTAAATAGTATAATCCTCCAAAACCTGTTGTAAGTAGATCAGTCCTCTATTTAAGTATATCTTGACCCTGGAGATATGGAAAATGGATTCCCAATGAAACTGTTAAACATATCTTGACATTAGGAGGCTGGACTCTTTGCTGCTGCCCACGACCTCTGCTCTTAATGCCAGTCTCTGATGGATTTTTCTAAGATTGTCCCCAGGGAGAAATGTTTACCTAAATAACAGAGGACATTAATGTTTTTCCCCCCAAAAATATGACATTGTTTTTAATAGGCCATCAGAAAGGCCAGGAACAATGAATACCCCCAAATAATGTAGATTTTAGTGTTCAGTAAGTAAAGTGACACTTTGACTTCCTGAGAGCATTAAACTTAAATATATACCAGTTTGTTTTCCACAGAGAGCCAAGGAAAGAGATAAGTCTATTAAAAAAAAGTGTTAGTAACAGGACAAACTCAAAGATGCTTCTCAATAGATACCTGTGCAAAGGCACCCTGATTATTTGGATTGAAATCGACATAATAATCACTCAGAATTAGCGTGCAATACATCAAGAGGCTTGCAGCTTGACAAAGATCAGAAGCAGCAGAAAAAGAGAGGTGCACTAGTGATGTTCTCAGAGAACCGCCTGTAGAAAGCCAGGCCCCGGCAGGAAGGCCTGAAGACGCCTTACACTTCACATTAACACTTCACTAACACAGTCATTGTAAGTCAATAACAAGTTAAAAAGAAATAACCAAAATAAAACAACCATGGGGAGGGGGCATCTGTTTTTTGTTTTGGCTTTTTTTTTTTTAGTTTCTACCACTTATGCACTGAAATGCCCAGGTTTTGGCAAAAATTCCAAGGAATGTAAAGATATGCAGGAGAAAATTAGACAGCAGAAACCAGAAACCTGCCAAGAGAAGCCCTGGATATTTTATAGTAATACATAAATACTCTTATGAAAAATGTTATGAAATGTATCTTCAGACATGTATATCATGAAAGAGATATACATTTAAACATCATTTTCTCAAGTTTAAAATACAATGTCCGGGCCTGATGCAGTAGCCTAGTGGCTAAAGTCCTCACCTTGCAAGCACCAGAATTGCATATAGGCTTTAATTCATGTCCCAGTTTCTCCACTTCCTATCCAGCAAGCTGCCTGTGGCCTGGGAAAGCAGTAGAGGATGTGCTGTGCGTTGATACTTTTACCTAATGGAGTCTATGACTGCACAACAAAACAAATATAAATATGTCATCATAAAAATTAAGGTCAGAGGGGTAGATAGAGAAAGAAGAATGTGTGGGAAAAGGTATGGAGTGGGAGGCATTGGCTCATAAATACGTATTATGAAGTACATGAAATTTGTTAACTTTATATAAATAAGGAGATGAATAAACAACAAGAGGAGGGAATTTGGGAAATTTCAACAAAAAGGTCTGACTATAACACAAAAATAGGTTTTGTAAAAGTAATGTTACTGTAAACGTGACAATGTGTTTGATGCATAGTAAAACGACAAACAATATTTACCCTGTGGAATTTACATAACAGCGTTCCCTGAAGTAGACCAACAAGACTGGCATATAAATATGTGTTGTGGTTTACCTGTACTCTAGCAAAACCATTTGCATATATGTGAGTGCATGAATTCCCCCATGGTGCCATGATACATGTTGTTTGTGTAGAATGTTACTCCCTCCAGGGGTTTCAATCATACACGATAATTAATGATTGTCACTTCCTGGAGTAGAGTACCACACACGGCATGTCACCATTGATACTGAAAATATCTGTTCTATAAAATACATAGTTAAGAAAATTAAGTAACTTAGATAAATATACACAAATTACTTTTCTGAAACCATACATTATAATTAGAATGCATAACAAACTAAGAATTGCATAAGAGAAATCCTGTAACTCACTAAAATGGGAAAAAGTCTCAGTAGATACCTTATTATAGAAAACTGTGAATGGCAAATAAGTACATTAAAATATTCCAAAACACTTACTGTGCTCTAGAACACATAACAAAAAATAAGACAGAACACACACACACACACACACACACAATGTAAACACAAAATAGCACTGTGAATACTAGACACACAGACACACATACAATGGTTACAATAATAACAAATAAAAAACAATTTTAACCTTTTGCCTAAGTAAAATTCTAGAAAAGATTGAAATATGGCAATACATGTAAATTATTAATGCAGACAAAATACCATACCAAACCCTTCCTAAATTTCTATTCAGAAATACAGGAGAAATATTTCAACTTAATTTTTGTGTACCACACAAAGAAGTGAAATTTGTGTCTAAAAAACAACAAAATAACATTTTGTCAATGAGAAAAATTTCCTAAGAATTATGAAAAAAATTTAGTAAATTGATAAAGAATATGGATTTATATGCATTTTGAAAAGTGAGATCTTTGAGAATTTTGAGGAAAGAAAGTGTTTGAATACTGAAAAAGAAAATCCGAACTTTATCAGGGGTAATGAACTGAGAAGCAGGGAAGAATTGAATGCGTCTCCAATAATAGCTTTGAAAACACTGAGAGGAAGCTATGGGTAAGAGCAGGTTAAAGAATTTGGAGAACGGATCAAGAAAAAGTATCTATAAAAGGGGGAAAATACTCCACAGCCAAAGGGGAACATCACTAGCACAATGCAAGTCTTGATTACTTTTCCGTCAGGCAACTTCAGAAAGGGGATATGAATCATAGAAGCAACACACATCTTTGTTTCATTTGGTAGCAGTTTTCTTCTTAAGACTACCACTTAGAATTCGTGTCTGAATAAGCACCTAGGAGAATTTCCTTGTGGGAGGCTAGCACCAGGAAACAGAGAGAGACAACACTGTTTTCTTGGGAGAATTTACATTTGCGTGCAACAGAAGATGTCGATCATCTCTGTTGTGCATGTTTTATGTTAGTCTGTTTGCAGAGGCACCAATCATGTTTAATTATGTATGATCAGCTTTCTCTGTAGCAGAACATCCCGCACACAACTTACAGATGGAAGTCCTACCTGAACACCTACTTGAGCCCTTTTGAAATGACCACTTTTCAGGCTGTAAGTGTCTGCTCATATTTGTTCACATGGCCTTTGCAACATCAAACCACTGTCTTTCTACATCCCTCCCTCCTTCGTGCTAGTCCCTCATGTGTTACAGGTGTTACGTGGCAGTGTTCAGAACTGAGAATCATTAAGACTTGTCTGCATTCTCTTGATAATCAAAGAAGTAACTCTGCCTGCTTCTTTCTCCATTATTGTAATAATACATTAATGGGCAGTTTCAAGTCGCCAGATTTGATAGTTAAAAAGAAAATGTGCTGCAACACTCAATGCCAAAATTATCACTCAGAGATCTAAGGCATTCTACATTGGCTACTTCCTTAACTTAAAAACAACTGAAAACTTTCAAGGTCATCAAATAAAAAGAAGGAAAATAATTACTTATGCCTAAGTTATAAAATAGAAATCTCTTCCTCACCCCAAGTTTGGAGTAAAAAGAAGCCCATATTCTTTATCAGGAGTGATTCACAACAAAGGTGTAAACGAGTCTTAGGGTGCCCAAATACTTGTGTTTATTCCTGGATTTCCTGAAGATTTACCTAGAGAATTGTTGCTTTGAGCATGCTTTTGCATTTTTCATCTGTGACACATGTCACTAGATGACTGGGTTTCCATGTAAATACTGGTCATTGCACAGCAAAATACAGGGAAACAAGTATGTTGATCTGATCCTGGAGTCTGTGGATTAAGGGAAATTTTGATCTTAAGGCATTTTTTTCTTGTTAATTTTGTATAAACTTCACATTCATTTCAACTCACAAAAATTTTCCGCTTAAAATTACTACTGTGTATAAATTGAAATTTAAAACTATATATACATATGTGCACAGTTTGAAAATGTAAAACATGTTATAATGTAAGTATATGTACATATGTATATATACATATATATATATATACACTCATAAAAAAATACCCGAAGTTCTTAGAAAGATATTCAAGTAAAACAGTTTCAAGGTTTAAATTAAAGTGCTTTGTGTATGTATGTGTGTGGGGGGGTTTAATCAACAATGCTGAAAGTTATTTTTAAATATGTAAGGGTAAATTTGTGAAGTCTTGTATCTGGTTTATATGTTTTTTTTTTATTAATGCAATTCTGGATACTAGGTTTTAGGAAATAATGTTAATGTCCAAAAGTCTCGAAATCTTCCTTATTAGCAAAATTATAATATTAGATACTATAGATAAAAGAAATTCCGTATTTTTTGTAGTGGTACTTCAACTTTCCTCAGCATTATTAGTCCCCACCCTCTTATTTCCAATGAAATGCCTCGAAGTCCTATACTTACCCTATGAATGTTTTTATTCAAAATGAGAAACATCACTTTCTTCTCCATTTTTCATGTCAGATAAAATAGCATTAATTGGTACTAGGAAAGGCCCCAATCTAGTATTGATATTGTAGATCTTCTCAGACTCATTGCTGTGTATCTGTCCAATTCATACTTCCTTCTTCTCCAACTCTTATGCTGTCTTGTGCTGGGCCCTTCTATATCCTGTCTTATAGCAACACAGAACTACAACATTAGTGATAGCTATGGCCTCCAAAGGTCCATGTGGTGGATGTTTAGCTACCCATGTGTCAGTATCAAGAGATGGTAGAGCCTAGTTAGATGGGACTAGGTCACCCTTCACTTCAGGTGATCGGGTTATGTTTTGGAGGACTGCGTTAGTTACTCTGTAAGCAGGTAGTTATGTTATAAATGATATTTACCTTCCTCGATCCAATGTCACACTTCTTTGATCATCCTGTGATCTCCTTTTCTCACAAAAATTTTGTGATGCTATCTTGCATCAAAATTTCACCAGAAATTGATGCAGGCAGCATGTTCTTGCCCTTTAAAGCTATGAGTTGAAAAAACAATTTTAAACAAAAATGAAGCATGCACTCTCAGAAACTTTGCTAAAATAATATTTAACACATAAATCCATAACAGCCATATATGTGATTTAAGTTGAAATTCACTTTTAGACATACCTGTATGCAGCCTCCATCAGTTTGATGGGCATCTAACTTCTAAGTGCTCAGTCTTCGATTTTTATTCCTCGTGGTCAAAGGTCATTAGTGTCAACTAAAATATGATTTTAATTGTTTTCAATTTCTTATTGCTGTGTTTTAGAAACCTTCCAGGAAGCAGAAAACTTCTCTGCCTTAAGCAGCTGAGCACCAGTTATTTTTATCTTCCCCCCTCTCTATTGGCCTGCATTTTGAATATCTTGCACAGTTTGTCACCCTGTTGTATATGCTGTGTACTCACATTTTCTCTTCACTTCACAAACCAAAATACCTCATTGTTTGTTTCTCCAGTTTAAACCTGTTTCTCTTTAGCCATACTTCCTTAAGATAGAGGCTTATCTTCTTTAGGACACATTTTCATTAGGGAATTCAGCAGGAAACACGTTGAACTTGTCAAGCATTACCTTACTCAGAAAGGTGCACCTCACAATATAATATATATGATTGGCACCTACCTAAGTGAGGCACTGCACACAACACGATTTTCCATCCAATTTATCCTATAGCTATGTAGCTCTTTATGAATGTGTCCAATCCTCCCAGCCATACATTTCATGGGGTCCATCATATGTATTATAAGGCTTTGATGGTGCCTATTCTGTTGCCCTCCAGCTTTCACGGAGGAGGCAAGTTTCCCCTTCTTTCTCTATGTACCCTTGGATAAGTTCTCATATGTCAGAGAATAAGCTTCTTCCTGTTGTTTTTCTTTTTCATTTAAGGAATATCTTGATCCTCTATAGCCCTTTTCAAGTTATTCTAGTTTATCCATGGATAATACATCACCCAAAATAAACTACACTTAACAAAATTGTTAAGAGAAAAGCAATAACCCAATGTTCCCAACACCTTCACACATTTGGCACCACCAAGTTCCTTCCTTACAAAACAACCTCAAATCCTGAAAAAGAAAGGAAAAATGTACAAATATTGAAAGGGGATAAATAATTTCCAGTGTCTCTTGACAGGAAACACCCAAATTAAGAGATGACTGTTCAATTGTAAGACAGAGAGATCAGCTCAAATTGAAGGAATGTCCGTTTTCCTTCTCTGAGCTGTAGCTTATCTCAGCTCTTGACCAAAATCTTGCTTTTAACACATTTCCATTTTGTCAAATGAGTCCCCAACAGTCGAATTTGCAGATGAAACAAAACAGGAAAGAATATAAAAATGAGAAAGGAGAACAAACCAATCATTATTGAAACAAACCATTCATTATTGAAAATAATGAAAGTTATGATGCTTAATTATTACAAACAGGGAGAAGAGGAATTGAAAGCATACTTCTAGTTCAGTTATTCATGATGGGGAGTGAGAGACTCAGGGAGAGATCCTTAAGTTGGAGTTTCCTTCATCTCTCTTTCTTTTCCTTTAATAGGTTAAAACAAAGTGTCAAGCTTTCATCTCACACAATTATTAGAAATAACACATCTTCAATAAATGCATTTGTGCCCTCTGTGACTTAAGCATTTGTTCTGTGATTACAAATTTTTTATGGATAAAGTCTCTATGGCTGCTTTTATCACTAATAATCTTTTGATTAGTACTTAATGGGCAGTTAAGGAATTGCAGGATAATACTTACTTTTGGGGTTTCTACAGACCTGGGAATTAAGATAAACAGGAAATTACTCACAGAGATCCAGTTCCCTGGACTGAAGGGCTCACTTATCTTTTGGAGTTAAGGGTCACCTTCCCTCACCCAGCAACCCCACTGTTGATAAAAGCTTCCATTTTTTATGGTTTGGTCTACACAAGGAAGACTATAGCTATGATAATTCTCATGCATGGTCTAACATCTTTATGAGATTGTTTATATGAAAGACAAAAGAATTCCTCTAAACACACGCTGTTGCTGACTTTGTCATGAGAAACACTCTCATGTATTTTTTCTCTCAAATGATATATGTGCTGCTGCCCTTAAGTGTTTTGGATAGGTGAAGAATTGACTGCAAAGGCTGTTATTTAGAGTCATAAATCTAAAACATTCCTCAGACTATTAGGAAAGGAATTGAAGTGGGTTGTTGCGAGTAGAACCTACTTTCAACAAAACAGTTTCAACAGCTATGACCAAGTCCAGAAGCAATGCTCAACAGTGAAATTTCTGATTAGTCACCATATAATAACTATACTTGAGGTAATTACATCACTCACATTAGCTTTTTTTCCATGTATCCTCTAGGGATGTAAATGTTCCTAAAAACTATTCTGGACTACCTCACTATCAAATAAGATTTTCTACATATTCAAGAAACTTTCTCCTCTAGCTCTCTCTTTCTCTGACTCCCTCTTACCCTCCTTCTCTCTCTAGCCCTTTCCTCCCTTCCTAATTCACCGATACACTTTTCCAGCAATAGATTTGCAATTGAATGTGCAACAGTCTTCAGTGATGTCACATTTAGATTATGTGTATCTAGAGCAGTCAGAATTTCTGTCCCATGAATCCTTAGAGCTTGTGAAGGAGAAGGGAATATACCACATGAAGTAGACACATACTACATATGGATATGTGATATAAGGAAGAAAAATAGAAAAAGTCCCTTCCTTGTTGGTAGCAACCTAAGCAACCTAGAAGTGAAGCAGGAGTAAAGCCTGAAGCTACTTGTGATGCAATAATACGAAACTACCAGTTTTCCACAACTATGAAACTGCAAGAGGGCTTTACTGGTAGAACCAATCTGCCAACATTCCTACCCCGGAAAATAAGATGTGTTACCTGTTTCCCATAAATTGCTCCAGTTCTGCAGAAGCTCTCCAATTATGGACTCTCTCTCTTTCAGGAAACGGGGCTGAAAATAGAAACCCACAACAAATAAAGCAAGAAAAACCGTTTATTTTCTTCATTATCAAGAGTTTTGAAGTATAGTTCCTCCTTGTCAATCTGTCTTTCACATAATAGCTAAAAATAAGAAAATAAATGTGCAAATAATACATCAATATGTAATAGTGATAAGCTAATTAAGACTTTAACTTCATTAATAATCTGGTAACTTCAAACATTATCGAAGTTAATCCAGAAAAGAAGGAATCTTGGTTTTGTAGAGATGCACTGGTGAACAGAGAGAAACATCTTAATCACACATCATGACATAGTCTCGTCTTTCCACATCCTTCCCACTCTTTTAAAAGTTTGATTTTATTTCAAAGGCAGAATTACAGAGAGAAAGACAGGGAGGAGAGAAAAATTGGTTCTCCATCCGTTGTTTCAGTCCGCAAATGACTGCAACAAATGGGACCGGGTCAGGGCAAAGCCAAGTGCCAGGAACTTCTTCCTAGACACAGATGCGAGGGCAGAAGCACTTGAGTCAAACTCCGCTGATTTCACAGAAGCATTCACAGAATGCTGGATCAGAAGCAGAGCATCTGATACTTGAAGTGGCACCCATGTGAGAAAGTAGTAATGCAAGCCACAGGTTAATCTGCACGCCACAGTAACAGCACCTCCACATCCCCTTTTAAGACTAATGTAAATCCATCATAAAATGCATGTGAATGTTACTCTGGAAGGCCTCATTCCATATTTCTTCAAACTTGCAAGGCATTTATTGGGATTGCTGATATGACCTAGCCCACGGAGCTCAATGCTTTAAGGAAGGGCAATTGTGTGCAGGAACTTACATAAGGTTGCCACCTATGTTGTGCTTAGTTAACATAATTACTTTCAACTCCATTTTTTGCTGTAGTTATATTTATCTTTTACTTCCATTTCTAAGGACTATCATATTAAACCTTAATATATAAGTGCAATGATGAAGATATTGTAATATTTGCTGACAAATAGACACTGATCACTGGAATGTAATGGAAACCTCAGGAGTGGATCCGTACAATTATGGCCACCCAGCTTTGGACATTGTTGCAAAAGCAATTCAGCTAAATTAGTGTTCCTAATAAATATTGCTGGAATAGCTGGACCACAATAAATTAAAGAAACAGAAATCACATGTTATACATCTTAAACAGTTAACAGACTCAAATTAAAAATGTTATATAATAATACTTTCCGGAAAAAGAATATGAGAAGAAATTTTGGGGGTTTAAAGACAAGCAAGTAGATCATAGGCTTGATATTGAAAGGATAATCCTCAAAAATAATACACTGGACCCTATAACATTTTTAAACAGCGATTTTGTCATTGGAATGCTCACTTAATTGGATGACAATACGAGCTATAACTTGGGAGAAGATATGTTCAAATTACATATTCAACGAAGCAAACATGTATAGAATACAGGTATAAGTCACTTAAAAACTTTTAACAGGAAGATATTACAAAATTAACAAATCATTTTAAAAGCTGTTTCTTCACAGAGGATATAAAGATGGCAAATCTGTATATAAAATGATGCTTGCTGTTATTAGCTGTGAGGTCACTGAAAAATCAACCTACAAAAGATATGACACCCTTTTCAGAATGGCAAAATCAGAAATTATTAGAATTCCAAATGTCAGGGAGAATATAAAGAAATGGAATGTGTCATATATTGATGATGAAAATATAAAATTAAGCAGGCATGCTGAAAAACAGTTTGGAATATTTTAACATTAATCATTCAAGTATAATACAGCTCAGAAATTGTACTCTTGGATACTTATATCAGAGAAATAAAAATTATGTTCACAAAAAATGCACATGTGGTAACTTTATTTATAATAATCCCAAAGTAGGATTAGCACATATTTTTCGAGATGACTGTCTAAGCAAGTTATATTTCCATTGTATTTATATATGAATCAGAACAGATATAAACAAATTAATTATGTATACCACAGTCTTGACAAATGTCCCCGGCAATTTTCTTTAGTGAATAACAAGCAATTCCATCAAGTTAAAAACATGATGATGGAAGCCAGAGATGTGAATGTGATGACAAATTACGGATTAGTAATATGTTTAGGGATGAAGCCAGAAGACATGGTGTGGTCACAGAAGTTAAACATATGTGGAATGATTTAGTGTTTTGACTGGTAGTGGATATAGCAGATAACACAGTATATAATAAAAACATACAGAATTTAACACCTACTCAAATGAACTTCATATGGAAAAATCTGAATAAAATTATTAAATTTATAAATGTCAGCTTCCTGGTTTTTCTTTCTTTCCTTTTTTTTTTTTTTTTTAGCATTTTCCTAAAGTTTCACAAAATGAAACTACCGGATGAAACTGCATGAGATACACACTGATGGGAGAGAGGAAAAAGTGTCTGGTCAGTGTAAGAAGGAGTAGCCGTGAGTACAAGGAGCAGCAGGAGGAAGGCAGGTGCAGCACAGTGATGGCTTAGATCAGTGGAGCTTACAGGAGGCCTCAGGAGAGAAACCAGAAGCTGCAAGAAAAAAAAAAACAAAACTGTTGAAAATAGCAATGGTTTGTAGCCTGCAGTCCGAGAGGAGGTGAGCACAAGAAGGCATCCCAACCACCAAACACCTGGAGAATTTGGAGCCAGTACAAAGAAAAGCGAAGCAGGTAGACTCCTGCAGGAGCTTACCAAAGAGGTAGTGTGTGCAAAAAGCACAGAACACTGAACCCAGCACCTGTGGAAGGAGGCAAATCAGAGTGGAATTTTGCCAATTGATTGTCCCCAGATTGGAACAGTCTCACCATTGAGAATTAAGTCTTTGGGGGAAGGAGCCACTGGGGAGCAAACCAGCCTTGGAAAGGACCCGGGAATTGAAAGCAGAGTCCACTCTGCACCCAGAAGGTTCATTTCATAAACCCCCCTGAGAGATAGATACCAGGTTCAACCAAGAAAGGGAAGGTGGAACCCTGCGGGGGCAGGGAGGACAGGTGGCAGAAACTGGATCGGGATCACCTATATGAATCCTGGAGTAAACCACAGTGAAAGCCCAAGCACATTTGCAGAGACTGGGATTAGGACCCTGAAGCTTGGATTTCAACACCCAGAGCACTTGCAAGGTAGGCGGGGGAGGGCAGTAAATGCTGTAGCAGCCCACACCAGTGGTGGGAACACTCTGGAGGCATGCTGCAGCAGTCCAGGACACCACAGGAGGGAAACAGAGAGCTGCAACTGGCTATCATGTGAGGGCAGTGCATAGGCCAGCAGCAGAAACATTCCAGAGGTATACTAACCCTGGGAGAGAATCAGTGAGCCTGAAAGGCAGGGTGACTATTGGCACAGCCTTGGGAGAGGTAGGAAGGAACAAAGTTGCTGACCTATGCCCAGGGCTAAGTGAGGCATCCAGGGTGGCACTGTTTGCAGAGACCAAAGCTTAAGACCAAGCTCCCCCCCCGCCCGCCAACTGAACAAATAACACAAAAATACAGATATCATCTCAAGTCAAGAATAAACAACAATCTATCTGTTTGTACGGAATGGGAACAGGAAAATCTACCTACAGATTTGGGAGCATTTAAACACCATTTAAATTTTAGAGTTACAGGATGAGACACTGAGGATTTCCCAGACAAAGAATTCATGATGAAACTCGTCAGAAACATGAAAAAAGACAAGAATTGAAGAAATTTAAGAAATATATCACAACAGACATACACATTATAAAACAGAATCAAATTGAAAAACCTGAACTGAAGAACACAATAGAGGAAAATAAGAAAGAATTAGAGAGCCTCAATAGAATGAGAGAGGCATACAACTTACCAACACCTGTGGGATGCCACAAACGAAGTCATAAGAGGAAAATTTTTCACAATTAATGCTTATATTATGAAACAAGAAAGGCATCATTGAATGAGTTAACCATACATCTAAAGGAGTTAGAAGAAATAACAGCAAAACAAACCCAAGATCAACAGAAAAAAAAAAGAAATAATCAAAATAAGAGGAAAGAAAATAAATAGAGACCAAAAGATCAATACAGAAAATCAATGAAACTGGGCTCGGCGGCGTGGCCTAGTGGCTAAGGTCCTTGCCTTGATCCCATATGGCCGCTGGTTCTAATCCTGGCAGCTCCACTTCCTCTCTATCTCTCCTCCTCTCGGTATATCTGACTTTGTAATAAAAATAAAATAAATCTTTAAAAAAAAAACTATGCTGGAATTATTTCTAACGAAAAAAAAAAAAAAAAAAAAAAAAAAAGAAAATCAATGAAACAAAGAGTTGGTTCTTTGAGAAAATAAACAGAGCAGATATCCCACTAGTCCATCTGATTCCCCTCCCCCAGAAAAAAGGGACAGGGCACAAATCAATAGACTCAGAGAAGAAAGAAAGAAAGAAAGAAAGAAAGAAAGAAAGAGAGAGAGAGAGAGAGAGAGAAAGAAAGAAAAAGAAATAAAGAAAGGAAGAAAGAAAGAAAGAAAGAAAGAAGGAAAGAAAAAAAGAAAGAAGGAAAGAAAGAAAGAAAGAAAGAAAGAAAGAAAGAAAAGAAAAGAAAAGAAAAGAAAAGAAAAGAAAAGAAAAGAAAAGAAAAGGGGCCCGGCGGCGTGGCCTAGCGGCTAAAGTCCTCTCCTTGAATGCCCCGGGATCCCATATGGGCGCAGGTTCTAGTCCCGGCAGCTCCACTTTCCATCCAGCTCCCTGCTTGTGGCCTGGGAAAGCAGTCGAGGATGGCCCAAAGCTTTGGGACCCTGCACCCGCGTGGGAGACCTGGAAGAGGTTCCTGGTTCCCGGCATCGGATCGGCGCGCATCGGTCCGTTGCGGCTCACTTGGGGAGTGAAACATCGGATGGAAGATCTTCCTCTCTGTCTCTCCTCCTCTCTATATCCGGCTTTCCAATAATAATAAAATCTTTAAAAAAAAAGAAAAAAAAGAAAAGAAATAAAGATAGACAGATGAAGGAAGGAAGGTAGAACAACAGATATTTCGAACATATACAGACTAATCAGGGACTACTGTAAGCAAGTATACAGCAACAAATCAGAACACTTTCAAGAAATGGACAGATTCTTGGGTACATACCACCTACCAAAACTGAGTCAGGAGATAACAAAAATGTGAAGAAATGTATAACCAAGAAGGAGACCGAATCAGTAGTCAAATCCCTTCTAACAAAAAAATCCTGGTACTAGATTTCACTGCTAAATTCCATCAGACACTCTAAAAATTTACCCCAACTCTTTACAATCTATTCAAAACAACAGAAAGGAGGCAGTCCTTCCAAGCATTTTCCATAAAGCCAAAATCACCTTAATACTAAAGCCAGGTGGAGACACAAAGAGAAAGAAAGTTATAAACCGATATCCCTGATGAATATAGATGCAAATTTTTTTCAACAAAAAAATAGCCAGTAGATTTCAACAATACATTAGACAGGTCACTCATCAGGACCAGGTGGTATTTATCCCTGCCATGCAGGGTTGGTTAAACACAATAATGTGATACACCAAAATAAATAAATCTTTAAAACATTAAGTGTGATACACTACATCAATTGAAGAATAAAGACCATATGATCATCTCCATAGATGCAGAGAAGGCATTTGATAAAATTCAATACCACTTCATGTTTAAAAAATAGTAAGTGAATTAGGCATAGAAGTAATATTGTACAACATAAAGCAACCTACCAAAAAATGCCAACAACATACTGACTGGGGAAAAACTGGAAAGTTTTCCACCAGGATATGGAACAGACAAGATTGTCTGTTATCACCATTGTTATTCAACAAATTGGAAGACCTTGCTAAGGTTTTGTTAGTGAAGAAGAACAAATTAAAAATTCATATTGGAAAAGAGGAAGTCAAATTATCTCTGTTTGCAGATGACATGATTCTAAACATAGCAGCATCAAAAGATTAGATCAAGAGACTGCTAAAATTTAGGAAGCAAATTGATGGCCCTAGTTTAAACAAATAATTCCAGGGTTGAAAAAGAACTAGTTGGTACAGTCTTTGTTAAAATAACAAAGAAGATCCTTAAATACCTTGGAACAAGCCTAACTATAGATGTAGAAGAACTCTATGATGAAAATTACAAAACACTGAGAAAAGAAATAAAAGAGTTTTAAGAGATGGAGAAATATATATAACATTCCTGAATAGCCAGAGTCAGCATCATCGAAATGTCTGAAAGTAATACACAGATTCAATGCAATCCCAGTCCAACAACATTCTTCACAAAGCTGGAAAAAATGACACAAACATTCATATAGAAATACCAGAGACCAATAATAGCCAAAGCTATCTTGAACAATAAGTGCCAAGCTGGAGAAATTACAATTCCAGATATCAAGACATATTTGAGGGCAGCCATCATCAAAACATCTGGTGCTGCTACAGAAAGAGAGAAGATCAATAGAGCAGAAGAGAAACACCATAAGGGAGCCCACACATGTAGGACCAACTAATTTGACAAGAGAATGGAAGATAACACAGAATAAAAGCTTGTGTCTGGGGTCCTCATCTTGCATTTGCCGGGATCCCATGTGGGCACCAGTTCAAGTCCTGGTTGCTCTACTTCCCTTCCAGTAACCTGCTTGTGGCTGGAAAAGCAGTGGATGATGGCCAGGATCTTTGGGACCCTACACCCATGTGGAGAATCTGGAGGACACTCCTGGCTCCTAGCTTCAGATTGTTTCAACGCCAGCTGTTGTGACCACTTGAGGATTGAACTGATAGATGGAGGATTTTTGTCTCTGCTTCTCTCAGTAAGTCTGATTTTCCAATAAAATATATATAATGTAAAAAAAAAGGTTTTTCTCTTTAAAAAATGTTTTTAGTACAATCAAATAGCAGCCTGCAGAAGTAAGAAACAAGACACCCACCTGTCAATGTATAAAAAGATCAAATCAAAATGAATAAAGGATCTAAATCTATTCCCAGAAACCATCAAATTAATAGAAGAAAACATAGGAAGCATGCTACAAGATAGAGGCATAGGCAAAGACTTTCTAGAAAAATCATCACAAGCACAGGCAGTTAAGTCCAAAAAATCAAATGGGACCACATCAAACTGAAAAGCTTCTGTATGGCAAGGTTAACAGTCAGCAGAGTGAAGAGGCAGCCAACAGAATGGGAGAAATATCTGCACACTACACAACATATAGGGGGAGCTAATATCCAGGATTTACAAAGAGCTCCAACAACAGCAAAACATCCCCGTTAAGAAGTAGGCAAAGAAACAAGCTGACACTTTTCAAAAGAACAAATTCAAATGGGTAACAGACATGAGAAAATGTCCAAGTTCACTAGCAATAAGTGAAATACGAATAAAAAAATACATTGAGGTTCTGCCTAACTCCAGTGAGAACTACCTCCATACAAAAGTCTACTAACAACAACTGCTAACAAGGATGTGGGAAAAACGGTTCCCTACTCTGCTGCTGGTGGGATTGTACACTGGTGCAGCCACTTCGGAAGTCAGTATGAAGAGTGTTCAAGCAACTGAAAATTCATTTCCATATGACCCAGCAATCCCACTCCTGAGACTATGCCCAAAATAATTGAAACTTACACATAATAAAGCAACCTGAATTCCTATATTCATTGCAGCAGAATCAACAATAGCAGTCATGGAAACAAACTAGATATCCAAGCAAGAGGACTGGATAAACTGTGGTGCATCTACTTTATGGAATATCACCTAACCATTAGAAAGAATGAAATTCTACCACTTATAAAAAAGTGTTTGCAACTAGAGACCATTATGCTCATTGAAATAAGACAATCCACAAAAGATAAATATCATATATTCTCCCTGATATAATTTTCATTCAAAATACAAAACAAAAATATATAGAAATAAATAGGCATACACTTGTAATCATACAAACGATTGATGTAATGGAGACCAGAGTACTAGGACTCAAAGAATATCCACAATATGCATCTTTATTATTGAATAAAAGTACCCCCCAAAACAAACAAACAAAAACCTGTCAAACCTACCTAGACAACAAAACACTAAATCTGTGCCCTTGCTTACACTGAAGACACACGTGAAGAGCACAATGCTGGAGCCAAGGAGATCGCTGAGAGACTGCAACAGGGATGGGAGAAGGAGAGGGTGTTACGGAAGGGGGACGCTCTATATCTACAAAACTGTAAAAATGGAACATAAGAATAAATAAAGAAAGAAGATTCATATGTTTAAGTGCTTGTAATCCAACAGGCACTCTGCTAGGTTTCCAGGAAATAATAAAAACACATGCAAGCACACAAAAAGAGATAAAGAGATATACAAGGATTTTTCTGTATAATCTCTCATAACTAACTGCATGTGGAACTACAAGTAATTTACTAAAGCAGTCATTTCGGAAGAATACTTTAGCAGCTTCTTATGCTCACACAATTAAAGCTTAAAAGTCTGGAAACAATGAAAGCAGCGGTTTTGCTGGGAAGCGCCTACAAATCATGCAGGTAATAGATACAGTATGTGAGCCGTTGATGTCTGTAATCTATACTAGCACATTGTTGTTTGCATTTTATTTTAAATTCTAGAAGGTAATTTTTACTGTACACTAAATGTAGTTAGAATTAAAATCACTTTTAATCATATGGTTTCAAAAAGAAAATGAAATTCTTCATGAGCTAAGAAAGCCTTGTTAATGCACAGCAACAAAATGAAACAGACAAGAAAGGCACTAATGTTTTCTCAGTCTCTCTGTGTTTAAATTTTGCAACCTTTGGTCTTAACTTTCTTGTCCACAGCTGGAAAATTTTCTTGAACTACCATGGACATGAGCAGGGCTTTTCTGATCACAACTTGTTCTATAGTCCCATGAAAGGCAGAGTTGGGAATAAATCTACTAAGAAAAAATACACACTCTGGGTTTACTGTACATGACAGTGAAATAAATAATCAGTTCTATTTTATATGACTGGTCTTTAAGGCTTTTTGATTAAAGCAAAAACAAAGTTAGAGGACAATTATTCTTATAGTGTACTGAGAGCCCTATATTAGCATATGGGCACTCTCAAAGGACTACTGTAATTATTTTGATCACTGTGCTTTTAAGTACCACACTATAAGCCTTTGTACAGCAGAAAACTAATATTTTTACTTTGAAGATAATGGCAAAATTTGAGCTAACTGCTTCGAGTTTACCTATTAAATGTTTTAATAGACACCCTTAGGTTATTATAAAACATTCTGTCCCTGCATCAAGAGGCCCTTGGTTCTCCTTATCAATGATATTCTCTGTTCCACCGAATCAAGGGCTAGCAAACCCCACTTCCCGAATGTGTTCAGCTCAAACTACTAACAATTGAATATAATAATGATGATGACAACTATAATTTTAACTACAACATTCGAAGTTTTGGACTCATCAATATCTTTATAAATAATGAATCTCAAGTGTGAGGTGAATAAAAATCATAACTTAAGGCTCTGTGATAACAGAATGGAGAGCTAACCATGCGTGAGAGGTGAAAGGAGGCCTCCTTGAAAAGTGACAATTGAGAACTCAAGGATAGATACCTAAGCAAATACAGGTGGGTGTAAGAATTGAATAAAATATGCAGGTATAGGAAAAATCATCTTGAAAGCCACAAAAGCCAGAAAGATACGTGGGAATTTAGGGTAGGGGAGCATCAGAAGAATCTAAAGACATACGGATGGTCCAAAACCAATGGAAAGTTAGAAGTTATGTAAAACTCCTGATTTTAGGCAACTTAAAGTGAAATAAATCTTGTACATGTTATGAGATAGATAGATACCTACATATGGATAAATGAAGAAGTATGGATAAATTAAGAAGTATGGATAAATAAAGGCCAGGTAAGAGGCTTCTGAAATGCACAATAAACCACAGTACCGTTGATGAAAAGTGATCACTAAAATAGAGATGGTAAGGGATAATATGCAGGAATAGTGGGAGGGGTATGGATCAAAAATTACCTTAAGATGTCTACCTCCTGGAGCTGGACTAACTATAATATTAGCAAATATTAGTTTAATCTTTGACATGCCTTGCTTGAAATGCCTGTGATGTATCAAAATATAAATCTATAAATATATATAAGCATCTAGAATGTGGATCTTGAACCGAGACAAGAGATTTAATATGAAATATTTATTTGAAGAATTTTTTTCAGAAATTAACCTGCCAGGTGATAGTACCTAGGAGAAAGTAGAGTGGGAAAAAAAGCACAGAATGAACTGCCAAGGCACTCTTGCTTTTAAGTATCATGGAATAAAAGAAAGACGATCTTGTAAAGGACTATGGCAAAAAAAAAAAAAAGAAACAGAAAAGTACAGGGGAAATGAAAAAAAGCAGTGATTATGGACACAGTGCATTTCAAAACTGAAATAGCCACATTTTATTTAAAATTCAACTAAGATGAGAATTGAAAAGTTAATTGTATTTATATATAGTATCAAGTTTTCTTCAATGCGCATAATAGTACAATTATAATAACAATATATGATACATATTGATTAGTTTTCAAATGTATGTTTTTTGTCACAGTGGCATCATCATCATCTCTATTTCACAGAAAAATAGATTGAGAAACAGGAAGGTTAAATAATTTGCTAAGGTCATGTAGCTAAACAAATGGTGGATTTGGGAGGGGAATCTATGTGTGTCTTAATTCTGTGTAAACATAAATTTTACACTAATATTCTTCTTCCTGAGGTAATAAAACAGCACAATGAGGAGCATGGTAAGCAAACAAGGAGCTGAAATAGGTATGGGCCAGAGGTTGGAAAAAGTAACAGCATTAAAGAATAGGATGAAGAAGGGAGACTATCTACAATAGTAAGCTATTCAGATTCTTTTCCCTTTTTTAAAAATTCTTATCATTTTACATGATACAGTTTTGTAGGTATATGGATTCTTCCCTCATCTTGCCCTTCTCCCTTCCTCATTTTCCCCTCCTGTCATATTCCGCCATGTTTTCTCAAGGTATTATACTCCTTTGGTAACAGTTCCATGTTTAACAGATTCCTTTTAATGTTGGAGAGTTTTATCCAAGTTGCAGGTGGCTCTTTAATTCATGATCCTTACCTTGGAAAATTCAGCAGTAGGTTTCTGTTGTGTTTTGTAGGGATGAGACCCAACACCTCAGAACAGGACTGTTTGGATAGGGACCATTATGTTGCTTAATTTCATGTCTACTATTATTTGTTCTATATGCTCTTGGCAACAAGTGATTCAAAAAGCAGCTACTTTGAAAATATTTATAAGGACTTTGACTTTCTTCCTGTTCACAGTGTTTTGCCTTAAGCACATGGTGAATCTTTTTGTTTTGTTTTATCCTGGATCTTTTAAGGATATGCACTGGGACGTTGGTTGAAGCTCACTGGTCACATAAGAATGTGCACATAGAAATTCAGAATTACTGTGAACCTTTGCTGGAAGATCATTGGTGGTGGTATCTGTGCCTAACTGCTTCTCCAGGTGAATCCACTGGTAGACTAAGGCAAGGAGCAACTTTATATCTTTCTCTGGATTCCCTGATGATCTAGTATCTTTCATTTTCTCCTGATATTTAACAATTTTTACTATTGTTCTCAGGTGCAGGGTTACTTTTCACTGCAGGCCAGACACCTTAGATGTCATCATGTAGGACACAGGATGCTGTGAAATGTTGTCATTAGGAGGCATTCAGCAATATCTGAATATTAGAAAATTGAGCAAGATTAATGAACCAACATTTAAAAACAAACACTTCACAATAAACAAAGAAAGAAAACAAAAGGAAAACCTATGAGGTGACATTGCAATGCAGCAGGTTAAGCCACAGCGTGGGAAGTAGCATCCTGTATGAGCAACATCTTACTCATCATTGGGGAAAAACCAAAAGTTTTGTTTGTTCATTTGTTTGTATTTTTTTTTTTTTTTGCTTTTAACCAAAGACAAGAACAATGCACAAGGCCCCCGTCCTTACATCTTTACTTCTGTTGTACAGGGTTACTTTCCCCATATCACTGCCCAACCTAATACAGAATTTAGGTATTTTATTTCACAAAGTTCTCTTGTACTTTTTTTTTTGATAATTTGCTAATTTTTATTGTTTTGTTTTTTCCTTGAAGATGCTATTCTGATTTGCACCAGAAGACAATAAAAAACTAATTTGAAAAACTCAAGAACACAAATATGGTAAAAATGTGTTTTGAGTCAAAATGAGACAGTAGAAAGCAAAGGGCTTTATTCTGAAATGAAGAGTTCAAGATATGAGAGAATAGGCAAATTCTAAACTTGGTTGGACAATATGCTGTGTCTATTTGAAAAGAACAGCTAAAACTATAAAGGCTTTTTATGCAATCCAACTTGTACGCCAGTGCAAGGAGCCTGTTGTCAGATCTCAAAAGAATAAAGCAGCCTGAATCCTATGAACCCTCAAGACGAACTCAACTGAATTTCTCTTGAATTTTATTTTCTTAACTTATTTTGAGAGTTCATCCTTTTCACATTTTCTTTCCCTGAAGAAGCACCATATGTCATGTTTATTTGCTCTTAGAATTCTTCTACTTTCACATTTACTACTAAAATAGCTTTTAAGTATTTGTGTTTCCTCTTAGGTAAATCAAATCACCCTGAATTTAAATCGTTCCAATTTTTTTTCATTTCTTCCATTATCAGTTGACTTCTTTTAACTTGTTTTTGTATATTAGGCAACATTCTTTGATTTGAATATGATTTTCAGTGAATGCCTTTATTACCCATACTGATATTCTTCTCATTTTTAATAACATATTTGTATATTATTCCTTCATGACACTTTGCTGTTTGCTTCTATTTAAAATTTATTTCCATAAATCATTATGATAATGACATTGGTTGTCATGGATTTTCATGCTTCATGGCTATAAATTATCCTTTCTTCAATTTTTGCAATATTTAAAAAATAACATACATTTTCTGTAATTTCCTTTCTTCCCTCATTGCTATATTAACAAAATATTTTCTTTGTCCATATTGTCTATGTTTTTCTGGATTGGCATTCTGTTACCAGGATTAGTCTTCAAATAGGGCTTTGGGATGACTGATACATCATGGACATATTTATAAGTATATCCAATGATATTTGCTAATCATTAACAACTAATAATTGCAAAGGTAAGAATGCACAGAAAATCATTTGAGAAAAAGTAAAAAATAGAACTTCCATTCAAAGAAAATAAACCATTGTTTTGGAAGTTTAAAAATATAAATCCTTTGCCAGCCTGGTGTGGGGTATCAAGTAGAGGGAGGATAATGATGACTCCAAGTTATTTTTGCCAAGCAGTGGAAAGAGATTTCTTTTAATGAATATGTGAGAATGAGACTGAACAGTAGGTTAGAGTGGAGGAGGGGTGGAATTGAGAATAGAAAATGAGGCTTATTAATTCTGAGCCAATGCATTTGACATAAATGTTAAAGCATCAAGACTGTAATTGGGTCTGGAATTTGGGGAAGCTATGAATGCTGAAGATGTATTTTGGGATTGTCAAGAAAATTCCTCATATAATTGAAAATCATGCCACTAGTTGACATCACCATGAGGGGGCATGGAGTGTATGTCAAGTAAATAGATAAGAGTTCCAAGGACTAGTGTTGGGTCTCTTGAAGTGAAAGGAACTAAGGAGAGTCACTGAAGCAAAGGGAAACTTGTCATCATCCACCAGTCCACTTCTGTTGTTGTATAAAGGCAGAAACTGAAGCCCAGTGATGGCAAACAGCTGTTTCAAAGTCTCAGAGTTAATGGGAGGTAGACCTGCTGTTGGCACTACCTTCTACCCAGTCTAGTTTTGTTGCTGTTCCCTCCTAGGAAGTCTATAATAGTATTAGTGAGTTAATACTTTCAAAACTATAGGAATTTTAGTATATATTGAGATAAATATCCAGACTTTCATAGGTAACATGCGCATAAAAATTCTCTATAGGTGTTCCATGTACCTGGGACCATGCCACACAAGTGGGATACCTGGTTTCCTCACTGTGTCCCAGGCAAGCCCCTGATGTTCCAGGCACTGGGGGAGTCTATTGAAGATGGGTGATTGTTTCCTGCCCCCCATCTCTCTCCCTCTTTTTTTCCCCTCTCCCTCTCTATCTGTGTATGTGTGTTGTGTAGGTGTGTTTCCCTCTGGATCCATTACTGTGCCTTCAAAATAAATATTTTAAGAAAAGAATTGCACCATAGAAATTCATAGCAACCACAGATTATCAGGAATCTCCTGAGATATATAGAGGACTAGGTTGTTGTGGAGTCAGTAATCAATTCTAAATATAACGGGAGGGACATCAGTTAACTCCATTGCATTCTTTAGAGGAAGAGCTGTCATTGGATAGAATGTGAAGGTGATGGTAGTAAACCTTAGGGTTAACTATGGTATAGTTATCAATGCAAAGTTACCAGCAGGTAGTACTCCAACAGAGATTTTAGAACTCAGAGATGGAAAGCAGCAAGGTCATTGAATAAAATGACTAATGAAAATTTTCTTGAAACAGATACAATTAATCAATAATGTATCACTAAGATAAAGACTTGAAAATCTCTTCGAAGCTCTTTGAAATACTTCATTCTTCTATTAATAGATTTAAGTTTTATACTGCATGTGAGGAGGCCTTTACACAGTCATCTATTTCTTTACTTTGATGCCTTTACAATTCACATACATACTCCTCTGACCTTCAGGTTTAACGATGCAAAAAGTCCAGAAACTGTTTCAGCAAAGACATATGTGCTCATGGTCTATAATGTGACGAATGTTAACATTTAGTCATGCTCATAGCTTATCTTTTGGATAGAAGCAAATAAAGTGTACTCATAAATATGTCCCTTGAATTTGCTCATTAATCCTATGGTCCTACTTTAACTCCCTTAGAAGGAACCGCTTAATTCTGTGACATATCAATCCATATTGTCATACATGTATACAAATAGACTTCAAAAGCAATTATCAAAAATGTATAAACATTTCAAAGCTATTTTGCATTAAACAAACTTAATTTCCAATGCACTTTTTCACAAATATTTGACATATCCTCGTATTTATATTTGTACTAAAATATGTAATCTATGTAGATTTGTTAATTATACAAATGGTGTCCACACCATGTGTGTTTCCCTACCGTTCATTTATTTCTCTCAAATCAGGTTCTGGAAATATATCATATTAGTACATATAAAATCCATCAATAATTTTAAGTGCTCTATAATATCATATCTCATGAAAAAACACACATATTATCCTTTTTAATTGGTAAAGGATATATGAATTGTCATTCTTTTTTGCAAGTACCTTGTGATACATGCATCTTTGCATTCCAATAGGAGACTTTCCTTGGGAATCATACACAGAATAATCTTTGGGTTTTAGTGTATTCATATTTTGCCAGTATTTTGAAATTGTCCTCTAAAACAGTTGGCCCAGTTACTCACTTGTCTATTGGATTTGCAGCTGCCAGTTTGTGTGGTTTTTGCCCATCTTAAAAGCATAAAATGTTATTTTACTATAGAGGTATAGAATCTTGATGCATTTGTCACTATTCTCTATTCTAACATACCTACTCACATACATTGTCCATTTCCCCCTAGATTGTTTTCACTCTTCTTTTTAATGTTGATAAATATCTTCATGTAGCTTGAAATCTAATACCTCTCTGCTATATTTATTAAAATATCATCTTCTGTTCTGTCTTCTTTATTTGTTATTATTTGTGGCTATATGAATATTCACAGTTTGATACAGCCAACATTTTCTTTTAAAGAAATCTTTCAAAAGAAATCTTGTTTACCCAAAGGACCATAACAATTATCCTTTTAAATAATATTTGAACCATGCTTAATGTTTTATGGTTACACTTAAGCTTTAATCAAGTTGGAATTCCTTTTTTTCATAAACAATAGATATGGAGGAGTCATTCTTGTTAATCATTTACTGGTAATAAACTGTCCAAACACCATATTTTAAATTATTTGTTGTATCCCTGTGACTCTATAATTTTTACCATTGGTACATACCAAGTATTTTATGAGTTTTATTAGTTTATAAACTATAAACATACAGGCTTAATAAAATTTTATATTAAGAACTAACGTGGTGGCTTAGCAAACTAGTCCTCTGGCTGCAGAGCCAGCATCCCAAGTTGGCAGCAGTTTGAGCCCAGACTGCTTCATTTCTTATCCAGCTCCCTGCTTATGACCTGTGAAAGCCATAAAGGATGACTCGAGTGTCTGGGCTCCTTCACCCATGTGGGAGATCTGGAAGAAACTCCTGGCTCCTGGCTTCAGACTAGCTCACCTCTGGGCATTATGGCCATTTAGGGAGCAAACCAGAGGATGCAAGATCTCTCTCTCTCTCTTTCACTCTATCTCTCAGTCTCATTTTCTCTCCTTCTCTCTCTCTCTATAAAACTGCCTCTCAGATAAAAATCAACCAATCTATCTATCTATCTAAATATAATGCCTAGCATATAACCTGAGTTTGGTATAAAAGAATATGCCCTCATAAATAAATACTAATATTTTCATTTAACACTTAATTCTGCTAATTCACTTCCATAACTCTCCATTATTTTGGCAATGTACACTTCCTCACTTGTAAGAAAGTTCTCATGGAAAAAGAATTGCAGATTACTAATGAGTAGACTTACCACTAGATGTTGCCCACAGATAGTGTTGGATAAGATGTAGAGGCATGTTATCTCAGTTTTCCAGAGCCAACATCCAGTTTTCACCCTCAGGAGATAATAGCAGCATTGTAGTGTAGAAATAGATGTCAAATGATAGAACACATCAGAATACCTTAAAAAGGCTTATTATAGATCTCTAGATCCTAACCCCAGAGTCCAGTTCTATAAGCATGGGTGAAGATATAGGAATTTGCATCTCATTAGCAAGTTCCTGGAAGATCAATCTTCTAGTCCCACAGATCAATAACATTGAACTTGGAATTGATAAACTACTTCCAAATATCTAATATTCCACCAATTAATCATATAAATTGGACAAAAAAATCTTGAACAACTGATTTTCATTTTCTTTTCAGTAAAATGAGCATTATGATGCCCATTTTAGGAGGCTTTATAAAAGTCATACAAGGTTTGTAACTCCATTTATTAAATTATAAAGTGCTATTCATATTAAAGCAGTATGATTAATCAACAATGTCTTGAGATATATAATAAGGAACTAATACCCCAAACATCCTTTAGTACAGCAACTGAGTGTTGAAGTAAATTTGTAATGCCAAGTCTCCCAATATTCAGTGCATGAGAATAAAGAATACAGTGTCAAATATGAATTTCTGATGAGCACCAAATAGGTTTTAGTGTTAGTACTTTTGTAATATTTGCAACATGCACATAATAAATATTTTACTCATTTTTACCTAAAGTTTAAGTGGGAATCACATGTTTTACACAGTAATGCTACACAAGGAGCAGTTGTACCTAGCAATCAAGGAAGGATAATCCAATATTTTCACTCTCCCAAACCTCCAGGTTCCTCTGAAATCTGTAGTCCTCAAAGTCCCGTGAGGGAATGGCATCTTGTGCTCTTAAACTGAGACAATATTCTTTATCCTAGATCAATTCCTGTATCACTTACATCACCTCATCCAGCCTTTTCATATCAGAATTCTCCATTCGCACTTTTTGTTGCCATTAGTTTTCGGTTGTGTTCAAGTAAGTTGACACACGAAACTCAATATCTTCACAGCAACAATATGAGGCATCAGGCTGGTGTTACCCTATGCTGGTTGGAAAAATAAAGAAATTAAGGCCTTGAAAAGTTCAGTGAGATAGACAATATGAAGCAGAACAAAAATCAATGCTTTATCTTAAATAATCATCCAGGACTCCATCCATTCCATTCATGTTTACACTCCAGTTGCTGTGAATCTAGGCATAACCAGGACTAGAAGGAAGAGAAAAAAAGAGGGTTACTATCTTGTCACATAGATGGAATTAAGAAATCAGTAGGCATTAATACACATAAATGAGAACTAATCAAATCAAAGAATTGATGTTACTTGAAACCATGACAAAAGTAAAACAAACCCTTTCCTTTCAACCGCTGCATATTGGAGATCATAGTTAATTTTAAAATTGTCAATCTATTTTTTTGGCTCAATAAGGAAACCTTGTTTACTCTTACAGTAAATTTGGCCTTGCATGTACAAGAAAAACCAATAGGATTCTGAGTACTCAACACATTGACAGGTTTTGGCAATTACAGTGCCCAAATTTTGGTGTTTGCTCAGTTTGGAATAAAAATATGCCAAAATAAAACTGTAATGCTATGTAGAGTTCAAGGTATGGCATGGTGTTCCACAAGCAAAAAGCTCAAGTAAATGCTTCATGTTTATCATTTCCTTGGTCATTGTTTTCGCATGATAATTGCATGTGCGATAACTTCCCAACAAGAACCAGCATTTCCAATATTTCCTGAAGTTCCACTTCTTGTTTAATTTCTCCTAAGTTCCAATAAGGCAAATAATCGATGTTTAGTTCATATCTGAATGGAAAGTTGTGTGAATAGTTAACATCATATAGAACAGTGATGCTCCAATTTGGCTTCATGTTGGAATGTTTTGGTAAGCTTCAATGACACCAATGTCTGAGTCTTAACCTGTCCTCCACCCTTGTAAGATTTAATTAACTTGATTTGTGATCAATCATCCAGATATTTACTCATCTTTATGTATCATACTTAGAATTTACATACATATCTATATATGGTACCATGTCTTGTATTGACTCATTTGTAACATTATTAGACATTGAATTTAAAGCAGAACTTGATAAAAGTTTTCTTCATATTGTGCACTAAAAGATAAGCTTTAAAATATAACAACTAAGCACTTGCATAACCATTTACTATGATGTACTGATATCTGTTTTATATTTTAAAGACATTTACAAGAATAACAGCTTCCAACTGTCAGGCAACATACAGGTCCCCCATTTAAATTAGAATTTCAAAGAAAAACTTGATAGTTTCCATTTTTCTTTTCTTTTTTTTATTTTCATGGTATAGTTTTCATTCCACAAGTATCATGCTATGTATAATCAGATCAATTCTTTTGTTTTAATTTTAATCCAATATAAGTTAATATTTATAATTTCATATACTTTTACATTGGTGCTTAGTGTATGTTTTATACCTGGAAAGATTGTGAAAGCCTATAACAGTATAAATTTCAGAGGCAAAGGTAAACATGTTTTCAAATACGGAATGATATATGACATTGTAATGGCAGTATGCAGATTACATATAATCATAATTTCTCACCAGAAAAAATCATAGGTTGCAATAAGGTAAATTGGGTAAGGATGTACATCGATTCGTCAGGAAAGATAGCTCCAAGGACATTACTGAGTTGAAACCTGAAAAACAGCACAAGAGAAGAAGACAGGAAAATGTTATTGAGCACACGGAAAGTAATAAATAAATAAATAAATAAATAAATAAATAAATAAATAAATAAATAAGTTTTCCAAAATAATGGAACAATAGCCAGAAATAGTAACATGAAACCTAAGGGAAAACAGTGACAGAGACACTACCCTCATCCTCATGGCAAACACAGTCCTGAAATGACTCCATATAGCAAACACATAAGGAATGCACATGAGGCGTGTTCCTAAAGAGCATGGGAACAGGTATTAGGGCCAAAACAGTGTATGGGCTTCCAAATAGTTTTGTACCAAAACAAACTTACCTTCCAGTTTTATTTTCCATAAACTTGACATGCTCTCATACGTGAGTAAACTAATATCTCTGAATATCATCCATACAATGAATAACATCAATGATGATTGTGAAAGAGAATATCACGCTGATTATCTTGCATAGATCTTAGAGTGATACAAAGGAATGAAAAGTCAGTGATACAGTGGGTTATCCAAATCTTTTCCAATCAGGTCTAATAATGCATAACCTTATTTGCTACTTTACATTTTCAGATTTCTAGGAGTTTAGATCAAACAGTCTATTTGTCTATAATTATCCACATAAAATATCTCTCAAATAGTTACCATAACTAGAATATGGGAAGAACAGATTTGAGGGAGTTATCATTTTGTTTTACTACAATTTGTAACTCTGATGATATCAGCAGTATATATACCTATGTTATATAGAGATATACATCAATATTATATAGATATAATATATAGATCTATAGATTATATAATCTATATAGATTTATATAGAGACTATGTATTTATATGTTTATATTTTGTATCTAAATTTATATATAATCTCTATATAAATCAATACAGAATATACAATCTATAGATCTATATATTCATACATTATATAATATATAGATCTACAGATCTATATGCTATATATACTTTATAGATATTAGATTGTAGAATGCATTATAGATATCGATTATAGATATATAAGACATAGATCTATATATTCATATATAATTATATGATGTACACATTATATATCTCTATATAATGTATATAATATATACATATCAATATGTGACATTTATAATATATACATTATATATTACATAGATTATAGATATAGACCTATATATTTATATATAACTATATAATATAGACCTCTCTCTATATATATACTATGTATAATATCTAATATATCAATATTATGTAGATATTATATATTATATTTATATATTGATAATACAAATGCTATCTATAATAATTATATAATATTCAATTATATATTATGCTATATATTATACAATATGTATAGATGTAGATATTGCTATCTATATAGATATATATTATACATAATATATTGTCCCAAAGAAAATTCAAATGATCATATATTTAATATTAAAGTGTAAAAAAGAAATAACTGATTATTTTGAAGACGATATAATATGTACTCAATCAAAAAATCTAAGAACATGATGCTTTTATACAAAACCATTAAGACGTTATAATTAGTATATGTTAAAAGAGAAGCATATATACAGAATAATTGTTTTAGTTTTATCTTCATATTTTACTTTAATTGTCCCAGAGTACTCAATAACAAAAGAAACACATTCAAATTCTCCTAAGATATCTTGTAACTTGGAAAAAGAGCTGGTGTTCATAGATTGACAACCATAAATATTTTTGCATCACAGCTAACATTGGCACAAGAGGGCGCACATCTCTTTCCCATTCAACATTCAGTGACACCATGTTTTGTTCTCAAATTACCAATAGGGGGAGTCTTTGCATCAAAGAATGTGGAAAATTAAAGGAATGGGGAATTTTTTAAGAGCGTCACAAACACACTATTAATTCTTATAAGTAATTACATGTATTATGACTATAGAAATAAAAAGTGTGTAGATGGAAATCACTACTAGGCTTAAGCACATGTGCAAAACTTTCATCAAGGTCTGAAAAGTCCTTTGGGAATGGTAGTGTTCACTGGGTGATGTATAAGAATCCAAGAGAAAGAGGGAGGATGGAAAGTATCAACATGTGCTCAAAAATGGCATGTATGAAATACATGAAATGTGTAATCTTTCTATATTTTTATTCATATTTTCTATTATACAGTTTTGTAGATACAGAGTTCTCACCCTTTCCTCCCTTCCCCCTCCCATCAGCATTTTTAAAAAATGAGAGTCCTCATTCAGATTATCTGAATGGTGGTCGAGAAGACAACCAATTAATTGTCTTCAGTAGAAGGCCTATGAAAAGTGTAACTGTCATCAAAATTATTTAATTATACTGAAACTAGGTGCTTCTTATAAATGACTTGGGTTAGAATATTAGGGTTGGAATATTGCAAAATTAATTTCTGTTCTGCAAAATAGGCAACAAGCTATTCACTTGAGAAAAACATATTTTTCTCCTAGAAATTACATAAAATCTGATATAATGTATCTGGTTAAAATAAAAGTACAATGAAATGTTATTGTGCTACTACCCCCTCTCAAAATTAACAGTAGCATAGAACAAAGGCAAGTGTATATCCATGTTGTGCAGGCACTCCGACTGCCAACTTATCATCAAAGCCATGAGAAAGTTGCAACTGCAATAATTTTTTTGAGATATGACTACATGACAGAGATATGAAACAAAGCTAAAGACTCATAAACAAAGCACGAACCTCTATATCTCAATCAGTATTCACAAAATTCCTCCAGAACAAATGTCGTTATTGCCATTTTTACAACAATATTTTTAACTAATTCGATTTACAAGCATGGACAGGCCACCACAGAAACAAAGATGCATGCCTTCCAAAGTGCAGATTGGCAGTAAAGAAAGGAACAGAGGTGCATTTTGAAAAAGAAACCGCACTTTCACAACATGCTTAGCAATCCTCTACCTTCATATGCACTAGGACCATCAGAGATGGAGTAACAAATGAAGTAAGCGGCAGAAGCCACACATTAATCATTACAGAACAAAACAGAGATTTTTCTGTGGCTGGTCATCACCTGCACGATTGTAACTAAGAGAACACATCCCACCAGCAAGAGTAAATGATTGACTTTTTAAGACAATGTTGCCATAAATAATATTAAATCAAAGTCCCTGGCATCTCCACTATCTTTATTCCTGATTGCAAAATATAGCCAGTTCCATTAAACAATGAACAATAATTTCAAAAATACAAATATGAAATTATGTAAACCAATTTTATAAGTTTTGATAAAAATGAATTAAACAGGATCAAGAGCTTACTGGATAAGAAATATCACAGGAAGATTGCCTAAGCGATCAGAAAACAGGTATAAACAACTATTTCTCAGTAATTCCACAAACATCACAAACACCATGAGTTGGAGGAAGATAATTTCAACAATACAAAAGTTTAAATATTAGGTTAGAAAGTTATTGAGGGAAAATCAGAACAGCACATGGAAAAGAGAGGTAGAAACTACAGTTAAATATCATATTAGAAGCAGTAAAATTACACAAGCATTATTGAGAATATACTACAGTTTAGTAGAAAACCATGAAGAAATTACACTAAATAAAAAGAAAATGCAAAATAAATGTTAAAATATTAAAAGACATACCTGAATTCTGGAGAGCTTCATGGCGAGCTGAGGTTCTGAAGACTGAAGAATGAAGTCAGACATGGAAGGAGTAAGAAGGGCCTAAATATGGGGATGAAACGGATATGATGTATCTCAGGAAAGAAACAGCCCAGTACATTCAGCGTGAGAACTGGAGAAAAGTTACCAAATTTCAAGGATAAATGAAGATAAATGTGGGCGTTCAGGATGGAGGAACTGGCCAAAGTTACAAAGGAGGCTCTATTCATCCATTGCCGTGATACATGAACTGATACAAGGCTCCATCTCCTGTTGCAATGAAAAGGGCAGCTCCGGAAAATGGGCAAAACATAAGAAATATTTTTATTCCCAGATAGTGGGAAACAATGAGGTTTTGGGAACCTGATTCCTAAAACAAAAGAAATTTGCTGACCATTAATAAGCTCATCAGTATGTCTGTAGGCCTTTCTAGCCCACAAAAGAAGGAAGGAATAAAGACATATAGCAATCCTGCTGAGCTAAGCAAGAATCCATCGGCTTTCCAGAGGGTGAAGCGTGTAGCAACAAACAGCGCAGGTGATGGCAGGCTAACTGTGGCATTCCTCCTCGAGATTCCTCTGTGCTTAAGTGTGAATATTGTAATATGAAATGCAAAAAAGGACACATAGATAATACCAATAATTTATTGGTTTATCAAATTCTAGATTTTATAAAAAAACATGTACATTTTGCATTCTGCCCAGCCAAAATAGATAAACACTAATATTAAACATTCAGAACATTAAGTACAAACCCTAGATGGATTACATTTTAACAGTAGGTACAGGTTATTTATAGAGCAGAGTTTATTCTAGTTATAACATAAAATGTGTTTGCAGAAAACCTATGTACCAGGCATTGAAGGATCAAATGGAACGTCAAGTAACTTAAATTATTACAAACTAAATATTAAATATAAATATAACACATATTTATATTTATAGACATCAACACTCTTATTATGACATCAAAATCCAAGCACTCAGTCAAGTAAAATGAAGATGTCTAATATATTTAAAAAGTAAGGACAAATGCTAAGAAGCAGAACAAAAACTCCAAAGGAAAGCTAAATTCACAGAAACAGACTCATGTGAGAGGCATTAACATAATGCCAGAAAAATATATTTTAAAAACCTAGTACAATAATATGTCTGTATTCATGAGTATTGTAAATATGTAAAGAATTGGAAGACATAAAATATGTAAAATTGACTTTATAGCTACAACAATAGAATTTATTACGATTAACACACTGTGGAAATGAAGTAATTGAAGCTAAAGAAATGGCAACAGAAAGGAGTGACAATAAATCACGTATAGCCAAAATACTCTAAGAAATTTGGACAGGGCCTCAGTAAATAATACTCTTCCAAAAGCCATAATTATAGATTGAGGAATAGGTGCAGAAAACAGATTCCATGAACATAAAAACCATGAATATCACTGTATATGCAATGAATTAAATCATGCCTGAATAAGGAATAAATTTATTCAGTTAATATATTGCCAAAGGTACATCTTCTACAAAGCATTAAGAAATTGTGCACTTGAAAACTACAATAACAAAAGTTTTTAAAATACAATAGGTGAGGGCCTGGCCTTGAACGCCCCGGGATCCCATATGGGCGCAGGTTCTAATCCCGGCAGCTCCACTTCCCATCCAGCTCCCTGCTTGTGGCCTGGGAAAGCAGTCGAGGATGGCCCAATGTTTTGGGACCCTGCACCCGCGTGGGAGACCCAGAAGAGGTTCCTGGTTCCCGGCTTCGGATCGGCGCGCACCGGCCCGTTGCGGCTCACTTGGGGAGTGAATCATCGGACGGAAGATCTTCCTCTCTGTCTCTCCTCCTCTCTGTATATTTGAGTGTAATAATAATAAATAAATCTTTAAAAAAATACAATAGGTGAACATAATAAATTTAAAGTAAAAGAACATATCCGCAGATAGCTCTATAATACCATCTAGCACATAAAAGAAGCCAACTGGGATTCTCAGAAGGAAAGTAAGAACAAAAATGAATGAAAAATATGTGAAGAAATACTGACTGGAACTTTTTAAATTACTATGTATATATGATATGCTGTTTTAAAAAGCTATCAATTTTACATGTCGGATAAACTTGAGAAGATCTATAACTAGGCTAAGGTATTTTCACATTGATAACAGGAAATGCCAAAAATCAACTACTGAAAGTATCAAGAGAAAAAGATCACATTCGACACAAGGGGATAGTAGAAAGACTGAAAAGAGGCCCCTAAAAATAGACCATGTATTTATATAGGCAATGGAAAGTAAAATACAAAATGATAAAAGAAAAAAAAAACTATCAACTGGTATTTAGTCAGCAAAAGTGTCTTACAATATGAAGCATAAAATTAAGACATCTCCACGTGAAATGTGAAGGAATTAGTACGTACAGATGTTCCTACATGATAAACTGAAGGAAGTCTTTCAGGTTGAAATGAAAGTGCATTAGCTAGTATGGCTTTGTGGCATAGAAGGTAAAGACTCTGCCTTTCATACTGGCATCCAATATGGGCACTGGTTGGTGAACTGGCTTGCTCCGTCCACTTGCAGCCCAACTCCCTGCCAGCTATCTGTAAGTGCTTAGAGCCTTTCCACTCTTGTGGGAGACCCTGACAGATCTCCCTCCCTTTCTCTCTGGAACTCTGATTTCCTAAATAAATAAATCTTTAAAAATGAAAGTGCATCAGTAAGTAACATGGATTCATATAAAAAGAGCACTAGGAAAGGAAAACCGGAACTCAATATCACTGATTTTTAAATGATTTATGTGTTTGTTAGGAAGGCAGAGGAAAAGTGGGGCAAGTGTGTAATGAGACCTACCATGCAAGTTCTCCAAGCAGAGGCTTAACTTGCAGCAACACATGAGCTCTCAACTTATTTTTAATTTGCTTTTAGCTCAAGAGTCAATTCGAATTAATAAAGAACTAATTTAAATTTTTGATGGAAATGAAAATGTATAAAATAAAATTGAAACGAAAAAATACTAGAAAGGAGGGGAATGTAGTGTAACTTTATTGGAGGAACTGTGTGTGTGTGTGTGTGTGTGCATACGAGCGTGCACACCATCGATATTGGTGACTTTTCAAACTAAATGATTTTAAAATTTCCACTGTAAACTATAGACCATTCATTGAAAGAAATCTTTAAAAACAAGGTAAAAGAAACAGCACAGAAAAAATAGTAAATTTGAAAAGATCATTTTAACACAAACTAAAAAAGAAAATGAAAGGATAGCACAAAAAAATAGGCATGACAGAAAAACTAAAGGTAATAAGATTTCTATCATAAGTCCTGATAAGGATATATCTCAAATTTAAGAGGCTAACAATAATGTTAAAAACTAAATATGTCAATGAAAATCACACCGGGAATAAAGCAGAACTTAATTTATTGCTGTTGAAAAGTTAGAGCTTGTCACTCAATGTAACAAATGTAACAAATGATTTACCAACAGTAAATGAACAAGAGCGAAAAATGAGTTGAAGTGGCTGCAGTACCATTAGAGCAAAAACAAAAATATTTATAGAGACAAAGAAAATCACCTCATAATTAGATAAGGATCAACCTTCTAGAAAGTCGTAAATGTTATAAATATGTGCACGTAGAAACAGGGGCTAAAATAGATGAAGTGAAAACAATATTTTTAAGAATTATACAACTCCTTAACAATAATATCTGGAGTATTCAATGAGCTGTTTTCAATAAAGTATAAGATTAGTAATACCACAAAGAAATTTTAAGAAGCTGGAAAGATAATATGTTATAAACAGACAAAAAAAAAACTTTCTCCCATAAAAGAGGATACACACTGTTTTAAATGGAAAAATATATATATGAGACTAGGTCATAAGCTGAGATATAAAACAAGTCTCAATAAATTTTAAAAAGTTTATCTCATGTAAAATGTTATTTGAAAAAGTAATGAAACTAGGAATCAATAACTGAAAGGATGTGGGGAAATCTAGGAATGTAGACAATGCATTCTTAAAAAGCAGTGAATCAAAGGAGGGGGATGCATAAGAGAAGTGAGAAAATACATTGAGACAAAGAAAACACAACATACCAAATCAAATGGGCCTCAGCTAAACAAACTCTTAGATAAAAATGTATACCTATTAAGACCTGTATTAGTGTCTGGAATAATGGTTCAATGGCTAAAACCTCACTTTACTAGAACTGGGAATTGGATTAAATTTCTTCTCTCTTACTGTTATTAACCTATAGTTCTGGGACTTTAAGCAACTTCATGAGGCCAGTGGAAGAAACACTCAAAGTATAACACATGCCTAACAAACAATGAATCTTTGGGAAAGATCAGTAAAGTTTTTTGAGTGGAATATTATGCAGCCATGAAAATGAATGGTTATCAGACTCATACCATAACATGGATGAATCTTGGAAATGTTGTTTAAGATGAAAAAATTTATTCACAGAAGCCTTATCCTTGTTGCATTTATGTGACATATTTCTAATTGAAAATACATAGAGACAATTATATTAATATATAATGACAGTGGTTGGGAAAGGTTAAAGTGAGTAGTCATATTTGGAAACATTCTTTATGTTCCTTTCACCAGGTTCAGTTTTCTTTTCCAGTCCTTCTGAATTTTAGAACTTCCACATACTTTTAAATATACCTCTCTTCCTGCAAAAAAAGAGGCCATCAAACTCAACATTCTTGATCTGTGCCATTCCACATACCTACATTGTCTTTCTTGTCCAAGATTCAGCCAAGACCTGTTATGTAGATCCCATTCAATATTTCTCCCTTTAAAAACGAGGCAAAACAAACAAGACACCTATAACACAACTTTTACCTGTCATCCCGATCACTGATGCGTTTCACAAGAGAATTGGCACATTTGGGTTGCTATGGCCATTTCCACCCTTTCTATAATCTTGAGAAACACTGGTTTTTCTACTTACTATTTGTTGAATTATTTAGTGGAGAGTTAAGATATGATCACAAATAAAATTGATATTACATCATTATAAAAAATTACAAAGAAATCGGAGGTGAGGGAGAGAGGGCGTGGGCCACGGGAAGCATCACTGTTTAAAGTGTATGCATGAAATTCCTGCTACTCTTAGAAAAAAAGTTTAAAAAATGCAATTTCATCAAATATACTGCTAGTATTCTTTTTTGATAATGTGGGTTATATTTTTGAAAACTCTATGTTAAAAATGTTTACGCATCATATATAACAGCTGTGTACAAACTTAACATCAAGGTTTATACACAGTTACATCTTGTTTAGCATTAACAGTAATAAATTGATAAAGTTTTTGGGGGGGAGAATCTTAAGCCACAAATCTTGAGCTATTATATATGATGGATGTTAATGGTGATCCTTTCACTGTCCCTGTGCCACTCTGATTTAGGTTAAACTCAAAAACACGTTAGTTTGGGAGAAAAAAAAAAGGTGTATAGCAGCTGGTTGTGTATGTACTAAAATTGAGATGTCAAGGAAGAAGTTACAGGATGAGGTTGAGAACTTGCATTTTCTAACATATTAGTCACTCAATACCATGTTAATTAACTTCATGATGTTGTTCATTTTGATGTTTCTTCCTGTTGTTGAAGTAGTGTAGTGACATCTCATTGGAGGGAATGATATTCCTCCGGCTCTACTTTCAGACCAAGAATGGTCTCATAATGGAACTGTTGAATTTATCTGGACAATAAGATGCTGGACTCTGCATGCCCACAATGAAGGAATGATGACTGATTATGAACTGTACTACTGTAACAATATGGAGGAATTCAATGTGGGGGGGAGGGTTTGGGGAAGGGCTGGGGGAATCCCAGAGTCTATGAACTGTGTCATAAAACAATATAAAAAAAAAAACTGATGACATGTATCAGACTGTTCCTAAAAGAAATTATTGAAGTAGCTTTATATTAGAAATGGAAGGATATCAACTGCCATACTGAAAGCACAAATTCCAACAATAGAGCATATACTAAAAAAATAAACAAAAAAAGTTATGCCTTCAACTCTGCACTACAGCAACTTTCTAGATGCAATTCTGTTGTGTAACTAGAAGTATTTTGTGTATGTTGCCTGCAATGAGTAAAGTCATAGCAAAAGTGAAAATTGCATCTGTTCACATCCTTAGGAAGGGTCACAATGCTTCTGCTTGACTTCTTTTAAAACAGATTTAACCTGTAGCTTCACTAAAAGCAAGAATTGCTGTATTCAGATTGAAACTCTTCTATGTTGATTGCATATTGTTCATGTTACATACCAGAGTAAAATGTTTAAGAATAAGCCATCTTTCTTGTAAAATGAGAAATGCATGTGATAATGCTTTTAAAATATTAACAGTTTATTCTTTAGGTTCCCAATATGATGATTATTTCTTGTAAAGCTGGAGAACTTATCCTTAGCAAGAACTTATTTTTGCTAAGTTGTTATGGAGGAGTCCCATTTCGCTGCCATTATAAAATGATTCAGTTCAAACTATATATCATGGTTAGTAGCAAGGTTCTTGGTGCCCACTGGATGCCCAATTCAGAAATCTCTTCTAGACATCTAGCTGAAGTTTAACTTTGTTGGTCTTATCATTGGTTAATTTTTAGGGTCATCATAAAGACAACAAAGATTAATTGAAAATACCTAATTCCAACCCAACAAAGATTAATTGAAAATACCTAATTCCAACCCAATCAAGAGAATAAAGGAGACCAACATGACATGCATGGATAAACATCTTCATTCAGAATGAGCATAAAAAATGTTTCCACATTTGTTCTGGCTTAATATCTCTACATTTTATCATATTTTAATATCATTATCTTTTGACATGCCATTCTGCTTGAGTAATCCAAAAAAACTTTTTTCTTCTTCCTATTATGTACAATATAAGGAATTTAAGACTTAGAGAAAAAGTTCCATCAAAGATTCAAGATTTTCCTATTATCCCAGTGTAAGAATAAATTCTCTTCCAAGAGGCTAAAACATTTCTTGAGGACTTTTCAGTTTAGCTTTACCATAGATCACCTACTGTTTGCCGTTGATGCAGGGAAATTTCACAAGCCTCAGTTTCCTTTACCATAGAAGAAAACATCTTCAAATTTAAAAGCTGAATGCCAGAGTTAGTTCCTATTCTGAAATAACTTACACATAAGTAGTCCCTACACCACGATATTAATACAGCATCTCCACACACAACACAATAAACAACAATAATGGTAATTCACATTATTGTATGTGTAACAGCCACTGGGGAGAGAGCAGCCAGGGACAGGAACATTTGAGACAGGGACTTGTGGAGCCAAAATTGAATGTGCCCACACTCGAAGAATATGTACCCTGAGGCCCCCAGAGAGATACCAGGATCACAGGAGAAGGAGAGGCAGGATCCCCCCGGGACCGATGTATACTCAGATGCTGAGTCATGGGTCAGTGCAGATGCCTGGTCATGCACCTGCCACTGTTGATGTGCATTCCTGCTGTGTGTGGCTTGCAAGATCCACATCAGTCCCTGAGTGCCATCTGTCCCTGAAGAAGGCAGGTCAGAGGGAAATCTCCTCCCCCAAGCAGGGGTACAACAGGAGTCCCTATGCCTCACCATCTTCCTGGACCACAGACAGGCATACTAGATAATGCCAGCAAAGCACCAGAGACAAAAGGCACATATTGTGACAGCCACAAGAAAGCCCACAGATCCAAAAGGCCATGGAGGAAGGCAGAAAAGCAGGCTGTAATACAGATGAAGGAGCTAGTGCTCCCCTAAAAATTGAACAAAACATCACATCAATTTTAGTGCTGCAGGATGAAGATATTGAGGAGCTCCCAGAGGGGGAATACAAAAAAATCATCATAAAATGCTTCAGAGACAAAGAGAAACAATAGCAAGAACTCAATAAATTTAAAGAATACATCACCTCAGAGATAGATTCAATAACGCAGGTCCAAAATGAAGTACTTGAGCTAAAGAATGCAATAGAAAGCCTAAACAACAGAATGAATATTGCAGAAGAAAGAACATCAGAATTGGAAGATAATCAACCCTAGAACACACAAATACTCAAACATTTGGAAGAAAATCTGAATAAAGCTAAGGAATTTATCCAAGAAATGAACGACACCATCAAAAAAGTGCAGAAATAGGCAACTTACTAAACTAGTCCTTGGCAACACTGGACATTCATAGGCTCTTTTATACAGGAGGCCTAATGTAAAATTTATGTCATGGAAAAACAAGGAATATCTTACTGTATCTATAACCAGGCTGACTGTTAGCAAGAATAAGTGCAGAGAAAAAATTTTCTGCACACATTATTCTTATCCCTAAGATGAATTAATGAGAAAAAAATTGCTCTAGCTTCCTAAGAAAGAGTGAATCAGTGGGTGATAATATATTTGGTTCCCTTCGAGGATAAGTTCATGTCATTTATTTGCAAAACATTTTCTGATGCTTCCACTCTGAAATAATACTCTCTTCAAGTCTGAATTTCTCATTACATGTGACAGGCTTAAAGTACAAACTGTGTTATTCAAGATTATTACTATTCTATATACCTATATACATTATTTTCATGAGCATTGACTCATTCATGTAGCATTTCCATATTGATCACTCAGAATATGCCAATCAACTCAAGTGCAAGAATCATTTAAAACAGTTCCTAATCTCCTGAAACTAAAACTTGATGTGGGAAATGGGCAATAATGCAACTGAAAACATGATCTATATCTCTTTATTTCTTACATGCACTTGACCCGAAACATTTGCTTTAAATATTTTTGGTATTGTGAATGATTAATGTGACAATTTAGAACTGTTTGCCTCAGTAGAAGACAAAAATCAAGCGAAACTTTGCTCTGCTTGATGTTTTATGTTAGTACATGTATCAAATGAAGTATTCTATATACCACTGGTGCTTCAGAAAATGTTCACATACAAAATAGAAAATAGTAACAAATACAACTGAGTCTCATTAATACCACGATTTTTTATGCAAAGATTTTAATGTAATGATTCCTTGTCAGAATCAGCTGACAAAATCTTACAGATACAAAGATATTACCAGAATCGGTGAGGAAATTGTTGTATAAACCACTGCTCTATATAACAGGCAGTTGAGTCCAATAATTGAACTAGTCTCATGGTTCACAACTTGGCACATAAATCTGCAAGGGAATTGTGGAAGTAAAAATTTTGCCCACTGCTGTAAAAATTTACAGTATGTATCACACAATACAAAAATGTAATTCAAACTATTTTGATTCAAAATAAAATTTAACATTGACCTTTAATGTGCTTTTACACTCAAAATTTAATGGAGATTTTTTCCCTGATATTCAACTTTTACAGATATATTAAGCAAGTAGTCATTGGACCACATCATATTTAAGAAGTATTGATACAAAGGTGAAGACTGGTTTTCCACATACCCAGAGAGATTAAATACCAGGTAACTTTAAAAATGAAGACAGCATTCTGCTAAAATTCCTGAAATAACTGAAAACTTAAAATGCAGATTGAAAAGAGGAATCAAAGCTTGAGAAGAAGTAAACCAGGAGAATGAGGTTTGCTTTTCGATGCTTTCTGTCCATCTTAGCACTGATGACCAGCCATATTACTAGTGTAGCATGGCAAAGCAAATTCAAATTCAGGTTGAATCATGATTATTTTTCTGACTGCAGAAACCTGGATGACTATGGGCAACTCCAGAAAGAGAGAGGAATGCTACCAGCCCAAAGTATACAAATGCACGTGTTTCAGACTAGTCTCTTCATGAAGTTTGTGCAAGACTGGTTTATGTCAGCACAGGGACGTCTTAAAGAACTGATGTGGTATTGTTACCACAGACCACAGAAGATGAGACAAACATATTTTCAACCTCTCAGTCTAAAAGTTTCAGCTCTACACAATGATATTACCCAACACAGGATTCCCAATGCCCATGATAAAGTTAGAAATTATATAACATAAATCCCACCATGAAAATGCAATTCTCTTAAAAAGAAAAAGGAGCAACCAAAAGTATTGAATGTCTAAGAAATATTAGCCACACAAGAGAGTCAACATATGTATTAATAGCTTAACAAAGTAACAACTATGCAAATTAATACAAACAGGAAATAACCCACCAGAGATAAATTGTAGAAAGGTAAAAAATAGAAATTTTAACAGAAGACTCAATCTTGGAAACCAGACTTTCAGTAGATGAGTTGACCGATAAAATGGAGATGCAGAGGAAAGAGCCAACACGTGAGCAACAGAAGAAAAGGAGTAAACAGGCCTTCAGGTTATCTGTTGCACAATATGACTAAATGCTGCTAATTTGAGAAAAAGAGAAGGTGACATTTAAAGCTTCTTATAGAAACAATGACAAACATTTCCACTTTTAGGAAGGACAAATTTATGCCATCAAAACTAACACGCTGGGACAGCACAGTGGCATATCAGGCTTATCCTGCACCTGTGGAGCAAGCCTCACAATAGGCATCAGTTCACATCCTGGCTGCTCCACTCTCGATTCAGCTCCCTGCTTATAGCCTGGGAAAGTGGTGGAGAACGGCCCAAATTCTTGACCCTCTGCATGCGTGGGAAATGTGGAAGAAACTTTTGGCTCCTGCTTTGAATGAGATCAGCTCCGATCGTTGTGGCCATCTGAGGAGTGAAACAGTAGTTGGAAGATCTCTGTCTCTCCTTCTCTCGGTCTCTCCTTCTCTGTAGATCTGCCTTTCAAGAAAAAAAATAATTTTTTTTAAAAAAGTAAAATTTCAAAATATAGTAAACTCAAAGAACACCTTACCTAGTAACCACTTAACTATGTTAACATTTTATTTTAATATTATATAATTAATTTTATAACCATGATTATTATATAAGTAAATTATTACTTAATAAATAATTATATTCATTAAAAATAAAATTTTGAATGAAGACATGAAAATGAGAAGCTACATCTATGATTCAAATGACTGGGGAATTCTAATCAAGATGGAGCCTGCGCATAAATCCAGTTACTGAAAAGATAAAAGAAAAAGTATAAATCCACAATGCGCTCTCAAATGAAAATATTTTATGGAGGTAATTGTTAAATCATCTAAATGAAAAACAAATGTCCTCTTTTGTATATTAGAAAAAGCAAAGTTTATGTATTTCATATATACAGGGCTTTTAAAAAAGATTTATTTGTTTTTACTGGAAAGGCAGATCAGATTCATAGAAAGAAGGAGGGATGGAGAGAAAGATATTCTACCCAATGGTTCACTCCACATATGCTGCAGCTGAACTGGTCCGAAGCCAGGAGCCAGGAACTTCTTCCAGGTATTCCATGGGTGTAGGGTCCCAAGGTCATCCTCTGCTTATTTCCCAGGCCATAAGGGAGCTGAATTGGAAGCAGAACAGTTGGTACATGAAGTGGCATCCATAAGGAATTCTGGCTCTTGCAAGGTGAGGCTTTAGCTGCTGAGTCATTGCAATGGGCCCCATATATACAGCTTAAAGTGTATTGTGATACACTGCACCCTACCTTTATTCCCTCCCTGACATCTAACCTCCTTTTTCATTTTTCTCTTAATTTTTCTCTGAATTCACACTTGCCATTTTCTTTATGATCACAAGCTTAACCTTACCCTAAATAACAAACTCAGCAAGTAGTAATCAAAATAAAACACTATTCCTCAAGAATATAAACAAGGGCTCTAAACAATAATCCAACCTAAAATGCCATTGCTGCTCAGATATATTACATTGTTATTTTACTCCATCTATATTAAAACACATGCACTTAGCACACTTCCACCACATGAAATGGTAAAGTGCATTCTTTGGGAGAAAACATCTAAGAAAAAAAGCATATGACTTGGAGAATCAGGGCTGGAGTTGTGGTAAAGTAGTTTCAGCCGCCATTTGGAATCCCAGCATCCCATATAAGCACGCCTTGAGACCCAGCTGTTCTGCTTCTGATCGAGTTCCTGGATAGTGCGTCTAATGCTCTGGTAGATGCTCCAAATGCCTGGCCCCTGGCTTTGGCATGGCTCAGTCTGAAGATGCAATTCCTCTTTTTTTTTTTTTTCCTCTCTCTCATTTTCCTTTCTTCTCTCTCCCCTCCCTCTCCATCTGCTCCCCTCCTTCTCTCTCTCCTTACTATCTGCCTCTCTGTTATAATTCTGCCTTAAAAAATAAACACACAAAAAAACCCATGGGGCCTACACAGTGGTGTAACAAGCAAATTCTCTGTCTGCAGTGCCAGCAACACATATGGGCAATGGGTCAACTTCTTACTGCTCTACTTCTAATCAAGCTTCCATCTTGTGGCCTAGGAAAGCAACAGAGAGTGGCTCAGATCCTTCGGTCCCTGCACCCACATGGGAGACCTAGAGGAAGTTCCTGGCTTCTGGATTTGCATCAGCTCTGGACATTGCAGCCACTTGAGGAGTAAAGCAGCAAATGGAATCTCTCTCTCCTCTCTGTTAATCTATCATTCACACAAATAAAAAAAATACATGTTAATAAATAGTTTAAAAAAACAGAATGAAGATTGTAGGGAATGATAATTGGGTAAAAGTAAAATATTATTTAAACAATGAATATATATATATATATATATATATATGATAGCTGTGAGAACTATGATAAAAATACATTGGGAAGGATATAAGAAAGTCCTTAATTTTGTATGAAATTTTCTACATTTAATATGAAGTAGTGCAATTATAGATTCTACAGTGAGGGGTTACATTGAAACTCCTAGAGAAACCATTAAGTGTGTGTGTGTGTGTGCAAAATCTTCATTATGTGTATATAAAATAAAGTTGAGCATTTTAGGCTTTCAAAATTCAGCAGGAAATAACAAAGGAAAAAAAAGGAACACAATCCAAAAGAAATTTAAAAAGTGGTAGTTTTAAATTCCTACCCATGTTATTAAATGACAGCTTTTTTCTACCTGCAAGATACTTAGAGGACATAATAGGCTGAAAGAAAAAAATTCGTATACAGGCAACAGTAAGCATAAACAATCTTTAGTGATGATTTATATTGTAAAGTGGAACAATAAAATAGAATTTCTGATGGTGTTAGCAGAGAGATTACCACTGGTGGCAGGTGTGATTCATTAGGAAGACAGACTAGAGCTCTACTGTGATGTGTGCTTAATAGCAAAGCTCTTCTTCAAAACGAAAGAAGCAATTATTGACAGAATTAAATAATTAAATCCATTCTAAAGTCATACTTGGTTTTAATATCTTTCTCTTGATCATTTATAGGAATATCACATTAAAATAGTAAATGTATAAGACATTTAAAGCACTATTAATTATGTACTTTAATTAGTATTTATACTACATGACTCATAACAAATATGGAATGCATTCTCTTTTCATATTCAAAATGTACATTCACCAAAAGGGAACACACACTGGCTATAAAAAAATAGCCAAAAAATTCAAAGAATAAACCCACTGAAGAGCACATTCTATGACCACAATAGATATAATCAGCACTGCAACATAGTAGTCAGGAAAATGCATGTATCTGGAAATTAGCACATTAATTGCAAAACACTTTGAATTCAATGTGAAGGAGAATAAAATGCTAAATTTTGTGCAACACAGCTGAAGCAGCACAAGGAAGGGGTATTTAAAGGTTTAAACACTTAAAAGAACAGATATTTGAAACTAAAGAGTATGTTACAAGAGACTGGTTTAAAAAACAAAATGAAGCTGATTAGTAACATGAAAACAGAAAGTATAAAACTGAATGACAATATCAAGCATAATCTAAATCACAATCATCTAACGACACACATGGAGTATCTATTTGAATTAAGGTGAATAATAGGCCTAAATTTAATACTTATAGTTGCAACATTTCTGGAAGAAAATGCAGAGAAGAAATATTTTTACCCTGAGTAAGCTCTGGTTTGTCATGTAGGATACACAAAACACAAAGCAAAAAAAGAAATGTGGTTTATCAGGCTTGATCAAAATAAGTATTTCTTCAAGAAATACAGCTACACAAAAAGATGTTTAAAAAAAAGCTACAGGAAAAAAAAACACTAACAACGTAAGTCAAAGAATCATCATACAAAATGTATTAAGGAATCTTACAATTTCAATAAGCAGAACAACAATGAAGTATGAACAGCAAATTAGAGCTACTTAAAACATGAATTTAAAAAGATGTATTCATGAAAAATACATGAAAGGATGCTGACATCATTAATCACTAATGAGATGCAACGCCAAGCCACATGAGATGCTACTATGTGCAATTATAATATCGCATCTAATCAGCAGCCAGTTTACCTAGTTTAGGCTGAGGGAAGCCACACCCAAGTACCTAGGTTGAAGGCCAAATTCTGTTCCCTATAACAGTTTCTTGCTAATTCAGATTCTGGGGAGTAGTGGTAATCATTCAACTAGCTGGATTATGGGACCGGATCCCTAGGTCCTGGTTTTGGCCTAAGGTTTGGCCATCGGGGGCATTTGTGGAATGAACTACTAGATGAGGACTTTCTCTGTCTCTCATTCCTTCTTTCTCTAACTCTATTTAAAAGTTAATAAATAGGAAGCATATTCCAATGAAAGAGAGAGAGTTAGGGACCAGAGAGAATAACATGCACATCTATGAGAGAAACTGAGTATGTAGGAGCGATCTGAAAAGGCCAGGAAGGGCAGACCTGGATTCTGACGCAGCTCTTATTCTCATACCTACCTTAGCACTAATAGAAGATGTTAACAGGAAGAAAAGCTCAGGGTGGGTTAGGGGGAGTCTACAGCCTCACAAATTTTGTTTGACAAATTTAAACTGGTCTGAAATAAAAAGTTTAAAAAGAAAGAGAAACTAAAAAGATGATGCGCAGTTTTGACAAAGATTTAAGCAGCTACAACTTTCACAAACAAATGATGTTGTTGCATTTTAACCACTTTGCATTGCACAAGCTCGCACAGATTCACTCCTGAGCACAAATTCTAAATTTCTGCAAATGCACATTATGGAAAGCATCAGGTCCTTATCACAGTAGTGGTAGATAGAACTAGTTGCAGATTCAGGCTCCCAGCATTTGCATGGTCCAGCGCCGACAAGGACATGAATTTGAGGAATGAACCAGAGGATGGGAAATTGTTGTCTCTCTCCCTCTATCTCTCTGCTTTTTCAATATGCGCACACACACACACACACACACACACACACACACACACACACACACATTTACTTGCGTATTTACTTGAAAGATGTACTTACAGAGATAGATGGAGAAACAAAGATCTTTCATCTGCAGGTTCACTCCCAAAATAACTGCAATGGCCAGCAGGGCTGGGCCATGCCACAGCCAGGAGCCAGGATTCATCCAGGTCTCCCACATGTATACATAGGCCAAAGCATTAGGTCATTTTCTGTTGCTTTCTCAGGCACATTAGAAGGGAGTTGCATGGGAAAAGGAATAGCCACTGCAACAGGTACACATATGGAATGCTGGCTTTGCAAGCAGTGACCCATTACAAAACACCACCTCTTTCTGTATTTCAAGTAAATAAGAAAATAAAAGTTGAAAAAACAAAAGTAATTTTATTCCAATTTTAAGAAAATTCAGGAAAGAAGACATCTTTGGAACATATTTTTTTCTTCCTCAGAAAATGCAGAGCTAAGCATTTGAAATCGGATTAGACTTGTAGTTATTGATTGATTCAAGATTAATGGGTAAAGTACAAAAATGAAAGAAACAGGAAAAGAAAAAGGCTTTACTGTAGATTACTGAGAAATCCAAGCATCCTTTTCTATTGCTTGTCAACTCTTTTCTATGGGAGAATAGAGTATTGAATAGAGTCAGAATACAGTTTAAATCCTTGCTTTAACAATATCTCTGCAACCCTCCACAAAATATTTAAGCTTCTGTACCTCGCCTTCTTCATCTTCTAAAAAAATATTGCCATACATCTGACCTATCTTTCAAAATGCAGAATCAAATAGGAGATCAAATAAGAGCATGTTGTAATTATAAATTTTACCAAATTGTATACAAAATTCAGTGAGTTTAGCAATGGCATAGGAATTACACAAGCTAACATCACATTATACATATCTGGCTTTTAGGTAAGAACATAATTAGCAATACTATTATTCTAAGCAGATTTTATAAAAGGAGGTGTTAGTAAACCCTTAACTGCCCATTACCTATTTTCTGCAGCTGAGAGGCACTCATACCTCCATGTCTTTGTACTAGTGTGGTTGCTGCATATGCACATTACAAATAACACCAGGGAAAAATTCAAGTCTGTCATTCATCATGTAGTACACACACAGGTTAAATATGCTTTATATGGCTGTTTTCATTGAATTTTAATGGAATGTCATTGCATATTAGTTTTCTATTGCAATTATAAAATCTTTAGCCTAAAATAACAGCCATTTATTATAACGCAATTTGGTAGAAATTTAACATAATTCTCACTCAGCTAAAAACAAGGTATCAGCAAAAACGTATTCACTGTCTTAGGCCATGCATTCAAGTTTGTTTTTTTTTTAAGTCTGTTCTCTGTGTTTATAATATTCAGCTCTCTGTGTTTATTAAATGGCATCCTCAGTTCAAAGTTGGCTTTGGACTTACAAGGGTCCTCAGTTTTTTAAGGTTAGTCACATTCTTTGAAATGTGCCTCCTACATTGAGCCTAATCAAAATGGATCAAACCCTTTTGGAATTGGTCTGGCTTCCTTACACTTGAACTTGGCCCAAAGGCTGAGAAACGATGCTCTGGCTTCTTTTAAGTCATCTCTGCCACTAGTGGTAAAAACTTTTCTGCATCTAAGGGCCCATGTGAGTAAATTAGAATCATTTGACTGCACTCAACTCCTTATTTTAAGGGCCATGGCCTTAATTACCTCTACAAAGTCGCTTTTGCCACACAAGCTAACATTTGCACTTTCTAGTGATAGAGTGTGGGTAATTTTGGGGAAATGATTTTCTATGACAGCTTCCATATTGTATGAACATACATCTTCCTTTGAACGATATGTTTATTTTGAAAGTCATGGCTACAGAGAGGTAGAGACAGAAAGAGAGAGACATCTTCCATCTGCTGCTCCCCCTGCCAGATAGCCACAAAGGTCTGTCACAGATGGCCCTTGATCTCCCACAAGAGAGGCAGGGTTAAGTTTTTGGGCCGCTTTCACTGCTTTCCAAGGCTATTAGCATGAAGCTGGTTCAGAAGTGCAATAACCTGGGACACCAACTCACATTGCATGCTGGTGTAGCAGGTGGTGGCTTTCTCTATTATGCCACACCACCAGTCCCTAAAACTAAATTTTTCATAGCAAACATACCATCAGTTGAAGGAAGATTATTTACATAATTGAACAGGTACATCAAAATGGATGATTTGATTTTATAGAACAAATCTTACTTCTTCTGTCTTCAAAGATATGTTCCTAACTTCTTGAATCGAAAGTTAAATTTATATTCAAGTCTACTTGTATGAAAAAATGCTCATTTAAAGTTATTGATTTTTTTGAAGAAACAGGGATCCTTTAATAATGCTGGTAGGTATATAAAATGATACAGTTACTTTGTAAAACAGTCTGGCAGTTTTTCCAAAGTCTAAGTAAGCATTCAGTTGATTATATGACAGAATATTGCAACTTTTGTTTATATGGCACAGTAAATTAAAAATATATCCAGATAAAATTGCTTTATTCATAATAGGCAAAATGTGAAAACTTTTGAAATCTCCATTAACCAACTAGCAGATAAGCAAATTGTGTTATATCCACACCAAATAATATTACTTAGTAATAAAAGCATTAAATTCCTGACACATTTCATAGGCTAGAAGAAGCTTGAAAACATTACACCAGGAGGAATAAGGAAGTTACAAAAGACCACAGAAAATATGCGATTCTATTTACATAAATCATGTTATCCTATGTTAGTCCATATTAGGCAAATTTATTGTAGTGTGTAGGGCTCAAATTGGTGTGAATATTGCCTGTATTGGGTATTGGGATTCGTTTAGGGCAATGAAAATGTCCTAAATTTAGGTTGTGTGGGTAGTTGTGCAACTGCTAATCTACTGAAGCCATTAAATTAAACACTTAAAATGGATGAATTTGGGGCACATGGATTATGTCTCAAAAAGATGCTAAAATGTTCCTACATTAGAAAAATTCCTTACTATTTAAGTATTCATTCCTTTTAACCACATGAAAATACTGTTTTTTTTTAAATGAAGTTTTAAAATGATTTTACTTCAGAAAAATTTAAAGGTAGTATTTTGGTATACTCATTTGGCAAAGTCAAACTGCTTTAGATAATATACTTTTCTCTACATATCTTTATGTCTGATGAATTTTTCAATTTTTGCTAGTTCAGTGGGAGGTATCTGACAATGCAAAGTTATCACGGGTGAGAGTTATGGAAATGATTATTTTGAAATATAGCAATGACTACATACTTCTGCAGGTTGTTATTCAGACCCAAATTCATTTTCAAGTGCAAATGTCTTCCTGTTAGTTTCCATAGGCAGCTTCTTTTCTTTGTTCAACCAGCTTATCTGAAGCAAATAAGCTCTCTACATTTTTAATTGATGGCATATTTAAATTTTTTTGCAACATATGCTAATATGTCACTACATGAATCATGTATAAAGTTATTGAATTTTTTTCTGTAACTATCAAATTTGTTGCTTTCTCCATTATGTAACCTTGTTATAATGTGCACTTAAACTTCTCATGAAGTAAATGATTACTTTTGTCTTACTGATTATCCTTATAGAAACATAAAATGGACTTCAAATTTACAAATGGTATTGTTTCTTACAAAAATTCATTGTTAGTTGCATTTTCTGAATTGGTTATTTATACTTCGTGGCTATTCATTGACCCATCTAGTTCTGCTTTATCACTTTGGAAAGAATACCTGTCTTTGCACTGCTGAGAAGTCTTCAAAACGTTTCTAGAAAAACAGATATCATAAAATCTATGCATGCACTTCAAATCTTTTCACCAAAATAAACTTATCTTCTCATTTCCTTTTCTACAAAAATTATATTAAACATTCATGTTTCCTTCTAGCTACCATCTGTGTGTGTATGAATATACACTTTGCTGTCATTAACTTTTAATAATTTCTTTGTATTCATAAAAGATTTAAACTGAACACTATGAGATAAATTTACCATAGCCAAATAATATTTATTCAGAGTGTAAGGAAAGATATTGATTTTTTTTAACTCTTTAAAAACATTATGTGAGAGGCTGGAGAGAGGTGGGCGAAGAGAGGGAAAGAGAAAGAAAGAAAGAGAGAAAGAGGGAGAAACAGAGGGAGAAAGAGCACCTTTCCAAAAACCCACAAGGATTGCAAGAACAGGAGTAGAATCTGGTTGGAATCTAAAAGACAAGGAATTGAATCACATCAGCCATTTCCCCTTCTGAGGATGTGCATTAACAGGAAGTTTGATTTGAGAATCAGAGCCAACAATTGAACCCAGGCAGCCATTGTGGCCATCAGGCATACAAAGCAGTATCTTAAATGCTAGGCCAAATTCCTGCCCTACCATTAGTTTTCATATTCTTACTTTGTAATCAACCAAAACACAAAATTCTGTCTCTAGCATTTTCTCAGTTGATAATATTTTGGAGATTTACTTATGTATCTTCACGTGAGGATTTTCTAACCTCTTTTCCATATGTTTACCTTGTATTATTTTCTCTCAATTTTGAGAAAACCTGATAGCTGTTATCACTCTCTTTTCTGATTTCAATGACAATATTTTCAGCATTTCGCAATTGAGCCTGTTAAGGGATTATGAATCTATTCTTGAGTTGCCAATGATAAAGAAGAATTGGCCTACTGATATTTTGAGGTATATAAATTTGTTCATGTTTTTTCATATTAAATAATCCTTACAATTTGAATGCATCCTATTAAGCTATTGTGAATTTATATGTTAGTGTACAACTAGACTCCGTGACTAATCCAAAGAAACTACAAACTGGTAATAGAGGCAAAAGATAAATTTGCCCTGGAGTACACAATTTTTTGAAGTGAATGTATAGGTTTTTCATAACATACATTTTCCACAAACGTTTTGAAGCCCCTTCAGATTTAAAGTGTACCTAGCATTTTCTTCATCATTTTCTATCATCTTTTTACATTTCAGCAGGACTCAGAACAGTGAGTCGCATTCCCTCAATTTATTCCTAACTAAAAAGCTGAAGAGTAACAAGTATGAAAAGAAAGGGTATTGTAACAGAGATAAAATATAAGCAACAATGTTGCTGTTGGTTCTTGGTGAAATAGGACAAAACATGTGTTCTCTGAAGCAAGAGACAGAAGTTGACGTAAATCAATACATACAGATGTTAAGTAAACATGGGTACATTGTCAATATGCAAAATAATTTTAAATGTTCTAATATGTAGTAATGAGCAAATGACCACTGACAAAATAACATATCTTGTGGAGACAAACTTGAGGACAAAAAATGCAGAGGAATACCAGAAAAAAAGGACTATATCAGAGAAAGCCAGCATATGGGTAATTCAATGTTTCAATAGAGGGAATAAAATAAAGATTATGTAAGGAATTATTGATTTTATTTATTTTTAATATATGTTTTTTATTGATTACATTGCATTATGTGATACAGTTTCACAGGCACTGGGATTCCCCCCACCCCTCCCCAAAACCCCTAACCCCCCCATGGTGGACTCCTCCACCCTGTTGCGTTACCACAGTTCAAATTCAGTTGAGATTGTTTCATTGGAAGCATCTACCAGGCATAAAGTCCAGCATCTTATTATCCAGATAAGTTCATCAGTTCCCTGGGGAGACCATCTCTGGTCTGAAGGTAGAGCTGGTAGAGTGGTTTTGACATTTCAACAGCTCTGAATTGCTGCCACTCTCACCACTCCAAGCATAATGCGGTCGTTGGAGAATCCACTGATTGACATAGTCCATCATGGAGTCTCCATTTGCCCAGCACTTTCATTGCCAACACATAGCTGAGGTGGTTGATTGACCTGCTCTGTCCTCTGTCATCTGATAGTTAGCATTCTGATTCCGAAAGCTCGACTGAGGGAATCCCCATAGAGACTTTCTCCAAGGTGTTCCCAGACCAGATTCCTGTATGTACCAGAAAGAACCAGGCCCAGCACAGTCCATCGCCCGGATCAGCTGGTGGTTGCAGTTGCTGGTTTGGTTCTGTTTTCAGCCCTGCCTTCCACTGGAACCAATGGGTATTTGCAGTCCAGCCTGGTTCTACCCAGCACATACTCGGCCCTCGCTTAAGCCAGTGGGGGCTGCAGTCCAGTTGGAGCGACCCACAATAACCCCACCAGACCTGCCCCCAGCCCTGGTTTGCCAGTACGTGTGTCCAGTCTGTCCCACATCTCCTTCTGCTCTCATTCATGTCAGTGGGTATGAGAACCATGTCCCATCTAACCAGCTCAACTATCCAGCCTTCACAGATGTTGTTGGGTGTCTCTCTGTCTAGCCACCCCAGCCCCTGCCCTAGTTTTCGTGCCCTCCCATGGGGGGGGTGGTAACCTAAGAGAGAGGAGCCCACTGTTTCCCTCCAAGGCAATTCCCCCTCCTGGATTATGCACTCTCCAGGTGGTTCTGTAGTTTAACTTGACAGAACCACCCCCCAGTGCCAGCTTCTGCCAGCTGATGCTGGGGCTAAGCCCCAGCAACTGTCACCCACTCTAATTGTAGATTGCACCAGTAGGAACAATTGGCCCAGCCTGGTTCTTCCCTGATCTGGTCCACAAGAGGCACACGGGTGCTGTAGCCCTGCCTGGTCTGGTCTACCACCATCCAATACCGCAATAATATTGCCAAAAGTATGCAAGCAACAAAGTAATAAGAGAGATCCTGATAGAGGAAACAGTGAGGCCAACAGTGGGAAGATAGGAAGAAAAACAATATAGAAATTAGATCACCATTTAAAATCTGAACTGATATGTTATGAAGGCAAAATGTATTCCTAGTATATGGTTTATATATTGTTTCTGTATTAATTTCTACATGGAGAATAAAACACATAGTATTTGTCTTCCTGAGTCTAAATTCTAATGATTTATGGTTTCATCTACTTAATTGCAAATATCAGGATTTTCTCGGTTTTTCCTTTCCCATATTTTTTAAAATAAGTTCATTGTGCAATGCATTTCATCAGAAAATTATAAAGTCAAAATAAAAATTATAAATTAGTATCCCTCCTCTATATATGTATATATATGTATTTATCTTGATTGCAAAAAAAATTTCCATCTGCCATTTGATAGTTTTCATTTTGACATGACATTAAAATTTATTATAATAACTACTGAACTTTCCATTGCATGTTTTAAACCAATACCATTTGAAGTGTTGCTCTAAAAATTCAATTTCAACAAAAATATTACCATCCCTCAAAACCAGCTTCTATCTTAAGGAATCAGTTGTTTTTTTGTGTGTAAGAAAGCTGAAAAGTACGTAGAGTTGTTTACAAATAAGACTAATTATTGGGCCCGGCGGCGTGGCCTAGTGGCTAAAGTCCTCGCCTTGAAAGCCCCGGGATCCCATATGGGCGCCGGTTCTAATCCCAGCAGCTCCACTTCCCATCCAGCTCCCTGCTTGTGGCCTGGGAAAGCAGTTGAGGACGGCCCAATGCATTGGGACCCTGCGTCCACGTGGGAGACCCGGAAGAGGTTCCTGGTTCCCGGCTTTGATTTGGCGCAGCATCGCCCCTTTGCGGCTCACTTGGGGAGTGAATCATCGGATGGAAGTCCTTCCTCTCTGTCTCTCCTCCTCTCTGTATATCCGGCTTTCCAATAATAATAAAATCTTTTTAAAAAAAGACTAATTATTATAAGAAAATAAAATTTAGACAATTCAATTATCATGGGGAAATTGAAAGAGTTTATTGCACTGAGAATGGCTAATCTATGTCACTGTTATGTAATATTATTTCAAAAACTAACTTACATCATTACGTATTCATAGGTTTCCATACAAAATTACATCACAAGCTGTGATATGAAATGATAACTTTTGAGTATAAAACATCTGGTATAAGAAGCTTATATTAAACATTTCCATGAAATTTACTTAAAACAAAGCTTATCTAAATCCCCCCAAAATTATCCCAAAACAAAAGGGACAACTGTTTAAAATTATAGCCATACAATATAGCACCTAACAAACTAAGAAAATCAGGGGTGTATGTGATAATTTTGATTTGGTATTTTCTCTGAAAATTGCTGTGTAACAATAGTGAGTATGTCTAAGATAAGTTGAACCTTATAGTTTTAATTTGACTATTTTTCCTCAAAAGTGGCATTGTAATTTTTCTTATTATGAGATCTGATATTGCTTCCTATGATTTCCAACATATCTACCAAGTAAAGCCAAGACTAACCAAGACATGTGGTTCAAGTCTCAGCACAGTTTCTTATTATCCTGTAACATATGGTGAGTCACGAGCAATTTGAGACTACAGAATGCTGCATGTATAAAACTTGGATTCACAATTATTTTTATTGTATCCTTATACTATCACCTATCTCCCTAAGGAGATACTGAGAAATTTTATTACCCACTGTGAGTCACATTTTCTTCATCAATAAAACAGAGACAATCACTTACCTCACAAGAACAATTGGGTAGATCACATTGTTAGTCTAAGGGAGAAAAATTACACTTGGTACATCATAGATATGCATTACATACTAATATCAGTCTCGGATGCTCACTCTGTAATTAGTCACAGCACAATATCTGAATAAAAGCATATCATTGTAAAATTGTTTTAAAGAACAAAGTGGGTGGGTGAGGAATGTGGGCAGGAGGAGGGTAGGGCAGAAAGCATTGCTATAGTCCTAAATCTGACATGGGAAATATGTGAAATTTGCTCCATTTATAAAGATAAAATAAGTTATATGAAAAGTATCATAGTTATAAAACCCACCATTCTACGTGTGTCGGTATTTGGTGTGGTGGTTAAGATGCTTGGTGGTACCATGTTGGAATATCTGGGTTCAAGGTATAGCTTTGTATATAGCATATTTGACAGTCAATCCCAACCCTGGTAGATAGCAGTAATGAATTACGTAGCCTGTAACCCACAAGGAAGACTTTCCTTTCCTTCCTTCCTTCCTTCCTTATTTATTTATTTACTTATTTTCTAACACCCACAAAGAAGGTATTGATTTATTGAATGATTTCCTGACTTCAGCCTGGTCCATCCTTAGCTTTTGCAGGCAATTAGAAAATGAACCAATGGTTGTGAGATTTTCAATCTCTCTCTTTCCTTCATCCAGCCTGTCTTTCTCCTTTTCTCCCTCCCTCTCTGTCGTTGGTTTTTAAATGAAATTAAACAAAATTAAAACACTTAATAACATAGATATTTACTGTTCTACAGCAAACACAAACACAGCCTACCCCTCCAAAATAACATCATTGCTTTAGAAGGACACATATCCATATGTTTGTATGCACACATACACTAACATGTGCACACAGAAACACAACTGTTTAGAGTAGCACTTTTTATCTGAATAAACAGCTTTGAATACATATGGGAACATACAAAAGGCAACTGAAATAGATTCAGCAAGACATTATCAGTTTTCGCTATTACATCTACTGCATAGATATCTCTATGATTAATAGCTATGCTAAAGTAAATTATAGGTTGGAAGCAGATCAAAGACAGTTAAATAGATGCAGTCTTTCATTTCCTTTATATTCTGTTGCCTAGACACCTACTCTTTGCAATTTTTAATATAGCATTATTTCCTGCTGTCAAACAGCCTTCCATATAGGAAAGAAAGAAAAACTAAAGTACTGCAAGGGTTTTGTGCTCTTCAAGCTGTAAATATGAAATAACTGAAACGTGTTCCCTTTTTGCAACTAAAAATTTTAAAAAGTAATCACATGGGAAAATAAAAGTAAAAACACATGAAAATAAGATAAGTGACTCAAGAAGGCTAGGCATGTCAACTCCTACTCAACTTTAGTTTTAAAAAATAAAGCCCATTGTTTAGCACTTCATCAGGCCTTTTTGCTCATACTAGTATAATGCAGAAATTTAACAACTGTACTCAGTTTCTACACATACTAGATTTAATATCTTATATTTAATATCTTAATATTTTTAAAGAAACCAAGAAAAATATAAGGTGGTAGCTATAAGCAAGAGTTTGACTATACAATTTATATATGCCATAAACATTGGTCTCTATAATCAATCATGAGCATTCTTTGAAAGTTCAACATTTATAAAACCAATTTATACTGCATTTCAGTGATGTTTACTTTGATATTTGTTCATGTTGTTTCCTTTGTGTAGAATTTTTATTCATGCTTCAATTTGGCTACTTCTTCTGTTCAGAACCTGTGTCCCTTCATCAGGAAATGTTTTACTGACCTCCATATAAATTCTGATCCCTTTACAATAATCCACAGCTTGTACCACTCCTGAAAATTTCATATATATTTGTTATGGCTTTTCATTGAGGCTATTTCTAAAACTGAATATTAAGTTATGTTAATGCAGGGTCAGTGCTCATTCATTGCTCATTTCTCATAGCTCAAAATCACATACACAGAGAATAACAGAAAAATAAATATGATTGGTAATAATGCAATAAATACAGGAAGAATAACTTAGCAAATAAGTTGTTGAAAGACACATCTAACCTCTGTGTAATTCAAACATTTTACCATTGTTAAGTAAGAATATAAATGTCTATTTCAAAAGGATTTAAAACAATAATGGATATGGCTACCATGTCTCAAATACTGACCATATTTAAGAAGGTTTTACACTTGATCTTAGCCAAAAGGCTGAGATTAAGCGATTAAGGACGGTTTTAACATTAGAAAATATTTTAATTTTATATTGTATATCAACATATATATGAGTAGTTGCATACTAATCCTCTGCCTGCAGTCCCAGCATCTCATATGGGTGCCAGTTCAGGTCCTGGAGCTACTCCATTTCCCAACTAGCTACTTGCTAATGGCCTGACGAAGCAGCTGAGGCTGCCCTAAGGCCTTGGGGACTTGGATTCCCATGGGAAACTTGGAAAAAGCTCCTAATTCCTGGCTTTAGACTAGTACAACTCTGGCAGTTGTGACCAAATTGGGGAGCGAAGAAGTGGTTGAAGCACATCTATCTGTCTCTCCTTTCTCTCTATCTCTCTTTCTCTCTCTCTCTCTCTCTGTCTGTCTCTCTCTCCCTCTCTCCCTGTTTTTCTAACTCTGCTTTCAAATATAAATAAATTAGTAAAATGCAAATAACTGGAAAAATAAACTGAAAATCTGTAACATAGAAAATGCTTTGCTATCTGGAGTTATTTGGCTCTGTCACTAATGTTAGATTTTGTTAATTAGTCATTTAATGATATAATAGTTTATCAGTTAAGGAATGAAACGTTTTCTGAACCAGACTCACTTTGGTCTTGTAATTAAACGTGTGTGCTTTCATTGTGAACTAGAAAAGAAAAATAATACTTATTGAAAATCTATTATCTTTTTTTTTTTGCTGGCTAGAAAATATTCTTTGAAAACATCATATTTCTACTGATAATATATGTTTTTTTTTTCACTATTCGGCTGAAAAGGGAGTTAACAGAATGAAAAAAAATGTTGAAGAGAATAAACATATGTTGTCAAGTAAGCTACATTTGATAGAGAAGTGAAACATTGAAGCAATTGATTAACAGAGGTTTACCAGAAAAGAGCAGTGGGCAAAGAATCAACTGCCTATTACTTTATTACCAGCAACTTCTCTCTCCCTTCTTGGTCAGAAGTTTGGGCTTACACTTCATGTAAAAGTATAATTTTAAAAAAATTTAAATAAAATAATTTTGAATACTTTATTGGAAAAATGAGTTTTGTTCTTTAAAGTAGAGCTACAAATTCCTTGCTTAAATTAAAAAGTAAAAGTTTGAAATACATTTTCATGTAAGAAATATCATGTACAAAAGTAAGAATTTGCTTCTAAAGAGTGTTAAATTTTCATCTAAAATATGTTCCTTAATGATTTTGTCACAATGCTCATTTACTTGCAAGGATTTTAAATTTCAGCTCTGTGTTTACCCTGGGAACAAACAGTCTATATCTTTTCCTGAGACTGATAAGGAGGGTTAGAACTGAAGAAGTAAATTTAAAGGTTAATTCTGAACCAGAAGCACAGATAATTAACTGTTCCACTGCAGTCTCTCACACAAAGAAGGGAGGATGAGAAACTTCCCATGTTCCTGGGAGAAATACAGAATGTTCTGCCAAAAGTTAGGCCGGGCCCGGCGGCGTGGTCTAGCGGCTAAAGTCCTCGCCTTGAAAGCCCCGGGATCCCATATGGGCGCCGGTTCTAATCCCGGCAGCTCCACTTCCCATCCAGCTCCCTGCTTGTGGCCTGGGAAAGCAGTCGAGGACGGCCCAATGCTTTGGGACCCTGCACCCACGTGGGAGACCCGGAAGAGGTTCCAGGTTCCCGGCATCGGATCGGCGCGCACCGGCCTGTTGTGGCTCACTTGGGGAGTGAATCATCGGACGGAAGATCTTCCTCTCTGTCTCTCCTCCTCTGTGTATATCTGGCTGTAATAAAATGAATAAATCTTTAAAAAAAAAAAAAAAAAAGTTAGGCCAAACTTCAGCAGAATCATGACTGCATGAAAAGTCTCTGAAATCTCTCTCTCTCTCTCTCTCTCTCTCTCTCTCTCTCTCTCTCTCAAATCTGAGGCATGTTTCCAAAATATCTGGGTCATAACACTGTTCAACTGTATGCTTCTTAAGGATTAGGACACTTTTAATCTCCACTGTATACTGCTATCTCTCAGTTGGGAGAGAGAAGAGTGGTTTTATGTTCGAAGGGATATTCAGAAATATCTAGAGAAATTTTTGATTGTTAAAAATCAGTGTGGAGGCAGCTGGTATTGTGGTATACAGGTAAATCTGCCACCTACTATACCAGTATTGCATGACAGACCCAGCTCATGTCCCAGTGATCCAATTGTGATGCAACTCCCCACAGATATCCTGGAGGGAAACAGCACAGATGTCTCATGCTATTGCCCAGATGAAGCTCTGGGCTTTGGCTAGGCACATTGTCTACCACTGCATTCATCTGGGAGAAAACTGGAGGATGGAAGATTTCTGTTTCTCTGTTTCTCCTTCAATCTCTCTTTTATTCTTCGTTTCAAATAACTAAATAAATCTTAAAAAATGAAAACTTTCCACAATGTGTAGAAAGAACATTTAGTGTAGCAGTGAAACATCCCTGCAATCCATATGGGATAGCAGCAATTTAAGGATAGGTATGGTCGCTGCAGGTGTTTGGCTGTTAGGACCGTCGACCCTCTTCCTCTCAAATAAATCAGTGTGGGAGGGTTGCTAATGACATTCAGTAAGGTGAGACCAAGGATACTGCTGAACTGTCTGTATCTTGTCCCTACATGTCAGTACTGTGAATGAAAAATATCACTGCCCTATACTGTATTTTCTTTAGCATAAATCTTTGCCATAACAAGGATTATGTGTTGATCAGCAAATATTTTTGCATGTCTCAAAATAATTATTTTATTAATGAAAAGATTAAATACTGCCTTGCTATGGTAGAATTTGTAAAATTATAATCTTCAGATACTATTTGATAACATGCATTGCTGGATAGCATCCAGTGTTCCGATAATACATAAACACACAAAACATCTTGACCTAACACCCATAACTCATGTTAGAGGAGAATGCTTTATTTAATATGCCCTGGCAATGCTGTCAAGGCACTTTAGCATTCAAACCAGTAAGCATTTTAAGACAATTAAAACATTCAAATGCAGCAGCAAATATTTTTAAACTTAATTTTAAATGTTCCAGTAAACTGGGTGTTTTGAATACTAACAGGTTGCTGATGCTGCAGCAGATTTATATAGATGCAGTGAATGCTAGGACTTTCTGACAGCTAACTACAGTTAGCAAGTTCTGGGTAATTCGTTTATTCTTACCTCAGTAAATACATACAAACTTCGTGAGATCAAAGAAAAAAAGTTTGTGAAGCAGCTCTAATAAAAAGGGAGAAAAGAGGACTCCATGTGCAAATAGATAAATCTTATGAGAGGATTTAAAAATCATAAGATCTTCCTATTCCTTGCCTCCATCCCCATTTTTTCTCTTTCCCATATCCACGATCTTTCTTTGTCAGAAAGATGGGACTATTCTAAAGTTTGAAAGTGACAGTGTCACCTATTTGACCAAAAGTTCTTTTGATATAATAAAACATAACTTTCCAAGACTGGAATTCAATGTCATTCACAGTCTGACCTATTGATAGTTCCCTTAAACTAGTTTATGCTTCAATGAAAACATACTAGTCATTTCCGAATGTACATGATGAATTCTTTCCTGATTCTGTTTCTTTTGATTGGCACACTTTTGCCATATGTACAACCATATTTCTCTGAATCATACATGCTCACCTAACATCTCAGGTCCCAGTGTTGTGGGAATTGATAATGTACTATTTGTCTTTCTTATGATAACATCAAGAAACGGACATGTCAGAGGTACTTAAGGACAATATATAACTAAGCATGTAAATAAAATAATAAAATAGAATGTATGAAAATGGAACCATTCATGCTGAAATAATAATGTATCAGGAGCCATTAATTATGATTTCATCCATTGCACATATTTTAGTTCTCTAAGAAAGGTAAAGGTAGGGCCCTGTGTAGTAGCCTAGTGGCTAAAGTCCTCGCCTTACATGTACTAGAATCTCATATGGGCACCAGGTTGTGTCTCTGTGGTCTCACTTCTCATCCTGCTCCCTGCCTGTGGCCTGGGAAACAGTCAAGGACGGCCCAAGGCGTTGGGACCCTGCAACCACTTGGGAGGCCAGGAAGCAGCTCCTGGCTCCTGGCTTCTGATCAGCTCAGCTCCAGCCATTGCAGTCACTTGGGGAGTGAATCAGCAGATGGAAGATCTTCCTCTCAGTCTCTCCTTCTCTCTGTATATCTGACTTTCTAATAAAAATAAAATAAATCTTTAAAAAACACTAAAACATAAAACAAACTTACAACGTAAAACAAATTCATTTGTAGTAAACAATGATTGTCACAACTCTCATTTATTGTCTATATTATGATTCAATCCTTGGCTTCTCATCTGTGAACTCCATATTGTGAGCCAGTCTCCATTCAGTACCAAGTTGCAAATTCTAGGCAGTTAACACTGAACTGCTGAATTGCTTGGACACTTTTCTTCCACTTTAAACCTGGCAGATCCAATAATGGATTCGCCAATTTCACACAGTTAGGCTGATATTCCCTTGAAATTAACCAATATGACCTTGTCACAGGAAATCTACCAAGCTAATGTCCTGAATCAAAAATTCCGCAAACCCTTCACTGTCTGATTCCTTCCATGTCTGTTGCCCTGCATGCCCCAAACCTTTTGCTGTCAGCCCCAAAGAATGTTTACTCTTACCACTGTACCTATTTTTAAAATGAATAAACTTAATATTTTATGCCTCTGATCTGAATGGGCCTCACTAAGCTGCACCTGACTATACTAAGCATAGATTACTTTACTTAGTAAATTACAACATGATTTGAGCAAATACATATACAAACATTATTGTGTACTATTGTAATTATTGACATATTTATTCAAAGTATAAATAATCATGCCATGATTTTGGGGGTGAATTTCAGCATCTTAATGTATCTCCATTTTAGACGAAGAGACTTATAATCAACCCATGAAGACATCTGAGAGTGGTATTTTCCATATTATCCTTTCTAGTGATGTCATGTATTCTAAGCAAGGGTGTTCTTTTCATGGAAGCCTGAATATTGGTCTTAAGTTTACAATAAACCAGAAAAGTTACACGCCTTTTTGAAAATACTTTTAAACCTTCTATTTCTATGCTCATTTTGTTCTCTCCTACTAAGTATGAAGAATTGACTTCACTTTAGATACTCATATCCCAGTTTCCTATTGGGCATTACTAATGAACATGAAGATTGATTAGTATTACTGATTCTAGAATGAAAATGTTGCTTTCTTTAAATGTAGTACATTTACTGAAATGATGCCTATCTAATCAAGATGTAAATATATATTTTCAAAAATGTTATTAACCATCGAAATATTCTGTACCCAGCACAATGTTTAGCCCTCTTAAAGTAATGTTTTGCCTGCTTTTTCCTCCAATATTAACAATAGCTTTTTACAGTTACTTAATTATTTATAGTATATTGTTGTTAACCACTGGCTTGACAAAGATACACAACAAAATTTAAAAGAACTATAGTTGCAGCAATACTTTATACATATTGCATCTTCTTTTTTCGATTTTTTTTTAAAATCTACCTAAAAGCAATTCTTAATGTATTGTATGAAAGAGGAAACATAACAAGACTAGATATTTGAAAATCAGGAAAAAACTCCTTTCTATTCTAGATATGCAGCAACAAAAATAGAAGAAACTATAAGTCAGTGACATCTATGAATGATAAACTACTGATAGAATAAAGTAGTCTTGCTTATATCATGGTACATTTAAAATAAGATTTAGGAAAGATAAACAGTCCATACTGAATGGAAATTATTAATGAACCAACATAAGTTGCACTCTATATACCAGAAATGAAGTTCTCCAAGGTACAGCAGCAGTTCATCTAACTATAATGTCAATATTGATGACTGTCATGAGATGTAACTGAACAGACTTCTTTGCTTGAACTGTTGTCATTTACGGAAAAAACAAAATGAAATTACCTACTGCAAAATCAGAGAGAAGGATTTATGTCTGAGTAGTTTTCTAGATTATTGGAAAAAAGATTTATATTTAAAATGCTGTCAAAGGCTGGCATGGTGACACAGCACGATAAACTATTGCTTGTAATGCATCATGCCTTCTCAGAGGGTTCATTGGAGACGCAGTCCCTGCCTTTCTGATACAGTTCCCTGTTAATGCACCTGGGAAGGCACTGGGAGTTGGACTATAAACTTGGGTATTGCCATGCATGTGGGAGGCCCACGTGTGATTTCTGACTCCTGCCTTTGGCTTGGTAACAGACCTGATGATTGCAACCATTTGGGAAGAGAATCAGCAGATGGAAGATTTTGTGTGTGTGTGTGTGTGTGTGTGTGTGTGTGTACCCTTCCATCTCTGTTATGCTGATTTTCAAATATGTCTTTCAAGATTGTGGCAAAAATAATTCAAATAATATATTCAGATAAGTCTTAAATATTTACTTAGAAAACAGAATTTTGAGTCTCCATTAACTACTACTCTCTGCTGTACACTATATTAATACAAAATATCTAAGATCTAGTATTTTTTTAAATTTGCAATACAAATGCTTTGCAGATTTCTAAGGTGCTGTAGTAGTGTTTTATGGGTAATTCAGATCGTGTGTGTGTTGAAAAGCATTTGGTGTTTAAAATACAGCTAATGTTGTTGATTATACTAATACTCAGGGGGTTCATTGAGTGACCAAATGACAGTATTAGGCTGAACCCTAGAGATCTTCAAGTCCATTTTATTTCAAACTTAATAAATCAATAGTACAAAATATGTACAGAAAAGCCTGCATTTAGTAGCGATAAGACTGTTTTAACTAAAATTTCATTCTCTAACCTTAGGTTCTCTGTGAGTTGAGTCATTTCTTTTATAAAAGAAAATTATTGCACTAGGGAGCCAATTCTTGATAGACTCTTTCCTACTCCAAAAACGTACAAGTATATGAATGTGTACAAGCCACACTACAAGTCCTTAACGGGCTGGAGCATGCAGCCTTAATACAGGCCATAAAATGTATAAAAGGATAATACCAGCAAAAGCAACATGCTCCACCAAACACATTAGATATTAGTCTATATTCTTTACGCAGAAAGTGCACCATAGAAAAAAAATAATATTTTCATATATTCATGCAAATACTTACACCTGTACATGTATTTCTAGACCAATTTCACTAACGAACACATACCTAGACAGGAGCATCAAACTTTGTATTGCAAAAGAAATAGGCTCTCAGGGATTCCTATTGAAAGTGCCTGTTAGCTGTCTTCTTTCAGAATTTTCCCTGAAGCATGGGATTATAATCTGTGAAGAAGAGGTAAGTTTAGATACCCCACAATTTCCTGAGACATCCGTAATCCTTGAGTTGAGAATAGACAGAATTGTAAGGTCATCCCACTGGTCAGTTGGCAAAGTTTTGTCTCTGAAAAATCCTGACAAGTAACCTTTTAGAGATGAAGATGAGACTGGAATAACAGTGACAGCTTCAGTTGAAGGATCTGAAATGACCCATAGGGCTGGGTACATATTTTGTCAGTATGTATGATGATGAGAAAGCATATAAAATAAGTTTATAGAATGAATATACAAAAATATCTTAGATATACAATAGCAGAATCTTTTCAAAATCCTTACTTAATTTTGTGCTAGATTATATTTTATTGTTTCTTGAATTCAGAATGTAACTCAAGCAAAGGGAATATAACAAATAAGTCAGCACTCTTGAACAGTTGAATTATGAGTGATTTTGTGCTTTTCCACACAATGTTTGTATTTCTGAATCTTATGCAATGCTCTGATAGGGCATCTATAGTTAATAAATGTCCACTCATTCAAGACATCTTTTAGTCACTATCATATGTGAGACATTGCTGTATGAACACTGCTATAACCTATTGTTAAAGATTATGTAGATACAATAGTGGAGGAAAAGCAGACAAAGTCCCTAATATCCCAACACACATAGGAAGCTTTATTACTCAAAACACCCACTCACTCCTGCTCCACTGGCTAAACCACATGGCTTCAAATGGTTTCTTGGGTTTAGCTCGCTTGGAAGATGTGAATACAAGTACATGCTTCTTAATATACAATTATTAGTAAGATTGACAATTGAAAACTAAAATTCCTTCTAAAATGTCATAAAATATTTTGAAACAAAATGCTAACATATGTATATATACACACACATTTAAAATATAATCACAGGCTTTTTGCAGAAATTTATGGAAGTCCATTTAATTTGTATTGCATCTTTGGCTACCCAAATTGAATTTTTTGAAGTGCACACACAGTTGAATTTCCATTGTTTGAAAATAAGGTTTACATTACGGTGAGAAAATGCAGTGTTTATCAGACTGTTTCAGATAAAGACACATTCTGGGGATTCATAAATACACAGTGTGCTCCCTACCCATACGCTACCCCATCTTTTGTAATACTGTTTTATATCAACCAGATAGGCAACATTTTTCTCAAGGCAGATGTAGCTGTGTCAAGTATGTTGCGAATATTTCTCTAACTCTTTGAAAAGTGTAGATAAAAACAGAACAAAGACACCCTGTGAAGATCCAAAAGCCTATCTCAGGAAAGTTAACTGCTTTGGGAAGTTTCTCTGTAATAACCAATCTTCAAGGACAAAGAGTTTGTACAAGAAGAATTTGCTGAGTAATACTGTGAAGAATGAAAAGTGTAACGACAGAGTTCTATCAGCAAAATAATAGTCTTCAAATAATTACAGAAATTAGCAGTAGCATTCTACTTAGTCTTTTAATTCACAGTAGCCTCCAAAACAAGCCATTAACGAGCAATTGCTTATCAGCACATATATATCTAAAAACAAACTGCAAAAGACCCCTGTGAGTTAAATATTCCCATGAATAATGCGTGGCTGCTTATCCTGAAGATTTATTAAGAAATGGGGTTGAAGATTTTTTCTTTTGAGAGTTTTAGAAGCAACAAATATTTTCTTTTACTTTGTAATTACAGGAAAGATGCAAATCTGATTAACTTAAGTTTTATTTGTGCACAAACATAGAGGCTCTACTTTAGGCTCTCATTAACCCAGAAGGACATCCATGAATCAATGAATATTCATTCACTGTAAACTTGTTTCGTATTTAATAGAACCTGTGATTGATGGGAAAATGCTCCACTTTACCATTTACCTATCAGTTTTGGCTTATTAAAAGGGAGCTGGCATGGTACACATAGAAAAACAAAGAACCATTTGAGGAACATTTAGTGCACCCAGGCACATCCTAAAGTACCTTACATCCATTTTCTAACTACATTCTGCAAAAATGTCACTAGACTTTTACTCTTGGCATCCATGTTTTTCAGATGAGTCCATAAAGATGCAGAGATAAATTATGCAAGGTTGGTACATGGAAGGATAGAACCTGAATCCGGGACAACACACATTTAAGGCCATTCTCTGAACTACTAGCTATATTAGGCTGATTATTTTCACAAATTTGGATATACGCAAATTTAATCAATACGTAATTTGTTTTATATAATTACAAACTAGGCACTGAACTAGATGTTACAGGAATAAATTTGTTCACTGTTCTGGTAAACTTCAAATTCCTATGTGGGGGCTAATATAACTAAAAAAAAAAAAGAAGAAAAATGTTAAGTGATAAAGTGTATATAAAGTTTACTACCAAAAGACCAACATGAAACCAATCAACTGTGTTTAGTTACTGGAGAAAGGATTTATAGTGGAGAGTGACATTTGAGCATTGACTTGAAAGTAGAAGATTTATTCAATAACTGCAGGATTGGGAAGGTTGAAGAAGGGGTGTCGATGTGGGATGCTTTTATCAGAGTGCTTGCTACATATGAAAACAGTTCTTTTGTTTGAGGGTTCCAAAATTATTAAGTGTGATTGGAACATCAAAAGCTTAGCAGTATAGGTAAAGCTACAATGTTAGGAGGGAATACCTGGAGCAAGGACAAACCCTCTTGCGATAAAGAGACTGCCTTCTTTATCACTTGATTAAAAACAGTCATGTTTTTTCCTTGCTGTCAAAACTCACTATCAAGGCTACTGCAGTTTTCCAAACTCCATTTGTTCTCTTTGGGGATAGGGAAGTGAAAGAAAGCAGATTAAATTTTAAGAGTCACTATTAGCATGTTTATGCCATTTAGAGGTCAGCCTCTAAGTTATTCAAAACAATATGCATTCAAAGATATGTATCCTGTCACTAAGTCTGGGAAGACCCACTGCAAGTTGAGGCTGTGATTGATCACACTGCCAATTTCCAGGCGACGCCTTAGCATTTACCACTTCTATGTGCAGAAAATCATCAGCTGCCTGCCTTCAGCAAATAGAACACTTCTAAGGAGAGATAAAGTAAAGCTCCGTGGCAGTTGAAGTAAGCTATTATTTTGCCAGCCATATGAATGCTTTCTATATTTAGTTTATACAATAATCCAGCTATTCAGGATAGCGATTTAAAGCCTTGCAATTGTTAACTCCAATCTATTCAGAATATTTTCTTCTGTTTACTAGGATTTAGATAAAAAGCACATGTAAATTTTAGACTTTAGACATAAAGTACAAACTCATGCGCATGTGCATGGGCTCAGACAGCACAATTTTCTTCAGAAGAGAAGTGTTTAATGAAACTTCAATTTCCAGTTTATTTTTTTTCTTCCAAAGAAAAGTGAAAAGATGGCCATACACATGTGAGATCTTTGATCTGACCTTAGATGATTTCCCTTGCAGCCTAGATGCTATGGTTATATAATAAGGCAGTTTTTTTAAATCCATTCTTGTACATGGTCAGAAAAAAATTGTTGTTTGGGTAAGGTAAATTCAGGTTGACTATGGGATCATAGAATTTTTTTGGATTATTTGCCATTTCCATCTATTTTATTATTATTTTAGCTGGCCTAGAAAAGTTCATATGTAGGCATTATGGCATGCATTGACGCTCTACAATAAAAATTTATATATTTTTCATGAGCAGAATTTTAGAGTGAATAGAACAAACTCTTCAAATCCTAAATAAAGTATGGTCTGTGTCTTATAACAATTATGCTAATAACTAAATTAGTAAATTCTTTTTAGGAATCTGTTAGTAATATCATCAAGTGATGAGGAAAAAGGTGGTTCAGTGTTTGGAAGAGCTGAGTACCTTCTGAGGTTCCCAGGAGTACTACACAATGCTGCATAGTCTGATTGGTGTATTCCTGAAACAATAACTTATCATGATAATTGCAAAATAGAAGATACCGTATGCAACATGTGGTGAATAAAGAACCGAGGCTTCTTACACTGAAAAATTCCTCTGTCCCTTAAGACTTTACAGAATTGTTTGGTGCCAGGTCTGAATGCGAGCTCCATCACTTGAGCCCATATTTCATTACCACAATTTTATCAGGTGGCTCTAACTGATTTTGAAAGATAAGAAATGTAGTTTAGCTGGGACAGACAATGAAAAGGAAAATGGAGTTTGATAAAGACATATATTTTCCTTTATATAACATCTTCTGGCAATTACTGTGCTTTGGTGGTAAATTATAAGCCACTAATATAACATCTTCATTGAGTTTTTCTATGTTCACATTTATGCTTCATTTTTGTTATGGAAAATTACACATTTAATCATTCCTAAAGAACAATTCTATTTGAATGATGCCTGTTCTTCTCTATGCTTTCCAGTGTCAGATATTATCATTTTATGGCAAAACCAAGGCATTCAATAACACAGAATATAAATAGCATAATAGAATACAACTCTGAAGCTAATGTATTTATACTTTTACCTGCATTTTACCTTCCATAGACACTTCTAAGTTTTTCACAGCTTTATTAAAATATAATTGAAATACAAAATACCTTATTTACTTATCATGTACTATCTAGCTAGTTTGAACACATGCATTTACCCCAGAAATCCTAACAATGATGGCAATAAACATGTACATAGCATATAAAATGTTCTTAAATGTTCTGTTTTTAGCAGGTACAACAAAGCTGTTCAACATGAGATCTAGTCTCTTTACAAATTATTAAGTAAACTTAACTACGGATGCTCCTAAGAACAACAGATATCAAGAACTTAACAATCTTGCAAAACTGAAAGTTTGTATCAATTGAACAATTCATCATCTTTCTGGTATGAGCAGAAAATAATCAGTTGCCTGTCTTCAGCGAATAGAACACTTCAAAGAAGAGATCAGGTAAAGCTCCATGGCACTTGAAGTAAGTCATTATTTTGCCAGTCATAAAAATGCTTGCTATATTTAGTGAGAAAGAAAAGCAAAAAGAGGGAGGTTTATTGATTTTCTTTCAACTAACTGCTCAAATGCCTGCATAGTTTGGGGCTAACCCAAGCTGAAATTAAGAACCTATAACTCCACTGAGGTCTCCCAGTTGGGTAGCAGGGGCTCAAGCACATGAACCCTGAAGAGCTGCCTCCCAGGACAGGCATTAGTAGGAAGCTGAATCAGGAATTGCCAGAGGCCAGCTCCAAGTTCGAGTTCAGAGCTCCAGAAGGGTGTGTGGAGGAGATAAAGAGAAAAGATGGACCACTACAATTTCATGATCATAATGGACAATGCAAGAAAGCTGCCCCCTTTATTTATGCAGACACTGTCACAAACTCTCTCACAGACTTTTCACAGCATGGTCAAGTGGGTGTTTTCAAGGATAATTCTGTCATTTGTTTCATCTTAAAGCCAGGCCTTGCTGTGCAGCAGAAAACTCCTCGCAGCCTTGCCAGGAGGGAAGTGGTTCTCTTCACACCTTCGTGTCATCCACACCCACTGCACAGAGCCCAGCAAGGAATGGAGATGCAAGACAGGAACAAGCACTCTCAAACAGGATGCAGGCATTCCAAGGAGAGGTTTGTTTCACCTCATTCAACCCTAGCTTGATAATATGGATATTGTACATAAAGTACTTCTCTATTCTTCAGTTACTGAACTATTTTATTTCACATGATGTCCTTCACATTCATCTACGTTGTCACATATGACGGGACTTTATTCTTTGTTACGGCTGAACAACCCTGCATTGCATTTATCTGTCAGTTTATTCCTCTGTTAGCAACCATTGCATAGTTTCTACCTCTTTGCTACTATGAAAATAACAATGAACATCAAAATAAAGATCATCTTGAAATATTGATGTCATATCCAGAAATTGAAAATGCTGAATTATATATTTGACTTTTAACTTTTTGAGGAATCTATACACTGTGTTCTAGAATTTCTAGAATGGTTACTGTGTTCTAAAATGTTCTAGAATGGTTATATAAATTTGTGTTTCTACTAGAAATTTTCAAGTTTTCTACTTTCTCAACTCCCTAACACTTTTTTGGTTTTCTATTTTTTTCTTTGTAATAATACCTCCAAAGATGTGTGAGGTAGTATGTCATTTTATTTTTAACTTACATTTTTCTGATAATTACTGTTAAGCATAATTTCATATACCTGTTGGCGATGCGTGTGTTTTTGGAAAATTGTCTACTTAAGATCCTTGAACATTTCTAATCAGGGTATTTGTTTTCAGCTAATGGATCTTGGAAACCCAGAATAGATGGTCTAAGGGTTTAAATCCCTTACTATACTACATAACCAGAAGAATTTTTTGACACCTAGGTTTGGCCTGCCAGAGTCTCAGCTGTTGCAGCCACTTATGGAGTGAGCCAGTAGATGAAAAACCTCTTTCTCTCTGTTTTCTCCTTTCTGTCACTGCCTTTCAAATAAATAAGACTTTAAAATACCTTTATCCTTCCCCTGTATTCTTTGTACTTTATTGAAAATCATGTTGCTACACACGTATAAACTTATTTCTATCAGGTACCATTGCTCTACATGTGTTATTTTTGTACCAATATTGTTTTAATTATTGAGACATTACTATTTATTTTGAAATTAGGACACGTGGTGTCCTTAAGTTTTTCCCCTTTCTCACAATCACTTTGGCTATCTGAGCTATTTTGTGATACTGTATGAATTTTGGCATTGTTTTCCCTATCTATATAAAAAGCATACTGAAATTTTAATAGGAATTATATTGACTGTGTAGATTTCTTTGGATAGCCTGTACATTTTAACACCACTCAACTATTCCCTTTAAAAAACAGACAACCCCTCACTCTGTCTGGGTTTTCACCTGGCTCCTTGATATGTCTAATATAATACAGCATTTAGATAGCTAAAAGAGAATTTAGAAGTACCAAATCTATGAAAAAATGCATAAATGGCTTTATTGATTTCGTGATAAGTTCTTTCTTTTATCACTAGACATAGAAATGTATTCAGTAGTGACATTTTTATCACATGGAACACATGAAGATTTTGAAAAGTATGTTATATCATCTCACAGTGTCTATATACCAATCACAACAGAAACAACTGTGAATACAATTTCAAGAGATTGGCACACTTTCAATGAAGAACCACCACTACAGACCATCTATCAAGGTATTTTAGGAAACATTGTTATTTTTGTTACTTTTATCTTAAAATTTGACAAACTTAACCTACTCTGCCCCCTGCACATGTTTCTACCAAATGGACACTGACTATGCATACAACAATGAAATTATGCATTCTACAATAATTAGAAAACATATGAGGAAAACAGCTATTACCAAACTCAGAAAATAATAAAAAAAATCATGGAAGGAAGAGAAAATGGATCTAGAAAAATAAATATGGAAAACATAGAAAGAGTGACTGTATAATTAAGGTGCCCCATGTTAAATAATTTACAATCCTATAGGGAAAAATCATGAACCAAACAAGCTTTCTACCAAGCACTCTACTTATGGTACATGAGTATAACCTCTCTGGGGATAGGGCACCAGAATACAAACAAAACTTCAAACTGGGATAGTATGTCCTTGATACTCCACACCCAGGAGAAACTACATAGCTTTTTTGTTTGCTTATTTGTTTGTTTTTGCAGAAACATTCACCTATAGACAGAGGGGAACTTTTAAAACAATACATGAAATAAAGGCCAAAAATTCAAAGGCTGATTTTGGAAGACCATGAAGTGCAGATGACATCAAAAAAGCTTAAAAAAAGCAATGTATTGTAGAAGATCACTGATTTTCAGTAGGAATTAGTAAGAGATATCAGAAACAATAACTCTTTTCTCAGATACAAAGATAGAATAAGTAGAAAATGTTTTCTTTTTCTTCAGAAAGATTCTTCTGTCAATAACATAAAGGTTATGTTGAGTGTGGAAAGTTCAGAGGTAAGAAAGGTCACCACAAAATGATTGAAAGACACCAAAAATAAGGAAATAAATATCTGTGTATGAGTGGTGCAATGAACAAGACAAAGATATGCAAAATGTAGAGCTTTGTTCAGAGTGAGGATGTGAAATCAGAAGGTGAGGCTCTTATATCCTGAATAACATTCTATACTTTTCTATCTTTAGCTTAGTAAGCACATGATTTAAATTCACCAGTCTCAATCCTTCTTGGCTCAGATACACCTGGATCTATAATTAAAAACTATGATCAAATTTTGATTTATAAATGTAAACTATTAATTTGAATTTACTTTTCTGAGTCATAAATCACTTCATTTTTCAAAATCAATTATGTTGCTGGACATTGTTAAAGCTGACAGGACATAAACTAACCACCATAATTTAATAATTAAGCTGTCATACAGCCATCATTCTTTACTTTTCTGATGAAAAGTAGCAACTTGGAATACTAGAACTTGAAAAAGAGTCAAAGGTATTTTTTCACTTAATAGTTCAGTAGTTAAGTAAATATTTGGTTCAAATATGTCTATTACATTAAAATCATGCTGATTATTATTGCACATATTCACAAGAGAAACCCATAAAATTATTTCACAAGGTTAGATCACAAAAACAAATTCATAAAAATGAGTTGTAAAAGTATAATCTTGAATTTATTTTACTTGCAGATCACAAAATTTTACAATTGTAAAATTTACAAAATTGTAAAATTTTGTGATATATTTTGCCAAATTTCTTTAATAATTACTGATATGAAAAAGGATTCCACTTACTTTTACTTTAATGCCTATATGGTAATTATGTTGTTTTGGCTTACCACAAGCTATAAAAAAGAAACATGCATATAGAGCTTAACTGAGCCATAAAATACCAAATAATGAGTTGTAAAAATATACGCAGGTATAATACATTCACTGTCTTTCCTCAGAAATGCATAAGTGAATGGTAGCCCTTAGGTTACTTACATAGATCTGAATCAGCTATTCTTTGAAACAGTGTCAATTACCATCACTATGAATACAAACAGTAAAAATATGTTCTTGAATTTAGTTACAGTTTTCTCAAATTGGTAGTATTATAACTGTCATCAACATCCACTTGTGCTGTTCCCTCTCGGTATGTTTTTGTGATTCTCAGTGTTGTTACATAGCATAGCAGTGAATTCATTTCCAGTATGGTATGAAACACTCACTGTGGAAATATGTCCTATTCGGTCTACTCTATAATTCTGGGATTATTTCTAGGCTTTTAATTTTTTTTCATTTAAAAAATACTTTCTTCTTATTGGAAAGACAGAGAAGCAGAGAGAAATTTGTATACCGGTTCATTCTCAAATGCACGCAACAGCCAGTGATGAGCTAGCATGAAATAGTGAGCCAAAACCCAGCTGTCCTCTGCGCTTTACTCGAGCCATCATCCACTTGCTGTCTGGATACACACTAATAGGAAGTTGGAATTGAAAGCAAAACTAAGATTTGGATTCAGGTACCCTGATGGGGTACAGGTCTTGCTAGCAGCATCCTAAACACTGTGACATATATATGTCCCATATTATGTAATTTTACATAGATTCCTGCTAAACATTATTGTTTTTAAGATTTTTTTTTAATTTTAAAGGTACGGTCATTGCACCAGCCACTAACTAATGTAATTTTAAACTCCCCTTTTAAAGGAAAGATTTTATCATGTTACTTCTTCCCGAAATTTCATATATCTTTAACTTTCTTAGGTCACGTTCCTTTTCTTTTTTTTTTTAAGATACATTTATTTATTTTTTAAAAAGATTTATTCATTTTATTACAGCCAGATATACGCAGAGGAGGAGAAACAGAGAGGAAGATCTTCCGTCCAATGATTCACTCCCCAAGTGAGCCGCAACGGGCCGATGAGCGCCGATCCGAAGCCAGGAACCAGGAACCTCTTCCAGGTCTCCCATGTGGGTGCAGTGTCCCAATGCATTGGGCCGTCCTCAACTGCTTTCCCAGGCCACAAGCAGGGAGCTAGATGGGAAGTGGAGCTGCTGGGATCAGAACCGGCGCCCATATGGGATCCCAGGGCTTTCAAGGCTAGGACTTTTAGCCGCTAGGCCATGCCCCCGGTCCCCAAAGATATATTTATTTTTATTACAAAGTCAGATATACACAGAGGAGGAGAGACAGTGAGAAAGATCTTCCGTCCAATGATTCACTCCCCAAGTGAGCGCAATGGCTGATGCTGCGCCAATTCAAAGCCAGGAAGCCAGGATCCAGGAACCTCTTCTGGATCTCCCACATGGGTGCAGGGTCCCAGGGCCTTGGGCCATCCTTGACTGCTTTTCCAGGCCACAAGCAGGGAGCTGGATGAGAAGTGGAGCTGCCTGGATTAGAACCAGAGCCCATATGGGATCCTGGGGCGTTCAAGGCGAGGACTTTAGGCGCTAGGCCACGGCGCTGGGCCCGGTCACTTTTCTTCTGTTATACAATGTGAGTTCATAAATGTCTTTAGTAAATTTATAAGCTTTTCTTTATCTGAAAAACATCATTGTATCCTCATCTTGTGAAATTTGCTTGGAATTATACATTTTTAAAATATTTTTTTTTTCCTGGAAAGGCAGACATGCAGAAAGAAGGAGATACAGAAAGATCTTCTGCCCACTGGTTCATTCCCCAAGTGGCCGCAATGGCTGGGGCTGACCTGATTCGAAACCAAGGTTAAGGTGCTTCCTTCAGGTTTCCCATTTGGGTGCATGTTCCCAAGACTTTGGGCTATTCTCTACTGTCTAAGTAGGGAGCTGGAAGGGAGGTGGAGCAGCTGGGACACAAACTTGCACCCCTATGGGATCCCCACAGATGCAAGAAGAGGATTTAACTACTAGGCTATCATGCCTGGCCCATATGTATTTATAATTGAAAGGCACAGTGACAAAAAGAGTCATCTTTAATCTATTGGTTCATTCTGCAAATGTTCACTAATGGGAGTGCTGGGCTAGTTGGAAACCTGGATTGCAGGGCTCAATCCTGGTTTTGCAGTTGGAGGGCTGTGTCAGTACCTGCTCTGTACCAGATGTGCACTAACAGCATGTTGTAATCAGAAATGGAGCTGCATCTCAAACCCAAGCACTCTGAAAGCTGATGCAGGCATCCTAAGAGGTGTCTTCTCCACTGTGTGAAAGATACCTTTATTGAAGTTTATTCAAAGTTAACCTTACTGGATCAACAAATTTAAGTTTATGGATATTTTATGTTTCCAGTTAAAAGACATTATTCTACTGTTTACATGGATACAATCAGTTCTTCTCAGAAGTCTGTTGCTGGTCTATTTGGTCGGGGAGGTGGGTAACCTCTCTTTTCTCTGTGCTTATTTTTAAAGATTGATTTATTTATCTAGAAAGTCAGACACACATGCAGATATTCTGCTCACTCATTCAGTGCTTGGCCAGACCAAAACCAGGAGCCAGGAGTTTATGAAGGTCTCCCTGGTGGTTGGAAGGGAGCCAGGTACTCGGGCCCTGTCACTTGGGCCAGTGTCTGCTATCTTTCCCAGTCCTACAGCAGTGAACGGTTTTGGAAGTGGAGCATCCAGGACACAAATCAGTTCACATATGGAATGCTCACATCACAGGCAGTAGCCCTACCTGATACCCCAACACCAGATTATCATTTCATTCATGTTGCTTATGTTGTGAGTTTTATATCTAGTTGTAAGTTTAGCTTTATATTTTTAAGTTCTGGATTTACTTGCACATACCTCGTCATTATCTGTGTTAACATCTAAATGTACAGCTCCCCTAAATGCTAATAATAAAGGAGATGAAAATATTATTACTGGCAATTATTTCAATCAAACACACGCAGAAAACTTTCTATACTGTCTGTTAATGCCTCCCTTTAAATATTTGCAATGTTCACAAGCATTGCATATTAGGTGGTATCCTATGCATTCAAAGTGCAGCACTGTACACATACGTCTAATCCATGCCTGTGAAGAACTTAAAATCTACTAGAAGAACAAGACCACAAATGAACAGACTCCAGTGAATAATAGTAATTATGGGAAAGCACAATGAACAAAAACTGAAGAGATATGACATATTATAGACAGCTCATATGGACAACAGTCTGACAGAAAGTACATATATTTCAAAAGAAATTATAGTTTCCGATATATGCTATGACAGATGTATAAAGATCTCTTTAAGACTATGAATCTGGAGAGAATCAAGATGGCAGAATGGGGTAAGGACACATTTAAACAGATGAAGAATCATTAGCCAGGGTGAAGCAGAGAGGGCACTTCCAGGATATAGAAGAGGACAGGCTGACTGCAGAGAGGCACCTAGAGACTGGCAAACTCGGAAAAGCAGCAGAGACAATGGTGTGGTGTTGCAGTGACCAGATAGCCCAATGGCAGCCAGTGAGTGACGATTTGAGCTCTGTTGGTCACTGGAGCTCTATCAGTAGCCAAGTGGGATTGAAAGTTAACTAGGAGCTCAGCAGGTGAATCCAGGCAAAGAACTTCCAGTCCTGCTGATTTGTTTGATTCAGCCAGGGGCAGAGAAAGCAGCAGTAGAACCCAAATGGGCGGTGAGGGAACAAGCTGGATTTCACAGTTCAGACTCCCCCACCGGAACCACATCAGGCGCCATTTAGTGTAGGGAGGCAAAGGCTACAGTACAGGATTGTGCATGCACTAAGCTGGGAACAAAGTCATTTCTGGCTCAGTGCATTGCACCGACATGGCATCCTACAGCATCCACCCAAAATAGGGCCAGGTAGCCCCCAGGCCTGAGGGTCAACAGATCCAGAACCTCATGAGTGGCACATCAGGCACGATTTTGTAGTGTGGCAAAGACTGGAGGGATAACAGTGAACTGTGTATGCATTGAGCTGGGAGCAAACAGCCAGCAAGTTCTGGCAAGATCAGCACCACAAATGACCTAATTATTTAGGACACCTGATGTCTCTCCCTAATCCTGGAAACTGTTCAAACTGGAAGTGAGAGAACGGTTGTATAGACAATGGTGCAGCCACAGCATGGGAACACAGGAGATGGAGAGTGGTGAGCCAGGAACTAGGGCTATGGAGACCATGGTGAAATTCTAACACAAGAGCCCAGACCTGGAACTGGCTGAAGAGTGTGGCAGAAGTGACTACAAACAAAGAAATGGGTACCAACTGCAATAAGTAAAATTGAAGTGTAGACATGTGGGTGACACAGCTTAGAATCTACCCTAAGGAGGAGAATCTACTAACCAAAACACAATGACCAAGAGCAAAAGAAGAGACAGAGTCACAATAAATATTACTGAAGACTTCCCTGTAAAGGAGAAAAGCTTTTGCCAACCTCAGAGTAATTTTCAATGATGTGGACAGATGACTGAAAGCTCAGATATTGATTATTAGCTTTGCATAATCACATCTTACCTATCAATACCTCATATTTTGAGGATAGAGACAATCTGCTATCAATGAGGAGCCTCACAAGTAGCTAATCAGAAAATGAAAAATTCTCTGTTGTCTGATTATCACTGCTCTGCACATAAGATTGGTGGGTGAACATTTCTTATGTGAATGTTCAGATCTAGCCAAAAGCATAGCTTGGATAATAGGGTTTTCCATACAGTTCAGTTTACTAAAAATCTGTACCCTAAATTTCTAAAATGGGTATTGGAGTTCTAAACAATGAGAAAGGGTTATTTTCTCTTGGTTTTTATTATAAAAGTCTCCCTGTTTGGAGAGTCCCAGAATGAAACAAAGGATTAAAATTAAAACAAGATGAAAATCTAGAAGTACATCATTTGAAATGTGTAAAGGCAAGTTATAGTTAGAAACTAAAACATTTAAATATCAATGAAAGATTTGAGATCAGTTTTTAAAATCACACTGTCCACAAACACATAGAGCTTTGTTAGTTCTTATAGATTCACTAAATTAGAGTTCCTGAGAACGAGTCAATGAATGTGCATTGTTTGCTAACATCCCTTTGGATAACATCCTCATTAAATAAGTTAATTTTTCCCCACTTGAGTGTTGCTAATGATAGTGAGCCTACTACTTTGCATGGCATCCAGTTTCAATTTTTACAAAAGTCTGGACATTCAGTACATTTAGTTTTAGGAAAAATCTGTCTTACTGAAACATCCAGCTCATCTTTATATGTTTTAAAAATTGTATGGAGCAAGTCGTTGCCTCACCCATGGCAGACCTTGACTGAAGGTAGGTCTCAAATTCTATTACCCCGTTCACCTTGCTCCAAATGTTGCTTCTTTTCCATAGTCCTAAGAGTACTCCTTTCACACCTTCTCAAAAAAGATGTCTCAAAAATACAGTCCAAAGAAAAACATTGTTTTATCTGCATTGTACTAAATAAAGAAATGTGACCTAACATTTAGAAATCACACATAAAAATTGAGTTTGTCACAGTTTTTCTAAAGAGATAATTGGATCTGGATTCCTGAGGCAACCACCCACCAATCACCAACATAGAATGTAGGTGTAATTCCTCGGATCTGGTGCACATCTCTGAGCTCTGGTGCTGAGCAGGCCCCTGAAGGAATGTGGGTTTGCTCTCCATGCTACCTGCACATTTCCTGCATCAATGCCTCTTTAAAGTGCTGCGTCAAAACCAGAACCAAAACTTAAGCTGCAGTGTGGCCAGGTCTAAAAGCAGTCAAAAATCATCTTCCTTGTTTGGGACATCTGCACAAGTGTTGGCGACCTCTTACCTAGATTTTGGTAGTGTCATACTAATGCAATTCTCTGAATAACCTCTCCCCCAGTTCATAACCCTACACCAGAGACATTTTTCAAAAGTAAACTGAGTATGTCGCTTTGCTGCTTGCAATTTTTGCAATGATTCTAATTAATCCTGACCTGTTATTCAAGACTATTCACTTTTTTGGGGGAGGGGGTAGGTACTTGGATTATTTATAAGCCTTTTCCCCTTGCTATCTGTAATTTTTTGAGGGCAAGGAGTGGTGCTCATTTCCAGTCCTAGATAAATTGTTTTTGTTCCTAGGACATCTCATTGTACCAAGATAAAAATACATCATATATATGTATATATGTATGTATATATATATGTATATATGTATATATATATAAGTATAGAATATATATTATATACAAATCTCCATGAAAAGGAACTAATCATCCTGTGTCTGAATATATTATATGTATGAAGAATTTTAAATAAGTTATGACTTTAAACACATACTAAGTGTTTCAGGAATGCTTTCCTCTCAAATAGAAGTAGAGCATATGAGATCAAGGCACATTTGTCCTAAATTAAAAGTAATTATCTTTAAAGTGAGTTATTGGGAAATACCTATGAAAATATATTATCTGCAAATTAAATGATCTACAAAATGGTATAAGAAACAATGATGAATGAATTTGAAAAATTTCCAACTATGGGTTTACAATGCAATTTAGCCAAACCAAACCAAACAATATGTTTGTACATGCATAGATTATTCTTAAAAGTCTAACATCACTTGTCTCTACAAGTAAAATAAGCTTGGCTCACTTTCGCCCAAATTGAGTGTATCTTACCCTACTAGAAGAATTTTCTTGGGTTGGAATTTTTCTTCTCTTTTCTGCATTAGTAGTACTGCATGCACATGTCCCTTGAAGGCATATGAAGTACCACATAGCATATTTGAAAAAATGTAAATATAATCCTCAAGCACACCCCAGTGTATTCAAATATACCTGGTCTAGGAGTCAAGATTTGGATTCTAGTTGCATTTCTGTAACTTTCTAATAGTACCATAAACCTTTTAAAATTTTGATTCCTCAAATGACTCCCACACCAAAAATATTATATTTACAGAAAAATCAGTATTCAAAAGCAAGGATTGATAGTGCATATAATGAGCTACCTCCATTATATCTGAACGTCGTTTTTAGCTTTTTGTCATATATTTATGATAAAGAGAAATGGTCAGATTAAAAATGGATCTAATCCAAGAAGACAGAGACCCAGAAGACCTGGGCTTAAATCCAACTTTTCCATTTACTAACTATCATCATTGCTAGCCACTCCAAGTCCTGATTTTCTCATTTGTTAAATGGTTATAATGCCACTTACAACAGGTTGGGTTTAAAATAATTAGGGATACATCCTGGTTGACTGTGTGAATAATATTAACTCAAACAAAAATAGTGGCTCTAGAATGATGACAAATCTTAACTTAATCTAATTGTCTTTCATTGTAACCATATGGCTCCAATAAAAGTTGGAAAAATTACATTGTCACAAATTGCCAGTTGCATAAAATGATTCCATTCTTGACTTAAAATGTCAAAGACATAAATTCCAAAAGCACCACTTCGTTTCATTTATCCTTAAGGACCACACTGGTGTCCATGCTATAAAATTGGATTTGGGCAAGTATGCAATGTGATTAAAATGATTTCTGTAAGTAAAGAATGGGTAAATAGCTGCCAACTCTACAACTCATAAATACTTGCATTTTCATGGGTATTCACAGTCATTTCATTACTGGTATAAGCTTATTCAAATACTATGGCAATGATCAAACTATATCTACCTATTAAGTTAAAAGCTTCAAAGGATCTGCAATTTTACCTTACCTGAAAACTAACAATTAGGCTGTATATGACACATAACTTCTGAATCAGAGATAAAACTCATTCATTACTCATGGAAATAATACAGAGAGGATTTCTGGAGCCCCCATCTTCATGGGGTGAGGCACTATGAAGGGCATGTAGTGCTTGTACATTCAAAGGACTGCATCACAGGAAAGAAGCAGAAACTCTGCTCTTACATACTGCTGCTGATGAAAAAGAGAATAATCTTATATTTACTCAGGATAAGCAAATATCTCTTTATTACCTTCAATTGTCTCTGGGGAGGGAGATGTCTCTAAGCTTTAGAAAACTTCTAGAATTTTCCTACAGATTATCGTTATGCAACTATTCTTAAATTGATTGCAAATGCTCTGAAGACCTGAAGCATGCAAATGAAATATTCATAGATAATTGTTTTCCAGTAAAACTTCCCACTTATCCGTGTGGCATCTTAAAAGAATCCAAACATTAAATGTCAAACTAGCATATTTATATTTCATTTGCTCTTCATGGGTTGTGATATGCCATGTCAAAATAAAAAAGGCAATGTAGGTAGTGAAACTTAAAGATAGATACATAGATACATAGAGACAGAGTGATAGGTAGTGAAAATTGCACACACACACGCACACACACGTATCTATACATATGTACATCTATGTGTTGAGGCAACCCAGTACAATAAAAAACACAAGGGCCTTCCTGGAAACAGTAAATCAATGCAACAACTCCAATTACGATATTATAACTAAGCTACCTCTTTTTGTACCTCAATTGCCTCATCTGGAAACCTAGAATAAAAAAGACCTTAGGGTAAATAATTTCTAATGTTACTTTCTGCCATCACATTCTATTCTGCTATCAATATTTCAGGACAGTTTAATGACATGGTGTACAGGGATATCACAAAATTTTCTATTTTAAAATTATGAGCAAATATAATGTACTTGTTAAATAGCACTTGTACTACCAAAACAAATTGATATTTATTAGAAGAGCAAAGTAAATATTTTCTGAATAAATGAATAAAAATAAGATGCACTTTTTAAAATCTTGACTGTGTCTATATGAAATTGACTATATGGATATCCAAAATATTTTCTTCAATAGTCTAGATAGCCAAACTTCCTAAATAAATGCATATTTCAATGGCATAAAAATATTTGACACTAAATTATATTGAATATCATAAAATATGTTTAATGAGTATAATAATAAATTCAATTATCAATATACTATGTAACTGTTGAAATAGAAAATAAATTCAGATGAAATAATTTTTATCTTAATGCTATTAATTCACTCCTTGTGGATTCAGTTCAGTTTACAGTTGCTAACTATTCAGCCCATGCTTTTACATATGCATGTCTCCATGAGCCTGTAAGTATCACAGATAGGTCTTTCAAAGTAAAGCCTAAAGGCTATTTTAGCCCGAATTACACTACAGATTTTAAGAAACAAGTACTATTGGATGTACTTATTATGTCATGTATAGAGAAACTAACAAAAAAACTGTACCTATAAAAACTCTCAGTCAAAACATAGCACACATGGGCCCAGTGCCGTGGCCTAGTAGCTAAAGTCCTCGCCTTGAACGCTCCAGGATCCCATATGGGCGCCGATTCTAATCCTGGCAGCCCCGCTTCCCATCCAGCTCCCTGCTTGTACCCTGGAAAAGCAGTCGAGGATGGCCCAAAGCCTTGGGACTCTGCACCCGTGTGGGAGACCTGGAAGAAGTTCCTGGATCCTGGCTTTGGATCGGCATAGCATTGACCGTTGGGCTCACTTGGGGAGTGAATCATCAGACAGAAGATCCTTCTCACTGTCTCTCCTCCTCTCTGTATATCTGACTTTGTAATAAAAATAAAAAAATAAATCTTTAAAAAAAACCATAGCACACATGTACTGAATTTTCACATTTTGGCAAATTCAAAAACTAAGATGAGAGAGTGGCAGCAATTCAGAACTGGTGAACTATCAAAACCACTTGAGCAAGACCCTCGGAGCATGCCCCACTTTTGGGACCTGGGGTGGGTGGGAGACTGGGTGGGGCTTCTCCCTTAAAATCCCCTTTTACATCAGATATATTAAGGAAACAATACGGAACTAATTGGTTTGCCCATCTTCCTGTAGTGCTTGAACCTTTTTACCCTAATTACGTGAAGATTATAAAAAAAAATTAATTAACTTAAAAAAAAACTAAGATGTGCTTTCCAGGAGGTTACAATTTACAGGGAGCTAGAGGGCTTAGAAATTTTAGAGGATGTTCCTGACAAAGCACTATACCTATATTCTGTACGAACTTGTATTCTGTAGATACAAGCTCAGTTTTAAAGTACTCCCTTATTGATACTTTTCTGATACAATAGTACATATAAAAATTAAAATATGGATTACTGCAGCTTCTGTTGGTGGCAATATTTCAAGTCCATTAAAATCCAGCAATGATTGCCAGATGATTTAAAACCCCAGGACACAATCGAGATGATGAAGCCTCTTTTAATGTGACCCAATTTCCCATGTGTATGGATTGATTTTTAAAAAGAAATCATTATATTTATTTGTTTGGCTCAAGATAGTTGAGATAAGGACTTTAATTCTATTACAATATATGGGTTATAAGAATAAAACTATGGCATCAGCATTAATGATTTCACATTAATTCTTTGGAAGTACCTCACTAATATTTTTATTATACACAATACTTTGGGTAACTAGGTTTGTGGGATCTATTCCTGCTGAAATTAATGTGATAGCATATGTACTCATCAGCACTGGTGAACTGGGAAATTTATTTTATCTTTGTAAACTTGTGATAAAATTGGGATAGGTAATTTTTTATTATTTCAAATGTCTTGTTTCTGTCCAATTCATGAATTTGTATTTCAATTTTATTTGAGGCAGAGAACTAAAATTATGAAGGTGGATGCTAGCCATTATGCTAATACCAACAGCATTTAATTTTTTTACCTAGGCTTTATACAAATATAGACTATTAGTATCTCAGATTCGCAAGGGTTTGACATAATTTTATAGGTATACTAAGCAAAAGAAAGTGGATTATGGATGTTTATAGAAAATATCTTTGACAACCATCTCCTCATGGCCATGTTTTTCTCTGATGCACTTTTGTCTCTATGACGTAATACTAGTTTAAAAACAATTCTTTCAGAGATGTAAATGAATCAAATCCCTCAATTCAAAGATGTAGACTGGCTGAAAAATTAAAAAGTAAAATCCAGAACCCAAGTATACACTGCCTATAGGAAACATATTTCCCCACTAAAGATCTACAGACTGAAAGTGGAAGGATGGAAAGTTATACTCTGTAGAAGTAGAAATCAAAAGAACCCATAGTAGCTACTATTCTATCAGACAAACTAGACTTTAAGGTAAAAACTGTTGTAAGAGATAAATAAGGTTACTATACTAATCAAGGGATCATTACAGCAAGAATATATGACTTCTGTAAACATATAGGCACTTAATGCTAGGGCATCCAGTTTTATAAAACAAATGATAATGGATCAAAATGGAGGCATAATGTTCAATACAATATTATTGGGAGCTTACAGCCCACTTTTATTGAATAACAGATCAATCAGCAAACAAATCAACAAAGAAACAACAGAGCTAATATGCACAATAGAATAAATAAATGGACCGAATACATTCTACAGAACATTCTGTCCCACAGCTGGAGAATATATTTTCTTTTCCTAAGTAAATGGAACGCTCTGTAGGATGGGCCATATACTACTGGGACTTATACAAATCTGAACTAATTCGATGAAACTGAAATGGTATCCTACATATTCTCTCACTACAATGGAATGAAGTTTCACATTAAAAACACGATAAACTATGGAATTTGTATGAATATATGAAGACTGTGTAACATGCTCCTGAATATATGATGGGGTTTTAGAAGAGACCAAATTTCTTTGAAACTTGTAAACATGAAAATAAAACACATCACAACTTAGACTATTGCATTATATCATTAAGAATAAAGTTTATAACATTGTGACTCATTAAAATGGAAAAATACCAAATAAGTAATCAAACAGTGAATCTCAGGGTCCCAGAAAAAACAAGAACAGGGGCCAGCGTCATGGCATAGCAGGCTAAGCCTCTGGCTGTAGTGCTGACATATCATATGGATGCCTATTCATATTCTGGATACCTGATTTCTGATCCAATTCCCTGTTTATGGCCTGGGAAAGCAGTGAAAATGGCCCAAGTGTTTGGGTCCCTGCACCTACATGGCAGATTCAGAAGAAATTTCTAGCTCCTGTCTTCATGTTGCCCAGCTCAGGATTTTGCAGCCAAATTGCGCGGGGGGGGGTGAACATAGCAGAGGAAGATCATTCTCTCTGATCTGCTTCTCTCTCTAAATATGCCTTTCCAATAAAATGTTTAAAATCTTTAAAAATATTAAAAAGAACAAAACAGATCTAAGGAGGAAACGTAAAAATATAAATAAGCAAAACATAGTTTAAAAACAGTACAAAGGATTAATGAAATGAAGACCTGAATTATTTTAAGTTAAAAAGGTTTAAAAACAATATCCAATGCAACCAAGAGAGAAGTGTCAAATCAATAAAACTAGAGCTGACAGAGGAAGTACCATAAGAACCTCCACAAAATAAATAAATCACTAGGAACTGTGAACAGCTCAATGGCAACAACTTAGAAAAGCTGGAAGTAATGGAAGGATTTATGAACACATACGGTTTACAAAAATGAGACATGAATACACAGAAAATCTGAACAGACCAATAATAGTCATTGAGACAGATTTAAAAATAAAGTGTCGCCACCCATCCACTACAAAGAAAAACCCAGGAAATGATTTTTTTTTCCTTGTGGAATTCTAGCAAATTGTTACGAATGAATGCACAACAACTCATTCCTAGATTTGGAAAACATTGAAAATTAGTAGACAAACTAAAAATAATGGAAGGGGAGATTGAAGAAGAAGAAGAGGGAAGGAGGAAGATTTGTATTTTGGGAAAACATGAAATTAATTCTCTTTAAAAAGAAATGGGTACTTGCATTCCAAAGTTGGTAGCAGGTCAATTCAGAATAGCAAAGATATGGAATCAAACTAGATGTCTACCTTGCAATGACTGAGTGAAGAAAATGCAGCATATATATATGATGAAATAATACTAAGTCCAAAAATTAAGGAAATCCTGATATTTGTCAAAAATATACCCCACAGAACTAGAGATCATCAAGCTAAATGAAATCAGCCATATCTACACAAATATCATTTTTTTCTTACATGTGAATTCTCATTTATATATAGAGAGAGTAAAAATATGGGTATCATATTTTTGGTATACAAATAGCTATTGTCTACATTAAATCATGTCATCTGTGTGACAATGTACGTTTTTTTCCTTACTTTATGATTATTGTCATGAATGGTACACTACCTCATATCAATATTGCTGTTTTCAAATAAAACATATGTACTTATGTCTACATATGAAGTGGATATGAAAAAAATGTTTAAAAATTAAATTTTAGGCCCAGCATGGCTATATCCTCAATGGCTAAATCCTCGCCTTGCATGTGCAAGCATCTCATATGGGCGCTGGTTCGTGGCCGGACTGTTCTAATTTCCATTCAGTTCCTTACTTATGGCCTGGGAAAGCAGTAGACCATGGCCGAAAGCCTTGGGATCCTGAGGAGGCTGCTGCCTCCTGGCTTCAGACCAACTTAGCTCCAGCCTGGCCACTTCAGCAGTGAACCAGTAGACAGAAGATCTTTCTCTCTGCGACTTCTTTCTGTAATTCTGCCTTTCTAACGCAAATTTAATTTTTTTTTTTTTTTTTAAAAATGACACTTCCACCACTAGCTTGGATCTTCCTGAATTTTGAAGACTCCCCTCTGGAGGCTGCAGCAGGAGGCTTCTGTCTTCACTCTGTTTAAGAAATCTTGCTTTGGTCACTGCAATTGTCCTCATGAAAAATATTCTTTCATGTGAGACAAGAATTGCCTTCATCTTTTCACGTGAAATTACCCACAACAAAGACAGACAACAAAGACAGCTTTCTAGGAGTCCCAGAAGAGATGCTATAGGACTATAAATTTATCTAACAAATAAATAGGGTTTAGCAACAGGTCTTCTTTTAAGATTTATTTTATTTTTATTGAAAAGTCAGATATACAGAGAGGAGGAGAAACAGAAAGAAAGAGCTTCCGTCCATTGATTCACTCCCCATGCGGCCTCAAAGTCCAGAGCTGCAATGATCTGAGGCCAGGAGCCAGGAGCGCTTCTGGGTCTCCCATGTGGGTGCAGCATCCCAAAGCTTTGGACAATCTTCGCCTGCTTTCCCAGGCCACAACCAGGGAGCTGGATAGGAAACGGGACTGCCGGGATTAGAACCAGCATCCATGTGGGATCCTGGTGCATATAAAGCAAGGACTTTAGCTGCTAGGCTATTGTGCTGGGCCCAGATGTAAACAATATTTTAAAGGAAGATTTCCTGTATTACCAATGTGTAAGTTTTTTGCATTTGAAAAGATTGAAGAAAACACAACAATGAAATGAATGAAATTGGCATCCTTAAAATTAAATTTTATAATGACAAACTAGCCATAATTTAGCTTGAAAATTCCAAAATTATTGGAGGAAATTCGCTTTTGCTCATGATGTTTCTTCAGACCTTCTCAATTGAAGCTCTCTGCTTTTTCATCTCTAACTCTGATGTTCTTTAAATTTTAATTTTTATTATGCACGTTTCTTTTTCTGAACAATGAAAACCTACAAAAATACAAGAACTGTGTGATTATCTCTAAAGCACTCCTGCTTGCTTACTTCTATCTTCCCTGCCTCAGTTACCAGCTTCTTCTTCCCCTTTATAGCCAACCTACAGTTAGTCACATTCTTCTTTCTCTTTCCCTAACTGTAGGTAGCCAACTAATTCAACACATTATTCTTCCTTGGAATGCTGTGCGTCGCATCTCCCTGATTTTTTTTCCATGCTCACCCCACTAAATCTATGAAAAAAATCTATTGGGTCTTTCCATTCTCTTACTTAAGACCTGCTACTGGACCCAGTGCAATAGCCTAGCAGCTGAAAGTCCTCGCCTTGCACAAACTTGGATCCCATATGGGTGCTGGTTCTAATCCCGGCAGCCCAGCTTCCTATCCAGCTCCCTGCTTGTGGCCTGGGAGATCAGTCAAGGATGACGCAAAGGCTTGGTGCCTTATACCCGCATAGGAGACCCAGAAGATGCTACAGGCTCCTGTCTACAGATCAGCACAGCTCCGGCTGTTGCAGCCACTTGGGGAGTGAATCATCAGACAGAAGATCTTCCTCTCTGTATATCTGACTTTGCAATAAAAAATAAATAAACCTTTAAAATATATATATTGTTCACATCTCATATCTAACTTAACTTCACAAACCTGTGATTTTGGCTTCCTAAAAGCTGGTTCCTAACCAGTGTTGCTCTCTGCTTTCAACTCTTTCAACTTCTTCCTTAGCATTCCAGTGATCCTGTCCAAGTAGGTATTAAAATCATCAGTCACCAAGAAAGCGATTCTTAGTTTACACCAAACACCAATGTACTGGAGAAGGAAATCTATGTGAGAGGAAATGAACCCAAACTGTTTATCCCTTGCCTAAAAAGGATTGTGTATATGCATTATCATACCTGAAGGGACAGTTTAGAAGGAATCTCTACATTTCTAAGGTAAGTGAAATAGGTTCAATTTGCTCTGTTGGGTGAGTAAACTGTTGACTACAATGTGTTGTCACTGCCTTCATAACTCTAGTCTGAGCAGCAGCAATTGTGACTTTTCCTGGGTTGCTACAGAACTCACAATGGCCAGTTCCCTTGGCAAGATAATTACTGAGAGGCTTGGCACAACATTATAAATATGAAAACATAATTTTCAGTAATAGGATGTTCAAGCAAATCAATACCAAGTGAAAATCACTGAAAATCTCCCAGATTCCAAGTTACAGATTTTTTTGTATGTTAGTTCACTTTTTGGAGAATATAAAAACTAGATTACAAAGCTATATTTTAAAAATGAAGAAAACACCAGTTTTCAAAATATATTCTGGAGAACATGAGTTTTGTTGATTGTTTCCTTTGCTGTGCAGAAGCTTCTTAGTTTGATGCAGTCTTATTTGTTTATTTTGGTCTTGACTTCCTTTGCTTTGGATGATTTTTCTAGTAAGTTTTGCCTGCACCTATATCTTGTAGCGTATTTCCTATGTTTTCTTCTAAAAGGTTGATGGTTTCTGGGTGTATGTTTAGATCATTTATCCATTTAGATTTGATCTTTGTGTATGGTGAAAGGTGGGGATCTTGTTTCTTAGTTCTGCAGACTGCTATCCAATTGTCCCAACAGCATTTATTGAAGTGACTTTCTATCTTCCCTAGGTTATTTTCTGTTCTTTCATTGAAGATTAGATGGCTGTAGATGTGTGGACTCTCTTCAAATGTTCCTATTCTGCTTCATTCGTCTTTCTCTGTGTTTCTGTACCAGTACCAGGCTGTCTTGATAACTACCGCCCTATAACAAGTCCTAAGGTCTGGGATTGTGATCCTTGCAGCTAAGTTTTTATCCTTCAGGATGGTTCTAGCTATTCGTGCTCTTTTATGTTTCTAGATGAACTTTTACATCATTTTTATAGCTCTGTGAAGAATGACCTAGGCAGTTTGATTGGAATTGTGTTGAATTTGTATATTGCTTTCAGTAATATGGCCATTTTGATACTGACTTTACCCATCCAGGAACATGGTATGTTTCTCCACTTTTTGAGGTCTTCTTCTATTTCTCTTTTTAAAATTTTGTAGTTTTCCTCATAAAGATCTTCCACCTCTTTAATTAGATGTATTCTTAGGTAATTCAGTATCTTCTCTGTTTTATTTTGAAGGGTACCATACTGGCTAGTTCTTTTTCAGCCTTGGAGATGCTTGCATACACTAAGGCCGTTGATTTCTGTTCATTTATTTTGTACCCTGCCACTTTACCAAACTCTCGCGTAAGTTCTAGAAGCCTTTTTATTGAGTCTCTTGGTTCTCCTGTATGAAGAATCACATCATCTGCAAGCAGTGATAGTTTGACTTCCGCTTTTCTAACTTCAATTCCCTTAACTTTTTTTTTTCTTGCCTAACAGAAGTTGCAAGTACTTACAATACCATGTTAAATAGCAGTGGGGATCAAGGGGCATCCTTGTCTAGTTTCAATATCTTAGTGGGAACACTTCCAATCTTTCCCCATTCAGTATGATGCTGGCTTTGAGTTTCTCATAAATTGCTTTGATTATGTTGTGGAATATTCTTTCTCTGCCTACCTTGGTTAGAGTTTTTAACATGAAGGAATGTTGGATGTTATCAAATGCTTTCTCTGCATTGATTGAGACTATCATATAGTTTTTATTATTCAGTTTTTTTTGATGTGGTGTATCATATTCATAGATTTGCATGTGTTACACCATCCATGCATGCCAGGAATAAATCCCACCTGGTTCAGGTGAATGATCTGTCTGATGCAATTTTGTATTCTGTTGGTCAGTATTTTGTTCATGATTTTAGCGTCGATGTTCATCAAGGATATTGGTCTATAGCTTAGTTTTTTGTTGTGTCTCTGTTTGGTTTTGGTAGTAAGGTGATGTTTTCTTCACAGAAAGAATTTGGATTGCTTCCCCTTCAATTGTTTGGAATAGTTTATGAAGAATTGGAGTCAGTTCCACATGGAATGCTTTGTAGAATCCAGCAGTGAAGCCATCTGAGCCTGAGCTTTTCTTTGTTGGGAGTGCTTTAATTAATGATTTGATCTCTTTCTCTGTTATAATTTTATTCAGATTTTCTGTTGCCTCACGACTTAGTTTTGGTAGTTGGCTTGAGTCCAGAAATCTATCCATTTCTTGGAAGCCTTCTGATTTGTTGGTGTATATTTGGTTGTAGTAATTAATTTAACTTCCATCAAAAATCTCAGTTCTAATATGGTTAGGAGTTGTTTTGTTCATCTTCTTATGGAATGGCTCTTTTTGCTTCAATTTGCAATTTTGTAGTGTCAAATCTAATTATTTTTGCTTTAAATCTTACATTTTTGTACTTCCTAGTTATTTGTATCTTTCCCAATAAGTTCTTGTGATTCATTAATTAATCACCCTTAAGAGATGGACTGCTTGTAAACACTTGAGATTGTAAATGTCCATTTCAACATTATTTTGCCACATATTATGAGTATGAAGTTCTAGTTATTAATTGTATTTCCTCCAGTGCCACAGGGTCACACATTAGCATCTATTCCTACAAGAAGGTTTTCAATTCTCATTTTCACCACTCTTGTGATGTATTTTTATTTTTGTAGCATGTTTCTTAACTTCATGTTGATGAAAACTTATTATTTTCACCCTGTTCTGGACTGTGCTCACTGGTTCTGTATTTTAGGGGATATATTACTGAAGTGTAGCGGGGACTGATATGTTCAGATATGCAAACAAAGTGCTGTATGTCTCTATGCATACAGACCAAAGATGGACTCCCAGTGAAAGAATTGAATGCATCCTAACACTAAGCTGATGGATTCTGACAGTGTCCATGCCTACATTGTTGGAAAACATTTTAGTAGCACCATGATGGACTGTTCATGATGGACATCTATTTAAAAAAAAAAAAGAGGGGAAGTCAATGGTGGGGAGGGACCTTAGGGAAACGCACAGGCAACCCAAAAGCCTATGGAACTATATCATAAAACAAAATAAAATACTTTAAAATGAAAAACAAAAAAAAGAGCCTGAGTTTTGTTACATGTTCCCTAAGGATGGTGGGCAATTTGCTAGCTGACTTTAGCGGGAGAATCATTCTCATTATCATCATCAAACTTGGCAACAGTTACCAGTATCCAAGTGTTTTCTGCAGACCAAGTATTGCACTAAGTAATACATAGATAGCACCAAATCTAATTTGTGGACATTACCTTGTCTCTATTTTATAAATATTGAAATTGCACAGATGTGTTACATAATATATACAAAATCATATGATTCATACTTGGCCAAGTGAACTCAAAGCCATGAATATCCTTCAGAAAAAAGTATATTTGTTATGCCTAGTATTTCCCAACTATTGATACCTCATAAATAATTTGTAGAAAAGCAGTGACAACACAGGTAAGCACGTAAACAATGAGGCAGAACATTCACTTGCCTATAGTTTTGGGGGGTTGGTATTTTCAAAACAATAAAATATTTTAAAAACTATGACAAAATAGATAATACCTGCATAAAAACCAAATAAAGTATCTAGCAATTTTTCTTATAATTGGCATTTATTTTATTAAGGGAATCCACCATTAAAGAAAAAGACAATGCCAATTCTTATCTCACACAGAAGAATTTTGATGCAGAAAGCTTCAGTGAAGGAAATGAAATTTATTAAAGTTAGAAATCTTCAGAGGCATCAGGGGTGGGGTTCCATGACAGGAAAAACCCAAGAAAAGAGTGGAAGTGTCTTCTTTGGGAAAGAAGGAAAAAATGGATCAATTAGTGTTTTGGGAGAAAACTCAACAAAAGGCCAGAATAGGTAATTCTGTCTAGTTAGGTCAGAAGAGCAAGCCATCAGAAGGGCAGGATTCATAACCCCCTCCTCCCATTCTCATGATAACTTGAAATCCCAGGTGCTGCTTCCTTGCTTCCTCATGATAAAACTGGAGACTCGAAGAGATAGATGTTGACACTTTGATCTGCTCAAAGGTAGCTTTAGGAGAGCGATGCACCTTGCATTCTCTCAGGCTTCCTTGCTATTTTGTGATAAAATTGGAAATTCAGGGCAGTGAGATTGATATTCCAATAGGGGCTCACCTAACTGCCCAGTTGCTACTTATGATAAATCCAGAAAGCAGTAGGGGCTTGCTACTCTGTCTTTCCCAAGAACAGAATAGGGAAGAAAAAAGATTTTCATTTCAACAGGGACATGACCCTGAAGTCACATCCAACTCCCTACTAGCTCAGCTGAATGCAGGAGATGGATCTTCAGATTCTCAAGAGGTTTAGGAGTAACAGGGGAAAAAATGAATGGATTTCACATTTTACATCTTAATAGTAGGAGTGGGCATGGAGATATGGCTCCGAAAAACTCAGAAAAGTACACCGTAGAAGCAAGCATTGGCTATGAAACTTTGCCAGTATAATGAAATGTGAAACACATTAAAAAAGGAATTTTCTTCTCCCCTCAATGTTTTTCTTGGTGTATCTCAACCTTGAGGAAGGAGGTGAAGAAGACATGGAAATGAAGCTGTTTAATATTCATCAGTTAAATTTTTTAAAACTAGTAGTTTTTAAAATAGTTGCTTTTGTGGTTTAACCACATAATAAAGCATTTTAAATGCAATATAATATGCATTATGCAGTAAATACATTTATGCACACTATGCATACATTTTAGATTAGATTAGATTAGATTAGATTAGATTAGGGAAGTCAAGCAGGCAGAGGAGCTTGCAAATTCAAAACTCATAGAACAAGCCAACCAGCAGGCTGGAAATTCAAGTTAGAGTTCACACTGAGTTCCTGAGTCTGAATTCCACAGGGAAATAGACCAAATACCCAGACAGGATTTCTATGCTGCAGTTTGGACATATAACTCTTTGGGTAATGTATCTTTTCTCTCAATGTCTTCAACTGATTGAATGAGGAACACCAACATTACGTGGGGTAATCTCCTGTATTTAAAGTCAACTGGTTTAAATATTACATACATATAAGAATGCCTTCATAGAAACATCTCTGTACCTCTACTGTGTATTCTTTAACCTAGTAAAAGTAAGACTTTGGTACATGAAACTATATTAAAATGGTTTTCTAGAATTTCAAAAAAGATTTGGGAAGAAGGAATGTGTCTGTTGCTATAAAGAAGCAATAAGGAAGCATGCCATTGCCGTTCTTGTTACAGAGGTAATAGGAAAATGACAAATTCAGGAAGAAAAATAAACAAAAGCAACAAAGAGGGTAATCACCACATGATTCTTCAAAATGCTACAGTTCATAAATCTCTTTGAACATGTCCTTGAACATTTAGTTTACTCCAACCGAACTACCCTAAACTACCTTTGTTAAGATGCAAAGCATCTGATGCTCTTATTAGCTGCTGGGAAGCAAAATTTTCCAGCAAAATATAAACATATCAGCCTACAAAGCTTGTGTATTGCTGTTAAATCATATCAAAGATCGTTAGAAAAAAAGATAAGCTAAATGAAACATTAGCCCCTGAAGAGATACATTGAGTGATGAAGATTATTGTCAGTTCAAATCAATGGAGACAGCAAATCACAGAAGCCCCAAATGCTGAGCCAAATATACTTTCTGTTCTGAGTGAGTACAGGAAGTCAAGAGAGTATGTGGAAAGAATTTCAAGTAAATGTATTATTATAAGTATTTTAATGGCAGGCAGCTTAGAAAAAAAACACTATAACTCACAAAATCAAAGTTTCTCCTTTAGTGGGCTCCAGATTTAAATTAGAAATGCATTGCCCTTTTTTATCCCTTTCCCATATTAATGGCATACACAAAAAATGAATGTGGCTTTTTTTATTAATTGAGGTCAATAAAACACTGTGGCTCACTTAAGTCAGTGTCTACAGCATCGTAAGTCAAAGCATGGAAGTAGTAGCAAAGTGGTTCCTTGAATAATTATCACTACTTACACCCTCTTATCAAAGACAATCTAGCAGCAAAACAAGCAGATATCTGCCTCTCTTAAAATCAAGCCATTGCTACTGTCCAAAGAGCCAAGATGAGATTAATGGCAGTCAAGATGCCAGAAAGCAAATGGTTGTGTTCTGATACGGGTATAATTTAACAGTATCTGCTAATGATGTTGCTTCCTTGAGTACTTTATTTCTTTTCATTAAAACTTGTATTGTGTAAATTAATTATCAACAACATTCTTAATATCAGGGATTAAGAAAATGTATGAGCATTAACTAAGGAAGAATCCAGTCCTTTTGAAAGGGACTATTTTTCCTCCTTTTGTACGCTTGCAGTGGTTTTGTAGGTTTAAGCCGCATGTGTGAAAACACTTATACCTTTGTAAAAATAAATAAATAAATAACATTTACTTTTGCAAGTTACAGAGATCATTTTTTTCCCCCGATGAGTAACATCAAGGCCTGTGTATAGCCTTATGATCACATTTATAAATAGGCTTAACAGTATCATATGTGGGTATTTTAAACAGTTCATGAAAAATGTAAAGATAACTTTGGGGCACATATTTAGTGAAGTGGGTTAAGTAGTCGCAAAGGACATCTGCAGCCTATATTGGAGTGTCTGGGTTTGAGTCCTGGCCCTGCCTGTGACCCTGCTCCTGATGATGTCCACACCAGAAAACAGCAATATGGTGACTCAAATGGCTGGGTCTCTACCACCTCTTTGGCTGACCCGGATTCAGTCCCAGACTGCTGCCTTTGGCTTGGCCCAAGCTTGGATGTTAAGAATATTTGGAGAATTAGAGACAGGTGAAAGATGAATCTGTTTTCTCTCCCAATACTGTCTTTCTGTATCTTTCAAACAAATTTACCTTAAAAAATAAGCTTATTTTTGTGTGAAACAAATATGCCTTTTTTCATAATATGCATTTCCCGTTGTTTGGAGCTCACTGATATGCATAGTTTTCAAAATTTTTGCACCAAAACAATTTTTATTTCATTTTATGACCTCTTCAGAATATCATGGTGATCTTTCATCCTTGCCCCCAAATCTTGCTTATTAATGTAAGATATTCCTCTTGATTTTCCTAGGATTACTAAGGATGTACTCTCCATTTAGTCAGTGAAAAGTATTCAGCTCATTCTTGATTATTTTTAATCCTTCCTTGTTGTATCTATATCTAGAAATGAGAGATTTTATCCTCATAAGGAAGAGTTATAAACAGAGTTTAAGTACTTGAAGCAAACTGCAAACTATTACCCTTAGGAAACAGAGTATGAATATGCCACCTCACAGAAGGCATGATTCAAAGGTGTGCCGTAATACTTCGTCATAGCTTTACAGTGGATGGCTCACATCATTCTCCATATCTACCTGAAAATACATTCTCATTGGCTTACTTCCATTCCCTGTGTTTTCTACAGCTCCAAAAGGAAAAAAATAAAGAAAAAGGGAGAGAAGGAGAAAAGAAAGAAACAAGAGGTCAAAGTATCATTATATTCTAAGTATTGCATCTATGTACTATATTGAATTTGTCCTCCTTGTGCTAATATTATATTATATTATACTATATTACATTTGTATTACGATATTAACATGAGAATTGGTGCAAAATGTGCTATACAAATAATTGTCTTTGCTGTGACCCTTCCAATCTAATGTAGCAATATATTCCTTAAACATCACATTACCTGATTCCTAGTCACGGGCTCTATATTCTCTGCATCTGTATCCAGTTAAAAATAGACATCATGTCATCGTAATATTGACAAATACTCAAACCTATATAAGAGATATTGTGTTGCATCTAATGTGTCAATATAGATTGGGTAAGTGTAGACATCTTTGTGCAAATGCAGGCTTTTTCTATCTGAATCACTTCTCCAGCTATGTGTTATTGAGATTGAAGAGTCACAGTAATTTATTATTACCCAATACTTTGAATTATTGAATAAACTGTATATTGCAAAGACTGTAAGAAATTTCAAATTATCAGAAAATTCTCTGTATTCATTTGGTCACAGTTAATAAAAGTTTTATTTTTGTTAATTTACCTAGCATAACCTAGTAACTATGGATCTCTCTTGGTAGAACAGAGGTATTACGAGGACAGAAATGCTGTTGCTATAGTGTTTACTATTACATTCTCATTCTCTGATGCACCCTTGGTCTTATATAAATATTTGTGAAGCAGACAAATTGATTATTGAATCTAGGTTATTTATATTGACATTCTTTCAATTTTCATTAATGAACAAATATTTCAGATGAAGCAAATAGGGGGAATGGTGGTATAAGTACTGTTTCTATGTTCCTTGTTGACCCCAAAGTGGATCATAAAATAGCCTGATTACATGACAAATGAGCTTATGGCTAAATACAAATAATTACATTTTTAAACAAATATATCTGAATCAGAAATTTTTGAGTCTTGCATGGTTTTTTCAACATCACTCAAAATTCTTCATGGTCCTTATATAACAGAAATAAAAGAGCACTTTTAGGCCCCTAGGTAACTTATATACAGTTAGAGCAAGTTATTGTGTCCCACCTCACACTGTCTTTTCTCTCCATTGCATTTGCCTGACACTTTGTCATTTCCAAAGAAACCAGAAGTTTCATGATAAAGAGCATTTGAAATCAGCATGATTCGTTTTTTTGAAAGATACAAAAAAATAGAACTCTAATATTAGTTATTATCTTCAATTTACCTTACTGGGGACAAGGCTCACTTTCTCAGTTCAGGGTAAACTATACCAACATACTCCCATCCCACAAGGTCTTCCTACAGTCCAGACTGTCAAAAGCTAAATGTTACAAAACTTAGGAGGAACAGATGGAATGATTTGGGGAGCCAGGGATCAAGCATAGAGATCTGGTAAGTTTGGGATATCTGTGAATACATCGAAAGAAGCAACTGGATATGTGAACCTGGTGGTCAAAGGGCTAAGAATATAAATTTAAAAATAATAAAAATAAAGAAAATAAGGAGGGTTGTATGAGTTTTTATAGCTGTTAAGAAATATGCCACAAAGTATATGACTGGAATAACAGACATTTATTGCCTCATAATTCTACAACTCTAGAGTTCCAAGATCAAGTTGTCCGTAGGGTTTGTTTTGTTCTGAGGCCTTTCCTTGGCTTTTAGATTGCTGCCTGCTTTCACATAGTCTGTCCTCTGTTAATATTTATCCTTGCTGTGTTCTTTTTTTCCTAAGCTCAAATTCTTTCTTGTTACTAGTCATACTGGATTAGCACTCACTTTAGCAGCTACATTTTTTAAAAGATTTAAAAATTTTTTTTTGTAAAAGCAAATACACACAGAGAAGAGCAGAGACAGAGAGGAAGATCTTCCATCTGTTGATTCACTACCTAAGCAGCCATAACAGCTGGAGCTGTGTGGATGTGAAGCCAGGAGCCCGGAGAATCTTCCGGGTCTCCCAAGTGGGTGCAAGTTCCCAATTCTTTAGGCTGTCTTCAAATGCTTTCATAAGCCACAAGCAGGGAGCTTGATGGGAAGCGGGGCTGCTGGGATTAGAACTGGTACCCATATGGGATCCTGGTGCATTCAAAGCTAGGACTTTAGCTGCTAGGCCACTGTGCCAGGTCCTAGTATCGACATTTTGACCTAAACACCTTTGTATAGGCCTTACCTCTAAATGCAGTGAAACTCTGAAATACCGGAGGTTAATGTCAGGCTTTTGAAGACAATGAATAAACCCGTCAGAAGAGTACTTACATTCACTGAAGTTGCTGACTTAAGAGATGAATGTAGAGACAAAGATTCTAGAACAAAACAATAAAGAATGTAAATATTTAAAACTTAAGTATTACCAAAAGAAATAACACTAAGCAGACAGTGAGACAATTAGCAGAGTAAGGTATCCTCAAAGCCAAGAACAGAGTATGTTCTTGTCAGAGGAAAAGGCCAAAATGGATAAAAAACAATTCTCAAATCTTGAGTGCAATCAGCAATAATAGGTGTCCTTTCAGCTTGTTGATAAAGAAGGTCCTTTTAATTTTTGTCTAATTCTGAATGGATGGAGTGGTGAGAGCCCTATGATGAATGGTTTTGGTTTACTATATAATATGAGATGAAAGAATTTGAAACTGGTTATCTAACTTTAGTGGTAGGAAAGTGGGACAAGACTCCTGTTTCAGTTTTCTAGTGAGATCTGAAATTCCATGTGAGGGCCTTGAGTTGGGGAGAGAAAGGTATGGGTGAGATGTCACGTGCAGGCTGAGTTCCTGGGAGCTCACAATGCTGGTGTTCAGAGGGCCTGCTACACGCTCCCTCTGTCTTGCTAACTCCTTATATGAAGCGTCTACACGCTTCACAGCAGAGTCTCAAGTACAAAGCTAAGCTTGATTGAGAGCCTTACAAAAATGTAAAATAAAGAACTTTTATTAGGTATAAAAACAGTAACTTCAAAAGCAATTCAATTGAAAGCACATTTATTGAGTTAATAAATCATGAGTTAAAAACAGTTTAATTTTTAAACACCTTCAGTGAGTTTAAAAATTAGTTAAAGTATTTTATTAATATAATTGTTCAGAAGTCAATGTTTTGGAACTCAATAAAAATGTTTTAATTGCTTTCATTTCCCAAAGCTTTTCTTCAAACTCAGTGAGCTCCTTTTTGCCAAAAAAATGTGGCCCACTTATAAATAGAACAGCTTCTAAACAACAGCAAAAAAAAAAAAAAAAAAAAAAAAAAAAAAAAAAAAAAAAAACAGTATTTCTCACTCTTTCAATGAAATCTAAATTTGCTCTCTACTGTTTTTGGCAAAGGACTTTTTATGTTTATTTTATCTTCTACATTCCCCACGCCAGTGCACACAGGAACTTCAAAAAGTTTATGGAAAATGAAATTTAAAGATCAATTGGCTGGGATCTGTGCAGGTTAAGCTGTTATCTCCGTTGCCACAAGGATCCCAATCCCCAGCTGAGCTGCTTGCAGCCCCGCTCCTTGCTAAGGCACCTGGGCAAGCAGCAGCAGCAGATGGCACAAGTGCTTCCGTCCCTGCACCCACAGGAGAGAGCCAGAGGAATTCTAAATGTCTCTAATTTCAGCCAAGTGCAGCCTCAGCTACTGCAGCCATTTCAGGACAGAAAGTAGAGGTTGTAACATGTAAGATTTCCTTTCCCCCCGTCTCTGTAACTCTTTCATGTAAATAAAGAATTCTTTTGAAAAGGTTGTTTTAAAACAAAAATGTTCAAAGGCTAGACATACTCCTTTCAGAATATGCATTTCCCATGAACATTATGAAGATAACTCATACACACACAGACACACATACACACACAGACACACATACATACACACACACACTGCTATGTATGTAGGAGTGTGTAGTCATAGAAACTATTGAATGAATGAATCCATGCCAAATCAGGAGTCATATAGAAGCCACATTAGGGCCCAGCATGGTGTCCTAGCGGCTAAAGTCCTCACCTTGAACACGCCGGAAGCCTATATGGAAACCAGTTCTGATCCCAGCAGCCCCGTTTCCCATCCAGCTCCCTGCTTGTGGCCCAAAGCCTTGGGATCCTACACTCCCAGGAGAGACCTGGAGGAGGCTCCTGGCCCCTGGCTTTGGATTGGCACAGCTCCGGCAGTTGCGATCATTTGGGGAGTGAATCATTGGATGGAAGATCTTCCCCTCTCTCTCCTCCTCTCTGTGTATCTGACTTTGCAATAAAAATAAATAAATCTTAAAAAAAAGGCACATTAATACTTTGAAGTATAGAAGTATAAAGTAGTGTAAGAAATTGTCAACTAATTATGGCTCATTACTGAGATGAAAAATGGCTCTAAACAGAAGGAAGACTGGATAAGAAAAAAACTTGGAACCTTGGAGGAATCCCTCACCATGATGGCAAGGAGATGCCAACCTGAGAATACACGCTATGCCTCTAGGGAGAGACTGGCCAGAAGCTCCAGCTGAGACTCAGGAGCAATCCAACACTGGATGGCAGAGAAATGTATGGGAGACATTAAGTAAGAGCTTAATTGTGATGACTGTCACTGTGGTCATGGTATCTCAGAAATGGCCATCCGCCGAACAGTACAAGTTGCTACACTAAGTCACAATCTGATGGCAGGAGAAGTGGGAACAGAGCAGAATACTCCCTCTTCCTTCTCTAGCTTTGCTGTGTCTCTCAGGCACCCCCTAATCATGAAGCATACCAAGCAGTGACACATCTCATGGTCCATCTCCATCTTACAAATCACAGATCCAATGATGATACAAAATAAATAATGTTCATATGTTCTCTCAGTTGGAAACATACGATTTTTTGTTGTTGTTATTTGTTGTTTGCGGGCATTGACTGAGCTGCAGGATAGCATATGCACCCATGATTCTTCATAGGGATCTGACCTCTGCCTCTTACCAACACCCTCTTTAAAGACCAGGGGAATAGACAGTGGGATAAAAGGGATGCATACAATAGCTCATGATGAGATTTGGCTAAGGTGGATTTTCAAGTCCCCAGCATTGTGGCATTCTAGTGATACTCTCTTGTGCACTAGTAAGTAAACATTTTATCACTCATTATTATTATTATCATCATTATTATTAATTATTTGAAATTAGAGAGAAAGAGATAAAGAGAGCCCATCCAACTACTGGTACAAATAAAACAGGCCTGCATTAACAGGAAACTGAAATTGGAATTGGGAGTAGGGGGTGGCGGCACTCATACCAAGACACTATAATAGGATGTGGGTGCTCCAAGTGACATCTAAACCTCTGCCCTAAATGACTGCCAGGTCAACCTGTTTTAGATACCGCATAATACTTTCATGTTCCTTTGTCAACATTATGTCTTTCAATCACCTCCTGGGTATAGTAAATCTATCTTTTATAAAGAGCAACAAAACACTCTTGCAAATCTTTTGAGAAATTTTCAATAGCTGCAATGAAAAGCTATCATTGTGCTTTATCCAAACATGTTTTTCAACTTCAGGAGGGAAAAATAAACAAGGTTTCTATAAAAAGTGACTCAGCAGCAGATGTAGGTTACTAACTAAGTTAAGAGGTAATTTGAGTGGTTGAACATAAATTATTTTCAATACACAAGGAACTTTAAGAATGAGTTACAGAGCAGTTGGCAATGGTTACTATGGTTGCAAAAGTAAACTTTAGCCTGGTTGCTGAATAGAAGCTATTGTTGGATGTTTGCCACCCTGTTCTTCCTATGTGGGTTTTAAATTGTTTAAATAATTGAGAGGGGAAAAAAAGCAGAAGGAAAGAGGAAATCACAGTGTTTCTACAGTGTTTCCTTAGCAGAATTTGCTAAGGAAAATGACTTCTAGTGCTCATTAAGAGAGAGGCAAAAGTGATACACCTCCATGATAAAACAGCTGGCATGAAAGCCTGCCTACAGGGGTTTGTGAATACTCAGAAAAAAGCAGCTGATCTGAGCCAAATTGGAAGTGGGAAAGCCGGCCAAAGTGATAGAATTGCATACTGAGGTTCCTCTGTCCCCATGAAAACCAGATCTTTGTGTCAGCTAAGATCACTGCTTCTACATACTCAATGGATCCAGACGCCTGTGTGGGGTGGGCAGGGTTCCCTTTGCAATCAGAACTAGACAGATTCAGGCAGAAGGGGGAAAACCCTTATAAAGTCCTCCCATTTTCACCCAGGTGTATGTATTCAGGAGGTCTCTGTAGAGGTTAAACAGATCTAGATTTAAATATAGGCTCTGCAAATGATTTGATAATTGTTTACATTTCTTTGTGAATAAAACAAAACCACCTTGCATTCTTGTAGAATCATTGGGGATTTAGGTAAGATGGACAAGTGAAGTGTGGAGTTGATACCTGATCTAGCAATGCTTGGTAAGTGGCAGTACTTGTTAATATTATTATGAATACTACTAATTCTACTGGACCATTGCTACCACTGTTGACCAAATAAGAGTCCTTCGGTGAGGGAAGAATTGTTACAAAGCCAGCTTATGGAGTGGATTCTCTAATATTTGACATTACACATGCCATCTTGCACATAAAGATGGTAGCCAGAAGCCTCCTTCAGATCCCCCACTTGGGTGCAGGAGCCCAAAGCCTTGCATCATCACCCACTGCTTTCCCAGGCCACTAGCAAGGAGTTTGTTTGGAAGCACAGCGGTTAGGACTGGAATTGTCACTCATATGGGATGCCGGCACCACAAGATTATCCTGAATGGTTAATCAAACTGATGAATGATATAATGGAGACATGGAAAGCAAAGAATAATATGCCAAACACAGATGTCATCTTACATGTGAGACTCCTTCCATAATCAGAAAAAAAGAAACAACTATAGGATAAATGTGTAAGGGTCCCATAGATAGGTTAGGGAAGCAATGAGAAATATATTGTTCTGTAGTGTCTATCATGGGCCTATTTGCTCCCTCCAGGCTACTGCTCTCCAACAGAGCATGTCACAACAATTGACATTCAGAAGGCAGAGGTAGACTTTTCTGTGAAAAGTTGCAGGCCACCAGAGATCTTTTCCCATATAAGATTTATTTATTTTACCTGGGAGGCAGAGTGAGAAAAAATATGGGAATGAGACAGTGAGAGAGTGAGACTCTGTCATCTACCAGCTCACTCCTCTTATGCCCACCAGAGGCAGGGCTGGCTCGCACAAGAGGCAGGAGCCAAGATCCCTATCCAAGTCCTCCTAGGGAGATGCCAAGGGCCCACATGCTTGAATTCCTCCTAATATAAACATTCTCCTAATCATTGTTTCTTTGCAAGGCGGCCTTGAGAATATAGCCCCAAGTATCAGTTGCTCAAAATAGAAAATGTCTGGCCAAAAAGCTTATCAATTTTTAATGAAATTTTCAAAGCAACAGAGAAGGTTTCCAATTATCAATCAATCAAAAAAAAAAAAAAAAAAAAAAACCTCAGTGAATTCCCTACAAGGTCCCAAAGGCAAGCCAGGACACAAGCAGATAGTTACAAGTTTAATTTATAAAAATAAGCCTAAGTATATGTTTCTATCAAAGGAACTTTATAGCACAAGAAGTGCTATATGGTAGATTAGTTATTATCTCTGGCACACGGCATCATTCCAAAATATGATATTTTTCAACTTGATTAGCTCCAGTTATTTTTCCTTTGAGCTTTTTCATCTGACAGTTTTATCTTTTTTACTAAGCCACATGTACATTCAAAAGATTTACACACACTAAGTAGGCTGTGAATCTTCACTAACTGGGGCTGCCATGGTAGCATAGCAAGCTAATATTCCACCTCTAGTGCCGGCATCCCATCTGGGGACCCATTCAAGTCCTAACTGCTCCAGTTCTGATACTGTTCTTTGCTTTTGAACTGGGAAATAAACATACTTCTGGCATAAATACCCTGTAAAACTGGTTCTAACTCATTTCACTTTTCCATGTTTATTTTATGGATGAGAAAGCTGACAACTTAAGAAAGAAATTTTCCAAGTTCACCCACTACATTTTTAGCAAACCTAGTTAAAGTACCTTTGACTAGAGATAGGTTGTTCTTGTTGAATCCCCATCTGTGTGTATTAAATAATTGTTCTCACTCTAGTGAAACAGCAACATACATGATTTTCAATATGATCAGACATCTGTGCAAAATCATTCCTCATGACACCTGCAAAGATCTCAGGCAAACTGAAAAATACTCATCACAAAGAAACTTAATGAAGCAACCTAGTAAACATCTATACACTTATAAAAACAATTTATTCAGAAAATAGATTGAGCACTTATATACGAGTAAAATCTAAAGTTTTCTTCCAAAGACTGGACTCAAAGAGAGTTTCACTGAGTTTAAACCAAAAGATGAATGGCAAAAAGCTTGCTCACAAAAATTATTACAGAAAAGAAACATGACCCTGAGAGAGATAACATGTATCTCACAGCCCTGTAAAGTCCAGTGTTTTAAATTGGCACAAAAAATGCTAAGCAGAACACCCCCTAGAATACAGGGTGCAAATGAGGATGTGATATGTCTCAAGGCTAGAAAAGCAGCTAGGAAAACGTGCAATGGGATTTATAAACCAAGCTAAAGAGTTTGGACTTTAATTCATAGACATTGAAGAACAAAAATACTTGTTATGGTGTAAAAAGTGGACAGGACCTGATTTTCATTTTAGAAAGATCACTAAAGCTAAAGTACGTGGATGTAGTCACAGATAAAAACCTAAATTAGATCTGTTGAGTGCATCAACCAAGATAGGCCAGTGTCTACTGAGTGTAGGCAACATACACAAAGAGAAATCATTATTACCAATACTGAAAAGAATAACTTAACAAAGCTGTAATATGTGAAATATTATTATTTCTTTCTGGAAAGCAATGCTGTAAAACCATGTTTCTTAATATCATCTTGTTCAAGCCAACACCGTGAGACTGCTGCTAATTCCCTCTCCTCATCTCCATGGCAGAATTTTTCAAAAGCACACTGGAGAACTATTTCAGATAGAAATCTACTATTGATCTTGATCTCTCATCCTTTTCTGCTTGTAAGAATGCAGGGATGGTTTCTATAGTGGATGGAGAATAGGCGTTAGAATGATGTGACCAAGATTCATCCTGCTGACTTTCTATTTATGCAATGATGATGTTAATTTGTCTCTCTGAAGCTGAGGCTCTGCATCAGTTAAATGGAATTGCTACACATTTCGACCTGACTCACAGGATTCTAATAAAGATCAAATGAAATAAAAATACACTGTGAAATTACTCTGCAAACTATTGCATGCTATTTATTTGTTAGCTACTAGCATAAACCATAGATTGCAGCCCTGGACATGAAACAAATGCCCAATTTCACAGTAATTCTTGCCTTCATCTACAGACATAATTCAAAAAAGAAATCACTGAAAATCTGAAGATATTCTAGATTCTTCTAGATTTCTCCACTACCATCACATATTTTTATTCAAAATACAAAAGTAAATGAGCACCAGACCTTCCGTATTACCTCATCCTACCACATACCTCATCAGGAAATGTTATAATGGCATTGATTTGACTTGTTGTGATCATTCATAAACAATGCAAAGAAGGTGTTCCTTTTTTTAATTTTTTTTTTTTTTTTTTTTTTTTTTTGCTTAAAGGCAGTGTTCTCCTATGTTTACGGCACTGACATTAGAATTGTCTCACATGCACCTGGAGTCTATGCCACCTAAACATATGCCAAAATGAAATGACTCCACCTCTAGACATAGAACAAAAGTGTGCACACTGACACTGAAAAGGTCTCATTCAGAAAACAGCAATCTCACAAAGGTGAAGGACATTTCCAAAATCCATGCCCCTTCTTTGCTTCTCAGATGCCAAAGAATTCAAAGCAGACTGTATTTTTCAGAACATTATTTTCAAATTTTACCCCCAATAAATTGAATATACTCTAATGAGAAACACTTCACCCTGTTTATCCTCTCTAGGATATGTGCAATGATGGAAATAACTTTCCGCATGATAGAAAATAAATATTCATTTGTTGTTGATCAAGATCCAAGAGTATTCAGGGTCTGCAGAAGCCTCAACCAAGACAGCCAACTGTATTAATACAAGCCATCCTTCAGTAGCTTTTTTAGAAATTCTCAAGTGCTGAATAATGGGTGCAGCAAACAGCTTTGGTTTACTGTTCAACATCAATTTCCTCTCCTTTTTGGCAACAGAATCCTGAGCTTTCTCTATACTAGACAGTTTGCATAGGATTAACCTTAGCCTCAATCTCTGGAAGTAAGTTCTAAATTTTTTACACCATTTGCCATCTTTCAAACACCAACATACATCATCACTGGGATTGTTAAGGTACATGTACTGTTTCTCTTGAACAAAGAAGCATGTTCCTACAGTTGTAAACTCATGAAACAAACACTGGAAGAAACTAGATCCTTGGTGATCCTCTTTGATCCCTGACACAGACCACATAAACTCACCATATCTGTGGACTTTGCATTTATGTGAACTTGTAACTTACCTTTGTTATTTAACCATTGTGAGTTGGGTCACATGAGGGACTTTCAAAAATTTCAGAAATGTGCATTATGAAAAAGTATTCATGGACTAAAAGTTTTGCTTGAAAATCACCTTATATTTCCATTCCAATTTCTACACTTTTGAAGGACTCCCACATGCTATTTGCAACCAAAAATACGTAATTCATACATTCATAATCATCAAACTCATACTTTGGCAAGCTAGGATGCATTTTCAGAATGAAACAATTAGTATGCCTTATGGAAAAGAAAATAGTTACAATTCCCTGAAATATTCTCTGAAATCTTGTTCTGTTATGACAAGTGAAGTTCTTTTTTTCTGCCTTGGAGAGAGTTAATCCTTCAGTTACTGGCTGGTTCTACTTTTTTTTTTGTCAGAGGATAACTGCAGGAGTCTCAGACAGATTCCGTTACCCATATCGCATTGACATGAATTTGCTTCATTTGTATCACTAGCTTGTTAAAAACATTCCTATATAAATGGTATAACACTGAAAATTTATGTCAATGTCAATAATAAGGCAGGATACTTATTGAGTGGAACAATTGGGCAGCCAATGCTGCTATAAAAGGCAAATATGATCCTGGGCAATACCAAAGTCCCTAGACACACAAAGTGTAGCACAAAGCATGATTAGAACCCCCTACCTCCTCCATAACAAGAAGTAAGTCAGATCTCTGCATTTCCTTGATAAAATAATTCCCTTTTTATACTAACATTTAGAATTTGGCTACTGAAGCATATGACCATGTTTCCAGTTATTTACATAGAATATTTAAACACCAGGAACATAGTTGGGATCTGACTGCTACCCAGTTATTGCCAAAATCCCAGCTAAATGGTACTGGCGTCCCAAAAAAATGGCCGACCACGGAGGGTTGATGTAAAGGGGAAGGCAGAGAGAGAGGGCCAAAAAGTGCCAGAAGAAGGAGCAAGTCTAGTTAAAAATAGTATACACAGCTGTGCGAATCCCACAGGACACTGCGGAATCAACAAGATCCACACAATTTGGAGAATCAACCAAAAATAACAACAAACAAACCAAGGCAGCGCTCAGCGGCCGGCTCAGTCTCACCGCAGCTCGAAAACGGGTGAGTTGGGAACCCAGCGGGGAAAGGCCGGCGGGAGTTTTGAACGGCCAATTTTGGGAGATCCTTGCACAAGGCCCCGCCACTGGCGGCTGGAAACTGCAGGAGTGCTGAAACCTCTAGCACTGGTGGCGATATTAGTGACCTTGGTGGGACCCAGGCAAAGACAGGGACGGCTAAGTAACACACATTCCCACATAACGAACGCTACGGTACCGGAAGGGCGCTAGGACCCTGAAGTGCGGTAGCCGGCAGCTACCCCAGGACCACAGCTAAACTAAATTCTGGGCCAACCCAGGAGGAAGGAAAGCGGCCCTGCCTCAGACAAAAAACCAAAGCAAAACAACAACAACAAAAAAAATCCTAGGCGCTGAAACCTGAAACCCAGAAGGGAAACAAAAACAACTCCCTGGGCCGAAGGAAAACAAAAACCTAGGCTAGCAAGACCTCAGGCCACCCACTAGGTGGCAGCAGAGGTCAAGGGTGAGAATTCAGCAACACCTTAGGCTACAAATATGAAACACAGTAAGAAAGGTAGTGACCTAGACACAGCTTCCTCCACCCCCAAAAGCCAACATAAAGCCTGGTCAATCACAGAGATTACAGATGAAGAAATTGAAGACGTCTCTGATAAGGAGTTCAGAAAAAGAATTATAAAACTCTTCAGAGACAATGAAAAACGTTCGGACGAGCTCAAAGACTTCAAAAACCACATAATCACAGAAACAAAATCGCTCAAAAACGAGATCCTAGACTTGAAGAACAAAGTTGAGAGCTTAGCCAGCAGAATTACAGCAGCAGAAGACAGGATATCCGACTTGGAAGATTCCCAGAATGAAAACAGGCAGATTATTAACCAACTAGAGTCACAAATACACAAGGCAACCAAGACGATCCAGGAGATGAATAACAACATCAAGAAGTCAAATATCAGAATCATGGGGCTCCCAGAAGGAGTGGAAAGAGAAACAGGCATACAACCAGTACTTGAGGAAATTATGCAGGAGAACTTCCAAAATACCTGGAACATGAGTCCAATCCAAATTCAGGAAGGCCAGAGAACTCCCCACAGGGTGGACCCAAAACGATCCTCCCCTAGACATGTGGTAATCAAGCTACCCTCCAATGAATACAAAGAAAGAATCCTAAGGTTAGCACGATCCAAAGAGAAGCTTACATTTAGGGGCAGGACCATCAGAATCACTGCCGACTTCTCAGAACAGACACTCCAGGCAAGAAGGGAGTGGAACAAAATCTTTCAAGTACTGAAAGAGAACAACTGTCAACCAAGAATACTCTACCCAGCAAAGATTTCATTTGTATACGAGAACGAAACAAGATACTTCCACAGCAAAGAGAAACTAGAAGAATATGCCAACACAAAACCAACTCTACAAAATCTCCTTAGAAATGCGCTACTCCCAGAGAAAAAGGAAGCAAGCCATAAGCAAGGATGGCAATCAGGGAGATCTCAATAAAGTCCATCCACAGAAATGACAATCAATTACCAACAACCTCAAAATCACAGGCATATGTCACGGCATTATTATAATTTCTCAATATTAACCCTCAACACAAATGGCTTAAATTCATCACTCTAAAGGCACCAATTAGCAGACTGGGTTAAAAACCAGGACCCAACTATATGCTGCTTGCAAGAAACACATCTAACCAGAAGGAACTTCAGGAAACTGAAAGTGAAAGGGTGGAAACAAATATTCCATGCCAATGGACGAGAAAAAAAGGCTGGTGTGGCAGTCCTATTCTCAGATGATATGGACTTCAAAGTAACAAATGTCAAAAAGGACAGGGAAGGGCGCTACATCTTCTTGAAAGGGAGGATCCAACAAGAACCAATCGCCATTCTTAACATATATGCTCCTAGCCCGGATGCACCCAGCTATGTGAAACAACTACTTTTGGACTTAAAGGGAGACATAGATGAACATACGATAATTCTGGGAGATCTGAACACCCCACTAACACCAATAGATAGATCAACGCAGCAAAAGCTCAACAGAGAAGCCACAGAACTCACACAAACAATAGAACAACTGGACCTAGTAGACATCTATAGAATATTTTATCCTAAGGCCACAGACTACACCTTCTTCTCAGCAGTGCATGGTACCTTCTCCAGGATAGACCACATAATAGGACACAAAGCAAGTTTAACTAACTACAAAAATATCAGAATCATACCATGTACCTTCTCAGACCATCACGGAGAGAAACTGGAAATCAACAACTAAAAAGGTCCCAGGAAACATGTAAACTCCTGGAGGCTGAACAATATGCTACTAAACGAACAATGGGTTAGAGAAGAAATTAAAGACGAGATCAAAAAATTTATGGAAACCAACGAAAACCCAGATACAAATGTCCAAAACTTATGGGACACCGCCAAAGCAGTGTTACGTGGTAAGTTTATTGCAATTAGCGCGCACGTCAAAGCTCAAGAAAGGCAACAAATGCAGGAATTAAGCACACACCTCCAGGAATTGGAAAAGCAACAGCAGAAGGACCCTACAAACAAGAGGAAACAAGAAATTATCAAAACAAGACAAGAACTAAATCAGAAAGAAATTAAAAAAACCATTCAGAAAATAAATGAATCAAAAAGCTGGTTCTTTGAGAGGATAAACAAAATAGATACCCCACTGGCCCGACTGACAAAGAAAAAACAAGACAAAGCAAGAATTAGCAGCATCAAAGATGAAAAAGGCAACATAACAACAGACACTACTACCATTAAGGAAATAATTAGAAATTATTACAAAGAACTATACGCCAACAAATCCGATAACCACTTGGAAATGGAAAGATTCTTAGAATCCCACCACTTACCAAAACTCACCCCAGAAGCAACAGAAGACCTGAATAAACCCATTACCGAATCAGAAATAGAATCAGTGATTAAAGATCTCCCAACAAAGAAAAGCCCAGGCCCAGATGGTTTTACCACAGAATTCTACAAAACATTCCAACCAGAGCTAACCCCAATCCTTTACAAGCTCTTCAAAACAATAGAAAAGGAAGCAGTTCTTCCAAACTCATTCTATGAAGCCAATATCACCTTAATCCCCAAACCGAATAGAGAATTAACAGAGAAGGAAAACTACAGACCGATCTCCCTGATGAAAGTTGACACTAAGATTCTCAACAAAATCCTAGCCAATAGAATACAAAAAAACATTAGACAGATCATCCATCCAGACCAAGTAGGTTTCATCCAGGGAATGCAGGGATGGTTCAACATAAGAAAATCCATAAATGTGATACATCACATCCAAAAACTGAAAAACAAAAACCATATAATAAGTATCAATAGATGCAGAAAAAGCCTTCGACAAAATTCAACACCACTTCATGTTAAAAACCCTAACCAGGGTGGGGATAGAAGGAACAATCCACAATATAATCAAAGCAATATATGAAAAACCCAACGCCAGCATCATACTAAATGGAGAAAAACTGGACCCCTTCCCACTGAGATCTGGAACAAGACAAGGCTGCCCACTATCACCACTGCTATTAAATATAGTCCTAGAGGTACTTGCAGAAGCCATAAGACAAGACAAAGAAATCAAAGCAATCCAAATTGGAAATGAAGAAGTCAAGCTTTCACTATTCGCAGATGACATGATTCTCTACATAGAAGAACCAAAAACTCAATACAAAGACTCCTAGAACTCATACGAGAATTTGGCAGAGTGGCAGGATACAAAATTAATGAACAAAAATCAATAGCCATGGTGTATGCAAATGGCCGCAAGATGGAAGAAGATCTAACCAACAAGCTACCATTCAAAATAACAGAGAAAAGCATGAAATATCTGGGAATAAATTTAACCAAAAGTGTAGAAGACCTTTATGAAGAAAATTACAAAACACTCAAAAAACAAATAGAACAAGACCTCGAAAGATGGAACAACATCCTATGCTCCTGGATAGGCAAAATTAATATCGTCAAAATGTCTATACTACCAAAAGCAATATATACATTCAATGCAATCCCAATCAAATTACCCACAGCATTCTTCATCGAAAAGGAAAAAATGATACACAGATTCATCTGGAAACACAAAAAACCACGAATAGCCAGAACCACTCTGAAGAACAGGCACTTAACAGGGGGAATCACAGTACCGGATCTATGGACATACTATAGGGCAGTGGTCATCAAAACAGCCTGGTACTGGCACAAAGATAGAGAGGAAGATCAGTGGAGCAGAATAGAAACAACAGATGGAAACCCACACAGATACAGTCAATTAATCTTTGACAAAAAGACAGACAACAACCCAAGCAAATGGAAAGGTCTGTTCAATAAATGCTGTTGGGACAACTGGTTGATAGCCTGCAGAAACAAAAAGATAGACCCACATCTCTCACCATACACCAAGATCGAATCTAAATGGATAAAAGACCTAAACCTACATCCAGAAACCTTCAAACTTTTGGAAGAAAATGTTGGAAACACCCTACAACACTTAGGGGTAGGCCCTCACTTCCTAAAAAAGACTCCAAAAGCAGTAGAAATCGAGACCAAAATAAACAATTGGGACCTCATCAAACTAAGAAGCTTCTGTACAGCTAGAGAAACAATCAACAAAGTAAAAAAACAACCTACAGAATGGGAGAAGATCTTTGCACACTACATAGGAGATAGAGGGCTGATTTCCAGAATATACAAAGAGCTACAGAGAAACCAAAACACCAGAACAAACAAACTGCTCAAGAAATGGGCACGGGAAATGGGCAGACATTTCACAAAAGAACAAACCCAAATGGCAAACAAGCATATGAAAAAATGCTCAAGTTCCTTGGCAACAAGGGAAATCCAAATGAAGACAACAATGAGGTACCACCCAACTCCAGTAAGGATGGCACACATACATAATACCACCAACACTTGCTGGCGAGGCTGTGGGGAAAAAGGAACCCTTCTCCACTGCTGGTGGGACTGCAGACTTGTACAACCTCTATGGGAATCAGTTTGGCGAATACTCAAACAACTGAAAATCAACATACCATATGATTCAGCAATAGCACTCTTAGGAATATATCCAAAAGATCTCCTACACAAGAAACCAACATGCACGCCTATGTTCATAGCAGCACTATCTACAATCGCAAAAACCTGGAAGCTGCCAAAATGCCCATCAATAGAAGACTGGATAAGAAAGCTATGGTTCATCTACTCCATGGAATACTACTCAGCTATTAAAAAAAACGAAATGCAGTTCTTTGTGGACAAATGGGCCCGACTGGAATCCATCATGCTAAGAGAAATGAACCAATCTCAAAAGGTTAAATACCACATGTTCGCCTTAATCTGAGATGAAAAGATGACAACTTGAAAGATAGTACCTGTATATTGTAATATTAGTGCAATCTCTAACAACCTGTATCCAATGCAATAAGATAACGCGATATAATCTATAAACCAACAATTAATGTCAGAATATTTAAGATCTACATCAAAAAACTGTAAAACCTACTATACCCTCAATACGCTATGTTAACCGGTAATGGGGAAGGAGTGCAGGGAAATCTTTCAGGACCATAAAAAGAGTGAGAGAAAAGTACAATATAGCCTATCAAGGTCAAATCTGGTAATTCATAGACAACAGACTCAAAGCGGCACTAAACAACAATAAAACTACTATACCAATGCATGATGGGGGAATCGGCTGCGATCCTGACAACCTCTTAACAGGAGGTCATGTGCGTGGAGCAGGGGGGCACTCCAGAGTGGAGCAGGTGGTAAGGAGGAAGCTTGGATCCCAACCACGAAGACTCCCAGATCTTCAACACAAACTACTAATACGAGCAACAAGGACTATACCCCAACTGCCAAGGAGGCCACAGGGAATTGGATGCCCTCGGAGGCTGAGTACTCTGAGGTCACCCACCCCCAACCGGAGCTTCCGCAGGGGATGGAAGAAGTCCAAACACTACCGTGCAGAAACCAACGTCATCGGAAAGACAACCAGAAGCCCTGAGCGGTGAGCAGACACAGAAGAACAATTAATGTCCTTCGGGACCAGGGAGGAGAGCTTTCTCTGGTCCGAGCCTGGCTCCACCTCTGGACCCCCGCCCTCCCTCGCAGTGACCATCGGGATCGCTTCGAAAACCCCTCACAGCAAACAATCATACAAAAAAAAAAAAAAAAAAAACCTAAAATAAATAGACAAACAACAGAAAGTAGAGCTTGAAATCTGACAGGAAAGAGCTGGCATGGATTGGCTCATGCCTTGCTGGGTGGGACACAAAGATTAGTCACTCCTCACCATGGTGTTGAGGATTTTCCTGCACACCACCCTCCCCAAAAAAATGTTCTGCACATTAAATGTCGACAAATATCTTGTTAGAGTTACAAGCCAGTCTAGATTATCCCAAAATCTGTCACGATCAACAAAATTATACTTCAACACAACAAATGGCTAAATACTAAAATGAAATAGACATGAGACAGCTGAATGGTACCCTATAGCCTTTTCAAGGTATATAGCAGCCGGTCCGGTCCTGTATATAAACTAAAATTGAGATGTCAATGAGCTAATCATAGGTTGTGGTTAGGACTTGTTTTTTGTTATTTTGTTCTTTGTTTTTTGTTTTTTTCTTTTTGTTGTTTTGTTTTGTTTTTTTTTTTTTTAACATACTGGTTACTCAAAACTATGTCAATTCCATAATATTGCAAATTGCTGTTGATGTTATATTGGGACTCTTAATTGACTGGGATGATATTATACCAGCTCTGACTTCGGACCAGAAATGGTCTCCCCAAGAAACTGTTCAACCCATCTGGACAATAAGTAGCTGGACTCCATGCTTAATATATGTTTGCAAGGAAAGAATCTTGATTGAATTTGAACCGTAATGCTGCATCAAGGTGGAGGAATCCACCAGGGGGGAGGGGAGGGGGAGGGGGAGGGGGATTCCCAAAGCCTATAAAACTGTCACATAATGCTAAATATTAATTAAAAATAAATAAAAAAATAAATGGTACTGGCACAAAAACTGACAGAATTGTGTGTAGATTTTCACAGAAACTGAACTGAATCTAAACAGAAATGGAGTGGGTGATAAAAGAAGCAGTTTAAACCAAAGAGGAAAAAACAGAAGCAGTATTAAAATAATTTTGAGATACATTTTTAGATGACAAATGAATATAGATACCAAAACTGTATGTCAGAATACATTCTAGATGGACCATGAAGGTCCTTCAGAATTGAAAATGAATATATAAAGGAATATTTCATTAATCACTTTGTAGAGAGTATCTTTTAAAATATTAAAATAATGAAAAAGTGCAAAGTAAAAGACACATTTTATTATCTAAATATTCAGTAATTTTGTGTGCCAAAAAAGAGATTTAAGGAAAATAATACACTGGTATCTTAATCTATTCATTATAGGAAGTTCTCTTAATAAATTTCAGATAAAAGATGCTTATGATCTAACACAAAAATGGTCACAATGAGTGGAGACATTCATACAGTTAAAATAAATTGCTCAGAAGCATACCTATCAAAATGGCTGAATAGTGACAACATCAAGTACCAGTAAAAATTCGGTCATACTGAGCCGCACATGCGCTGTTGGTGAGAAGGCAAAATATCATCGTCATTTTGAAAGCAGTTTCTAACAAAACTAAAAATGACTAGATTGTACGGCTCAGCAATTGTACTCTTGGGCATTAACTATCTAAAAATTAAAAGTCAATTCCCCGTGAAAATAGGCACAAGAATATTCACAGAAGCTTTATTTGAAAAAGCCCACATGTAGATACAATGAATATAATCTTCAATAAATATATAGTTATCACGGAACACTACTCAATAATAAGAGAACCAGAAAACTACTAATGCCTGCAAAAACTTCAAGGGATCATGAAAGGATTACGCTGACAGTCAACATTAAAGGTTGGAAAACATGTAATATCATTTCTATAGCACGCTAAAGCTTAGATACAGAAAGAGTAAAGGAATCAGCGGTTGCTAGCAGAAAGTGTGTATTCCTTTAATTTCATTTTTGTCTTGAACTTTTTAAAGTACCCTTGTGTATGTTTATGCATGTGTGTGTCAATAATTTTTACCATCAAAGCATATTTAAGGTAACCTTGACCCTATGACAAGCTCTTGTATTCTTCAACTAATACTAAACCTGTGTCAACTTCAAAATAAGTTGGTCTGACATTATGAACCTTTATATTGTCACATGATGTACTCTGCATTCGATGGTGTCAGTTCCCCTAGTGTTTTAGGAAAATTCTTCTTCCCCGGTTACCTCTACTCTGATTCACACTGAGGCAAGTAGTTCAGGATTTTATTTCTGTGACTGTTATTGCCCAAACCTGGAGAGTTTAAAAAGCAGCAAGACGTGAGATTAACAAGAATACAGTAGCAATATAATTAAAGAAAGACTGCCTCAGGCAATTTTGGATACATTGTCATCTTCTCCATATCACAAGCAGCCATCAAATGGATGCTCAGAACCAGTGATTCAGATATGCATCCTTAGGCAATGTAAGCTTCAATGCTCATTTATCTTTCTGAATTCCCAGGTTCACTCTCATTATACCCTCTAAACTCATCAATATAACTTAAAATTATTTTAAAATGCATTTTATCAAATAATCTTAGTGGTTTTTAATATCCAATAATCTTAGAGATTTTTTAACATGGAATAACTCACAGCTTCTACTTTGATATAAACTGAAATCACCTGCTACAAGCAGATGATAGCCAACATTATTTTTTGGACTGATTAGAAGCAGAAATATGGCTGACTTATTTTCCTTCCATCTTTTTCCTGCTTGCAAATATTTTAGAGTGACTTGTACTACTTTCATATATTTTTTAAAGATTTATTCATTTTATTACAGCCAGATATACACAGAGGAGGAGAGACAGAGAGGAAGATCTTCTGTCTGATGTTTCACTCCCCAAGTGAGCTGCAACGGGCCGGTGCGCGCAGATCCGAAGCCGGGAACCTGGAACCTCTTTTGGGTCTCCCATGTGGGTGCACTGTCCCAATGCATTGGGCCGTCCTCAACTGCTTTCCCAGGCCACAAGCAGGGAGCTGGATGGGAAGTGGAGCTGCCGGGATCAGAACCGGCGCCCATATGGGATCCCGGGGCTTTCAAGGCGAGGACTTTAGGCGCTAGGCCATGCCGCCGGGCCCCTACTTTCATATTAAAATAGATAGATTGCTATGTAAAGAATTCAACTCACGGGATTAACTAATCTTCCCTTGAATTTCAGAAAACTTTATACTCATGCAAAATTATGTGATCAACAACTCTACATTGATTACAATATTTATTTCCTTTTATAAGCAGTTTCATTATTTTGCATTGCTTTCTGCTCATTTTCATTAAAGATCACTATATCAGAAGTAATCATTTGAGGAGCATCTCAGTTTCCTTTAAAGCTGTAATCAGAGACATTACCCAATGCTCTCTTCTATTTCTTCTATAAAACATTCATTTTGCCAACATCTCAGAAAAATCACAGTTTTCTGTTTATAATGATTTAGAAGGGTTGATTTTAAATCACTATAAAATATATTTCTTCTTACCTAAGTGGCAGTATACTAACTGTAAAGCAAGGGTAATTAAATTTCTTAGGGGGTTATTGTGAGAACTGCTCTTCGTAGCACACAATGAAATTAACATAGCACCTAATACAGTTCTACAAACTGCTGCCGTCTTTCCTATCCCCATCACTATTCTGAATTATCAGCCTAATGTGACCCGAATTACATCCATTTGTCTTAGTCTTCGTTGTTGGGCTGGTTTTAATTTGTTTTAATTTTAAGTCTTTCCCCATAAAGACAAATTCTTTTATGTAGTAGGTAAGTGTAGCTAAGAAAATTAGATATAAATTTTGTTGGTTGTTTCAAAATGGTTTTGCATCATCATTGCCACCACTAGAGGGCTCAGCTATCTTTCAAAAACATAACTAATTCCTTTAATGACATATACTAGACAAGCAAATATTTATTCAACATCTACTATGTGCCAAATACTGTTGTAGACACTGGGATACAGCAGTCATTAAAGTTGACACAGCACTTGTGCTCATTTGTATTCATGAATTTGTGAAATGTATTCAACAGTAAGGAGACTGACAATAAATAGATTACAAGTTGGGATGAATACTACTTTGATTACAATAAATAAGATAATATGATTTAGAATGAGTGGCTAGTGAGGGAGAGTAAGAGGCTTATGAAGGTAAGATCTGAGTTCATTGTAGCTAATTATCTATTTACTCAATATTTTATGGCTGTACAAAGTGTTGAGATAGCGGTTTTGTGATTATGGCACTCATTGAATACCTGTAATGTGCAAATGACTAACATAAGTACCATACATATACTAACTGTCCTTCTGATAGTTATTTGGATATTAAAATATTTAGCAGCAGGAAATTTTAAATGGACAATTTATACTAAAGTGTATAGCAATAATATAAAACACAAGTCAAATAACAAAAAGTTGCCCAAATGTATATGTTTTAAAGGAAACACAGGAATTATGTGCTAAACAATTATCCCAGGTCTGGGATAGCAATTTTATAAAAAGTAAGCAAAGAGCTACTACAAGATCTAGCTGGGCCTGGCGCAGTTGACTAGTGGCTAAAGTCTTCACTTTGAATGCACCCAGATCCCATATGTGCACCGGTTCTAATCCCAGCAGCCCCACTTCCCATCCAGTTCCCTGCTTGTGGTATGGGAAAGCAGTCAAGGATGGCCCAAAGCGTTTGGACCCTACACTCACATGGAAGACCTGGAAGAAACTCCTGGTTCCTGGCTTTGCATCCGCACAGCTACAGCTGTTGAAGTCACTTGGAAAGTGAATCATCAGATGAAAGATCTTCCTTTCTACCTCTCTCCCTCTCTGTATATCTGCTTTTCCAATAAAAAAAATAAATCTTAAAAAAACGATCTAGCTAACAGACTCCTAGATACTCATCAAACAGAAATGAAAATAACTGCCCTGTCAATAATTCACACAGAGATATCCATAGCAGCATTATTTGTTTTGGTCACTAAATAAAATAACCCTTAATCTCAATAAGCTATTCAGTAGCCATACTTCACTCTGTATCTGCACAATAATTCCTACATAGTATTTAAGAATTTACTGTCCACGTGGGCACTGAGATGACTGAATCTGAGGATATCTGTATTTTCTGAAAGAAGCCAGAGACAAAGTACAAGGAGACTTCCAAAAGCTTCAAAAAAAAAATGGAGTTGAAAATGTAAGTGTATTTGTTCCCAAAGATTTCAATCCGTGCATATAATCAGTACAGACAGCAGCGGTTGACTGTGGAGCAGTGAGTTAAGCACTCATTTGGGATGTCTGCATCCCATATCAGAGAGCCAGTTAGAGACCAAACTGCCATGCTTCCGATTGAACGCTCTGCTAATCTTCCCGGAGCTAACACATGGTGTCTGCTGCCAGTCATGCAAGAGACCCAGGCACACATATTGCAATCATTTGGGTGGAGAATCAGCAAACAGAAGATGTTCCTCTGTCACTATGCCTTTAAAATAAACAAATGTTTAAAAATAATCAGGCAGTTGTTTCTGCTCCACAGAAGAACATTATGAACATAGCCCACAAGAACCTATTATATATGATACAAAGAACTGGAAGAGCGAAGTTCATAACCAAATAGAAAGAAATATAAGAAAATATCAATTAAATTTGTTAATTACATGATTTGCTCAGTTTTCCATATATATGTTGAAATACTGCACTCTTCTTTAAAATGTATTATATGTTAATGAAAAATTTAAAATTCCTGAATGCTGAACACATTGAGGATTGGAATACAAGAGCACTGACATTATTGCATATGGAGATTAAGAATACATACAACTGACCAAGCAATAAAGTAGTCAATCAAACAAAAAATCATCAGGGTATAATATTTTCATAGCATGCATGCATCATGAAGTTTTTGTAAGCCCTCATATATGATGCAATTTATCACTAGTAATAAAAGTAATCCAACAAAATGTATATTTGTGGAAAGTAGAGCAGGGTTGTAGTAAGATGGCAGAACCTAGGTATAACAGTAGTGAAGAATTACCAAATCACCTAAGAAAACCCTGTAGGGAGGTGGATATTTTGTTGTGACAGTCTATTCTGCATTAAGACACACAGTATTCATTTTATGTGAATTATACCTTAATGAAACTGTTAAGCATGTATAACCACTTAAGAAAAGATGATAGTATTAACGACTTCATACTCATTAGTTTGACAATCTAGAAAAAATGAGTAACCTTTGAAATTTAAATACAATGATGCTAAGGTTTATTCAACAAAGAAATCAATAACCTAATGTATATAAAAGAAAGTTTAATACACCATTATAGGAAATTGAACTTATATTTAAAGCAATATGAAGTTAGGTAGTAGAATTATCCCTTAGCAGGAAGCAGTGTAAAATTTCAAACACAACATCTCAAAGTAATTGGGGTCCCAGGAAATCAAACAGTCCCTATGAACTTTCCACTTTTAAGAACCCTATCATTAGGTGAGAATGGTACTGAGAACTTCTTGTTGATCTATAGATTTGTTTTTCTTGGATTACTGCTGCCCAAACACATCACTCACCTGTCAATGCTGTATCTTCAGTGACTTGAACTAGAGACAAAAATAGCACCTTTGCAGCCAGTGCTGATAAACTGTGGAGGGAAGAAGAGTGGCAGCGTTAAAGAAAACTGAAGGATTTTCTGACTTAAAAGTGAAAATCCAAATTTCAGAACAGAAATGCACAAGGCCTTGTTGATGAGGACTTGCTGAAATGATTCAGGGTGAGTAAGAGATAAGACAAAATAACAGTAGCAGCATTAGCAGCAACAACAGCAAGAGTTCACCAGGAAAATTAGGAGAGCCATGGAAAGGCTCAGCTTGGCTCTCATACACAATCATTGCTGATGGAAATATCTCATGTACATTAAGAAAACTCAGGTGAGCCCAACAAAAACAACAGAGTATAAAGATTTAAACTTCAGCATATGAACCATAATTGATTAAAATATTGTACTATATTGCAGAATTTTCTAGATTTTATGTACTTTTTAAAAAAAATTTTATTTCATTTTATGACATAGTTTCATAGGCTCTGGGATTCTCCCAACCCTTCCCCGTGCCCTCCCCACATGGTGGATTCCTCCATCTTGTTGCAGTATTACAGTTCAAATCCAGTCACAATTCTTTCATTGCAAGCATGTACCAGGCAAAGAATCCAGCATTTTATTGTTCAGATCAATTCAACAGTTTCTTGGGGAGAACAACTCTGGTCTGAAAGCAGAGCTGGCAGAATATCATCCCCTCCAATGAAAAGCCCCAACATGACATCAACAACAATTTACAACATTATGGAGTTAATTGACATGGTATTGAGTGACCAATATGTTAGAAAATGCAAATTCTTAACCACATCCTGTGACTACTTCATTGACATTTCAATTTTAGTTTACACACAAACAGCTGCTATACACCTTAAAATGGCTATAGGGTACTATTCAGCTGTCTCGTGTCTATTTTCATTTTTATATTTAGCAGTTTATAGTGTTGAAGTATTATATTTACTGAACTTGGTGAATTTTAGGATAGTCCGAAATGGGTTATAACTCTAATAAGGCATATGTCAATAGTTGAGGTGCAGAACAGTTTAAGGAGGGGTGTGCAGAGAAATCTTCCATTCCCCAGTGAGGAGTAATTAATCTTTGTGTCCTACCTAGCAAGGTATGTGTAAGTCCAAGCTGTTTCTTGTCTGTTCTAAGCTTTCCTTATTGGTCTCTATCTAATCTATTTTTTGGGGGGAGGGGGGCGCTCCAGAGCAACCCTAATGGTCTTTGCAAGAGAGGGTGGGGATCCAAAGTTGGAACTAAGTAAGGACCAGAAAAAGCTCCTCTCCCGAGTCCCGAAGGAAGTTGACTGTTCTTCTGTTTCTGAGGTCCCCTCAGGGCTCCCGGCTATTGTTCCAATGACATTAGATTCTGTGAGGAAGGATCTGGGCATCTTCCATCCCATGTGGGAGATCCGAAAGGGAGTGGATGACCTCAGAGTTCTTGGCCTACAAGGGCTGTCCAATTCTCCATGGTCTCTTTGGCAGTTGGGATATAGCCCTTGGTGCCCATACTGATAGTCCTTGGAGTCCAGGAATCTCCAGGGTTGGGATACAAGCCTCCTCCTGTCTGCCTGCTCCACTCTGGGGTCCCTCCCCCGATCTGTGCATATGACCTCTTGTTAAGAGGTTGTCAAGATCACTCTTGATTCCCTCTGCATGTCTTTATAGTTTTGCTAATGTCTAATGCTGATTCAAGTCTGTTATCTATAATTTACCTGTTATATTCTTGATAGGTTATGCTTAACGTCTTCCTCACACATTCTAACGAGGTGGAAGTTTTCTCTGCTCTCCTGCCCCCTTACGGAATAACATAGGGTCTTAAAAGTATATTAGGTTTTACAATTCTTTGATGTAGATCATAAGCAGTCTGACTCTCATTGATTATTTGCTCATTGATTACATCACAAGATCTTATTGCATGTGATACAGGCTGTTTGAGGTTGAAATAATATTACAATTTACAGGTAGTTTTTTTGTATTGACATCATTTCATCTTCAATTAAGGCAAGCATGTGGTATCTAACCTTTAGGAATTGGCTCATTTCCCTCAGCATAATGGTTTCCAGTTGGGCCCATTTGGCCACGAAGAAATGTATTTCATTTTTTCTTTTTTTTGAATAGCTGAGTAGTATTCCATGGAGTAGATGAACTATAGCTTTCTTATCCAGTCTTCTGTTGATGGGCATTTTGGTTGCTTCCATAATTTTTCAATTATTGATTGTGCTGCTATGAACATAGGGGTGCATGTTGGTTTCTCGTGTAACAGGTGTTTTGGATATATTCCTAAAAGTGCTATTGCTGGATTGCATGATATGCAGATTTTCAGTTGTTTGAGTGTTCTCCATACTGATTTCCATAGAGGCTATACCAACCTGCAGTCCACCAGCAATGGAGTAGGGTTCTCTTTTCCCCACATCCTTGCCAGCCAGTGTTGTTGGTGGTTTTTCGTAAGTGAGCCATTCCTACTGGTGTTAGGTTGTACCTCATTGTTGTCTTAATTTAGATTTCCCTTATTGCTAGGGAACTTGAACATTTTTTCTTATGTTAGTTTGCCATTTGGGTTTGTTCCTTTGTGAAATGTCTGCCCATTTCCCCTGCCCATTTCTTGAGTGGTTTGCTTGTTTTGGTGTTTTGGTTGTTCTGGAGATCTTTGTATATTTTGGAGATTAGCCACCTATCACCTATATAGTGCACAAAGATCTTCTCCCATTCAGTGGGTTGCTTTTTTATTTTGTTGGTTGTTTCCTTTGCTGTACAGAAGCTTCTTAGTTTGATGTAATCCCATTTGTTTATTTTGGTCTTGATTGCTATTGCTTTTGGTGTCTTTCTTTCTTTCTTTCTTTCTTTCTTTCTTTCTTTCTTTCTTTCTTTCTTTCTTTCTTTCTTTCTTTCAAGTCAGGGCCTACACCTAAATTTGCAGGGTGTTTCCAATCAGCAGGTGATGTTGGCTTCATAGAATGAGTTTGGAAGGCTTGCTTCCTTTTCTATTGTTTTGAAGGGTTTGTAGAGGATTGCGATTAGCTCTGCTTGGAATGTTTTGTAGAATTCTGCAGTGAAACCGACTGGACCTGGGCTTTTCTTTGTTGGGAGATCTTTCATCACTGAATCAATCTCTGCTTTGGTTATGGGTTTGTTCAGGTATTTTGTTGCCTCTGGGCTAAGTTTTGGTAAATCTAAGAACCTTTCCATTTCCTGCTGGTCTTCTGATTTGTTGGAGTATAGTTGTTTGTAGTAATTTCTAATTATTTTCTTAATGGTTGCAGTGTCTGTCATTATGCTGCCTTTTACATCCTTGATGCTAATAATTCTCATTTTCACTTGTTTTTTTTTTTTTTTCCTGTCAGTCGGGCCAGTGGGGTGTCTATTTTGTTTATCTTCTCAAAAAAACATCTTTTTGATTTGTTGATTTTGTGTATAGTTTTTATTTCTATTTGGTTTATCTCCTCCCTTGTTTTGAAGATTTCTTGTTTCCTATTATTTGGGGAGTCATTTTGCTGCTGTTTTTTCAATTCCTGGAGGTGTATGTTTAATTCCTGCATTTGGTGTCTTTCCTGGGCCTTGACATAGGCACCAATTGCAATGAGCTTACCATGTAGCACTGCTTTTGTGATGTCCCACAGTTTTGAAATGTTATATTTGAGTTGTCATTGGTTTCCATTAATTTTTTATCTCATCTTTAATTTCTTCTCTGACCCATTGTTCATTTAATAGCATATTGTTCAACCTCCAAGAGTTTACATATTTCCTGGAGCATTTTGAATTATTGATTTCCAGTTTCACTCCTTGGTGGTCTGAGAAGGTGCATGATATGATTCCAATTTTTTTTCATATTTTTCTCCAGCTGATGGATAATCTGCCTGCTCACATTCTGGGAGTCTTCCAATTCAGAGATCCTGTCTTCTGCTGCATTAACTCTGTTGGATGGAGCACCAAAGACTTGTGAGACAGTGCAAAGCACTCTACATTTGTGTAATGAGTGTTTCAAAGGAGAAATAAGAGGGTTGGGCTAGCCATTATGCTGCAGGGGTAAATGACCCCTTGAGATGCCAAATCTATATGTGGGTTCTAGACTGGTTCCTTGGCTTCTAATATAGGTTCTTGCTTAAACTTACCCTGGGAGGCAGCAGATGATGGCACAAGCACTTGAGCCATGCCAACAGACTGGGAGAACAAGTTGGAGATTCTGACTCCGGTTCCTGGTTATTGCAAACATTTAGGGAGTGAATCAGCAGCTAAAGTCATCTCCTTGTATGCACCAGGATCCTATATGGGCACTGGTTCTGATCCCAGCAGCCCTACTTCCCATCCTTCTCCCTGCTTGTGGCCTGGGAAAGCAGTGGAGGATGGCCCAAAACCTTGGGACCCTGCACCTGGATGGTAGATCCAGAAGAGGCTCCAGGCCCCTGACTTCAGTTTGGCTCAGCTCCAGCCATTGCGGCCACTTGTGGAGTAAATCAATGGATGAAAGATCTTCCCCTCTGTCTCTCCTCCTCTCTATATATCTGACTGTTCAATAAAAAGTGTGTAAGATGGTGTATAAGTACTGCGCGCTAACCGATTGCGCCACTGGAGCTCCAAAAAAAGTGTGTAAGATGGTATTGCTTGAATGACAGTGCTTACTCCAAAATCCATGTGGAAATTTAATTCCCAATACAATAGTATTTAGTGTGGCCTTTACAAAGTGATTTGACCATGAGGACTCTACATGGGACTGATAGATCTTATCAACAGGGTTGGACAGTGGGAATTCACCCCTCCTGTCTTTGCATCAGTTCTATTGTGTGGAGACAGTGTTCTTACCCTGTGCTAAGAAGCAGAACAGAGTCTTCATCAGGCATCATCATGGAGGTAAGCTATTTTCAAGACTACCACATGTACTCTAAATTATGGACAAAAATAAATGTATACTAATAGGGTTCAGCTGGCTTACCTTGTCATGGAAACACTGTGTTTTATTGGTATGAGATCACCAGAATTTTACTTTTAGCACAATGTTGTGGTAATAGAACCTTCGAACAATATGGAAAGCTATTAAATTATGATGATAAACTACATAATATTGCTGGAACAGAAATGCATATTAACAACATTTTTTTAAAAAACAAGTAAAAGTGCAAATCTGTCATATTTCACAGCATGCTTTAGTAGTATTAGCAAGTATTTTGGGAAAATTATTCCAGTCACAGGGATCTGAACAAATTCCCTGACCTTAGCAAAAGTATCAACACAGGTTCTCCTTGAGAAAATTTAACGACCAGGCTCAATTCCAAAGTTTTAAAGTCATTCTCTCCTCACACCCTTAAAGACAAATTTCCTTAGGCAATGCCGTAGCTTAGCAGGTCAAAGACTGCATCCTATATAGACAGTGGTTTGAGCCCTGGCTGTTTTATTTCCATCAAGCTCCCTGCTAATGCATCTAGGAAAGCAACAGGAGATGGCCCAAGTGCTTGGGCCCCAGAACCCACGTGAGAGAATCAGAAGCAGCTCCTGTGTTTGGACTCTCCCAGTTTGTAATGTCTTCACACTACAAATACAAAATCAGAGCCTCAAAGAAACACAGTAATTTTTTTTTCAGGGTCACCTTAGAAATTAGTGGCAGAGTTGGAATTTGAAGCCACCTTGTCTGATTTTACAGATCACTCATTTAACCACTGTTTCAAAGTACTCCTGCAAGATAATGCTAAAAGCAAAGACAGTCTGAAATATATCATTTTGGAAGAGAGATATTTAATAAAGTCATTCCTTCAAGCAAATCAAGGTAAATACATGCTTATTGAGAATACAAAGATACTATTTGGAAATTTATCTGAAAATCTTCACTAACAAGTATTTCCAATTTGTTCTAACAATGTTTTGCAATTCTTCCTCTTGCTGTAGAAGTGCTAAACGTACTGCTTCTATGCCTTGTTCTATCATGATTCCCTCTGGTTCTGGAAGTTTTGAAAATAACGCATTGCATTTTACACTGCAATTACACTGCAATTGTGGTCCCTTGTCCTGTAGCACTTGGAAGAAAATAGAAAGATGTTTCAACGTGACAAAGGCATTTTAAAAATGAGATGAATTTGTGTATGCTGAATTGACTAGAAGTGCTGTTAAGAGAATAACAAGTTAAAAAGGGGTCACTAAATATGAGCTAAAGTGCACGTTTCATCCAAGTCTTAGACAAGAAACAGACTTGATCTACCGTTAAACTACAGCCACAGAAGACAGGAGGCAATCACTGATACACAAATAGAGTATTCTAGACAGCAAGTTCACACACTGCAGCCTCCTAAAGGGGAAAGTCTTCAAAAACATATTTTCATCAGCAAGTTTTAAGCAATTAAATACTATCTTTGCAGTTTTCTACATCAGCAGTTTAATGCATATTTATGAATATTGAAATATTTAGAGAAGAGAGAGAGTCACAGCAAAATGAAGCATGAAGCAACAGGGTGGCGGCTTGGTGCAGCAGTTGAGACAGACTGGGAAGCCTGCAGCCCTTATGGGAGGGTCTGTGTGCAAGTGCACAGCTTCCATTTCCAGTTTCGTATTAATGCCCACTCTGGCAGGCAGTAGGTGATGATGCAAGTACTCATGTCGCTGCTGTCCAAGTGGGGGATGCATATTATGTTTCAGGCTCTTGGCTTTGGCCTGCTACAGTTCTAAATGCAGCGGGGAATAAGTCAGCAGACATCTGTCTCTCTCTTCACTCTCTGTCTCTTTCCCCCTTCCTCTCTCCCTTCCTCCTTCCCGTATTTTAAAATAAATAAAAACTGTTTATGTGACAAATATGTAAATAAAAGAGGGCAGTGCTATGGTGTAGTGAGCCAAGCTACTGTCTGCAACACTGGGTGCCAGTTTGTGTCCTGCTGGCCAATTCTGATCTAGCTCCCTTCCAATGGCCTTGGAAAAGCAGAGTTATATGACCTCATTGCTTGGGGTACTATACCCACATGGGAGACCTGGATGAAAATCCTGGCTCTTGGCTTCAGCCTGACCAAACCCATATCATTGAAGTTATTTAGAAAATGAAGTAGTAGAACGGAAGATTCATTTCTCTCATTTTCTCTCTCTTTTACTCTCTCTCCTTTCTCTGTGTAACTTTGACTTTCAAAGAAACAACTCAATTTTAAAAAGGAACTAAATGAAAAACAAACAAAAACAAAGAAAGGTGTCAGGACTTTAATATGCACATGAAATTATGTTTAACTACAAAATTTGTCCAACATATATCACAGCAACTGTAATAAAGAAACTAGAATAGTTCATCTCTCTGTGTCAATAGGACAATATACAGAGTGGTTCACTTTGTCAACAGAAGTCATTTGCCACAATATTGCCTTGCATATATGTATTTGTCCATTGACAATTTATAACTGTTAACTGGTCAAATGATTTAACACACTATTATGTTCTATATATTTATAACTTTTCTGATAGAGATGAAATATTTTATTTCAACAAAATTTCCATCCATGGCTCCTTTTTCTCATTTGTTATTAACTGCTGAAAACTGTTTTGAAACAACCAAACACCACTGTTGTCTATCTTCCCATGGGCACTTGTTGGGGAGCACACTGACTTCCTATGAAGTATTGTTTCTGCATCCAGCCTATTCCACACATTTTTGACCAAATGCATTTAAGGTTCATCTACTCCATGGAATACTACTCAGCTATTAAAAAAAACAAAATGCAGTTCTTTGTGGCCAAAAGGGCCAAACTGGAAACCATAATGCTAAGGGAAATGAGCCAATCCCAAAAGGTTAAATACCACATGTTTGCCTTAATTTAAGATGATATGATGTTATGTATAACATGTTATGTTTTGAATGTTATATGTTGTGTATAAACTAAAATTGAAGTATAGGTGAGGTGGTCACAGAAGGTGGCTGGGAACCCGCATTTACTTTTACCATATTGGTTACTCATTACTATGTCAATTAATTCCATAATGATGTAAATTTTTGCTGATGGTATGTTGGAGCTTTCAATTGACTGGGATGATAATCTGCTGGCTCTGTCATCAGACCAGAGAGGGTATACCTAAGAAGCCGTTGAACTTGACGGGACAATAAGATGCTGGACTCTATGTTTGGTATACGCTTGCAATGGGGAAATCTCAACTGAACTTGAGCTGTGGTTATGCAACAAGGTGGAGGAATCCACCATGGTGGGAGGGTTTGGGGAGGGGTGGGGAGAACCCAAGTATCTATGTAACTGTGTCACATAATACAATGTAATTACTGAAGTTAAATAATAAATAATTAAAAAAAATCAAAATTATTCTAATGACAAGCTAAACTTATATTGTTGTTTTCTCAAATCATGGTATTTCCCATTATGTGCTCTAGAAATTAAATAAATATTTATAGAGCAAAAAAAAAAAAAAAACAGATAGTGAGTGGCTTCTGTTTCAGGCACTTCTTCAGTACTTGGAATCAATTAGTATTTCAAACATAAAATCTCTGACCCTGTGAATATGATATTCTTGAAGTAGAAAATAATGAAAATATACATAATCAATAGTAAATTACATTATATATTGCAAAATGATATGTGCTGCAGTAATTTTAAGAAAAGGAGAGAAATGGAAAGACACTTAAGACCTCTTCCCACTAGTGATTATCATTTTGCATTACCCCTTTCCTGATTCATTAGCCTCAAATGCCTCCCTGTTATCCATATGCCTCAGTGGGAACTCTGAGTCTGTCGGTTGGTATCTTTTGTTATCTATTTGACATCCAGGACTATATCACCTGCCTGTTTCCTTCCTTATTCTCTATTATTAAACACTCAACATTTCTCATTTTAGCAAAATCAGTGATGTTCCAACAAAAAGCTGACAACATTGACAATAGCAGCTAAAATAAATGAGCACTTACTATGTGCTAGGCATACTATGTGCTAGGCTAACCTTTTAAAATAAACTACTTCATCTTTTGATTGGGCACACAAAAATCCTTAATATCTCCACAATTGAAGACTTTCTCCTATGAAAGTGGTAGATAATGGTAGCTCCTCTGTAAAACCCCTCCCCAGGGCTTGCCTGCCCCTACTGTGCAGATAGCATCAGCTTGCCTCTTTTTTGCTGTTCTCTGTTGTCTTCCACCTGCTACATCCAACTGGAAGTACTACATTTGTAGGCTTCAAGTGAGTTGCAGAAGACAGTATCAATAGACAACTTCTCTGCATATTGCCCAAATAGTTATTCCCCCCTGCTTCTTCATCCTTTGTTCATCCAGATGAAAAACACAATGACATAAGCCCTGCTGCATGGTATATTATTTCCTACAAAGTTTTACATGCTTACAGTAAGAGAAATTACCACTTGACAAAATTTAATACTTTGAAATGTGGTTCGGTAAAAAAAATCCAAATAGAGAGGCCCTTGGCTTAGTGCATGAATATTAGGCAATGGATCATTAACACACAGAGTAAGTTGAAAAACAGGAAAGATATATTATTCCATTCAAAAGCTACCAGTTTAATAGCTAGATGGATAACTTCAGGAAAAAAAATGGGAGTATTACTGTGCATTAATGTTTATGTCTTAGGTTTAGCAAAGTGAGAGTAACTTGGCATATTTAGCAAGGTATAACAATAAAATACTAACTGGAAAAAGAATGAATATGGTTACAAGCAGAAGAAGAAAAGAAAAATGAGAGTGTAGAAATTTATAGATTTCATGAGTTTGGAAAGGCTTACTGCTTTGGGGAACAAAAATTTATGAAATAAGACTAACAGAGGTTCTGACCATTACCCATTACAACTTCAAAGTTTAACAAAATTACACAAGTATAACAGTATTAGTTTTCCAATAAGCCTATCATTTCAAATTATTCAAAGGCCTCAGCACAGGGTAAAGGGTGAGAGGAACTAGGCAAGGATGCTAGAAAAGAAAGGAAACTTACCTATATTTAAGGAAAATTGAGTACAGTAACTGTCACATAATGTTGCCTATGAATATATAAATCAGAAGCCTAGTATATTTTAAATAATAATTTGGAAGGAAAATTGTAATTATTTATATAATGGATTACACACACACACACACACACACACACACACACACTTCAAAACCTGTAAATTCCCCGAAGAGAGAAAAATCTCCCTGCATCCATGATAAATCCCGATAGTAAACATAGTAGGAAAACTCAGTCAAAATTCAGTTTCCACTTGCTGCAATGGAAGGACTATGCACCATGGGAACCCTAGGGAGTCTCAGTAGGAGAATTTAGATGGTGTGTGCTTTTTCTTTTATTTATTCAGAGTTAGGGAGACCAGAAGTCCAACAACAACATTTGATTTTTTCCAAGCCTTTTCTGGCTTATGGAATAATTGTTTTGTTCTGTGTCCTTACATTTGCTATTTTAATGTATAAGCATTCCTGGTGACAATATATTTCAATTTCCTATTGTAAAGACAGCTGTCAAATTGTAATCACTCATAGTCAGCCACCCTTAATGTCTCGTTTTAACATAATCATTCCTTTAATCATTCAGTAACATGTTATGTAACTTCTTGGCATTGCAAGTTTCTATTTTTCATCCTGTTGTTGATTTTGTATTATGGCTTTTCATTTAAGGGGATATATAGTAACTGTGTAATGGAGACTATCATATCCAGATGTGAGGATACAATGCAGTATACATCTCTACTTCCAGATCAAAGATGGACTCCTAATGAAACTTAAATTTACGTTGACACTAGGATGCTGGACTCTCTGCCATTGTCCATGCTTGCAATGATGGACATATTACTGTTTATGAAGAACTATACTATAGTAATGATATAGGGGAAATCAGTATGGAGGAGGGGATTTGGGGAGAGGATAAGGGAAATCCCATAGCCTACACAACTGTATCATAAAAATTAATAATAACAAAAAGGGAAAGAAAAACTTAATCATCAAATATGGGGTTTTGATTTGGAACTTTATATATACGCTGGAGGAACACGACTCACCTCATAAGTAATGGAGATGTGTGGCCTTGAGCAGTTTCCTTATAGATCAAATGTCATCAGGAAACAGGGAAATATTGTGATTTAGTATTTCAAGCTTTATCTAGAAGGTAGGAGGAGTGACATGAGACAAAAGCAGCCATTGATATAAAGTGTATTACCAGGAATGGAAGATTATTTGTTGTGATTGCTTAGTGTTCTTGATCTTGGTTCGTGTTTAGTCATGATTACTGAGTGGTCTTGCTTTTTCCTTGTTCCATCAAGGTCACTGAATGATAGTTTTAATATTATTTATATATTATATGGAATTGTTTATTTCAGCAGGGATAACCATGGCTTAACTATTTAGCAAGTAAACACCATGGCTTACATTTATTTAGTTGTCAGGCTTACTAGCAGCTGTCAGCTGTCAAGATGGTTTAGTTCTTTCTAAAACACTTCAGATACGGCAGTGAAAAATAATGAATGGTGAAGGACATATCAGAGTTTGTAGCCAGGGGCTACTGAGAGTAATAGACGAAGGATTTCCTTCAAGAGAGCAAAATCAGAAACTACTGACAGTGAAACTTTTTTCATGGCATGACAAGAAAATCGCCTATATGCTGTTTAGAAGAATTACACATACACGCACAGATTTATGTGTGTTTCCTAATTTTTTCCTTTCTAAATGGATTTTTAATGTGAACCCTAGTTGAGTATTACATAATGAGTATGATGGGTAGACACAGTGGTAATTCATATTTCTTTTCTGGTCATGCTGTAGAAAAATGTAAAAAGCACATCAGGGTGTGATTGGGCCAAGTTCAGCAACCACCTCAGATGTCAGAGTACCTCATGTAAAGAGAAATCAAATGTGTGAATAAGATACAAGAATTTTTTTTAACCAGAATTGGAGATCTGTAGAGATTAATAATTTACCTAATGCTACATTGCACTTTCTAGCCTGACTTTCATTGCATGGTTTCATGAATGAGACTTAGTCAACAAAATGTGAAAGGAAATCACATATGGCATACATCACAAATTCATTTTAATTCCTCAAGTGTATTTACACCTTTTCTACTTCCAGATGATCTGGATGCAGATTACTATGGAGAACCAAGTGGCTAGATATGAAGATAGCAACTGCTTGGCAGCCTGAGCCACTGAATGAGTCTGTGGAAGAGAACCAACCTCTCAGCATTATCTAACTAATAAATAATAAATAGCCAAGCTTTGAGTGACCTTTTTACAACAACCCAACAGTAAACAACAGGTTGTATTTGCATTTCCCAATTTTTGTATTCTGACAGTACCTACTCTTGTTAACATAAAGAATCTCCAAAAGTTTTTGGGGTTTGCATGTTAGTTATTTACACAGGCATGCTTAAGTTTCCCCCTTTCCATTTTTATTTGTTAATATAAAGAGAACATAGTTCATGTATTTCATAGATATGGTCATAATAATATATTTCCTCCTTAAATCCTTCTTTTTTCTCTTAGTTTTTTTTAATCACAATATACTTTCACATTATAATCCGTCTTAGTGTTCTTCTAAATAAGGATTTCTACAAGTAGAGTGTAGAGACAGCACTGTTCCATTGGAATACAGGCAAGGGTTGTAAAAAAAGTAAAAATCACAAGATTCACTTTTCAGTCATATACATTGTATCTTTATACTCTATACCTTAGCTCTGAAATTATAAATTCACAATATTGAATAATTAAAATGCCCAAATCAACTTCTCTTCAGACATTTACATGAAATCTTCAGCTCAAATTTGTGAAAACTTGTATTATTATTGCTATCACTATCATTGCTAGGAAACTAAGACAAAGACATGCTCTCCACATGTAGTTTTCATGCACGACATCTATACATTTATCTGAAATCCTCTCTTCTTGAAGTCCTCTAAATTTGATAATGTGTTTGAACTGTTACAAAGTGACACTGGGACCCTTAGCATCTGTTACTGAGTTCATCCAGTCAGATTTCAGGGGAAATGGTTTTGTGGGCAAAACACCATATACTTCCAGGTTTCTTTGCAGAGGACTTGTCTTATCTGGTCAGAAGAGGAGTGTCCTCAAGTATGTCACTTTAAATGCAATGATTAATTTATTTGTCAGTTTGACTAGGCAAATGAATGCCCCAAATGACTAGAAAACGCTATTCTGGAGGTTGCTTCTGGAAGGTACTAGCATTTGAATTGGATGGGTGAGTAAAAAACAGTCTTCATCAAGGAGGCAGATGTTTTCCAGTCAATTGAATATCCAAATAGAACAACAAAAGAGGAATTCTGGATTTAGAATATCCATCTTCTCATGCTCCAGAACATTGGCGCTCCTAGTCCCTGGGCTTTCACAATGACTGAATCACACTACCAACTTTCCTAATTCTCCTTTTTCAAGTTACAGACTGTAGCATTTCTCAGTCTCTATAATCATGTGACTCAATTTCCTTAATAAATTTTCTATCTCTGTAGATAGATAACACATACATACATGAACGAGAAAGAGTACTTTGAAAGTTTATGGAAATGGAATAACAAATCAAATTATTAGAGCACATTTTTAAATGCATGCATCACTTTTACACAATCTTTCCTAGGAAAAATTTTAAAGATCCTTTACATAGATCTCTTATTGTATGTTATTTTAGAGAAATATGAGTAAGGGAACTGCTTGTGCAATTGAGTTGACTGATTATAACCTGGAAAAACATAGAATGCATTCTTAATGAATCAATCTCAATAATGATATTGTCATGAAAAGTAAGAAGACTGCAAAAATATTTTTTCTCTGAATTCTTAGAAGTCAAAGCAAATCAGCCAACGATGATTTATTTCTATTTACAAAATCATAATCTGCTAAAGTGTGGTTATAAACAGCTTGAAAATAAAGTTTCCCAATTTTACTTAAAACATTTGAAATAATACAAACCATACTCCAAAAAAATAATAAATTACTTTATCACTTTCCTCAGTCTTGTGTAATTATTTCTCTAGATCTTAGCTCAACAAGGTGTTTCAATCAAGTGTATTTGCTTCTTGTCCCCCAAATAACTTGAAAACCTGTACAGAGTCTTCCTATATAACCTGGTACTGTCTAAAAGATACTTAAATCAGAAGCCAAAGATTGGACCTGGTGTAATGGCTCAGTGGCTAAAATTCCCACCTTGCAAGCACCAGGATCCCATATTGGCACTAGTTCAAGTCTCAGCTGCTCTGCTTCCCGTTCAGCACCGTGATTTTGGCCTGGAAAAGAATAGATGACAGTCCAAAGCCTTTGGGACCCTGCACCTGAGTGAGATACCTGGAAGAAGTTCCTGGTTCCTGGCTTTGGATCAGCTGAGTTCTGGGCTTGTGGCCACTTGGGAAGTAAACAGCAGATGGAATATCCTCTCTGTTTTTCCTTCTGTAAATCTGCCTTTTCAATAAAAATAAATCTTTAAAAAGAAGCGCAAATAGATCAATTCTTTGAATGAATTGTTCAAAGTTCAGAGAATCTAGCACATACTTTCTTTCCACCAGGGCATTCGAAGAGAAGAGACAAAATCTATCCTGGGGCTTGAAAAAGAGGCTTCAGACAAGCATCACTAAGCACAATTGCATGTCCTTATCATTCTGGTTACTAATCCTTTTGTCACTCTGTATTTCAACCTTGTGTCATGGTCTTCCGCTTTAGAAATACTTTGCAAGCAGTTTTTGAAGCGCCAGTACGTTGGTGCTGCATTCTTCCATACTCTATGCCTGGAAGAGTCTTTATTTTAATATCATCTTTAGAAAGATTTTGCTGCATATGTACATGCAGCTTAAAAAATCTTTCCTTCATTGCAAGCATCTACCAAGCATAAAGTCCACTGAACTTGAACTGTGGTAATGCAGCAAGGTGGAGGAATCCACCATGGGGGGGGTTGGGGGAGGGGTGCGGGAATCCCAGTACCTATAAAACTGTGTCACATAATGCAATGTAATCAATAAAAAAATCTGAAGAAAAAAATCTTTCCTTAAATACAGCAAGAATATTGCTCCATTATATTCTTCGTTGCATTGTTTCCACGGTGAAACTTGCTGTCATTTTGACTATGTTCTATTCCACATGTATCATTAATCCTCCAGCAGATCTTAAAATTTTTCCTTTATCACATTGGTTTCAAGCAATTTAATTATGATTTACCTCAGGCTCATTTTACTCATGGTTCTTACACATTTACTTCTTTGAAGACCCTGAATATATGGGCTTAAATTTTAACAAAATTTAGAGAAAATTGGTCAGTATTTTTTAAACACTTTTATTGTTAAGCCTCATGACAACAACCCCCATCCCCCCCTCAAAAAAAAAAAAACCCAGAAATTCTAATTACAACTTCACTGGGTGCTCTTTCTGTTAAAACAAAATTATACTTCTATTTTTTTTACTTTGGATAAATTCTATTGCTGTGTTCACATTCATTGGTCTTTTCTTCTATACTGTCTAAATTGCATTAATTCCATCTAGTGATTTTTAAAAAAAAAAACTATTAATTTTTTTTATTGCAAAGTCAGATATACAGAAAGGAGGAGAGACAGAGAGGAAAATCTTCCATCTGAGGATTCACTCCCCAAGTGACTGCAACGGTCAGTGCTGTGCCAATTTGAAGCTAGGAGACAGGAACTTCTTCCAGGTCTCCCATGCGGTTGCAGGGTCCCAGGGATTTGGGCCGTCCTCGCCTGCTTTCCCAGGCCACAAGTAGGGAGCTGGATGGGAAGTAGAGCAGTCAGGATACTCACCGGCGCCCATATGGGATCCCAGTGCAGTTAAGTCGAGGACTTTAGCTGCTAGGCCATGGCGCCAGGCCCAATCTAGTGATTTTTTAATATGTCAGTTGACATTCCATTTTTATTCAATTTTGGTACATTTTATATCTTCTATGTCAATACCTTATTGTTTAAAACATATTCCATGAAATTGCACTAACTCTAAAATGGTCCCTTGCTTTCTTTTTCTTTTTTTTTAAAAGATTTATTCATTTTATTACAGCCAGATATACACAGAGGAGGAGAGACAGAGAGAAAGATCTTCCGCCCGATGATTCACTCCCCAAGTGAGTCGTAACGGGCCGATGCGCACCGATCCAAAGCCGGGAACCTGGAACCTCTTCCGGGTCTCCCACGCGGGTGCACTGTCCCAAGGCTTTGGGCCATCCTCGACTGCTTTCCCAGGCCACAAGCAGGGAGCTGGATGGGAAGTGGAACTGCCGGGAATAGAACCGGTGCCCATATGGGATCCTGGAGCTTTCAAGGCGAGGACTTTAGCCGCTAGGCCACGCCGGTCCCTTGCTTTCTATTTGAAAATCAGAGATCCATGGAGAGACAAAGGTAGAGACCTCTGATCTACTGGCTCTCTCCTCAAGTGTGTGAGATAGCTGATGCTGGACCAGGTAGAAACCAGGAGCCTGAAATACGGTCTGGATCTCTCATGTGAGTGACAAGGACCCAACTGCTTAAGCTCTCACCTGCTGTTTCCCAGGGTGTGTATTAGCAGGCAGCAGGAACTGAGAGCAGAGCTTGGAATCAAACCTGGCCACTTTGGTAGGAGATATGAGTAGCCCGAGTGGTGTCTCGATCACTGAACAAAAGACTATGTCATATAACAATTTTTTAAAAGAAAATCTTTCTCTATTACTATTTATATGTCAATTGTCTTCCATTTGAACCATAATTTCCTGATTGTGTATATATCCAGCAAAGTTTTCTGGGTTAATTATCATTAATTTTTACTTTGTTATTAGATATGTTCAAATTCCTCTAAATACTTTTTAAAAACTGTTCTCAGATGTAATTGAATTTCTTTTTCTTTTTCTTTTTTTAATTGGAAAGTTAGATATATAGAGAGCAGAGACAGAGAGGAAGATCTTCCATCCAATGTTTCACTCCCCAAGTGGCCATAATGGCTGGACTTGAGCCGAGCCAAAGCCAGGAGACAGAAGCTTCTTCTGGGTCTCCCATGCAGGTGCAGGGTCCCAAGGCTTTGGACTGTCTTCAACTGTTTTCTCAGGCCACAAGCAGGGGACTGCAAGGGAAGTGGGGTCACCAGGATTACAATTGACACCCATACAGGATCCTAACGCATTCAAGGCTAGGACTTTAGCTGCTAGGCCACGGCGCCGGGACCGAAATTGAGTTTCTTGAAAGTGTTTTATTCTTTTGCATCTTTTAAGCTTTATTGAAACTGGAAAGAAACAATATTTACTCTATGATGAATTATTCCCCATTGATCTAGCAATACCCTTCTGTGCATGGAACACAATGTCCTGTGAATCTTATAGCTTTCCTTTCCAGATGGTGACAACAAACAGTATATGAACTTCAGGAAGTGTTACAGCTGATGATTGGATGGTTATTGGATGATTCTTCCCTTGGACTCGGTGATCTCACCTAAAAATACTCATCACTGAGCATAATGGTCTCTATTTGGGACCATTTTGTTGCAAAAGGTAGCATTTCATGCTTTTTAATGGCTGAGTGGTATTCCATAGAATAGACATACCACAATTTCTTTATCCATTCCTCTTTGAAAGGCATCTAGGTTGAAAACAGTTGAGGCAGGGAGAAGCAGAAAAATTGAAGGTGAAAAATCCCTATGCCTAAGGACCTATATCATGAAATTAAAAAAAAAAAATTGAAAAAGGGCCTGTCATGGAAACCCAGCGGCTAAGTTTCTCACTTTGAATGCACTAGAATTCCATATGGGCACTGGTTCTTATTCCAGTGGCCCTGCTTCCCATCCAGCTCCCTGCTTGTGGCCTGGGAGAGCAGTCAAGGATGACCCAAAGCCTTGGGACCCTGCACTGATGTGGGAGATCCTGAGAAGGCTCCAGGCTCTAGCTTCGGATCAGCGCAGCTCCAGCCATTGTGACCATTTTGGGAGTGGATCAGCAAACAGAAGATCTTCCTCTCTGTCTCTCCTCCTCTCTGTGTATCTGACTTTCTGATAAAAATAAAATAAATCTTTTAAAAATTGAAAAGGAGTAATAAATGTATCTAGCCAAAATTAAAAAAAATTAAGAAATACAAATTAATACCATTCTGAATACTCAAGGGATATTCTGCAGAGCTCTAATCAAATTATTAGTTTATTTTATGTAAATGTGTCCTGTGGAAACTTGCTATTGAAGAGAAGTTTGAATACTACATCTGAGAAATTAAGCTCCTTTTGTAAAAATCAGGTATCAGAGTACACAAACTAAATGCTTACTTGTCTGCTCACAATCTGATGTTAATCTAATACATAATGATTAATTCTCTAAAATGCTGTACTTGTTTTTATTATGCTCATAATTTCCTACACTATTGATCAGTAAAGAAGGCCTGTATCACTTTACCATGGCTAAAATTCTTACAGGCGTGAGAGAAAATTAGCAGTAGTGGGATTTATGTTTACTTAAATAGCTGCAGGTGTTAGGCTATAGTGTGTGGACATGTGTACATAGGTATATGTGTGTCATACTTGCAGATGCATGAGATCATAGTATGACAATATCTGAGGAGTCTTTTATATGGTTAGAGACCTGAGGAAATCAGATTTAGTATGGCTTTGTAGTAAAGGAGTCCTTGGTGTGGCTATGCCTTGAGCAGAGCAATTCAGTTTTTGGAATTGAGTAAAATGGCACCATAGACTGTGATGCTCTTGCTATGCGGAGTAGAAGTAAGCCAGCTGGTGCAATGAGCAAGCAGGGCTTCAAATCCTAAACTACTGTAACTATCAGATTTCATTCTACCTAATTTGAATTCAATGACCATGCCCTTAAAGGCTTTATTCGAAGACAAATTCAGAAAAATAAATGAATACTACAGAGCATATCCTACAAAATGTCATTTTTCAAAAGTGCTTAATGCTTCAAAACTTTATTTAGAGGTAATCTGTATGCTGAGGAAGCATTTTAAAATGTGGATGACCTCTAAAAGCACTCAGAAAAACAAATGAAGTATTATGAGCAAAGAGCTAAGAAGTCAAAAACCTATTTGTTTAAATACAATTTGGCTGAAGAAAACGTCTTTGCTTGCCAAAATGTAGAGAACCTATCTTAGTAGCTGCTTTGCTGTCAGATGCAGACGTTCAATGAATAAATATAAAAGCAAAATTAACGGGTATAGAGTCATTTTCAAAAGATGTCATCACTGCCATTATTTTCCCATGACTCATGAAAAACAGCCAAAATGAAACCCATGAGCCCATAAGAGAGTCATATACTGCTATCTTTTTTTTTAGAGGAAAGACCCTGGAAGATAATAGAAGAGGGCCTATCCACTGTTCAGCTACTATTATGAATCACACATAACTTTCCTGAAAACCTCAATGTTCCTCGTAAAGTGCCAGGAGCACAGTAGAGAGAACTGGGCTATCCTATGACTCTTATACTGATGACCTAGTGGAATGACATCTAGCAGATGAGGTAATGTCATAGCTTGAATGATACTGCTGCTCCACTCGCATCTCAACACAGTTATACTTTGAATACAGAGGACAGCATAATATATATACATGAACATACAGGGGGATCTGAACTGCATGCAAGCATTCAGTTTTGATGTTAAGAAACGTAACAAAATATAAGGAATTTTTTGTTAACCTTGAATTTTATTTGAAGTTTATTTAACAAATAGCTATTAGGTGAATATTTTGTGCCAAAATAGAACAAAATCCAGCCCAGTCTAGCTTTTACCTTGAGAAAGAAACAACACTGTGCTGAGTAGGGCACCTCCCTAATAAAGTAGATGATAAGTGTCATTGGTGGTGGTGGTCAGGATTGGAGGAGTCAGATTTGCTAACAAGGATCAAAAGGAATAAGGCATCAGGCTGAAAGATTAAAATAAGTAAAAGATATCCTAAGTGACAAGGTAGCACATTAAACAGAGTGTGATAGAGGCTACTGAAGTGAAGGAAGAACACTAGGGAAAGGGCATTTCCAGAGGAGAAAACAAGTAAAGCGAGATCCTGAAGTAGAGGCGTACACTGGCTTGGCACCACACCTCCTCTCATCTCTAGCATATACTCAACCTTCTTTTTTTGGTGGCACATATCATGATCAGAATCCATTGGATTCTTTGTTCTGCTTATGCTATCTTTTTTTTTTTTCCTCAGTAGATATTTCACTCTTTTCACTTGTCACTGCCCCACTACAGTGACACATGTAGGTATTACAAATGCCTAACAAGAGGCCAGGCACAAAACTTTGTGCCTCCATATAGTGAAAGAATGACTGGAGAGACCATAATAAAACAATCCCATAGGAGGTGAAATTTAAACTGCATTTCCATAATTAAATAGTGTTCAGTAGCTGGGATAAGATGCGATTGGCCATTTTTAGAAAGAGGAAGCAGAGTACGCAAAAGCAGAGGGTATGTTTAGCACAAGTTATGCATTTACAGTACAAGGAAATAATACCTCTGCTCCCATAAAACTGTTATGAGAATTCAACAAGATTGTGCATCTGAGTGATGTGTTGTGGCTGCCCATAGTTAACTTTTGGAACCAAGCAGAGAATATTGGCTATAGAGAGTTTTCTCTACATGGTGCCAAACGAGCTCTTTGATGGAATTGTGACACAATTGCCTGGATGTCTTCATGTTATTTAATGCAGCTTTTGTGTCAGCAAGTAAAATTTATGAGCATGTTATTGCTGTCTTTGAAGTTTCACAAAGGTTCTCTAAGCCCGATTCTCCCTTTGTAGTCTGCAACTACTTCAGCAACACAAGAATCAAGTTGTAATAAATAACCAGTATTGTTCTTCTCTAGGGAAATGTTACTCTTGCAGCCCATGAAAGATAAATGTTGCTATAGTCTTTGAAAGAAGTCACCTTTATGACAGATCTGTTAAATCAATATGGAGGATCATTCTCACTGAGAAAAAGAATACATACAAGAAGCTTACTCACAAAGACAACCCCAGAAAAGCTGTTAAAGAGCGTATAAGAACATATTCAGAAGTTTAGGAGTCAACATTTGTTCATGTCGATTCCAGACTTGTAATGTACTCATATCATTTGTATGATAATGGTTTTGGTTTAAATAAAAACTGACGATGGAAAACATTTTCAGAAATCAGTGCCTACAAGATCTCTTTGTCATTTCCTTGCATTTAGTATTGGATTACTGGAATGGGGGCACAAGAAGACTAGCTTTGGAGTTTCCGATACTCTGGAAGTTTAAGACTGTAGAAAAATAGTAGGGATCTTCAGGGACAGAAGGTTTGGGACGAAATTCTTGCTAGGCTATTTAAAGCTCTCTGCCCACTGGCAAATCATGAAATCCCTAAGCTTCAACTGTAAAACTGGAATGCTAACAACGCAAGGTCTCATGAAGTTGAACAAAAGAGCAAATGAGTTAACATGAAACTGATTCTTTACACTATAAAATTAATTAAACACAAATGTTACTTTATTATAGAAGTTGATTTTGTTTTCTACAAATGATAACTGTGATGAGAACAGGTTTCCAACAGTTCTAATTTCTGTAAATAATAATTTCCAGTAGCTTCGCAATTTTTTTGCAAAGCTGTATTATAATGGTAATAATACTTTGGATTATTTTTTTCTGGCTATTAATTATCAAAACTCTATATTTAGCATATAAATAATTGCTCAGCATTGTATGAAACTAAAGGCTGTCTTGGCCCTTTTCCAAAACCACTGTCTAGACTAAGGCACATAGTTGGCACCTTCTAATATTTATTAATGCAATAGTTTACAAACCTACATTTTACCCCATTCACTATTATCTCAACTCTCTGATCACACTTACTCCTTCCAACAGGAATGTCCTCCTACCACTTATCTGCACACATTCTGACCTTCACCTGAAAAGCCTTTATCTTTGCCCCAAGTGGTGTGTTTTCCTCTGGACCCTGAAATGTTTATTTGTAGTCCTCAAATGATACTTGTAACATTCAATCTTGTGCTATGAACATTGAAGTCTGTATTTTATTTTCTACAATAAGCTTGCTTTTAATAGATTCATCATAACATTTGGCACAACATTTAACACAGTGCCCTTTCACAAAATATGTGTTCAATAGGTGTTTGTGGAGTATATGAATGAAAGTCAAATAGAAGGCAGAAAGAATTGCCTCCAAATCTACTTAAATCAGAATGTGCTTTCATGACAAAATAAGCACACATTTGCTACTGAAAAGTGAAGACAGCATAACATTTTGCATTCAACAGTTATATTAAAATCTCTTGCGAACCTATATTTTCAAATTTAATGATTCAGTAGAGATGAAGGAAATGTATATAATGCAAATTTGTTAAAAATTGAACAAGTTGTATTAACTAAAACTCAATCTGCAAGCCTGAACTCTTCCCTATGATAATATTCCATTCAATGACCTTTTATATTCATCCTTTGGAAACCATGCTTAGACTTAATAAGCACAGTTTCTCATTATCATTTATTTTGACCTGAAGACTAATTTTTGCAGCCTGCAGGGGAAAACTTTTCCTGCTAATTAGTTCCTCTTGGTTGTATTCCAAGAGAAATGACAAATCTCACCTTATTTAAGACGCCTCTTGATACTGATTTAAGCCAACTGAAGAAACTATGTATAATTTTTAAGCTCATGAATTTTTCCCCATGAGAAAGAAATCCACATTTTATCAGAACATATCTCACTCATTAACACCATTTCTAAGCACAGAACCTTGATTCCTGGCATTCTGTTGCTAACATAATGAAATATAAAAGTAGTGAAATTACTTGGAAATCACATGTGAATATTTCAATAAATTAAAATTAAAGTCCATTAATGAATTTGTATTGACTCTGGAAATCACCATTTGTTTATCCTTCCACAAGCAAACAAAGAAGTTTATTTACCACATCTGTCTTAATTCCAAATTTGCTATTTCAGAAATTTTGGAGAAGATTCGGCTTTTTAGAGTCACCCATTCCAACAGTGACATTATTGGTACTATTGAAATGACACAGATGTTTGTGTTGCCAACAACACTCTTTCACATGCCTATGGTGTATTAATCCATTAACTATCTCAAGTCAAAAGAAGTTATGTTAGCTATTGCCCCTTTAGAGATGTTTTAACATAGTTTCCCTGTTCCCTTGCTGGACAGCTACTCCCACTGGAGAGCATGAGCTGGGATGGGGGCAGACCAGACTAGGCAGGGCTACAACAGCTGTGCGCTTCATGTGGACTATATCAGGGAAAAGCCAGGCTGAGCTGATTATTCCTACTGGTGCAGAAAAATTAGAGTGGGTGAGGGTTATTTGGGCTTAGCCGCAGCATCAACTGGTAGAAGCTGGCACTGGGGGCTAATTCTGCCAAGTCTAACCACAGAACCACCTGGAGAGTGCATAATCCAGGAGTGGGAGAGGCCTGGGAGGGAAACAGTGGGCTCCTCCCTCTTGGGTTACCACTTCCACCAGAGGGCATGAAAACTAGGACAGAAGCTGGGGTGGCTAGACAGAGAGACACCCAACAACATCTGTGAGGGCTGGATAGTTGAGCTGGTTAGATGGACCTAAGCTTTAATACCCACTGACATGTACGAGAGCCAAATGGGATGTGGGACAGACTGGACTAGTCTGCTATGCATACTGGCAAACCAGGGTAGGGGGCAGGCCTGGTGGGGTTATTGTGGGTCGCTCTGACTAGGCTGCAGCTTCCACTGGTTTATGCGAGGGCTGAGTATGTGCTGGGCAGAACCAGGCTGGACTGCAACACCCATTGGTTCCAGTGGAAGTCGGGACTGAAAACAGAACCAACCCAGCAATTGCAACCACCAGCTGATCGGGGCAATGGACTGTGCCGGGCCCTGTACTTGCTAGTACATACAAGAATCTGGACTGGGAACACCTCAGACAAAGTTTCTTTTGAGATCTCCCCACTCGAAATTCCAGACTCAGAACCCTAATCAAGAAAAGACAGAAGACAGAACAAGTCAATCACCTCAGCTATATGTTCGCAGCGAAATACTGGGAAAACAGACTCTATGATGGACTATGTCAATCAGTGGATTGTTCAATGACCTCATCATGTTTGGAGTGGCGAGACTGGCAGCGATTCATAACTGGTGAACCATCAAAACCACTGGAGTAAGAATCTCGGAGCATGCCTCACATCCGGGACCTGGGGTGGGTGAGAAACTAGGTGCGACTTCTCCCTCAATATCCCCCTTTACCTCAGATACATGAAGGAAACAATATGGAAATGATAGTCTTACCCACTTCCCTATAGCCCTTGAACCTTTTTTACTCTAATTAACTATGTAAAGATTGTAAAAATAAAATAAAAAATGGAAAAAAACTATATAAAAAAAGACATGCCTACTTTAAGTTTTCCTTGGAACACCAAAGTAAAGTGCTGCAACCAATAATAAATGAATACACATATTTTTCATGAATCTTTTCTTTTTTAGATTCATTAAAATTCTTTGTTTTTCTGTTTTGACCAATACCGATCAGGTCTAGTATTGTGGCTTATCATGTTGAGTCACAGCCTGTGATGCTGTTATCAAATGTAACAGTTCACATCATTATTGCTTCACATATACATGAAACTCCCTGCTAATGCAACTGGGAAAGCAGTCCTCTTTTTCTTATTAAACATCCGAGATATATACTGTCAATGAATCATCATAGCTCTTTATTTCTACCCTCTTTATGGATCTTGGTTCCATTATTTCACTTTCATTATTACCTCTGCTTAATATCATCTTTTGCACAAACACTATTTTTTCCTTTATAACATGTGAAAAGTTCGTCATATCTTGGGAGTTCACACTTATATATCCCTGTGTGTAAAACTGCATTGTATCTCATCAGTACCTCTCTTCCCATTCTCTTCCCATTCTCTTCCCAGCATCTTTTGCCATAAGATCAATACAATCAGCTCATGCTCTAGTTGCAAAAACATTACCTATTAGTCACTAACATGGGAAAGTGAATTTATTCTTTGGTGTTCATGATTTATCACACCAATTTCACTTCGACAGAAGGGCATGGTGCCCTACTGCTAGCAGGACTATGAGCAGTAGATGGCCTTCCCCCAATGCACTTATTTCTCAGGGCCAATAAACATCTACTGGTCAATTCAGAACTGTAAAAACCTGTTTCTTGGCCTATATGGGGAAGATCATTCCAACTTCAAAGCTCCTTCTATCATGCTTCTGTATTTATATCACAACATGACAACTCCCTCTCACTGGTCCTGGTTTTTCCTCCTTCATCCCAGAAGTATTAAATACCAGGAAACTAATTCGTTCCCAAAACAGCTACCTGGGACACTATAACACTGCCTGCTTCATAATCCATTATGACAGCCTGGTCCTCAACCTATGCCCATGGTGAATACCTAGTGATTCTTTAAGTATCAAAGCAAGAATAACTTCTTCTGTGAACATTTCTTTAAAATTTTGCCTCCATAATGCCCCTGCCAGTAATATTCAGAACTACAAAATTCATTTTTCCTGTACTACCATTATATTTTGTAGAAAGTTTTATAAACATGCTCATCATACATTATTATTCATTAATGGTTGATCTAGCACATTGGCAGGCAAATGATATGGTCATAATAAACTATCACAGGATTACAAATTTCTACAAAGAAGTGGGTAATGACATTTTATATAGAATGAATTTCATATAAAAAGGCACAACTCATGGCAGTGTATAAATGTTCAGTGCACATGCGCTGATGTATCAAATAACATTCATTCAGTATTTGTCAGCACCTTCTACGTGCCAGTCACCATATTTTGTGCAATGACATGCAGATGAACAAAAATGGAAATATTGTCGGTTCTTAGAATTTAGCACACAACACAAACATTGAATGAGTATATCTAAAAATCATGATCACTTTTCCTGGCACGAAGAGCTGTGTATAACCCACAAGTCGACCCTCGGATTCCCCTAGACACCCAGCCATTTGGGCTAACCATCTCTGGCAGAGCTGGGAAGTGACGCTTTCCTGGCACAAAGAGCTCCCGTGACTGACCTTGTGGCCGACTAGGAACTCGCCAGCCTTCGGAACCGCAGGCTCCAGTGATCCGGGCTCCAGCGATCTGTTTCCAGCGCCAGCCAGACATCCGCTGGTGGCCTCCACACGGACGTTGTGACTGCTAGGTTAGAGCCTGGGTCTGTGTGGGGAGCTGGGAAGGCGAGTGTGGTCCGGGACCTGACAATCTGAGCTGGGTGTTTGGGACCAGCTGCAGGCAGAGGGAGTCGGGGACTCAGGGAGCCACCTTGTGTGGAGAGGCACAAAGCGAAGTTGACAGAACAACACACAGGCCCTTTTCTGACTGTTCATAGGGATCTGATCTAGGGTTGGAGGGGAGCACTGGCTCTGCTCCCTGCGGGGTTGGTGTGGTCCCTGGAACTGAAAACTAGCAACTGCAGTTCTCCACCTGGAGCCATATCAGGTGGCAGGACAGCAGGTGTGAACCCTAAGTGGAGATCCAGAGTGGGCGTGTTGTTGGTTAACTGCACAGAGCTGAGCCCACGGCAATAGTCTTGCAGCCTGGGGGGTCTGTGTAGTCCCTGGAGCTGACTGCGACAGCCCCCTGATCTTTCTGGCCACCAAGTCTGCCCAGGGTGACCTCAGGAGGTACTTAGACGTGTTGGCTAGCAGTGGGCGACAAGCTCAGTGCTGCCTATAAAATCAGTGCCACAGACAAAGCAATTATTCAGAACAGCTGTGTTTCCTAAACTCAGGGTACTGATTGAACATTAAAGTCAATTTATACACCTGAGGTAGCAGACCATAGAGATGTCGTCAAACAGATTGGCAATCACAAAAGGTAAAAGACAAGAAAAAAACACTAAGAATGTTACTGAAGTCTCTCCAACAAAGGAGCAAAAGCTTCACCCATTCTCAGAGTTAACTGAGGAAGACATTGAGAAAATGGGGTACAAAGAACTCAGAAAACTCATTGCAAAGCTGCTGGTCAACAATGAGAAGTACAAACAAGAGTTCAAAGAAGAAATAGCAGTAATACATCAAATTAAGGCTGACATATCAGAAATGAAGAACACAGTAGAGCAAATTAAAACTACAGTGGAGAGTCTCAAAAACAGAATGAATGAGGCAGAAGAAAGAATTTCAGAATTAGAAGATATTTCCTGCCACCACGAAGAAACAAACAAAAAGCTGGAAGCAGAGCTAGGTCAAGCTAAAAAAAGTATCCAAAAATTAAAAGATATGATTATAAGGTCTAACAGAGTTATGGGTGTTCCAGAAGGTGCAGAAAGAGAAACTGGGATTAGAGGTGTATTCAATGAAATAATACAGGAAAACTTGCCTAAGCTGAGCAAAGAATTAGAAAATAATATACAGGAGGGCTACAGAATTCCTAACAGAGTTGACCAAAACGAACTTCATCATGACACATGATAATCAAGCTCTCTTCAGTTGAACAAAAAGAAAAAATCCTTAAATGTGCACGAGAAAAAAATCAAGTGTCATTTAGGGGAACCCCAATTAAACTCACAGCTGACTTTTCAGAGGAAACGTTACAGGCCAGAAGACTGGAGTGACATATTCCAGATTCCAAAAGAGAAAAATTTTCAGCCCAGAATAATTTACCCTGCAAAGCTCTCCTTTGTCTTTGAAAATGAAATAAAATTCTTCCACAATAAAGAAAAACTTCAAGATTTTGTCTCATCTAAACCTGCCCTACAAATGATATTCAAGGAAGTTCCTATGAAAGAAAAAAGAAATAGCAACCATCAGAAACAAAGGCAAATGTGGAGAACATCCAACTAAAACGCTAACACAAGACCTAATTTAGAACAACACATCGCCAAAATGACAGGACCAAACTGTCCCTTATCTATAATAACGCTGAATGTAAATGGCTTAAACTCATCAATTAAACGCCATAAATTGGAGGATTGGATCAAAAAACAAAACCCAACTATCTGCTGCTTACAGGAGACGCATCTTGCCAATAAAGATCAGAAAAAATTGAAAGTGAAGGGATGGAAAAAGATATTTCAAGCAAATGGTAAGGTAAGACAAGCAGGAGTAGCCATTCTTATATCAGATAACATAGACTTTGATGTGAAGAGCATCAAAAGAGATAAAGAAGGATACCACATAATGATCAAAGGATACCTCCAGCAAGAAGAGATCAGCATAATAAATGTTTATGCTCCAAATGCCAAAGCATCTAGCTACATGAAACAAATATTAATGGGATTAAAGGGAGAAACAGACTCCAATACGATCATAGTGGGGGACCTTAATACCCCATTAACACAAATGGACAGATCAAAAAACCAGAAACTCAGCAAAGAAACAATAGAACTCATTCAAATTCTAGAGCAAATGGACTTAGTTGACATCTATTGAACCTTTCATCCTACTGACAGAGAATACACGTTTTTTTCATCAGTACATGGAACTTTCTCCAGAATTGATCATATTATAGGCCATAAAACAAGCCTTAGCAAATTTAAAAAAGTGGAAATCATACCATGCATGTTCTCAGACCACCAAGGAGTGAAGCTTGACACCAAGAATTCGAAACACCAAGGAAGACTTACAAACACATGGAGGCTGAACAATATATTACTAAATGAGCAATGGGTTAGAGAGGAAATCAAAGGGGAAATTTAAAAATTGCTTGAAACAAATGAAGGCATCAACACAACTTATCAGAACTTAGGGGACACAATCAAGGTGGTACTGAGAGGAAAGTTCATTTCAATTAATGCTTATGTCAAGAAACAAGAAAAGCACCAAGTAAATCAGCTAATCTTACAGTTGAAGGAACTAGAAACACAACAACAAAGCAATCCCAAGATTAGTAGGAAAAAAGAAATCATCAAAATAAGGGAGGAAATAAACCAAATAGAGACCAAGAGGACTATACACAAGATTAATCAATCAAAGAGTTGGTTCTTTGAGAAAATCAACAAAATAGACTCCCCACTAGCTCGACTAATTAAAAAAAGCAGGGAGAAAATACACATCAATAGCATTAGAAATGAGAATGGAGATATAATGACAGATACCTTAGAAATACAAAGAATCATCAGGAACTATTATAAGCAACTATATGCGAACAAATCAGAAAACCTAGAGGAAATGGACAGATTTTTGAACATATACAATCCACCAAAATTGAATCAAGAAGCAATTAGCAATCTAAATAGCCCAATAACGTGCACTGAGATTGAATCAACAATTAAAGCCCTCCCAACCAAGAAAAGCATGGGACCAGATGGCTTCACTGCTGAATTCTACCAAACGTTCAAGGAGGAACTAACCCCAATCTTACACAAGCTTTTTCAAACAATAGAAAAAGAGGCAATTCTTCCAAACTCGTTCTATGAAGCTAATATCACTTTAATACCAAAGCCAGGGAGAAACAACAGAAAAAGAACTACAGACCGATATCCTTGATGAACATAGATGCAAAGATCTTCAATAAAATACTAGCCAACAGGGTCCAACAACACATTAGAGAGATTATTCACCCGGACCAGGTGGGATTCATCCCAGGCATGCAGGGATGGTTCAACATTCGCAAAACAATAAATGTGATACATCACATCAACAAGTTGACTCATAAAAACCATATGATCCTCTCAATAGATGCAGAGAAGGCATTTGATAAAATCCAACACCACTTCATGCTAAAAACCCTAAACAAGATAGGCATAGAAGGAACATTCTACAACATAATCAAAGCAATTTACGATAAACCCAATGCCAGTATCATACTAAATGGGGAAAGACTGGAAGCCTTCCCGCTAAAATCTGGAACTAGACAGGGATGTCCACTGTCACCACTACTCTTCAATATAGTTTTGGAAGTCCTTGCCAGAGCTATTAGGCAAGAAAAAGCAATTAAAGGCATACAAATTGGAATTGAGGAATTGAAATTATCGCTATTCTCAGATGACATGATTCTCTACATAGGAGAACCAAAAGACTCAGGCAAGAGACTATTGGAACTCATAAGAGACTTTGGCAAAGTAGCAGGATACAAAATTAATGAACACAAATCAATGGCATTTGTGTATACAAATAATTCCATGGCTGAGAAAGAAATTGTAAGTACAGTTCCCTTTAAAATAGAGGAAAGGAATCTTAAATACCTAGGAATTAAGTTAACTAAAGATGTGAAAGACCTCTATGATGAAAACTATAAATCATTTAAAAAAGAAATAGAAGAAGACCTTAAAAAATGGAGAACCTTACCATGTTCTTGGATTGGCAGGACCAACATTATCAAAATGGCCATATTATCGAAAGCAATATATAGATTCAACGCCATCCCAATCAAAATCACAACAACATTCTTGTCAGAAATAGAAAAGATGATACAGAAGTTCATCTGGAATCACAAAAGACCACGAATAGCTAAAGCTGTCTTGAAAAATAGAAATCAAGCTGGAGGAATCACAATTCCAGACTTCAAGACATACTATAGAGCAGTGGTTATCTAAACAGTCTGGTACTGGTACAGAAACAGAGAAGAAGATCAGTGGAACAGAATAGAAATACCAGAAGGGAATCCACACATGTATAGTCAACTAATCTTTGACAAGAAAACAGAAAATAATCCAGGTAAAAAACCTGGTCTATTCAATAAAAGCTGTTGGGACAACTGGATAGCAGCTTGTAGAACAAAGAAGCAGGACCCGCACCTGTCGCATTATACAAAAATCAGCTCTAATTGGCTCAAGGACTTAAATCTACACCCAGAAACCATTAAACTACTAAAGGAAAACATAGGAAGCACACTCCAAGATATAGGGACAGGGAAATACTTTTTAGAAAAGACGCCTAAAGCAACGGCGATCAAGTCTAAAATGAAGAAATGGGACTATATCAAACTAAAAAGTTTCTGTACAGCAAAGGAAACAATTAAAAAAGTGAAGAAGCAACCAACAGAATGGGAGAAAGTTTTTGCATTCTAAACAAGTGACAGGGGACTAATATCTAGGATCTACAAAGAGCTTCAGAAACCCAGGGATAGTGAAAAAACAAACCCTGTAGCAAAATGGGCAAAGGAAATGAACAGACATTTCTCAAAAGAACAGATTCAAATGGCTCACTGATATATGAAAAGATGCTCAGGCTCTCTAGCCATCAGAGAGATACAAATGAAAACCACCTTGAGGTACCACCTAACTCCAGTGAGACTGATCTACATTCAGAATTCGAAAAACAACACCTGCTGGCGTGGATGTGGGGAGAAAGGTACCCTCCTTCACTGGTGGTGGGAGTGTAGGCTAGTACAATCATTGTGGAAATCCATATGGAGGGTGCTTGGAAAATTGCAAATAAACCTGCCATATGACCCAGCAATCACACTCTTAGGAATATACCCAACAGAAGTAAAATCTGCATGTGAGAAGGGGATCTGTAATCCTTTATTTTTTTTTTAAATATTTATTCATTTTATTACAGCTAGATATACAGAGAGGAGGAGAGACAGAGAGGAAGATCTTCCGTCCGATGATTCACTCCCCAAGTGAGCAGCAACCGGCTGATGCGCACCGATCCGATGCCGGGAACCTGGAACCTCTTCCGGGTCTCCCACGCGGGTGCAGGGTCCCAATGCACTGGGCCGTCCTCGACTGCTTTCCCAGGCCACAAGCAGGGAGCTGGATGGGAAGTGGAGCTGCTGGGATTAGAACCGGCGCCCATATGGGATCCCGGGGCTTTCAAGGCGAGGACTTTAGCCGCTAGGCCACGCCGCCGGGCCCAGTAATCCTTTATTTACAGCAGCACAATCTACAATAGCAATGACATGGAAACAAACCAGATGTGTGTCTAAGGAAGAATGGTTAAAGAAACTGTGGTACATCTACTCAATGGAATATTATTCAGCTGTCAAGAACGATATTATTCTATTTAAAACCAGGTGGTCCCAACTAGAAACCATTATGCTCAGTGAAATGAGTCAATCACAAAAGAATAAATACCATACATTCTCTCTCATTTAAGGAAGCCAACATGGAAAGGGTAACTCCAATAGTCCAATCTATACTGTTTTTTTTTTCAGCGTCTGTTGGCTGTTTTGGCTGTGTCTCAGATGTTTTGATGTTTTTATGTTGGTTTGTTTGCTTCCAAATAATTTCTTTTCTCTAGTGGAGTTCATCAAGTGCCCATGGAGTATGCAATGGCAACATGGTTCCTAAGAGACTTCTGTGTTTCCTTTTAGTTAAGCATGTGCTGCCTACTCAGTGGCACATTACTTAATCAAGGTGCTACAATTTGTTGTTGACGTTGTTGCTTTTGCTATTCATGCTGTGATTGATGTGGCTGTTATGAAATGATGTCAATCTGAAAAATAGTTAAAAAAATGTTCTATATATGAGAAAAAAATGTCTTTGGTATTTTGAGATTGCAATAAGCTTGTAAATTGCTTTGAGTACGATGACTATTTTGATGATATTAATACTTTCAATATATAGGAATTTGATTTTAACAGATAATTTTGTACTATGAATGTTTACTGTTAGTACCAGGTGTGAAATATGGCTTTTTGTTATTGTTACACTTTTGTTTTCAAAAGATTAATTTTTCTGGCCGAAAGTCTTAATTATTTTAGAGGTAATCTGTGACTACTTTGCCATGTGTGTGTTTTTCCTTTCTTCCTGCGTGTTCCATGGGGAAGATATTCTGACTTTGTAGATAAAACATGCTTATGCTTTATTGTACAAGAAGTCTTATGTTTTTAAAGCAAATAAAGGTGTTTAAAAAATTTAACAAAATAATAAAAATCATGATCACTAAGAAAGATAATTTATTAAAAGTAGATGAACACTATAAGATTTATATAGAAGAGTGTTCTGATCTAGCACAGAGGGTTTAAAAAAAGATTAACAGCTTGCTAGCAGATAATTAACTTTTTTTTTTAAAGATTTATTTATTTCATTACAAAGTCAGATATACAGAGAGGAGGAGAGACAGAGAGGAAAATCTTCCGTCCGATGATTCACTCCCCAAGTGAGCCGCAACCGGCCGGTACTGCGCTGATCCGATGCCGGGAACCAGGAACCTCTTCCAGGTCTCCCACGCGGGTGCAGTGTCCCAATGCATTGGGCCGTCCTCGACTGCTTTCCCAGGCCACAAGCAGGGAGCTGGATGGAAAGTGGAGCTGCCGGGATTAGAACCAGCGCCCATATGGGATCCTGGCACATTCAAGGCGAGGACTTTAGCCACTAGGCCACGCTGCCGGGCCCGCAGATGATTAACTTTTAAGCTGAAGCAGTAATAGAAAGTAACTTACGAAGATAAATAAAGGAGCAGGAGAGTGATTCAAAAGATGAAATTGCACGTGTTAGGACTCTGAGATAACAAAGAGTATGCATGATATGCTCAAAACAGGAAAGAAGTTTGGGAAGAAATGTCAAGAACTCTCTTTGGAAAGGCAGTTTAGAGCAATACTATTTAAAAAGGTTAATGATGTATCATTAGCAATTACATTACAATTTCACTTGGTAAAAAATCTGCATCTCTTGAGAACTAATGTAGCTAACTCTCACTACCATTATCTGCTGCCTTGATGATAAGTTAGAAGGAAGAGTTCTGCAGACACAAGACTCATTTATAACATTGCTTATCCTTTCATATTTTCAAAAACATCTTTAAGGATGAAAGTATGATGGCCTGAACTAAAACAATAGAAAATGAGACGGATAGAACACTTTGAATTCTGGGAATTCTTCTAAATCTTAGTGACTTGTTAAATACAAGATGTAAAGGAAAGAAGAAAACTGAAAAGTGGCTTAGATTGTCTTGAAGACTGAGGAGGAGAAATAAGAGTGGTTCTCTCAAGATGAATATGTGAGTCAAATAGTAAGACTCAGTTGTTTATGATAAGCATGTTGTATTTTTTAATTCTTTTATTTATTTATCGAAATTTTTTTTTAATTTTTATTACTTTTTTAAGATAATCTTACTTAGTTGATTAGGGTACAAAGGTTTAAGTGCTACAGGAAAGAGGGTAAGACCATTGTTTCCACGTTAATATCATCAATTTTCTCCTGTATTTGGGGTCAAGGGAGGAACAAACGGAGAAGTCCCACCCAGCCTCCCACCCATCCCAGGTCCTGGATGTGAGGCACGCTCTGAGGGGCCTGTTCAAGCAGTTTTGATAGTTCAATAGTTCTGAATTGCTGCCAATCTTGCCATTCCAACCACGATGAGATCTATTCAGATTCCACTGGCTGACATAGTCTCTTCATGGTTGGGGTTCTGAGATCAGCAGTTCAGTTGGAGGTATCGCCAAAGAAACTTTGTCTGAGGTGATCCCAGACCTGATTCTTGTGTGTGCTTGCCAGTACAGAGTCCAGCACAGTCTGTCGCCCAATCAGCCTATGCACATGCTATTGCAATTGCTGGGTCAGTTCTGTTTCCAGTCCCATTTCCCACGTGAGCCGATAGATGTTGTAGTCCAGCCTGATCCTGTCCACTTCATACTCGGCCCTCACATAAACCAGTGGGAGCTGCAGCCTAGTTGGGCCGACTCACTATAATCCCCACCAGGCCTGCCCCCTATCCTGGTTCCCATGCTTGGCACTATGTACCGCGGACTTGTTCAGTCTATCCCACATCCCATTTAGCTCTCATACATGTCAATGGGCATTGAAGCCTAGTTCAACCCAATCAACACTACTATCCAGCGCACACACATTGTTTGTATAGATAGCAGAATACACACCACAGCAGTAGGAACTAACATTCTAACTCGCCCTGTTTGGGGTATATGTTCATTCAGCTATTACACATAAATTGAACCTTGACTACTACGTGCCTAACACTGGGCAAACCAGCAAGTATTCAAAAAGAGGTTCAACAACTATGATAAAAGAGCTTAAGTTTATCAAATAAATAATCTCCTAAAGTTGTATGTTAAGAGTTCTTCATTCAGTCTTATTTTTAATTTTGAGAAATTTATATCACAGTATTGGCTGAAAATATTTGTCATCTGACTGATATGTAAAACTTCTGCAAGAGGTACATGCATTGCCAGCATTAACTTTCTATACTCACTTGATATAATTCTTCCTCACAATACCAAAACCTCTCCTTAAAAGAGATTTGCAAACAGATTCCAACTACACAACCAATTTACTGAGATTAAATAAAAATGAAGCACTGTATGTGTGAAGATTCTTTTTTTTTTTTACTTAGAATCTGTGATGGCAAACAATAATCATGTATTTTGGGGAGCATTTTCAAATGCAACATGTGCTTCTAGATGATAAGAGTGGTGTTGATTAGATATGGCATTGATCATGTAGGAAAGGTAAAATACTCAATTCAGGTTTAGAAAAAGAATCAGGAGGGAGGAAGAGGAGGTGGAGGAGGGAGTCCCATGGATAATAGTAACTATTATTATTATTCAAAAACTAAAGTAAAAATATAAAGAGCACAGCATATCTAGCATATTGTTTGACTTACAAGAACCTCATATATGTTCAACATACATACACACACACATATATATTTTACTTCAAGAAAAGACCATGCATTGTGGTGAGATATTAGGCCTTGATCTGGGGATGACTATATAGCCCTGAAACTTCTATAGGCCCATTTTAAGGAATGAGTTCCCCACAGATGCTCTAACATTCAGTCTAAAAGGATGCTATCAGCAAAAGAAGAAGCAAGATTCTCTTCTGGTCAGAAGTAGAGATAAAACTGAAAATTGATGTATAAACAGATTCATTGTAAAATTATTTTGGGAATTTTAAATCTGTACAATGGTAGATGTATATTTAAGAAAAAATCTATTCATAAATATAATTGTTATAATTTATAAAAATGTATAAATTGCTATAGGTTTTAAGTGAGTATGTTATTAGTTATTTTGTGGACCCTTACTATATTTCTTCTAGCCAGATAACTGATTTTACTAAGACTTTACGTTCTCAACCTTGAACTACAAACTGTGATATTTTATTTTCCAAATTTTAAGAATTGCTGTTTTTGGATCATTCCTATTAATTTTTTGAAGATTTTCTTATTTTTGTTAAAAAGGAAGTCTTAAAGGAAATAAATACAAACATATACATGGGCATACTCACATAAACATACATATTACACAATGGTCACATGCAGCTATGAACAGACACTCAAGATCATGCACTACACATGTGAGCACCATGCAGTTGTATATCCTAACATAAAAGATATACATGAAAGCATATGCACAAGTTCTCATCTACCTGCTTGCTTGTTTACACACACACACACACACACACACACACACACACGCACATGCATACACAGTGACACTCAAACAACCTTTCTTGTAACAAAATATTGCAAAAAAAGATCAGGGTCTTCTTAGACTTGGACCTAAATCCAGACTGTCGACGACCAGCGTCATAACAGTTTTAACCACCAATTTGCTCATAATGCATATGGTGAAAAAGCTGTATTTATTAGAAAATGTTTAGCAGCAATATAAACTCATACTTTTTATTCCATTTTTTCATGAATCTAGTTTCTTATTACCTTTATGTGTTATCTAGCCACTGGGCTCAAATTCATTAGGCCATCACTCCTTCACTAGACCACAGCGAGAATCAAAACATTGAGGTGCTTTGTAAGCAATCTACAGCCAAAAACCCTCTATTCAATCAACTATTATTATATTCATTCAAGAAATTTATTTTTAGTCAAATAACCATTAAGTATGAGTTGGACATCTGGTAGTAATATTTTTTTACAGATGAAAATTCCAAGGCACAGACAATTTAAACTGAACTCATGAAGCAAGCATGACAGAATTTGTGCTCCAGCCCTGGTTTCCCCCCCACCACCATGGTATTTCGAAGCACCTTCTGAATCTACATGCTTCTACTATAAATTACATTGTACCTTGATGGCAATCTAACCAGCTTTAGCTTTTGAAAAATTAGTTTACAAAAGTGGGTGGGAAAATGTACTACAAATATTACTCAGAGGACTACAGAACTCTCTATTATACTCATACTTCCTCTGAAGGCCAAAGAATTTTAACTAAATACAAGACATGAGTATGAAAAATACATTTTTGGAAAATAGACAATTTCAACACTCAGTGGCTTGAATTTGAAGGTGTGCTACCTTGGGAAGGCTTGGAGTTGCAGAGGCATGAGAAATTTATTGCTTAGTTTCCTTGCCCAGAGAAGCATTCATTTCATTTTAAATGTCAACAAAATGCATTTATGTCAAAAGAAAGATACATCATCAAACTGACAGTGACTCAATGATCAGCACTGGGTTGAAATTATTCTATGAAGTATCTGCCATGCAAATTGATGGCAAACTTAACAAAGATGATGTTTCATCTCTTTAGACTTCAAAGCAATTTCTCAAAGGCAAAATGCATTGCACTAAAAATATCTTTGAGTTATATTAATGATCCCAATTCTCGGAACAGAATTTCCTCATTACTTGTGTAATTGTGGCACAGCAACTAATATTACCACCTACATTCCATATGGGCACCAGTTCCCGACCCGGTGGTCCCATATCTAATGCATTTTCCCACTAATGGTCTGGGAAAGCAGCAGAATATGGCTCACGTTTTTGGGCCTCTGCCACCCACATGGGGAAAAAAATAAATCTGGCTCCTGGCTTTGACCTGACTTACCACTGGCCATTGCTACCATCTGGGTAGTGAACCAGAGAATGGGAGATCTGTTTCTCTTTGCCTCTCCCTCATTCTCTCTCATTCAAAATAAATAAATAAATCTTTTTTTAATGAAAAGAGAAACAGTTTCTAAATATCCCATATTTTGGATCAAGGCAAGGCTCTCTTATTCTTTCAATAACAAAGAGCAAGCATCTGATCTGTTTAAATACATCCTACATCACAGCACCTGAGTTTCATTCTTATCTCTGGCTCCAAATTCTAGCTCCCTGCTAACAGACTCTGGGTGGTGTGTGAGATAGCTTAGGTAGTTGGTATATTGCCACCTACATGGGATGTCAGATAAGGTTTCCAGCTCCTAGCTTTGGCTTGGTCCCATTCCAGTCACTACAGACATTTTAAGAGTGAATCAGGAGATTAAGCCTCTTTCCCTAGTTCTGCTCATTTACATGTCTCTCTGCCTTTCAATCAATTTCTGGTAATAAAAAGAATAAATATTTTACAGCTCTTTAGAATTTAAAGATCACTTTTACTATATCATATGATTTAATCCTCAGAAAAACCCTGCAAAACAAGCTAAACGAGTACAAGAGTATTTCAAATTGTTCACGTAAAATTGGAATTTAAAAGTTTTTAATTTGGTGCGAAATGTTTTTCATGATATGTTAAAATATATATTATAATAAACCATGTATTTCAATAAAATCACAGAAAAATAAGCTGGTAATTTTAATTCCACTTTATAGGAACACTCTAAAGTATCCCCCATAGTACCTTTAACTGTCATCTAACAGCTGGATTTGATGCTGCCATCTAGCCTAGAATGCAAAAAATCTTAAAAGCAAGCAACTGGAGCAGGATGGTACCCAAAAACGAGGTGAAACAAAGCATGCTCTCTAGAGCTCTTGACTGGTATCAAATAATATTTAACCATCCATGGAGCACTGGACTTTGAATGTGGCTATCCAAGTGGAGCCATCTATGAGGCTGTAAAAACAAACCTTGACACCTGTGTTCCACTCCCAATGGTTCTGATTTGACTATCCAAGCTACCATCCAGGCATCACAATTTAAGCTATCTAGATGACAACACGTGGTGGTTTAAGGGACCATTGACAAAGAAACCAAACTAGATCTTGGACAGAAGATCTTTCTCATATCTGTGGAATTAAATCTTTATGCTCAGAGAAAATCCACAAAACTGATGTTTTCTGGCATTCAAGGCATGCGATGTGCTTAACATTATGGAAAAATCACACCCAAACCCTCCATCAGAATACTCAGAATAGTGAAACAGGTAAGCATACATAGCAGAAGCCAGATTCCAATCCAGTACATAGGTCATTTACACTACGAATCACATGCTCTCAATTTTAGATAGCAAATAGTTCATTTGGATCATTAGGATAGAGAAAATTCCAAAATGAAAATGATTGTTGAACAGTATTGTGAAAGACAAGTCAGGGGGCCCATATCAAGGCTCAACAGGCTAATCCTTTGCCTGCAGCACAACCATTGCACATGGGTGCCAGTTCAAGTCCAGATGTTCCACTTCCTATCCAGTTCTTTATTTATGGCCTAGGAAAGCAATGGAGGATGGCTCAAGTCCTTGAGACCTGCACCCACACGGGAGGCCCGGAAGAAGCTCCTGATTGTTGGACTCAGTTCAGAGCAGTCCTGCTGGTTGGGTCCTTTAGGGAATGAAATAGCAGATGGAAGATTTTGCCTCTGCTTTTCTCTGTAAATCTTCCTTTCTAATAAAAATAAATAAATTTTTTAACAAAGAAAGACAAGTTACAGTATCATATAAGGGTAGGATGAGTGTAAGACATTGGGGCTAGACGTTTGTAAAATATGCATAGAAGGAAATGAGATGATATTGGGGTGCAATGTGGCCGTAATTTGATAAAACAATGTCACAGGATAGATCTAGGAAACAAGGAAAAGTTATTCTAGAGAGTTTGGTTCAACTCTTCAGTTATTATATTAAGGAATAAGCTCACACTGTAAAAAAAAAAAACCCTACTATTGCAATGTGAATTTAATTAAAAAAAAAAAAAGCTCAGTTCCTGGTTTCCAGCCCTCAAATCAGTGTTGGAAGCTTCTACTATATCATTACCACAGCTATTTTATTCACATGCCCAGTTAGAGTGCATCCAACTCCCACTATACAGGATAGGTGTTCCAAATATGGGATTGCAGTACTTCCAAAGCCGCATTGCATTTTTATCTAAGCCTTCATTATGTCAGGGAGAGGCAAATCAGTTTCTCCTATACCAACAATACCTCCAACACACCTCTGAACATATACATATGCACAGGCACATATTCACTTAGAGCTTTCCTATCTAACATAAAAGTTCTAGGTATTTTAATATACTTGGTCTCAAGGGAAAGGGATTTGGTCTGCATCAGCACCATCCTCTCTAGCATTTACCAAAAATTCTTAACTGCCATCTCAGTGAAGAGTCTTCTCTACCTGCAGGTCTATGGTTCAGTGTACCTCACTTCTGGTCTCAAGTTCAAATTGTCATATTCATTCTTATCCTCTTTCCATATTCATTATTCATGTTCACATTCACATATTTTCTCTGCCTCTATTTTGTATTTCTCTCTGTCCCTTCTCCCAACCCAGATACTTCCACATAGTAGGATCAGAAGGTGGGTGCTCCTGCACCTTGTTAAGCACTCTAAAATTCAAGGATGAGCAAACTTTTCCTTCTCTATGGCTTTGTTTAGAAATAAAGATGTCCCATCTCCCACCTACTTCCCAGAATTCAGAGAGTATGCCAGCAGGCTACTACAGATGTCACACCTCACTTCAAAATTAAAAAGTGGTGACATGCAAAGGTTTTGTTGCTTGGTTGCTGAAAAATGTGAAGTAGTTGAGAACAAAGACATTAGACAGTTCTCAATAATATCAGCATCTATAGCTTCTCTTTTTAAAAAAGATTTATTTACTTTTTCATTACAAAGTCAGATACACAGAGAGGAGGAGAGACAGAGAGGAAGATCTTCCGTTCTATGATTCACTCACCAAGTGAGCCGCAACCGGCCGGTACTGCGCTGATCCGATGCCGGGAACCAGGAACTTCTTCCGGGTCTCCCACGTGGGTGCAGGGTCCCAAAGCTTTGGGCTGTCCTCAACTGCTTTCCCAGGCCACAAGCAGGGAGCTGGATGGAAAGTGGAGCTGCCGGGATTAGAACCAGTGCCCATATGGGATCCCAGCGTGTTCAAGGCGAGGACTTAAGCGCTAGGCTACGCCACTGGGCCCTATAGCTTCTCTTAAAAAATCAGATCTGGAAACAAGAGGTCTGTGTTCTTTTCTTTTAAAGATGTATTAATTATTTTTATTGCAAAGTCAGATATACAGAGAGGAGTAGAGACAGAGAGAAATATCTTCCGACTGATAATTCACTCCCCAAGTGACTGCAACGGCCAGTGCTGTGCTGATCCAAAACCAGAAGCCCAGACCCTCTTCCAGGTCTCCCACATGGGTGCAGAGTCCCAAAGCTTTGGGCCATCCTTGACTGCTTTCCCAGGTCACAAGCAGGGGACTGGATGGGAAGTGGGGCTGCCGGGATTAGAACCGACGCCCATATGGGATCCCAGCACTTTCATGGCTAGAACTTTAGCCACTAGGCCATGGTGCTGGGCCCAAGGTCTGTGTTCTTACATGACAAAAACTAGTAGGTGCTGGCAACTATAATATGAACAATTTAATTGTATTGTTTCCAAAGGCACCATTACATCCTTTCTTACTACCTGTAGGAATTCGAGTTTTTTATTTTTGTCAGTATCACATCTTGCAATTTTTTAATTCTGTTCTTGTTTATTCCACAGTCTTTATTTAGAAAATAAATATACATGTCTGCCATTAATTGTCACAGGATTCAGAGATCTTTCTCCTCATAATTTCCCTAAATTTCCTTCACTATTACCCTTGTCCATGTAATCAAGCATTTCTTTTAAGCTTGATTTATCTGAAAGTAGGAAAGAGAGAAAGATCTTCAATCAACTGTACATTCTTCAAATGTCTGCAGTGTCAGCACAGCCAGAATTAGCAGAGAGCTTAGCCAAGGGCCAGGAACTCCATGCAGTTGTCCTGCTTTGCAAGTGGCAGCAAAGTCATTATTGGTTGCCTTTCCAGATATACTAGGAGAGAGCTGAATCAGAATCTAAGAAGATGGGACTTGAACCAGTACCCAGGTATAGACTGTGAGTGATAAAGCAGCTGCTGAATGCTCCATGCCACCACAGAACTTCACGATTTATCTAATAAATATATATTTATCATGTTAAATATCATTAATTTAATGTTTATTTGATATTATCTAATGGATACTGATAATATTCGTTATGTATTATTACTTTATCAAATTATAATATTCTAGGATATAGATATGTTTGAAATCACTTAACCAGACTCCTATTGGAAGACAATGAAATTTTATGTTTCTTATATTGAACATACTATTCTTTGAACTATTCTAATCAGGCTCGTGTCTTTGGCCTGGCCCAGAGCGCCAGCCACTGCAGCCACCTGGAAGGTGATACAGCAAATGGAAGTTCTCTCACTCTCTTCCCCTCTCTGTAACTCTGTCTTTAAAAATAAAGAAGTCCTGGAAATCCCCCACCCCCTCCCCTCCCCCCTGGCGGATTCCTCCACCTTGATGCAGTATTACAGTTCAAATTCAATCAAGATTCTTTCCTTGCAAACGTATACCAAGCATGGAGTCCAGATACTTATTGTCCAGATGGGTTGAACAGTTTCTTGGGGAGACCATTTCTGGTCCGAAATAGAGCCTATGAAACTGTCACATAATGCAAAATAATCAATTTTAAAAAATAAATAAGTCCTAACAACAACAAAAAAGAAATATAATTAAGGTCTGGAACACAAGAAAATTGAGGGATTTGATATATGAACAAAATTGAATTTATAGAAAATAGGAGTCAGTTCCATATTCAAATGTTTTGATCTAAAGAAGATAAAATGCAGTGGTGAAAAAATATCTGAGGGATTTACTGAACTAGAATCAATTAGACTTAGACATTTTTAAATATATTTAAAATTTCTCTTCTTGCAAATGCATCTATTAAATAAGGGCAATAAGGAAAATAGTGACTTGTGTAAGCACAACTTGAAAATGCTTTCACATAAAGCCTCCCACAGCCAACAGACAAGAAGGCAGTCTAGCCTCTTCCTCCCACACACTCCACCAAAGAGAGAAGACAGTAGCTGCATGCTTATAGGTCCTTGGAGTGAAATGAAAAAGAAAAAAATATTAAGTATAAACCAAAGAAATCATAAGGAAAGAAAATTTCTAGATTTTACTCCCTGAAATTCTGAAGATTCTGTATGAATAATAGTACATTCTAAAAAGTAGGCAAATAACAGGATGGAGAAATCTTTGCAAATCAACTAGAAAATTAACAACTCTCCCAAAACAGCCCAGGTGATACAATAGGAAACACAAAATTATCAGTACAATTGCACAATAAACATGATAGAAAATGCTCTGTCTCTTCTGTATCTGAGAAAATAGTTAAAATGCTACTGCTTCTTTCTAATTCTATTACAAACTTACTAAATAATTCTAGGTCGGCACCTTCTCCACTATAAGCCCAGTCATTCTGGTCTCCAAAGGATATTCAAAATCCCTAGTTAGAATATGTGGTAAAGTGACTGCTAATTTAATAGTTAAAACACTATCCAATCTCTTGCAAGCTTAATCATTCTAGGTGAAGGCCTTCTCTACTATGCACTGTTAGATCATTTACCTGATGCCTTTTCAATTTCTTGATGTAGGCTGAAAGTACTGGGAAATAGTCCATGTTCATGGACTGCAAGAATGACTATCATCAAAATCCCATTCTATGAAAAGCAATTTTCACATTCAAACCAATATCAATCAAAATACCTTAGACATTCTTCTCATATCTGGAAAAAAACAACTGAAATTCATATGAAATCCCAAGTGACCCTGAATAGTTAGAGAAGTCCCAAGCAAGAAAAATCAATGTAGAGGCATAAAAATACCAGATTTCAAGCCATATTATCTCATAATCAAAAGTACTTGGTACTGACTCAAGAATCAATCAATGGAATCAATTGATAGGCATTTACATCTAACTAATCTTTAACACAAACTAGCTAAAACCACTTCCTAGAGAAAGAACAGTCTCTTCAACCAATGGTTTGAGGAAATTTGCATAAACATTTGCAGAAGTGTAAAACAAGATCCTCATCTTTCACAATACGCAACAATCAACTCACAGTAAATCAGGGATCTAAATCCAAGATGTAAAGCCATTAAATTATTGGAGGAAAAAAAAAGGATACTGAACACCACTGGCATAGGCAAATGCTTCTTGGGTAAAACCTCAGAAGCATAGGAAATAAAGGCAAAAGGAGGCAAATAAGTTACATGAAACTAAGAAGCTTTGCATTCCCAAGGAGACACTCAACAAAGAGGCAATTGAGAGAATGGGAGAAAATATTTGTAAATTATGCAACTGATGAAAGAATAATATCCAGGATATATAATAAGTTCAAGAAATTCAACACAAACAACAAGAACAAAACAGGAAATGGGCAAGGGACATGAAATAACATTTTTCAAAGGATGAAATACAAATGTCCAACAGATGCATAAAAGGATGGTCAAGATCACTAGCAATCAGGGAAATGTAAATACAGCCAGTAATGAAGTTTCACTTTGCAGTTTAAACAGCTATCATTGCAAAGCTTTTTTTTTTTTTTTTTAAAAAAGCATGTTATCAAGGATATTGGAATAAAGGTACCCTAATACACTGTGTAGGAATATGAACTGACACAGTCCTTCCTGTTGTTGACAGTAGGGAAATGCTGCAAAAATCTAAACATAGATCTGCTACGTGATCCAGTCAGCTAAGTTTGGGGAATTAACCAGAATGAAATGAAAACAGTAGATGAAAGTTCTCTCCAGCCCCTCGAAAATAGCAGTGCAAGTCACAATAGGTAAGAGATGGAACCAACACAGTTGTCCATGAACCGATGACTCGACAAAGGACTTGTAGTGGATATACATGACATAATACTACACAGCCATAGAAAAGAATAAACTCCTGCCTCAAGAAACTAAATAGATGCAACTGAAGACTATTATGCTTAGTTAAGGAAGCCAATCCCCAAAATAAAAACAGCACATTTTCCCATATTTTTGGTGGCTAATACACAGAGTGCACGATAATTTAAATTATACCAGTGAAAGTGACATTCTGAGATTTGAATATTGTTAATAGTGCTTGTCTATGCTCTCAAGGAACAGTGGCTTATCTACTATTTGTTGAAATTTTATTTAGTGGAGGATTAATCATGTGATTACCAAGTAAATTGCAAGTATGTCATTATAAAATCAGAAGAAAAATAAGAAATGAAGGAACAGCAGAGAATGGGAGGGAGGGGTGAAGTATGATTAAGCTCTTAAAACTATACAAATGAAATATGCATTTTTTATTTTCATATAAATGTAAATTCTGATAAAAGAATTGCACAGTTTCCATTTCTCTAGCCTACCTTGACAATCAAAAACAAATTCATTGTTTTACATCATGTTTAGAATGCTCTGTTTTACAAAATGGGGAAAGAATTGCTATCCAGTTGCCACATTTCTTAGGCTTTTACTCTCTTGCAGGTAGCAGGCAGGTAAATAATCAATGAAAGGCACAATGGAACAAAGAGTATAGGAGCATAGGCAATGGGGTGCAGTAATTCAGATTACCTAAAGATATCCCATGCATTGAATTCTATCACATCTTTGATTCTTGAGCTCACGGAATGATTGACTGTTAGTTTTAAACACTTTGCTGCTGTTTCTTGATATTCGTTATCAAAACGCTTGTAAAATCAACTGTAGAATTTTCAGAATGTCACTTAGTGCACATCTGTCTACCATATCTCTGCTCACAACAGCACAGTGGGCACATTCCCAGGGATTAGCATTATGAAATTGATTCCCTATTTAATCCACACTGTTTAATTCACTTTATTTTGTGAAGGTTAGGAACACTTGAGACATTTATATTTGATCTTATCTGCTTTACACATATAGCTTAGATCTTTACAATAATTATAAGTCACTTAATACACAGAAAAAGTCTATATAGAGGAAAAAACACATTGTTTGATGTATATACACAGCTTCTGTATTCTCCCTAAGATCCAGCTGGTTATTCTCTTTCTTTAAAACAGCCTATTTTAGTATTCTCTAACTTTTAAAACATTACTTTAACATTGAAATCCTAACACTGAAACTCTTCCAATTACTTAATGTATAATATACAAATAAAACTTTTGAGCTTTCTTCAGGCCCTTCCACAGCAGGCAGAAGACAGAGCACTAGTTTGAGTCACCAAAAACTTTGTGGTTTTTCTACCTTATGTTCTCATTCTGTAATTGTATCACTTATATGCCTTTGGGTTTTTTAAAAAATAATTGCTGTCATCTCTTACCTCATTTTGCCTACTTTGCTTTCCATAACACCTTTCAAGTGGAATTTCAGCTGAACACTATCTACACATTGTCAAACCCACATCAATTTCTGGCCAAATTTATGCCAAATCCAATGTGTTGACAGTCTCAGTTCTATTTGCTGAAGAAGCTTGAGAAGTGGTCTCCCATTTATCAAGTACTCTCCACAGGGATAAGGTAAAGCCTGTCTTTAGGAGTTTTCTATCTTTCTGTCAAACAACCACAACAATGATGCCCCTGTAAATTTACCCATTCTACTATGGCCCTGATCATTCATTCATTTATGCATATTTGTCCAAGTCTCCTTCCTAATAACTCAGGAACGCAGACTCCTACTGCCTAATACCAAAGTCTGCACTACTATTGCATGTCAACCAGATATGTCTCCCATGGCATGCATTAATATTAGATCAAACACTGACTATACCCCACATTAGCTATGACCTTTGGGGAGCTCTACAATTGTATATGTAAACCTTATATTTCTTCATTACCCAATGGTCTTGAGGTCCCAACATGCCTCATAAAGCTATTGAAAGCATTACCTGAAACAAGGTGGAAAACTAATTTGGAAACCTTAAAGCATTATATAAATGTTCTTGGTCTTACTGTTTTCGAATACTGTTAAATGTACTGTGTTTTCCAATCATTTCAAAAAGAAGCCTGATGCTTGGAGGACTGTGAACTTTGTTACATTTTTAGCACCTCATTGCTCTGTCAAATCTTTCAGGAAAAGATTAAATTGACCTGCCTTTTTCCACCAGGATTGGCACATAGTTTAATGAAAGACTGTGTAAACATGTTTTCTCATATTCCACTGAAAGATGTCAGCATGCTCTGCCTCTCCATCAAGGAAAAGGAGACCAGAGTAATCAAAAGACAGAGTGCTGAAAAGGTCACCATAGCAATACTCACTTCCTGATTTGTATGCATGTATCCAATTTATAAAATATGTGCAACAAATGAAAAAGCAGAGGACTATGAGCACTGCCTCAGTCAGAGAACATGGTGAAAATCAAGAAACAGATGTCAAGTTATCTATCTCCCTGCTAGAATCTTGTGAGCTTCCTCAGGTGTGATAGCTAATATGAACTGTAACACTTATTTGAAACGTCTCTTTTATGATCATGTTACTAAAATGTGCACCCTGAATAATGAATTTTTCGGAATAGTGTACCTCACTTCTAGAGAAGGGACTTCTTTTCAAAATAATAGGAGGACATTATGGAAATAATCAGCATGTATCCCCCATCACAAAAATAACAACAAATTTCATCTATACAAGGGAAGATGGTCTCCAATATCTGTATACTCATACATTTCACAGCAGAAAATTACAGGCATCTGGCTGCGCAGGTGATGAACTACAACTAATATTACAAGAAGGTTACGGCATTGAAGAGTTACACTCTTCTATTTTGCCCCCTTCACCCTCACTTTTAGCTTGTGTGCATAAAGTTTCTGACCCACAGATAATTTATGGGCCCTGAAATGAGAAATTCACAGTAGAGAAAAGGTGAAGGTAGCAATGTGAAACAAAGAATAGGTCCTAGAAACAATGTTCAGGGATGCAATTGTGTAGGCAAGTGCAGCTGCTTTCTGTGCTTATTTCACATTCACAAGATTTGAAGGATCCCATTTCCCTTATTCTGCCCTTAAATATGATACATTTAAGTCAATGTGTAATTTGAGCCCATATTCCTCTTGATTATAGAGATTAGAGACATAATCCTCCACAAAAGAATATTGCAGATGAAGTAGAAATTTGGGGACTTAAATTCCTTTCCCAAACACTAGGTGAAGAACATTTTCCATGCCTCTTCTACCTATTTATCTGACCAGCACAATGGCGCAGAGCAATGGGGGATGCAGACTCAGCAGTTCTAAGCTTGGGCAGGAATTTAGGATTGCCCACATCCAAAATCCCAATGGCTGCCTATATTTCAGGGTCCTGCTAGTGTGCGCTTTAGGAGACATCAGATGATGGTCCGTTTAGTTGGACCCCTGCCACTCAAGTGGGATGTGTGGATTAAGTTTTTGCAGTCACTAATAACAAACTAGTGAATGCTAGGTATGTCTAGCTCTCTCTCTGTCTCCCTGTCTTTAAAATAAATAAAACTGCAAGCAAAACAATTCATATCCAGATGCCTCAACTTAATGTTGGTATATATTTGAATAAACGACCCTCAATGAGCTCTACTGTCTTCATCTGCAAACTGGAGCTGCGGTGCCATCTCCTTATGTTTTCTTGGATTTAAATATGGTAGTCATTGTAAAACATTTTTTCTTGTGCATGGTGTATGTTTTGTAAAGAGTTAATAATTTCCATGTTCTGAATTTCTATTCTTTAACTTCACTCCTCATCCCTAGCATCTCAGAATGTAGACAAATTTGGAGACATAAATATGTTACCTGGTGCTGATAGAGGTAATTAAGCAACATAATGTTATCACAGTGGCTCCTGGTACAATGCAACTGGCTTTCTTATTTTTTTTTGAAACAATGCAAACAAAAAAGAAACACAAAAACAATGCATTCCAAAAAAACACATAATGTGAACACACAGACTAAAGATGGCCACATACATGCCAAGGAACAAATCATTCCCTTACAGGCCTCAGAAATTAACCAGTGATTCTGGTACACAGTGTTCCAAATTGCAGTTTCAGGAATTGTGAAACAATAAACTCCTGTTATTTAAGCCATGCAGTCTACGGCGTTTTGTTTGTAAGCCTCAGCAAACTACTATAATATTCATTTATAATAAAGCTAACTGAACAAGTACATCTCTTTTGGGTGAGCATGTTTCCTTGAGGCTCCAAGTAGTTTGGGTTATAAAAATAACTAAAGCTTATTTGGAAAGTCAAGATCTACCTATGCATTCTCAAGCAGGAAAAAAAAACACACAAATGAGAACTAGTGTGTCCATAAAATTTATCACTCAAATCAGCATAATTTTGAAGATGAAAAGGGAAATAATTAATACATAGATGAATTGTCATCAAACAAAAACAAATTGTATACAGAGACATTCATTATAAACAAATAGTAAGGTTATCACTCTCTATCACCAAGTTTGCTAATGCAACATTCATTAATTCTGCTAGAGCAATCTGGTTAATGTAACTGCAGCTATCAATTAACTTAACAGAAATATGAGTTAAGGTCACAAGAAAATAAACATGAGTTAATTATCTCCATGTCACTGGCTTTGACATTTTGTTCAATTTCAAAATGTCCTAAGGCTGACAAAGCTTAAGCACAGAGATCTGAGTACGTTTCAGTGGAGAGATAAGTGGGTTCCATTTGATACGCTATTACACTGTGATCTTTTAACTAAGACAATAAAACAAACAGTAAAGCACTCAATGTAAAACCATGTTTTCATCTCAGAATCAGATTACAAGCAAACGGAAGAAACACATCAAGGTTATGCATTACACACTGGGCAAGGTTGTTCCGAGAAAACACCCTCTCAGGCCTGACCAAAGGACAGGCAAGTATGCTTCAAGGGCTGTTAATCTGCTTTGCGTTCCTCCCTGCTCACTTTGATTACTATATAGCCACCTCTGTACAAAGTGGACTTCTCTAAACTGGAAGCTGTTGTGAGTAGAATATTTGCTCTCTACACTAATTGATTTTTTAAATTAATCACTTCATTTCAAATCAATTCAACCGACTAGAGATGAACATTAATCATACAGGGAAGACCCTCAGCTCAGAAGGAATATCCACAGCTAGTAATTAGTCTATGCATTGGCTCAGGAGTTTTTAAATGAGATTGAAGTCATTTTATAAGGCCAAATACCATGCAACATTAAACAGTTAAATAACCTTGTGAACATTTTTAAAGGGAAGACTCAGTATGAAGTGAACCTATTTGGAAAAACTTTCAGCCAGTTGCTTTAATATTGATGAAAAAAAAAAGGATAAGTGAATGGGAATTCTCCAAATTAAGAATTCATCTCTGCTTATGGATGGACCACTTACTGATACTGGAAATATAAGGGATCCTACAGTAGATAAATCAGATCTATGCCATTTTCTGGTAGTATGGTCTTAATTCTGAGCCTTAGTTTCTACATCTTTAAAGTAAGCCAACTTTTACATTCTCTTCATATTTATAAGATTTTTATGAATATTAAATACTATGTGATGTGTGTGCATGTGTGTGTGAAGTTCCTATATTATTATAACATATTTTCAAAAGCACAATGGATATCTATAAATGTTATTAAAAATTTTAAAGTACAAAAATTGTTTCCATTTTAATCAAACAGATAACAGAATAAAACACCATATAATTTCACTTTTCTGTCCTTACCAAATCATCCTAAATGTCATACTACTGATGAATACCATATCCCGTGAAATGGCATTTTAGCAAATGTCATGTCACTGAAGAGTATTGCCAAGAACTACCAAGGCAGCCACGTACACCAATACATTATGCTTATCCAAAGAATATTTGAAGCATTAATAAACAAACAAGGTATTAAAGCTATGACAAAATGCTAATAATAGCTTTCCGACTTTGTACAAAGGTTGTGAATATCAAAATATTGGTGAAGAAAGAAGATAACAAAATTTAATCTAGTTATAAAAATAAACAGTTATAATTCAATTTGTTTAAACAAATACTTGATCGCAAAGGCCCAAATCCAAGTTCACTGAGTTCAGACTGTTTATTAAAATTTTCAAAATCAAAACAGAGAACAAAATTGCTTTTGTTATAATTTGAAAACAATACATGAGTACATTTCCCTCCATTCCAAATGAAATATTGTCTTGCTATTTTTCTTATTCATTACATTCTTTTTTAAAGATTTATTTATTTTTATTACAAAGTCAGATAAACAGAGAGGAGGAAAGATAGAGAGGAAGATCTTCCATCCGGTGATTCACTCCCCAAGTGAGCCGCAACAGCCAGTACTGTGCTGATCCGAAGCCAGGAACCAGGAACCTCTTCCAGGTCTCCCACGCGGGTGCAGGATCCCAAGGCTTTAGGCCATCCTCGCCTGCTTCCCCAGGCCATAAGCAGGGAGCTGGATGAGAAGTGGAGCTGCCGGGATTAGAACCGGCGCCCATATGGGATCCTGGCACGTTCAAGATGAGGACTTTAGGCACTAGGCCACGTCGCCGGGCCCTATTCATTACATTCTTATCACATTTAAACAACCCTTTATAATTCACTTAAGGCTTAAATTTTGGTACCACATTAATCTTCTGTTCTAATGAACATCATTAATACTAAGATTCTAATAATGGCTTATTATCAGAATAATAATTCCATTAGCAGCTTTTAATAGAATGGTACTAACTCTAAGTATGTTTCTTATATAAATTATTCCAAAACAACTGCCACTTTCATATCATCACTGTCTCAGAACAGAGCAAATCATAATCTCAGCTCAACTTCTGAATGTATGTTATTTCCTGTGGCAACTTCATTGTATCTGACTAACCAAAGGTATTAGACATGAAGATTTCCTCAGAGATCATTCATTCCATCTTCCTCATTCTGTAGGGTAGAAAATGAAACATACAGAGAAGCCATACCAAATTATTACTTTGAAAAATACTCAAGCAAAAGCTATTTTTCTAATGTTAAAGGTATGCATGACCAAGTACAAATGACTTACAGTTCACAAGCACAAATTTTTAGTCACCTGTGGAATTGATAATACCAGAATCGATTCTTAACACAATCTAATCAGTGGTGATGAGATTAAAGGTGGTGTATCCTGGCTTGAAAAAAAATGTTGAACAAAAAATGTGGCATGCTGTAATAATTTTTCAAAACCTGCAGCATAAATTGGAAAGACCCAGATTCCCACACTGTTGCTGGCATTGGGAAGCTGTATAGTGTCAGTTATGTCACCTAGGCTGTCTGAGTGTCAGTCATACCACTATAATGGGGACACCAGCATCTTCTTTGGAGACTGATATGCAGATTCAATGGAACACTAGAAATAAAAATTCTGTCTAAAAGGCAAATTACTCTGCAAAGTTTGTATTAAATTAGTTCCTTGAAAAAATGTATCCAAAATTATTTTTTAATTGCCTGTAAATAAAATTGCTAGTGATGTTTTGAGATTGGCAGCCAATCAGGTATACATATGGATTAAAATGGCAAAAGAAAACAATGGGTGTCAGGGTTGTGGCTGCCAGCACAACAAGCAGATGTGCATTAGAGGAAATCACACATCGAAAAGAAAATGAGAATTAAATAGCAAGAGCACACATACTTGTTTATCATTACATCTAAAAGACATCTGCGTAAGTTCATAGAAACTTCAAATTATGAAAAAATCATGTGGACTGTGAAATGTCCTTTTACTAAAATAAACATTTCAACTAAAAGATCCCCAAAAAGCTTGAAGCATACTAATGTCTCTTTCTATACATTTATCTACTTATTTATTCCTTATAAGACAATTTTATATCATAGAGAATCTAATGGTGGATGATATTAATCATTCTTCACAGCAATATAAAACTAACAGGTACAAAGCAGATTTGGGGTCAGTATTCTCTCCACCCCAACATGCTGCCTGGCTCACTGTCAAGAGCTCCTCGAGGCATCTCCTTTGTGCACATTAATTCCGCTCGTCATTGCCTATTTCTGTTGTCATCTCTCATTGGTATTCACATACATACTTTTACAGGTATATTTTGATACATACATTTGTAAATATACACATTGACATTCTTTGATGCTTATCTACATAAGTGACACAATGCTGCCGATCACATGCAATTATTTTTCATTTAATATTATACCTGAAATGTAAATTTGTTTTACACATGTATACCTAGCTTCATTTCCTGTGACAAATGGATAGTATTCCATGGTAGATGTCTACTGTATTTTGCTTACCAATTTCCCCAATAATGGACATGTATAAGTACTTCTTTATAAAAAGTTTTCTAGAAATTCAAATGGTTAATCAAAATAATCAAAATTTATTAGAAATCTAAAAGTAGATTTTGTTTAAACTCACTATTTATGGATACGAAAATCAAGTAGAATTATTTAAGAGTTCATCAGAACTAGCAGAGTATAAAAACAGAAAAATGAAACAAGACAAAGTTTTCTCAAAAAAGCATAATGTACCTTCGAATCAAGAACTGATCTGCTGGACTCTGTGTTTGGTATATGCTTGCAATGGGGGAATCTCAACTGAACTTGAACTGTGGTTATGCAACAAGGTGGAGGAATCCACCATGGTGGGAGGGTTTGGGGAGGGGTGGGGAGAATCCAAGTACCTATGAAACTGTGTCACATAATACAATGTAATTAATGAATTAAAAAAAAAAGAACTGATCAAGTGCCGGGATTCCACATTCCAAAATTAGGTTCAGTTCTCCTGTAAGAAATCGGGCTTTTATTGTTAACCAACAATACAGGAATTGATCAATTGAGCTATTGGGAAAACCAAGGGCATTTGGGAGTACATTTGGCCCAGCTCTTAAAAAGCCCAAACCCTGTATTGCAGTAGCTAAGTTTGATTACAGGCTGTGGTATGTAACTTCAGCTAATGCATACCTGTATGGGAGACCAGGAAGAAGCTCCTGGCTCCTGGCTCCTGGCATTAGATCAGTTCAGTTCCAGCCATTGTGCCACTTAGTAAGTGAACCAATAAATACAAGATCTTTCTTTTTGTCTCTCCTTCTGTCTATAAATCTGCCTTTTTGATTAAAAAATCTTTAAGACAGATAGTCTGTATTCATAAAATAAACTGAAAGTATCACATTGGAAACAGCAAAAGAAAATAGGAGGAAAAAAGAGGGAGGGTAGAAGCATGAACGGGAAGTAGAGTGGGGTGAGAAGTTTTACTCTGCTCCTAAATCTGTAAGTATTCATTTATGAAGTGTGTTTACTTTATATCAATATGTTATTAAAAATAGAATCATGGATTCAATTAATGTCAAACACACTTAAAGAACAGCAAGAAATAATTTTCTTAGTAAATGGGGATATTGAGGTATCATAAAAATCATAGAAAAATGTTTTGTTCCAAGACACAGTATCAGTTAGTTGCAGTGTTCAGAGGAATACTCAATACAGCGTTCTTTCAGCTATATCACACAAAAACCCAAATTCTCATATATTGGAAGTTCATGTATGTGACATAACAAATCACAAAAAGACGATAAATTAGGGAAGCTACTCACTTTGAAATATAAAACTTTGCTTTAAAATATATCTCACAGCATGGTTCTTAAAATAGCAGCTCTCTCGGGCCGGCGTGATAGTGTAACAGTTGAAGTCCTCACCTTGAACGTGCCTGGATCCCCTATGGGCACCAGTTCTAATCCCCGTGGCCCTGCTTCCCATCCAGCTCCCTGCCTGTGGCCTGGGAAAGCAGTTGAGGACAGCCCAAGACTTTGGGACCCTGCACCCACGTGGGACATCCCTAATTAAGAGGCTCCTGGCATCGGATTGGCTCAGCTCCAGCCGTTGCTGCCACTTAGGGAGTGAACCATTGGACGGAAGATCTTCCTCTCTGTCTCTCCTCTCTGTATATCCACCTTTCCAATAAAAATAAAATAAATCTTTAGAAAAATAGCAGCTCTCTTCCTGCATTTGAAGTTGAACTTGAGACCCAATGAAAATGCAGTGTTCCTATAGTATCGGAGAGTCCTGGCCTTGCAAACCCTAAATAAAACCACTTAATTTGCACAAATAATCCTAGTCATGACTTCATAAGCATACAAATCAGAAACAATGTGAAGATGATAATTCATTTTTATAGATACAAAAATTGTGAAGTCAGAGGAACTTAGGAAAGAGTCCATTTGAGTTTGACTTAGTGAGTGGTTATTTCCTATTTTGTTAGGAACAGTCTTACCAGCTCAGTGATGTTTGTTGTTTTCATGGTCACACCATGTGTTACTCTGTCGAGAACAGCTGCTCCTTTATTTCTCCCTGATTAGACTGTAATTTCCTCAAGGTCAAGGACAAAGACCTTGGTGTCCTCATCTTTGCATGTCTACTGTTCAGCACAAGGTCTGACACAGAAAAGAATGCATGCAACGATGACTGAAGAGAAAGTAAGGGAGTCAAACATTGTGCACGTAGAAATCTCTAAGCAAATGAATACATGATAGTTTTGTAGCTAGAAATTTACAATAAAATAAACTAAATAGTTTATCAGATAAATTTCGAGGAGAATATCAGGGCACTGCAACAGAGGAAATAGCATATTTCAGATTTAAGAAGGAAGATGAGGAAGAATGTCAATAGAAAGAAATATTTGAACGAAGATTTGAGGAAGGTAAAAAAACTGCAAATTATTGCATATATATATAAACCCTTTCCAGTCAGAGGAAAATTCAAAGGCAAAGACTTTAATGAGAATACTTGCCTGTTTCAAAATCATCAAGGAGGCCTATGTGACTAGCAAGAGTAGGAGGAAATGTAGAAGGGAAGAAATGCAACTGGAGTAAAAATTATGAAGGAACTCAGTCCTATGGCCCTTCTTTATAAAGGAAACCACTGGGAGTTTCAAAACACGGAACTGATGTAATCTGACTCACATTTTTAAAAAATCCTTCTAGCTTGTGTAATTAGTAGATGGTACAGAGGGCAATGAATGAAGTAAGGAAAACAATCAAGAGAACATCTTTATTTAGATGGAAGAAAAGGGGGAAGCATTTTGGCATAGGTTAAGCTGCCACGCACAAAACCTATATCCCATATTGAAGTGATGGTTTTGAGTTCCAGATTCTCTCATTTTAATCCAGCTCCTTGATAATGTGTCAGGAAAGGCATGTGAAAAATGTACCTGATTCCCTGTCTTCAGCCTCACCTAGCCCTGGATCCTGAGATCATCTGGGAAGTGAACTAGGGATAGAGGACCTCCTTTTCTCTGTATATGCTGCAGTGCTATTCAAATAAAAAAACTTTTAAGAAGTAGATGGAAAAGGATGCTTGGTAGGAGCAGATACAGAGGACAGTGGTTAAATTCTAAATAATTTTGCATATGAAAGAGTGATTATGGAAGGATTTATGTTGTGTATCAGAGTTAAAGCCAACACAAAAACATATAGCCTACAAAAGTAGAAGGATGGAATTATCATTCATTGTAATGAAGCAGTCTAAGGAGGTAGAAGGTTGATTCTTTTTTTTGAGAGTGATACACTGAAGTCAAGAATTCATTGCATACATGTTGAACCTGAAATGTCTATCAGATATCCAGGAAATTCATAGGTAAGCAGCTGGAATTCATGGCAGGAATCCAAGCTGGAGTCATTATTTTATGTCCATCAGCATATTAGCAATGATCAAAAGCCAACTTATTTAATGAAATCATCTGTTATATGTGCAGTTCTTTCCATAAAATTATATGATGAAGTTCTAATCTCTAGGTCTTCAGAATATGACCTTAATTACAGAAAAGGCCTTTACAGGGGTAATAGAGTTAAAATGAGTTATTAGAATGAGTTATTAGATTGGTAAATTTGAGTGCACAGAGAGAGAGAGAATGCTTTGTACACATTAAGATGACCACCACTACATTAAGGAGTGACTTTTGGAATACACCCCGCCTCATTGCTCTGAGAAAAAAATCAAGAATGTAAAAACCATGACCCCAGACTTTCAGCCTCCAGAACTATGATGTTTTAATACAATAACCCTAAAAGATCAATTCATCAAACTAATAAGTGAGTGCAGTTGGAAAAATATGTCCAAAAGTGAGACCTACAGTAATTTCTAAAGTTCATATATAGAAAGTATCATCAGGAAAAGAGATTTGGATGAAGCAGCCAATGAGATAGGAAGAAAGAGACATGAAAAAGCAAGTCAGGGAATGCCTATAATGAATAGTGAGTAATCAGTTTCACCAATTACTACTTGCAAGTCAAGTAAGATGAGGACTGGTCACTGATCACTGGACTTAGCATATGTATCTCTACTCCCAAATCAAAGAAGGACCCACAATGAAGCTGTTAAATATACCTTGACAATTTGATATTAAATTTTCTTCCATTGCCTATACCTACAATGTCATGACACACGCAAACACCAAAAGGTTGAAGCTGAGACTGCAGCAGAAGGACTATACTACTGTAATATTACAGGGACAATGGGGGAGCGACGTGATAGGGAAGGAAGGAAAGGGATCAATGTGGAAAGCCCTATACCTACAAAGCTATGTAATGGGAAAAGAATGTAAAAGAAAAGAACTGAGTTCTGAAATAAAAGTTGACATGTTCAAAAATAAAATTACAGAGTGACAGCCTCATTAGAATGACTTCAAAAAGAGAAAGAGATGATGATTTAGAAATAGCAAATGCAGGGCCCAGTGTGATAGCGCAGTGGTTTAAGTCCTCGTCTTGTATGCGCTGGGATACCATATGGGCGCCGGTTCTAATCCCGGCAGCTCCCCTTCCCATCCAGCTCTCTGCTTGTGGCCTGGGAAAGCAGTCGAGGACAGTCCAAGACTTTGTGACCCTGCACCTGTGTGGGATACCTGGAAGAGGCTCCTGGCTCCCGGCTTTGGATTGGCTCAGCTCCAGCCATTGCGGTCACTTGAGGAGTGAACCATCGGACAGAAGATCTTCCTTTCTGTCTCTTCTCCTCTCTGTATATCTGCCTTTTCAATAAAAATAAATATTTTTTTTATTACCTTGGAAGGATTTTCTTTTCTTTTTTTTGTTTTTTGAATTTTGAATTATGTGGTACATTTTGTATAAGCTGGGATTCCCCCCTGAACACCCACCCCCGTCATATTTCCCATTTTGTTACAATAGTGTAGTCATTCATAAGGAATCATAATTCTATCAGTCTCTTATTTAAGTGCACCCCGACAATGTTGGTACAGACAATGTCAGACGGTTCAGCATCCCATTGTCTATACATGACTATACATTCCCAAAAGTTTCATTGGGAATCCATCTTTCATCTAGATGCAAGGATGCATGTTCAATTGTACCCCCACATCTGTAAATTATTGACCCCAGTACTCCATCACTATACATTACCATAAGTGAGAAGCTATGAAACAAGGTCAACAACCGGTATGAGTTAGAACAGCCACATCATCAGCAACAACAACATCAACAACAAATTACAGCGCCATGAAAAACACATCACTGAGTAACAGATGAGTGACAGAAAGGAAACACAGAAGTCTCTTGGGAAAAATGATGCCATCGTATAATTCATGAGCACATGATGAATTCGACTAGAGAAAAGAGATTATTTGGAATGAACCAAACTGAAATAAAAACATCAAAACACATGGGATACAGCCAAAAAAGCAAACAATCAATCAAAAACCAGTATGGATTGGACTATTGGAATTATACTTTCCATGTTGGCTTCCTTATATAAGAGAGAATATATGGTATTTGTTCTTTTGTGATTGGCTCATTTCACTGAGCATAATGGTCTCTAGTTGGGACCACCTGGTTCTAAATAGAATAATTTCATTCTTCTTAATAGCTGAATAATATTCCATGGAGTAGATGTACCACAGTTTCTTTAACCACTCTTCCTTGGATGCATATCTGGATTGTTTCCATGTCTTTACTATTATAGATTGTGCTGCTGTAAATATAGGATTACAGATCCCCTTCTCACATGCAGATTTTACTTCTTTTAGGTATATTCCTAGGAGTGGGATAACTGGTCATATGGCAGGTTTATTTGCAATTTTCCAAGCACTCTCCATATGGATTTCCACAGTGCTTGTACTAGCCTACATTCCCACCAGCAGTGAAGGACGGTGCCTTTCTCCCCACACGCATGCCAGCAGGTGTTGTTACTTGAGTTCCGAATGTAGATCAATCTCACTGGAGTTAGGTGGTACCTCAACGTGGTTTTCACTTGTATCTCTCTTATGGCTAGGGAGCCTGAGCATCTTTTCATATGTCAGTGAGCCATTTGAACCTGTTCTTTTGAGAAATGTCTGTTCATTTCTTTTGCCCATTTTGTTACAGGTTTTTTTTTTTTTTTTCTGTCCCTGGGTTTCTGAAGCTCTTTGTAGATCCTGGATATTAGTCCCCTATCACTTATGTAGCATGCAAAAACTTTCTCCCATTCTGTTGGTTGCTGCTTTTTTATTATTAATTATTTTGCATTATGTGACAGTTTCATAGGCTCTGGGAATCCCCCCACCCCTACCCCTCCCCTTGCTCCTCCCCCCGGTGGATTCCTCCACCTTGATGCAGTATTACAGTTCAAATTCAATCAAGATTCTTTCCTTGCAAACATATACCAAGCATAGAGTCCAGCTACTTATTGTCCAGATGGGTTGAACAGTTTCTTGGGGAGACCATTTCTGGTCTGAAGTTAGAGCTGGTAGAATATCATCCCAGTCAATGAAGAGTCCCAATATAACATCAACAGCAATTTGCAATATTATGGAATCGACATGGTTTTGAGTAACCAGTATGTTAAAAAAAAAAAAAAAAGCAGTCCTAACCACAACCTATGATTAGCTCATTGACATTTCAATTTTAGTTTGTATACAGGACCGGCTGCTATATACCTTAAAATGGCTATAAGGTACCATTCAGCTGTCTCGTGTCTATTTCATTTTAGAATTTAGCCATTTGTTGTGTTGAAGTATAATTTTGCTGATCTTTGCAGATTTTAGGATAATCTAGACTGGCTTGTAACTCTAACAAGATATTAGTCGACATTTAAGGTGCAGAACATTTTTTTTGGGGGGGGGTGCAGGAAAATCCTCAACACCATGGTGAGGAGTAACTAATCTTTGTGTCCCACCCAGCGAGGCATGAGCCAATCCACGCCAGCTCTTTCCTGTCAGATTTCAAGCTCTACTTTCTGTTGTTTGTCTATTTATTTTAGGTTATTTTTTTAGTTTGTATGATTGTTTGTTTGCTGTGAGGAGTTTTCGAAGCAATCCCGATGGTCATTGCGAGGGAGTGCAGGGGTCCAGAGGTGCAGCCAGGCTCGGACCAGAGAAAGCTCTCCTCCCTGATCCCAAAGGACATTTATTGTTCTTCGCTAATTGTTTCCTTTGCTGTACAGAAACTTTTTAGTTTGATATAGTCCCATTTGTTCATTTTGGATTTGAGGGCCTTTGCTTTTGGCGTCTTTTCTAAGAAGTCTTTCCCTGTTCCTATATCTTGGAGTGTGCTTCCTATGTTTTCATTTAATAGTTTGATGGTTTCTGGGTGTATATTTATGTCCTTGATCCATTTAGAGCTGATTTTTGTATAATGCGACAGGTGCGGGTCTTTATTCTACAAGCTGCTATCCAGTTGTCCCAACAGCTTTTATTGAATAGACCAGGTTTTTTACCTGGATTATTTTCTGTTTTCTTGTCAAAGATTAGTTGACTATACATGTGTGGATTCCCTTCTGGTATTTCTATTCTGTTCCACTGATCTTCTTCTCTGTTTCTGTACCAGTATCATACTGTTTTGATAACCACTGCTCTATAGTATTTCTTGAGGTCTGGAATTGTGATTCCTCCAGCTTGATTTCTATTTTTCAGGATAGCTTTAGCTATTCGTGGTCTTTTGTGATTCCAGATGAACTTCTGTATCATCTTTTCTATTTCTGACAAGAATGTTGTTGTGATTTTGATTGGGATTGCATTGAATCTGTATGTTGCTTTTGGTAATATGGTCATTTTGATAATTTGATCCTGCCAATCCAAGACCATGGTAATGTTCTCCGTTTTTCAAGGTCTTCTTCTATTTCCTTTTTAAGTGATTTATAGTTTTCATCATAGAGGTCTTTCACATCTTTAGTTAGCTTAATTCCTAAGTATTCAAGATTCCTTTCCTCTATTTTAAAGGGAACTGTACTTACAATTTCTTTCTCAGCCATGGAATTATTTGCGTACACTAGTGCTATCGATTTGTGTTCATTAATTTTGTATCCTGCTACTCTGTCAAAGTCTCTTATGAGTTCCAATAGTCTCTTGCCTGAGTCTTTTGGTTCTCCTATGTAGAGAATCATGTCATCTGAGAATAGCGATAATTTCAATTCCTCAATTCCAATTTGTATGCCTTTAATTGCTTTTTCTTGCCTAATAGCTCTGGCAAGGACTTCCAAAACTATATTGAAGAGTAGTGGTGACAGTGGACATCCCTGTCTAGTTCCAGATTTTAGCGGGAAGGCTTCCAATCTTTCCCCATTTAGTATGATGCTGGCATTGGGTCTTTCATAAATTGCTTTGATTGTGTTGTAGCATGTTCTTTCTATGCCTATCTTGTTTAGGGTTTTTAGCATGAAGTGGTGTTGGATTTTATCAAATGCCTTCTCTGCATCTATTATTTTCAAGGGGCTTTCTGAAAAAGAGCAAAGGTACTATATGGACGTGTAAAGCGTTGTAGAGAGTGTTCCATTACTAAAATGGAATAATTTACAACGTGTTTACAGTAAAAATGATCTTTTCTACAAAATTGAAGAGGAATGATTAGTTGAAATTGGTTGTGATCCAATATAAACAAAAGAGCCAAGTAAAGCACAGGACAGTATAGTATGGCATAGTATATGGTTGTTGTGATTAAAAAAAAAAGATTGATGGGGCCTAGTGGTCTACCTTCAAAATTTATAGGTAAAGGAAAATGAGGAAGAAAAGGCCATAGCTACAATATTGAATAAATTTCACTGTACTCCATATCAAGGTAACATTGACAGAGTAAAATACAGTAATGTCACATGAAGTTAGATTTTCAAAGCACCAGTACTTTCCTCTCTGCAATATCCTAAGTCTACACCTTAATACTTCAATCATGTTAATCTAACCTACTTGTTCATCGAACACATCTCATACTTGAGAAACTCTGGTAGAATGTTTTGATCATTGTTTTCAAAACTAACAGAGTTCAAGAATCTGATTTCAAATATTACATAGCTGTAGCTAATTATTTTTCACCTTTATAATTTAATTCTATATTGTTTATTTATAAAAATAAGAAAAAATTCACTTATAGAGTACCATGTAATGCCTCATGACATGTATACTTTGTACCCTACCCAATTAAGGTAAATATATTTAATCTTTCAATAATTTAACAATTCCTTATTGAGAAAGCATCAAATATTCTCTCATTATTTTTTAAAAATAGCAAAATATTTCTAGAGTTACTCTACTGCAATATAAGCAAGAAAAAAATTCTTACTCCTAAGTATCTACAGCCCAGTACCAATTATAAAATCCAGCATTCAATTCCACACACAAAGAGTTAAGTTTACAGTATGCAGATCAGCAACAGAATATGCCCTCAATTACTTTGATAAAATGAAAATGTCCTCTTCTGGAAGAATTAAAGACTGATCCTCAGAATTTGCATCAGAATTTTTCAGTTTATCAATCTCTTATTTTAAATGTTATAAATTTCATTTATTTTAAAGGTGTCTTAAATGATGCTTAGTTAAAGCAAGGTTTGATAATCACAGGCAAGTGTTGCAGTACAATGGGCAAAGCAATACCAGAACTGCTTATTGGATGGTAGGCCAGCTCTAGTGCTAGCTATTCCACTTACAGTGCAGCTTCATGTTGATGATCCTGAGAAAGCAGTAGTGAATTTTCAAGTATTTGGCTTGATGCCACTCATGTACAGCAATGGGATTTATTTCTGACCTCTGGCTTCAATCTGGTTAAGCCCCAGGCCATTGTGAGCTTTTGGGGCATGAATTGGCACATAAAAGATTAAATCTCTTCCTCTTGTTCTTAAAAATACACTAAAGTTACTTGAAAAACAATGTCTTAGGAAGATTAGTCACTCTTCACCGTGGTGTTGGGGACTTTCCTGCACACCCCCCCCCAAAAAAATGTTCTGCACCTTAATTGTTGACAAATGTCTTGTTAGAGTTACAAGCCAGTCTAGATTATCCTAAAATCTGCCAAGATCAGTAAAATTATACTTCAACACAACAAATGGCTAAATACTAAAATGAAATAGACACGAGACAGCTGAATGGTGCCTTATAGTCATTTTAAGGTATATAGCAGCCGGTCCTGTATACAAACTAAAATTGAAATGTCAATGAGCTAATCATAGGTTGTGGTTAAGAACTTGTTTTTTGTTTTTTTTTTTTAACATACTGGTTACGCAAAACCATGTCAATTCCATAATGTTACAAATTGCTGTTAATGTTATATTGGGACTCTTAATTGACTGGGATGATATTCTACCAGCTCTAACTTCAGACCAGAAATGGTCTCCCCAAGAAACTGTTCAACCCATCTGGACAATAAGTAGCTGGACTCTATGCTTGGTATATGTTTGCAAGGAAAGAATCTTGATTGAATTTGAACTGTAATACTACATCAAGGTGGAGGAATCCACCAGGGGGGAGGGGAGGGGGAGGGGCGTGGGGGGATTCCCAGAGCCTATGAAACTGTCACATAATGCATAATAATTAATAAAAAAAAGAAAATATACTAAAGCCACAGTCAAAAAAAAAGAAAAAGAAAAACAATGTCTTAGATTATACAGTGAAAAATATATGATTGATGGATATATAGGTAAACATGTATATGCATATATTCTTCTAGAGGAACTGTACAAGAGAATCTTTCACACCAGGAAGGGAAGATAACAGTGCGGTGCACATCTCTACTGCTGAAAATAGATGGACTCCCAATGAAACTGCTAAATAGATTCTGACAATAGGGTGCTAGATTGTCTGCCATTGTCTGTACCTACAACGCCATGAAACACTTAGGTAGCAGAATGATGGACTTGTTACTGTGTTGAAGGACTAAACCATTGTAATAATATAGAGGAAAACAGTGGGGGGGAGGACAAAGGGAAGGATTAAAGGGGAAATACCTAACCTATGGAACTGTATCATAAAAATACAAATTAAAAAATAAATAAATAATAAGCAAAATACTACCCCCAAAATTATGCAATGAGCCATACCATGGAATCTTGAAGTTTTTCAGTATGGCTGGAGGGATTCAGAACCAAGAGAAAAGAACTTCAGTAAGCAGAAACTAATTTGCAATATTAAACACAGTATTTTTTAGGTGCTGGAGAGCCATTGAAGTTTTCTTTTTTCTTTTGAACTTCCTCAGCTAAGTGGCTTTATATACGCCCTAGAATGTAAGATACACACGGGTAGAAATGAAGCTTTATTTCTATCATTGCATTTAACCTGGTGTCCATATGTAATTTGTGTTTAATGTCTATTGCACTAAACTGAAGGTTCACACCAATTAAAAAAAAGGCTAGATTAATGAAAAATGTTATACATCACAAATCAGTTATCCGTTTAGGAAAAAAAAAACATGGAAGAGTCCCTGTTTCATAAGTGGTTTTAAATCATCTAAGTAAAGCAACATTCAAAACCAGGTAATGTGGGCAATTGCCCTGGGCTCTCCACCTGCTACCTTGTTCAGAGCGTACCTGCCCTGGCCTAAGGTACAACTTCCAACCCTGTAACAGGAACTTGACATGTGACATGATTCAAAGTCAAAAGGATTAGGCATGGCTTCTTTTTCCTTTTCTTTTCTGTTTCCTCTTTTTTATTACAGAAAACAGAAAGAAGGAAGAGGGTGGGAGACATGGGCAGCAGGGAGAATAGCGTGGCAAGTATATGCTTCTAAATCTGCATGGTAAAGTTACATGAAATTGTTCACCTTGCATAAATAAGTTATTAAGCCACCACTTGGGACACCAACATCCCATGGTGAAGTCCCTTGGTTCAGGTCCAAGCTCTGGTTTCCATTTCACTTTCATGCTTATTTATACCCTGATGGGTCAAGTGGTTGAGTCCCTGCTCACCACACTGTACACTTGGGATGAGTTCCAGGTTCATGATTTTGAGCTCACCTAGCCCTGGCTGTTGTGGGCATTTGAGGAAAAAAAAGCAGAATATAGAAGACGCTTTCCAATCCTACCTGGTCAGTTTGGCATTCAGATGAGTAAGATAAACAAATTAAAAAAAATAAGTGCTTGAAAAATGATAGTTTTCAAATACCATACATATATTTTCAATATTTTTTAAATTACTATGTTCCAAAAGGCATTATTTATGTGTAAGCAGTTTCATAAAGGTTAAAACAAAAGAAACAACAAGCATACACCATATAAATTCCAACATAATAAATTAGGGTTGACAAGACAAAATTCAGACAAACAATACTCAAATCAAATGCATTACACTGGGAAAGAATCATACTTTAGTGGCAAAAAGAACAATCACAAAATGTAAAGAAACTGAAACAGCAGGAAAACATGTCAATCATGTCCAAAGAGTTGGAACCCTGCACCCAGAAGAAGGTCCTAGATCCCTGTAAATCTGACTTTCCAATAACAATAAAATAAATCTTTACAACAAAACAAAACAAAAAACAGGGCCCAGCACAGAGGCCTAGCGGCTAAAGTAATTACCTTATACTCAACAGGATCCCATATGGGTGGCAGTTCTAACCATGGCAACCCTGCTTCCCATCCAGCTCCCTGCCTGTGGCCTGGGAAAGCAGTGGAGGATAGCCCAAAGCCTTGGGACCCTGCACATGCGTGGGAGACCTCCGGGCTCCTGGCTTCAGATCCGCACAGCTTCAAGCATTGTGGCCGCTTGGGGAGTGAGTGACTCAATGCATGGAAGATCTTCCTCTCTGTCTCGCCTCCTCTGTCTATCTGACTTTCCAATAAGAATAAAATGAATCTTAAAAAGAAATGAACATTCCCTCAGCCCTTACTTTACACCATTTTTTTCTAAAATATACATTATCTGACATACAAGGGTATTCCAACAAGTTCATGAAAAATGGAATTAAATGGTGTTTATTTGGGTCCAAAATTTTTGGAAACCATGCATAATTTTTACTGTGCACATTTTCTATAAACTTTTTGAAGACATCTCACAGATTAGCTTTTTATATAATTATCATTTCCTTAAGTATTCATGTGGAATTAGAGCAGAAGCTTACTTTGGCACAATATAATTTTGGAATTTATACACAGCTTTTTTTTTCATAATATACATTTTCCATGGACTTTTTTAGAGATTTTTCTGATATTTTTCTAAATTAGCCATTTTGTCTCACTAGAATGTCAACTCCATAGGACATTATGTCTACCACTACATATTCTAGCTCACAAAATAATCGGAAACGTAGTACATTCTCAATTAGTACATATTGAAAAAAATAATTCATATCAGTGTCTTGAAAATATGCATGCCATTTCAGCCACTAATTTTTTATAAGATTTACTGTTTTATTTATTTAAAAGGCAGAGTTACAGAGAGAGATGGAAAGAGAGAGAAAGAAAGAGAATCTTCCATTTACAGGTTCAAATCCCAAATGGCTACAAAGACCAGCCCTGGCCAAAGGTATCACATCTGGGTACAGAGGTTCAAGCAGCTGGGGCATCTTCAGTGCTCTACTCCCATCAGCAGGGAGCTGGATGTAAAACAGGAGACCCAGGTCTCGAACTAGCACCCATGTAAAATACTGTGGTTGCAAGTAGAAGGTTAAGCTGCACTGCAACCTCCACTGCTACCTGCACTGCTACAATCTGCTTATGCTTTTGCTAGGAATCTATTGTCCAGCAAATCAAATGTCAATGTGTGCCACTGAAGATTTTCCCTCAAAACATTACCTATAGAAGTAACAATTTAGAAACAGTGTTCATATTTTGATGCTTACAGGAAGAGTTAAAATGTTACAGAAATTTAAAATACAATACCAGGCAATTCTTTACAATTATGTCGTTAAAGGATTATATTAATGACAAAAGAGAAATATTCACAGTGGGATATTTTATTAGTGAATTATAACCCTGAATACCTGTGGTGTGATTTTTGCATATTTGCAAACCTAAAAAAGATCCAATGTTTTAATGTACAAGTTAATGCTAATTACAGACATAATTATATCTTTGTGTGTATACACATATAGTTTTGTGTATGTGTGCATATATATAGAGAAAATAGTAATTAGAGCACTTACAATATTCATAATTATTATTTTGAATAATATTATGTGAGCAGTAGGTGATTTTCACGTTGTGGACCTTTTTCTGTACTTCTGATTTCTTTATGAAGGAATTATTTGAAAACAATATAATGTTATTAAAAGCATAAAAATGACATTCTTTTAAAAGTAATATAGTTCTGATGGCTTCTATAGGATAAAATGGCAAAAACACATCTATGAAAATGTGCAAACAGACCTGGGACATCACAAACTGAGGATTTTAATGGCTTGTTTCACTTAGGTTCATGTCAAGTAGTTCCTACAAAAACATAGATAACATTTCATGTCCTTCTTATGGTCTGGTTTATTATTAGGAAAATGGCTTGTCTTTGTATATTTTCAGGTCGCGGAAATCATATCCAACTTGTGGGAAAAAAAGAAGCAGTGGCACAAAATATATGTGACTTATGAATAATTGCATTGAAACACACGCACAAGTCAACATGAAACAGATAAATTCTGGCCCAGATAATTCCTTTGATGTTATATTTGCTGAGGGATATTTGCCCTAATAGCTAAGAGAAGATGTACTCAGAAAAAAAAAATAAATGAGTAATAAGTGTACCTGTTCCAGGAAGGCTTTAGCATAACGAACAATCTTTGTTCTTATTTAAAACCATAACGTTCTGACTATAAACCCTGACCCCATCCAAGAGCAGTAGACATTCCAGCACGTTCACAGAAGGCATCGCAGTGCCTCAAGAGGAAATTAACATAGCAAAGAAAAATACATGACTGTATGCACTTGGAATTGAGACTAGAAATGAGCAAGGATAGAGTACTAGAAATGCCACTATCAAAGTCTGTGAAATGGGGATTAGAGACTTGTACACTTGAAGGACATAAAGCTGTACCAAAATCAATGCTATCCTGGGTCACTGGACCTGGATAGGAAACACCGATTCTATGGGTCAGGGACAGGATCAGGTAGGAACACAATCCTAACTGAGTGAGTGGTGCAGTCAGGGCTAAACAAAGATCACAATTGCATTTGATCATATGCCTTAAACATAGGTTGGTTCTTAACAATGCAAACCAAAATGATGAGAACAATGCACTTAGTGCTTATCACAAGGAAAGAATTCTGCTAGATATTTCTTACATTTATCAGTTCTTTTTAGCTTTTTTTTTAATCCGCAGAATATTCCACTTAAAGTATACTCCTCTTAGGTAATAACATTGTCATCCACTCCCCTGGGACATCAACTGAACATCCTCAGCTACTGTAGCAGTCTCTGTCCTGGGCCCTCGCAGGGCTATCCTGATGAAAAAACACATGGACTCAGAGCCCTGCCTAATTGAGCCTCCAATAGGAGCCTCTCTGCTGTACCCACACATACAATTGTTCCTCACAGTTGCCATTCCTGGAACCTCCAAGATGTTGTTTCCTGCACAAGTGTTTAAACATTCCACTCAGAATGTGTTCAGATTCATGTACACCTTCCGACAATTTTGCTCTGAATTTCTACATATGGGAATATTGGGTGGCAATCTGTTTGAAAACAGGGGCACTAGCTTGTAACATCGTTTGCATAGAATGGCATGAAAGAATGAAAAGTTGGTAAGATTCCAAATCAAAGATTATATGAAAAGTGTGCAGGGAGTATGAGTAAATACATTTTCAAAAGGCCATCATGGGATCTGCGTATTAATCAACTTTGTTGCTGTAAAAATATACCTGTTGTAGCTAACTTATAAAGAGCAGTTTATTTAGCGAAAGACCTGCAGAAGAAGGATCTCAAAGCGAGCCAGAGAGCAGAAAGGGCAGGTAGAATAAAGCTCGGGCTGTCATTACATCCTTGTCACACGAACTACCTTCCAAGGGCATATTATCCTATAAAAAGCGTCCATTAGGCCCACATACTTCAGTTTTTGCCAGTTCCCTATAGCCATGAAGACCAACAATTTAACACACGGGCTTTTTTTTGAGGGGGGAGTGGGAAGCGGGGCAGCGATTTCCTTTCAGCTTCTATGGCTTATATGTTGAATGTCCCACCCTGCCCTGAATTTATGGTACACATGCAAATTCTCATTTTCAAGTCTATTTCTCTTTTCAAGTTTGTTTGCGACGGATGCCATAGGCATAATACACACTTCCCCTTTATAATTTTGCTTGATTGGAATGCTCCTCCTAATGTGTTAGGCTGTCTCTACAACATTAATCTCATATCATTTGCAAATTTTTATTGCAGTTATTTACTTAGAAAACACATAAGCACATGTGCAATGAGACTTAAGCAATTGTGGCTAGTTTTCACTTCTAGCATTCCGTTCAGTTTTCTTAGTACCTAACAAGGAAATAATTGTCTAAATGATTAAATCACTTCATGCTATTTGCAGTGCATTGACTCAAAAACAAAATTAATAAAACTTACGCATTCAGTTCTGAAACTAAAAAACAGACTCTATAAAATTTGTTATAGAGACAACCATGGTCTCCAACACCCAAAGAAATAAAAATACCTTCCAGCTTGAGAAAATTCAAGAGGAAGATGAGTTTTCATATATGATAATGTTAAGAGATGCTTTCATATTCAAATCCAACCAACAGCAGATGGCATCCGGTACATGAAAATGCCCTCTCACTCCGTAAAGCCGTCTGCTGGACTTATACACCTCAGGCACACTTGTGCATATGGTCAGACAGTCACTTCGAAAACCCCTCACAGCAAACAAACAATCATACAAACTAAAAAAAAAACTAAAATAAATAGACAAACAACAGAAAGTAGAGCTTGAAATCTGACAGGAAAGAGCTGGCGTGGATTGGCTCATGCCTCGCTGGGTGGGACACAAAGATTAGTTACTCCTCACCATGGTGTTGAGGATTTCCCTGCACACCCCCCCAAAAAAAATGTGTTCTGCACCTTAAATGTCGACAAATGTCTTGTTAGAGTTACAAGCCAGTCTAGATTATCCTAAAATCTGCCAAGATCAGCAAAATTATACTTCAACACAACAAATGGCTAAATACGAAAATGAAATAGACACGAGACAGCTGAATGGTACCCTATAGCCTTTTCAAGGTATATAGCAGCCGGTCCTGAATATAAACTAAAATTGAAATGTCAATGAGCTAATCATAGGTTGTGGTTAGGACTGCTTTTTTTTTTTTTTTTTTAACATACTGGTTACTCAAAACCATGTCAATTCCATAATATTGTTGCAAATTGCTGTTGATGTTATATTGGGACTCTTAATTGACTGGGATGATATTCTACCAGCTCTAACTTCGGACCAGAAATGCTCTTCCCAAGAAACTGTTCAACCCATCTGGACAATAAGTAGCTGGACTCTATGCTTGGTATATGTTTGCAAGGAAAGAATCTTGATTGAACTTGAACTGTAATACTGCATCAAGGTGGAGGAATCCACCAGGGGGGAGGGGAGGGGGAGGGGCGTGGGGGGATTCCCAGAGCCTATGAAACTGTCACATAATGCAAAATAATTAATAAAAAAAAATATCAACACAATTGCGGCCTGGTACGGTGGCCTAGCGGTTAAAGTCCTTGCGTTGAAAGCACCGGGATCTCATATGGGCACCGGTTCTAATCCCAGCGGCCCGCTTCCCATCCAGCTCCCTGCTTGTGGCATGGGAAGGCAGTCGAGGACAGCCCAAAGCTTTGTGACCCTGCACCCACATAGGAAACCTGGAAGAAGTTCCTGGCTCCTGGCTTCGGATCTGTGCAGATCGGCCATTATGCTCACTTGGGGAGTGAATCATCAGACGGATGATCTTCCTCTCTGTCTCTCCTCCTCTCTGTATATCTGACTTTGTAATAAAAATAAATAAATCTGAAAAAATATCAACGCCATTGCACATAGATATGCCAAGTAACTTAGGAGACTTGTTAATAGACACTTAAAAATGACAAATTCTATCAATAGAAAAATCCCCTGGAATCCAGTCTTGTGGCCTTAAAGAAGGACTTCACTGAGCGTTAAGTGATTTTAAAGATTTAATTGTATGTACTTATGGTTTACAGCATGAAAATTGAATACATGTATATAATGTATAATGATTACATCAAGGAAGTAAACATTTTTGTAAATCTTTATTATTTTATTTATTTGAAAGGCAGAGTTACAGAGACAAACAGGAAGAGAGAAAGAAAAAGAGAAAGATAAAGAGCAAAAGAGAGAGAGGCCTTCCATTCACTGATTCACTCCATAAATGGTCACAATGGGCCAGTTTGGGTTAGGCCGAAGATGGGATCCCAGAGCTTCTTCCAGGTGTGCCACATGGAACAGGGACTCAAGCACTTGGTTCATCCTCCAGTGCTTTCCCAGGCACAGTAGCAGGGAGCTGGAACAGAAGTGGAGCATCTGGGAATCAAATCTGTGTCCGTATGAAATGCTGGCACTGCAGGTTTAACCTGCTTTGCTGAAACACTAGCACCAGTAATATATATATATATATATATATATATATATATATATATATATATATACTTTTATAATAAATGTATATAAAATATTTGTACATAAATATATTATATTTGTTTATATACAAATTATAAAATATAAATAATACATATATATTTTTGCCACTGCCAATAACTAGGTCCATCCTTTTGAGAAAGTTGTGTTTCTGTAAAAAAGCTGTATTGGATGAGATGAACAACTTCCCAATTTCCAAAAGCCATTGAAAATGTTAAAGTACAAGCAGAATATTATGAAAACTAATGTGTGAGGTTAAACACATACAAGGAAGAGGCAGGTACTTGGCACTGTGGTTGAGGCACCAGTGGGGACACCTCCAGCCCATTTCAGAATGACTGAGTTCAAGTTTAAGATTTGCTTCAGGATCCATCTTCCTGCTAATACATACCCTCAGCCGCTACAGACGCTGCCTCAGGGGCCTGAGTCCCTGCAATGCCCATGGCTGCCGGCACTAAGTTTCTGGTCCCTGTGCTTGTCCTCACTGAGCCCTGTCAGTGGCTACTTTTTAGGGAGTGAACCAGAAAGTGGACTGTCTCTGTTTTTCAAATAAATTATTTAATTTTAATAAAAAGACACACACGAGCAAATGCTCTGGGTGAAGCATTGTGGTAGCCCAGACACCTGGGAAGTTAGTCCTAGAAGCTCTTTTGAGAGGCTCGTGAAACTTCCGTCACTTTTGCTGCTTCTCTTGCTACCATGGCACCCTTTATAACAGCTTGTGGAGAAAGAGGATAAATATCACTATGTCCCTAGAATTGAATCTATGAACCATACTGGATCTGCAAAAATAAACTAATTAAAGTTAAAAATATATTAAAATAACAAAAATGAAAAATATTTTTTTGAAAAAATCAACAAATGTAAATAATTAAGAAAAGAAACAGCACAATTCACAAGAGTTAGGACATGGAACCAACCCAGATGCCTGTCACTAGCTGAATGGATTAACAAATGGCACCTTTATTCATGGAATTCTATTTAGCCATAAAAAGAATTAAATCTAACAGTTACAGAGTGGAGCCACCTGGAAACCACTATGCTTAGTGAATTAAACCATTCCCAAAAGACAAATATCATAATGATATGTATGCTCTGATATTCCACAACTAATACACAAAGTGTGTACACACACATACCGAACTTTAAGCTCTACTAGAGAGTTTAGCATACTGGGAAATAATGAATGAAAATGCCATGCATTTTTACTTCTGAATAATAGTAAGATTCCAGTTATTATATTTAGTTATACTTATGTGTTACATTACTTTATCTTTACCCTTTTTCTATACTTTTCATGCCATGATACATTTATATATTAGAAAGTGAAGCCTGTAATGGTAAAATGAATAATTACATCATTGTAATAACTGGGATAAGTAATAGGAGGTGAAATAGGGATGGGGGTAAGTAAAGAAAATCCCCTATGCTTATAAATCTGCATAATGAGGAGGAAACATCTTAAAAAAAACAGCAGGTTCTCAAGTTCAAACACAATTGCACCATCTACTAGGAGGTGGGATTATGGATGCTGCCAATTTTCAGCAACTGCTTCAAGAATCAAAGTGAATGGGAAAGCTGGGATACTGGTTGAAGGGATGTTAACATCCAAATGAGCAGCAGTAAGATCACCATGACTTTAAGGCACTTTTTCCAAATGCTATTTGAAATATCTCACCAAAAATGTTTAAAAATGAAGCTACATGATTAGTTGCATGCAGCTGCTAAAAGCAGAGTTCTAATTATGATACTTTCAAATTAATCAGGACCAAGAAGGTGAGGAAGAAGATTAAAACTCATCTACATGGAGTGTTTTGTATGCATTCTTGAGTAAATTTTGCAAACTTGACTAGAGGTATATCCTTGCGTCACAGCAGAAAATTGGAAACCGTGACTGCTAATCATTTATTTAGAATGAAGTTTTGTTTTTGCCCAGTTCTTGCAATGATAATACTGAAACAGGAGGAGCAGGCAGGCTACTGTAAAGGACAATGACTTGGCACAGAGTAGGTAAATAAGGTAACCTTCAGTTAGCCTCTATTTTTGAATGGTTCAGAAATACAAGCAGAGCTGGAACTTCCTCGTGAGACTCTTGCGGGAAAATGGCATTGTCAGGAAGATGCAGCCTTCTGTGGCATTTGTCTTATTTTTTCATTTTTGATAGTAAGATATTGATGTATATCACAAATATCCATGCTAACCCTCTCTTCCATAGAAATACAATGCACTCTTTCAATATTGCTACAGGTTCTGCTGCCTTTCAGGAAAGTTTAGAGAGCATTCTGAATGTTCCAGGTTTAACTAAGTAAATGTGTGAAAAGCTAGATTTGCTAATAATTAATTCCTACAACCACTGCCCCTTTGGCCCCCAGTAGGGGATCTGGGAGAAAGCAGAGAGATTGCAGATGTAGCTCCCATGGAGGGGACACCTTCGGTGGACTCTGGAGGCTTTCAGGGAGGGAGTGTGGGGAGAAGGGATCCTGCAGATGGTTCAAGCTAAGGCAGTGGGACCTACCTGGGAGGGATCTGCGCTTCTGGCCCTTAGGCCATGACTGGATCTCCTGGCAGAGGTACAGTAAAGGAAGTGTGCTGGGAAGACAGGCAGAAGGTGAGGTCTTGCGCAGGGGTCCTGTGCAGATGTGAGGAGAGCCTTAAGCATGGCGGGAGCTGGCTACCCAGGTGCAGAGGCTGTCACAAGTGCTAAGTCCCTGGTACCTTATCATGACCTTGTGAAGCCCAGATGATTCTGCAGAACTGTCTGCCTCCATATCTAATTATGGTGTACAAAATTCATGTTTTGAAAATGTATCTTGCCTGGGTTGGCACTGTGGCATAGGTAAAGCCACCAAGCACAATACACCGCACCTGCTTTCCACATGCTTTGGGAAATGCAGAGACAGGGATTAATTAATTATTCAAGGCCTGACGTGGCTCCAGTTTCACATTGGGTGCTGCTTGAATTGAGCTCAACATGTTGAGGTTTACAATTGTATGTGTTTAAAGCCTCTAGCATTATCTATTTCTTTGCAATTGTCCTAAAGCAGAATTATTTGCAATTTTTTCCTGTACCCTCACAGGAGAGAGGGAATGGAGGCACCGGTTAGGTCTGCAGTAGTCTCTCACAATGCATGGTATTTTGTATCTCCTTGCAACTGCACATGCTGTTTCCATGACCTCAAACTCTTTCTCCAGGTTGACCATGCAAAATTGCAACTAACTCATCAAGACTCAGTGCAAGAGAAAGTTTCTCTTTCCACCTCCAACAGAACTGATTTCATCACCTTTCAGAACCCTACTTTTTTAGTAGTTACTGAAATGGTAGCGCTTGCTGTAACTCCAGTGTAAATTCTGGATTACCATAGCGAATTTGTTCTTAAAACTAAGGTTTGTATTTCACTTTTTTAGCTATTACCTTCCTTAAGAGTAAAAGTCAAGCAAAATGGTACCTTGACAGATTGGTAATTATCATTACCACCAACATTGATAATTGTTTATGATTTCCAGGGCAGTAATTTATACATTCTTAAAATATATGAGTGGGAACTTACATTGCTTCTACCATATGTCAGAAGAAAATTATATAAAGCTAGAAACATCCTTGTTAATGGTTTTCATAACATACCTACAGAAGTCTTTAGTAGATACTTTAATATAAAATGTGATCAAAATTCAATTAAAGGTTTTCAAAGGCATAGAAAAATCCACTGAGCTTCAATTTAATTCCAAGTTTTGAATCTTGCAGTATGAGTGAATCTTGGACCCATACATCAGAAGGAATTTGATCATGAAGACATCTGTGTCCACACCATATAATTTAAATTTTTTGAAAAAAAATGCACTGGCATCATTTCAATGTTTCAAGTAGTAATGTGAAAAAATTTCCTCTTTTAGGAATACTCCAGTTTTATTCCATTTTCATCTTATAGGGATCAGTTTAAATATCACTGTAAACTCATATTTGCCCTTTGTGTAAAGGGATCCTACTTTATCTCTCAATATTTATGATCTAAACTGCAGAAGAGTTGGGTATTGTCCATTGGATTTGCTTTTATGTTGGATCCTCAGAAATTCAGAGTGTTCCTGGCATGTATTGAGTGTTTAACGCATATGTGTTGTGTGATTGAAGAAATAGAAGTCTGATTAATTGAATTTCACAATCACCTTTGCAGTACGTCTTCTGTTCTTATTTCATTGGTGAAGCCACCACAAATGAATATTGTATGAGTATTGCCTTAGAAATGACAAGGAGTACAACATTTATTTTGTTCTAGAATGTTCTTTAGTGTTCATACAATTCTAATGTCTCCTCAAATATTCTTGTATCTCCAATGAGAGACCAGGGCTCCTGGGAAAATCAGGCCCTGTTATCTTGAAATTGAAGCAAAGGTGATGCTTTGAAGAACTTAATTTATATGTTAAAGTCATAGTCCGATCCAAATATAAGATGGATTCCATCTTTCCAATCAAAATTAAGTAAAATTAATTCTTTGGGTTATAAGGAACCATTGTCCATGGAAACTTACTTTGCTTCAGTTTTCTAAATTGGAAATTTTACTAGTCTGTCACACAATTGCATGAAATATATATCTCAATGCACACAATGAACTTAGCAGAACGCTTGTCACATGAAAAATGCTGTCAGCATTTGTTTTTACAATCATTGGTACAGGTAACATTTTAACCTACAGTAAAGGCACACGCAAGAAATGGCAATGCATCTATATATGGAGAGAGAGGGCTGAATGTTCATTTCATAAATCCACTGCACTTAAATGATAGGCTGTAAGTGCTGACCACAAAGGTCATAGATTGGGTATGTGCACTACCCAGATTCCCTGGAACTTCTCCTTCATTTTTCACTTCTCCCTAATAAATCACTCACCACTAATTACTTATAAACATTTTCTGCTATTTAGGTTTATATTTATTTAATATGCTCACAGTTTTCTTGACTAGTAAGGAGAGAAATTATTTTCTCATTATTATACCAGAGTGTCCTGAGCACAATGCCTGCACCTCTATTCAACTTCATTCAAAAGTGGTTTTGGTTGAGCAATTTTTTTTTCTTATATATCCATATTTTAGTTTTCTTACATACCTTATAAGTAAAGTTGGACTTTGGATACATAATTAGCATAGCATAAAAACAAAACTGGTTAGAGTACGTATTTGACACAGTGGTTAAGTGGTTGCCTCCAATGCCCACAACCCATAGCAGAGAGCTTGGATTTGATCCCAGTCTTCTGTGAATGTATACCCGGGAAGCTAACAGGCACAAGTGCTTGGTTCTGAATTGAATCCCAGTTCCCTGATTTTCCTGCCTCAGTACTGGCTGTGGGCATTTTGGGAGTGCAACAGCAGATGGAATATTTCCTTCTCATGGTTTATCTGCTATTAAAACAAATACATTTTTTACAACACAGAATACCAAGGCGAGGCTGCCTGTGCCAGATGAGACCTAACACCCAACCAGCACACGTGAGAATCAGGAAGGGAGGGGCAGAGCCTACACGGGAATAAGGGGTGGTTCCCTTGCTGGATAGCTACTCTCACTGGAGAGCATGAGCTGGGATGGGGATGTGCCAGACTAGGCAGGGCTGCAGCACCTGTGTGCCTCATGTGGACCAGATCAGGGAAGAGCCAGGATTGGCGGACTATTCCTACTAGTGCTAACAAAACTAGAGGGGGTGAGAGCTGTTGGGGTTTAACCATAGCAGAAGCTGGCACTGGGGCTAGTTCTGTCAAGTCAAACCACAGAACCACCTGGAGAGTGCATAATCCAGGAGTGGGACTGGGAGTGGCCTGGGAGGGAAATAGTGGGCTCCTCCCTCTTGGGTTAACACTCCCATGGGAGGGCACAATAATAACTAGGACAGGGGCTGGGATGGCTAGAAAGAGAGGCACTTAACAACATCCGTGAGGGCTGGACAGTTGAGCTGGTTGGATGGAACTAAGCTCCAATACGCTTCGACATTTACGAGAGCCAAATGGGATATGGGGCAGACTGAACTAGTCTGCCACACATACTGGCAAATCAAGGCAGGGGCGGGCCTGGGGGGGTTATTCTGGGTTGCTCCAACTAGGCTGCAGCTCCCACTGGTTTGTGTGATGGCCGAATATGTGATGAGCAGAACCAGGATGGACTGCAACACCCACTGGTTCCAGTGAAGTCGGGGCTGAAGACGGAACCAACCCAGCAATTGCAACCACCAGCTGATCGGGGCGATGGACTGTGCCAGGTCCTGTACTTGCTAGTACATATAGGAATATGGTCTGGGAACACCTCAAAGTTTCTTTGGGGATCCCCTCAACCGAAATGGCAGACTCAGAACCTTAACCAAGAAAAGACGGAAGACAGAACAGGTCAATCAACCACCACAGCTATTTGTTGGCAGCGAAACACTGGACAAAGTGAGACTCTATGATGGACTATGTCAATCAGTAGATTATTCAACAGCCTCATCGTGTCAGGAGTGGCGAGATTGGCAGCAATGCATAACTGGTGAATTACTGGGACCTGGGGTGTGTGGGAGACTGGGTGGGGCTTCTCCTCAATATTCCCTTTAGTTCTTGTAACTTTTTTACCCTAATTAAATAATAAAATAAATAAATAAATAAATAAATGGAATGAATAAAAAAGCATTTTAACTTATTTAAAAAGAAATAAAACTAATTAAATTATGATATTTAGCATAAAAGATGACCAAGCATGTGTTTGTGTTGTGTACATTCCACTCAGAGAAGTATACTATTATTTAATAAAATCTTCAATATTTGGTAGATTGGAGGTTCTGGGAATCTGGTTGGGACCAAAAACAAGGTACTCTCCTTTCATGAAAAAGGAGAAATATACAACAAATATACATATATCCTCAAACAGTGGTTGGTGTTGAGAAAAAGTCAGAAGATAACAGTTTGATTTAAACTTCACATTTTACATACAATAAACACAAAATAGATCATAGGCCTAATATGAAATGCAAAACTGTAAAACACCTAGAACAAATGTAGAAGAAAGCTCCTGAATACACCAAGAGTTCTTTCAGATACACCCAAATCATGACCTATAAAATGTTTTTAAAGTGCATAAGTTAGACTTTATCAAAGAATCCTACTAAATGCTTGTAAATTGAAGTTCTAGACTAGGAAATTTATTTGCATGCCTCACATATAATAGTGTACTGAAACACAGAAGAAATCTTAAAACTCAACAGAATAAAAAAAAACAGAAAATGGACAAAATAATGTAACAGGAATTTCACTTCAGAGGATAGAGAGATGGCAAACATACAAATGAAAAGGTTTCAATTTCATTGGGGAGGTGAACTCTAAAGTCACAATGAAATATTGTTATATAACTTAAAAATGGCTAAAATAATATATAATAATACCAAAGGCTGGTAATTCTGAGAAGAAATCAGGTTAGCATCACACAAATGGCATAAATATAGAAATGATACAGTTACTCCAGAAAATGGCTTAGCAGGCTCTTATATCATTATAGATGTGCTTACCATATTACCAGCAATTATATTTTTGGTGACCTACAAGGAGAAACAAAAACTCACGAAGCACGTGCAGTGATGTATCAAGTGGGATTCGATGCATCTGATGCCCGAGCGTGTGGGATTCGGTCCTGACTCCAACTCAGATCCAGCTTTCTGATAATGTGTACCTGGGAGGCAATATATAATGTTAAAAGTATCTGGGTCCTTGCTATCCAATTAGGGCAGGCCCAAATGGAGTTACTAGCTCATGGCTATGGCCTGGGGCAGCCCTAACTGTTGAGGGCATTTAGAAAAATGAACCAGAAGATGGAAGGTCAATTTCTCTCTCTCTCTCTCTCTCTCTCTCTCTCTCTCTCTCTTTCTCTCTCTCTCTTTCTCTCAATCTCTCCTGTGATTCTACCTTTCAAACTAGTAAAAAAAAAAAAAGCATGAAAAAATAAAACTCATGCTCACAAAAGTTGCTTAAAATTATTTGATTGATTTTTATTTTTAATAACCAAAACTTCGAAAAAAGCCCAGATGTCTATCAAACCATGAATGGCTAAACACTATGTTATATGTATGTATATATATATATATATATATATATATATATATATATATATATATATGAGAGAGAGGGAGATAAAGGTAGGTGTCTTTTTAAAGATTTTATTATTGTTGGAAAGCCGGATATACAGAGAGGAAAGAGACAGAGAGGAAGATCTTCCATCCGATGTTTCACTCCCCAAGTGAGCCACAAAGGACCGGTGCTGCACTGATCCGAAGCCGGGAACCAGGAACCTCTTCCGGGTCTCCCACGTGGGTGCAGGGTCCCAAAGCTTTGGGCCATCCTCTACTGCTTTCCCAGGCCACAAGCAGGGAGCTGGATGGGAAGTGGAGCTGCCGGGATTAGAACCGGCGCCCATATGGGATCCTGGGCGTTCAAGGTGAGGACTTTGGCCGCTAGGCCATGCCACCGGGCCCAAGGTAGGTGTCTTTAAACAAAATTTCCTCCATGGAGAAACATTCTAAATGCCAAAAGCAGTACATAACAGCATGACATAACAAGAAGAAATATAAAACCAAAAATGAGAAAACCTTGAATAATTGGTTAGCTTCTAAAATTTAGAGTTAGTATTCTCTGTATCCATGATCTTTCTTCCATTAGAAAAAGCTATGGCCACCATACATTACACTGAGCATACTTCCACTAGATAGAAGAATTTAATAGAAAAATTATGGAAATAGAACCTATAATAGGAGCTTGAGAAGGAGTGAGAAAAGAGAAAAACAAAGATTAAGGAGCACACAGTGTACAGTTGCCACTGAACACCTAGTCAACTAGATCCTGAGGTCAGATCTGTTCATGCTTCCCAGGCACTGAAAGCAAAAAGTTTCTTTCTGGCACATACAAATATTGTTGGACTTGTAAGTGAAAGTTTCCTGAACAGTTGATCACTTTTACAACATTTCTAACTTTGACAAAAAAAAATCCATATTATGGAGTATTAAGAAATGTTGCAATGTATGTGTAGGGCCCGGTGGCGTGGCCTAGCGGCTAAAGTCCTCGCCTTGAAAGCCCCGGGATCCCATATGGGCGCCGGTTCTAATCCCGGCAGCTCCACTTCCCATCCAGCTCCCTGCTTGTGGCCTGGGAAAGCAGTTGAAGACGGCCCAAAGCTTTGGGACCCTGCACCCGCGTGGGAGACCTGGAAGAGGTTCCAGGTTCCCAGCTTCAGATCGGCGCAGCACCGGCCGTTGCGGCTCACTTGGGGAGTGAAACATCGGGTGGAAGATCTTCCTCTCTGTCTCTCCTCCTCTCTGTATATCCGGCTTTCCAATAATAATAAATCTTTTTTTTAAAAAAGTCAATGTATGTGTAACACAATGTCATACTAAATATACCATTTTCTCAAATATTTAATATTTTATGTTGAAAATATTTTAAATCCTATTTTCTTTAATTTTTACGGAGAAATACAAGATGCACTAACATTTTAGCTCTGAAAACACTAGTACACAATAGAAGCCTCAAATTTCTTAGTCTTATCTAGTTATAAAACAGTAGTCTCTTAGCACCTCAATTTCCTCTTATATATAATGAGACTAGGAATATCTTGGTGTCCTTGGATTGAGGCTTTACACTAATACTCATGGACAGACTACATGAATCTTCCTTACAGCATTTTAAAATTTAGGTACTGATATGTATGATCAAAAAGGGGATTTTTTTAAAGCCACACTATTTCTTAAGGATTTTTATAAGAACTGCGTTTCAACAATTTCTGAAGCAATGTTCAAAGTAGGAAACCAACGCAAATGCCACCACAAATAGAAAATAAACAGAATATTATTCATGTTTACTGACTCATTAATGACTCAGAAAAACAGCCAGACACCAGCATTTATATATATATATATATATATATATATATATATATATATATCTGAAAATCTACAAAAAGTTTAGAAATGTATGTAAAGAAAGAGCTCCTGTGAGATATTAGTTTTTAATCAAGCTCTAATATTGATTTGAATCCAAAATATCCTGTACACTATGACCTTTGAATGCTACATATGATAACCACACAGATACTGTCGTAAGAGAACTAATATCCCAACAAGTTATTTGTTTATCTTACTCTTCAATAAGTCAGATTTCAACTGACTTCAAGATGGATTCACTTTGCTAAGCAATAAAAAGCCCACACAGGCTGCTGCATGGTTTGAATTTTATTTAAGGCTATACATCTACTTGTGATTAATAAGCCCATCAGTTAGCTAGTGGCAACCTATGACCCTGTAAAGATGTAGTAAGTGGGAAAAAACACTCCTGAATTTGACTGGGTCCAAAAAGCTAAATGCAGCATAGGCAAACAGGAAATTATTGCTGTGGAGCACATCTAGCTTATGTGAGGGGATATTTCCACTGGATCAAAGCAAGTAAGCAAGAGCACCAAATGAGGGCTAGAAATGACAGAGAGAATGGGTGTCAGCTATCAGGAAAGCCTCTCGAAGTGACTGGATTCATAAAGCCTTTAGAAACCACAATGAGTCAAAGCAGTACTTGAAAGTGTGAAAGAAAAAGGAACCAATGAAAGGGGGGGTTTCTCTGTCATGAGAGCTCTCAGTACATTTACTACTAGGAGGTGCTTTCTTTCCCTTCTAGAGACTGCCATTTTCTAACAGACTAGATTGTCAAGTTACGCCTTCAACTCTTCGTTTAATGAAACGGAGTAGACATATATTTTTCCCCACTATTAAGCATTCATACTGACCAAGAAATTCCCATGCTAGGAGAGTTATAGCAATGATCATAAAGCTGCCCACTATTTGCAGCATTTTTTCCCTCACAAGGCAGTATAGAATAGCAGTTAAACAGCGTTATACTAACCCCAGTTCTATTGCTACTACCTATGTCATCCGCCAACACGTCACTTACCCTTATGCATACTTCCTTGCTGTGATGTGACACAGACTGCTGTTTCTTAAAATTGAGAATTGCTGTCACCTACCCAACTCTGTGGGTGTCTCTTCTCATAGAGATAAAGAACAGAGCAGATTGTTCTGTTACATAATTCTTTCTGTCCTTGGAAGCAAATCCAGAGTTTTAAGAGATATACTCTTACTGTACTCTGTGTAAGAACAGAGAGCATCAGTGCACAAGAACCATGGGAACTAGGTAGGCACAGAACAGACAGTAACTGCTCTCATGCCAGCTGTCTGATGGATTATGACTGCAGATCACAATGAAAGCGATATAAATTTTATCAACATAAAAATAAATCCATTTGGGTCATTTTACAGGCTACCTTTCACAAATGTAATTTTTAAAAATAAGAATTATAATCCCTCCATTTAAATACATAGATGTGGCAGGATCTAATATTTCTGTTGGATATCAACATGTATTTGAAGTTTGGAAATTATTTCATTTATATTATTTCTTTTTTGTATTAATTATGTAGAACTTAATATAATGTTTATTGTAAAAACAAACATAATATGATTCCATTATTTAAAATTATATTGCTTTTCATCTAGCTGCATAAATGTATATATTAGTAAGAGCAATTACATTTATTAACAAGTGCCAAAAAAAGAACCAATTTTTTTTTGCCAACCTCCCCCCCCCAAAAAAAAAAGATGCAAGGTTAAGGACACCTGAAAAAAATCAAGAAAGAAAAATCCAAAACTTAGTGACTGCTAATAGAAACAGCTGTTGGCCATTGGCCTTGGTTTTACAGATTAAGGTCCTGAAACACAGTTTATTTACCAAGATCCCCTCTTGGCTTATTCAAAGATGACTTTGACTAACAGTGGGGAAGAGCTGTGTTCTAGTTATATTTCTACTAGTAAATTTTCATGGGATGCTAAGAAAGTCTAGACCTCTTTACAAAGATGAAAGATCTTAGAAAAAAAGCATCCTCAGAGCACTACATGCTCAAGGTGACCCAGGGGGAAAATTCATCATGACCACTGATTTTCAGAAAATATTGAAGACTATAATCCTCTTTTAAGGTTTCTGATGAATAATATATTAAGGATTTTATCATGTCTGAAAATAAGAAAGCATGTTTAAAAATATTATTCTAATGTTTCACTGTTTAGAAAGCTTTAATGTCATATGTATTGCTGATAAAATAAAAATCTATTAGTCAATATTCTGGGGCCAGTGTGATGGCTAATCTTCCACCTTGTGGCAACAGCATCCCATATGGGTATCAGTTTGCACCCCAGCTGCTCCGCTTCTCATCCAGCTCCCTGTTAGTCATCTAGAAAACCAGTGCAGGACGGCCCATAGCCTTGGGATGCTGTACCCACATGAGAGTCCCAGAAGAGGCTCATGGCTCCTTGCTTTGGTCGGGGTCAGCTCTGGCCATTGTGCCAATTTGGGAAGTGAATAAGCAGATGGAAGATCTTTATTTCTTTATCCTTCCTTCTCTCTGTAGGTTGGCCTTTTTAATAAAAATAAATCTTAAAGTAAAACAAAAAAATCTTAATTTATAAATGAGAAAGTGTTTACTATTAACAAGATTACCTGAAGCAGAGTAGAAAAAAAATCATGATATCTAATCGAAATTCTGTTTCCATTTTAGAAAACATATGACTGATACTTGAGTTCTAATTCTAGCCCAGTAAGTATGCACTAACAGTACTTCAAAATATGGCTGGAAAATGGAATTTTATTGTTCAGTTATATAAAAATGACTATGTTCTGAAAAACAGAGCAGTGAAGTGAATATCTCACATGACGTCATAGTAAGAAATAGAATCAAGCTTTGTGTGTTTTATTCTTCAGTCTTGTGTTAAATTCTTCCATTGCTAAGAAAGTCATTTCCAGAAGCAATTATATTTTAAATCAATTCTAAAAAGTAATATATTATTTGAACAAGGATAACATTTTTCATCTGTTGCTTCATGAATTGTGTTCTTTTCTCCTGGTACAAATAAATGTGAAAATTAAAGTTTGAGACTACCCACAAACGTATTAAGGATAGCTTATCAAATAATTACAAAATATAATCACAAGAAGAACCTTTTTATGAAGAAATAGCAAAGCATGCATATTATCTTTATATAGAGAGAACACTTATTGTTTAATCTCCAACACTACAGAGAAACAGGTAGTAACAGCAATAGTAAGTTTTTACTGAATACTTACTGTTAGGCAATGATCTGAGTGCATTTCATGTTTCATTCTATCCTTAAAACCACTCATCATATGAATACAAATACTACACACAGGTATCAATGAATTAAAAACGACAAATATAGGGGCCCAGAGGCGTGACCTAGTGGCTAAGGTCCTCGCCTTGAACACACCGGGATCCCGTATGGGCGCTGGTTCTAATCCCGGCAGCTCCACTTCCTCTCTATCTCTCCTCCTCCGTGTATATCTGACTTTGTAATAAAAAAAAAAATAAATCTTTAAAAAAAAAACAACAAATATTCAGAGAAGTAAAGCAACTTGCCCATAGCCAAGTATCAAGGACACAGTAGAGCCAGCACAACATATCATCCTTAATCTTTACACTAACTTATTCACTATCTGCTTTTCCCTGTATACATTTTTAAAACATAATGTTAATGCTTAAAATAAAAATGAAAGTTATAACAAAATAATTAGTGTCTTAAAAGAAAAAAATCAATGTGGTCTGTGAACTTGTGTTTGCATAAAAATATATAGACAAGTTTTATAATGCCAGATCTGTTCATTTACCTTAATATAAAAGCATAAAATGCCTTAGACAACCATTTGGTCATCTCTCTCAGAAGATATTTGCAACAGTCTTTTCAAACAGCACAGTTTTATTTTCTCTGGCATAAATGACAACAAAGCCATTTTACCTCACAATAGAGCAAAAACTTCTACCTTTGTACATCTTTACATATAAAATATTATTCTTAGCAAAATTTGTTTAAGCTTTATTTTCCTGATATTGGCCATTTGTCCATCTACAGGAATATTCTTCTAGACAGTCTGCTTATCTGTTATTCACTCAATCTTTCCTAGTTGAAAATAAAGCCCCTCCATTCTCCATCATCAATTTTATGCATATTTAGAAGTATCCCAGTGTGGCATCAGTCCATTTCAAGTTCAGTGAGATATTTCTACCCTGATTGAATAAAAACAACATTGGTTAGGCTACACTGTGTTCTGAATGCTGTAGTGCTGGTAAGACTGCATGACCCTGAATAATGATACACATAATAATTTATTCCTGCAACAAAATTATTACATTAGCTGATATTAGTGTGCTGCTTTTTATACTTTGGCTATGTGAAGATATGTAGAAAGAAAAAAAATGGGGAGGGGGAAAATCCTGGTAGGAAGGTCTCACAGTCATGCAGAGGGTGGATGAAGGCTGGAATTAGCCCAAAGTAAAATAAGGAAACTCAGTGTTTAGGAGATTGACTGCAAGATTTCTACTGCAAGTCATAATTTGACATAATAAAAAGAGCAGGTTTAGAGAGGAATATGGTGGGGAACCTTAGAGTATCTCATTCATGGGTGTGTTGAATTTGAAATGCCTATAGGGCACTTGATACACATATCCAACGAAGAGTGTACGATAGACTCTGGAAAACAACAAAGAAATCACACCTGAAAGTTAGAAAGGCGGTATCTATGACACAATAGGAACCTATCTAAATTTTCTATTCAGAGTAGAACACCTAAGTGCAAACTGGGTTCCCTATGAATAAGATTCCGAACCAAAAATTCATCTGTATCAGGGAAGGCTCTTATTATCAACAATTGTGAAAAGGAGAGGAACTAGAGCTAAGTACAGAGATGTGTCCATATGTGGCAGTCCCCCCAAAAGACTCAGCTTTCTATGAGGCCACTGAACATGTTATTGCCCTAAAAAGTGCGCACAAATTGGGAAGTTTTATACCTCTGACTTGGCTAGTCAGCAAATAGAGGCTTGCCCTAGAAGTAAACATGACCTTGATAAGGTAATTTTATTAAAATGACGCTTTCCTGAAAGATAGATGACAGTTGAGAGTTACTGTCAGTAACAGCAGGAGAAATAAGTTCTTCATTTGTGAAGAGACATTTGGCAATGCACCACAATATCCATCATTTGTATCAATGCCATCAAGATGAAATTGCACATAAATTAATATGAAGTCTTGCACCAGGTCATCCAAAGAAAACTGAGAAACATTAAAAAGAATATGGACTCTCACCTGATCATAATATCACTGTGAGTATTGGGGTGTCTCTGCTTTAAAAAACAGAAACAGGTCCCAACACAGTACCCTAGTGGCTAAAGTCCTAGCCCTGCATGTGCTGGGATCCCATATGGGCAATGGTTCACATCCTGGCTGCTCCACTTCCCATCCAGCTCCCTGCTTGTGGCCTGGGAAAGCAGTCGAGGACGGCCCAAAGCCTTGGGACCCTGCACCCATGTGGGAGGCCTTAACGAGGCTCCTGGCTCACTTCCAGCTGCTGCAACCAATTGGGGAGTGAACCAGTGGATGAAAGATCTTTCTCTCTCTCTTTCTGTCTCTGTATCTGACTTTCCAATAAAAATAAACAAAATCTTTTTTTTAAAAAGGTCATGTTTAGCTCTATTTAAATTTGTGACATCAATAACTCAGGAGGGAAGCATGCTGCTGGTATATTAATGACAGAATCTCAAATGGAGCACTGAATTTTTGGGGGTGGCCTCAAAAATTGACCGTGAACAAAGTGATGTAGGTCTAGATCAAGATGGCAAGTGAAGGGCAGTGAGGAGACTTGAAAGTCTTCCATCAATAAATAGGAAATCAACTTTAAAAACTATATAAAAATTATACCTCTGAAGATATACAGAACTACTATATGACAATAAAATTCCATATGCTGTTATCCCAGGGACAGAAACCATGGCTGACAATAAATTCTTTATCGTACCATAAAGAGGCACTTTCTAATTATGAAAGTCACCCAACAGTGGAATAGAAAGCCCTAGGAAGAAAAAAAAAAGTGGAGTTTCTGCCATTGAATCTCCTGGAAGATTATGGGTAGCCAATGGTTGAGCAGAAATGATGGCATGGAGAAAAGGATATTTTGATTATTGGGGTTGTATTTGGTGTCTCCATTGTCTACTGCAGCCTTTACTTTGTTATTCAACCCTGCTTTATAAATTAATTTTTTCTTCTTCTTTTTATATTTTGAATTTTTAAATTTTGTGGCACAATTTCGTATAGACTGGGATTCCCCCCACAAACTCCCACCCCCAACAGATTTTCCCCATGTTACTACAATAGTATAGTCCTGCATAAGGAGTAATGATTCATTTAGTTTGTTATTTAAGAGTGCCCTGACATTTCTGGTACAATATCAGATGGTCCAGCATCCCATTGTCTACACATGTCCATTTAATGTTTTAAAACTGTATTTATTTGAAAGATAGACAGAAAAACAGAGAGTGAGAGCACACATTCAGTAGATCACTCCCCAAATATAAAAATAGCTGGGGCTGTGCCAAAAAGCCAAAGCCAAGAGCCAGAAATTCAGTCTAAGTCTCCCATGTCCACAGGCGAACCCAACCACTTTAGCTGGCACTACCTTCTTCCAGGATCTTACTTAAGAGGAACCTAACTAGAAGGTCCAGGACCATCTCATAGCAAGCTACGGCTAGGTTCTGTCTGAGGCACCAGTATCATATCCCATATGGGTCCCAGTTTGAGTCCTGGTTGCTCCACATCTAATCCAGCTACCTTCCAATGCCCTGTGAAGGCAGGGAAGACATCCCAAGTCCTTGGACACCTGCATCCATGTGGGAAATGTGGAAGAAATTGCAGATTCCTGGTTTTGGATCAGCCGAGTTAGACTCCTGATGCCATTTCAGGAGTGAACAAAAAGGTGGAAAAATCTTACCATGTGTCTCTCCTTTTCTTTCTGTAGATATGACTTTCTAATAAAAATAACTCCTTAAAAATAGAGGGAACTGGAGCCAGGTACCAAGGTTGGGTATCCAGCTCAGGTACTCTGATGCAAGACACAGACTTTTTTATTTCTTTTAAAATGTACTTGTTTATTTGAAAGGCAGAGTGACAGGCAGAGGCAAATAGAGACATCTTCCATCTGATGGCTAACTCCACAAATTACTGCAATGGACATGAGTGGGCAAGGGACCCTAAACCAGGAACCAGGAATTCAGCCTAGAATTTAAGCATAGGTATCCATCTGCTTGAACTCTCACCACAGCTTCCCAGAGTCTGCATTAGAAGAAAACTAGAATCAAGAACCCAAGCCAGATATTGAACCCAAGCACTCTCATATATAATGTGGGAATCTTAACTGCTAAGATAAATGCTCATTCCTGAGTGAGTTTTGTAGGTACTAATTGAGGGGCCACATTATGGTGCAAAAGGTTAAGCTGCTGCTCTGCAACATCAACACTAGAGTGCTCATTCAAGTCCTGGTTACTCCACTTCCCATCCAGCTTCCTACTAATGCATCTGAGAAGTCTTCTGTTGATAGCCAACTCCTTGTGATCCTGTCATCCATGGGGGAGACCTGGATAGAGTTCAGCTGGTTCAGACTTCGTGGCTAACTGGGGAATGAAATAGCAGACAGAAGTCTCTCTCTCTCTCTCTCTCTCTCTCTCTCTCTCTCTGTCTCTCTCCTATCTTTCACTCTGCTTTTTGAATGCATACATAAATACATGCATATACACACATTTGGCAGTCATTAAGATACTGGTGATCAAATTAGGGTAAATCAACAATAAATATCCACTTCCTCATCTCTGTTTATATTTGTTCCAAAGGTCTGTGTTCCTAGTGGCATGAGGATTACTTGTTGAAATAAAAGTAATTACTCCAGAGGAAATTAAATTTATTTAATCAAATTTATGTAAATGTCATTTTGAATAGAAGTTACATATTTTCAGAAATAGTACATGCTACAACATCTTATGCATTAGAACAGATTTGTTGAGCAAATGTAGTAAGTAACTAGGCATTGACAAATTTAAAAAATGGACTAGCAATTGAGGGAGCTGATTATGCCAAATATTTCTAGACTCATAAAGTATGAAAGTGCTTTAGAAAGTTAATGCAAAATGGATTTGATAGTGTGAGTTATTTTGCCACAATTTTTTATTCCTCTGAGGAAAATGTGCCTTAAGAAATAACAAACTATGCATGCATTTCATCTTACACCAAATTAAGCACATGCATTTACTTCAATTTTCCACTAACTTTTGCAGCACCCTTATATGTATGTGCAGAAACTAAGAAACCCAGTACTGTAATGAAAGAGCCTCCTGTTCTGGGACCCAACCCTCAAACCCTTCAGCATCCAATGCCACAACCACTAACCACAGGTGTCTACATAAACTAAATTAAAATTAAAATATTTTATTCCTTCAACTCCACTCATTGCATTTCAAGTGCTCAATAGCTATGGGCAGTTAATGACTTCCAAGCTAAATAGCCAAAATACATGATTTTATATGCATGCTTGCAGAAGCTTTCATTAGATGCTACTATCTAAGTATTTCCCTCTGATACTAACATAGTTACACAAATATCACCAATAATGCTTCACTTCTTCATTTTTATTTCTTTGTGTATGTGGGGAAGGAGGAATCAATTTATCATTGGTTCAGAAGTACTCTGAATTCACTGTCAATAACATCTCTACAGGCCAACATATCTGATAAAGCCTCACTGAGGTGTCATCCCAGCATCAGTTTCACTATTACCACGGGCTCCAGTAAAGAATGCCAACTGTGTGTGCTATAGCTTACATATGGTTTTCTCTCTAAGGGTTCATGTGTTTAGCAGCTTACTCCTCAGCATAATAATACTGGGTTGGGGGGCATTCAAAAGTGGAATTTAGTGGGAGTTCCTGAGGTTATTGGGCACACAGGTCTCAGAAAAAAAAGTCAAGAAAATTCTTGGGAGATCCACATACTTATTCTCATGAAGGGGGTGCTATAAAAATAACAGGCATTGTCCCAGCTGTCCCTCTGCAGTGTTTTCACGCACACCCAGGATTCAGAATCACGCATGACTCCCTACTCAGGTGGCTGTTTCTCACTTGTTCTGATGAAAGATGGATTTTCCAATCTTTGTTAAAATCCCCAAATTGAAAATAACAATTAAACCTAATGCTAGTTTGCTCAGATCTATTAGAATTAATTGAAACTATCTGATGTGGAGTTAAAAAGAAAAAAAGATGATTAATAATAAGTGAGCATATTGAGTTCACATAGTCAGTTAGATATTCTTTGAACCTTTATAGTAATTCTTTTATTGCTGTGACTGGGAGATAAAAGATTCTATGACAAATTAATTCCTACTTGAGGGCTGAGGAAAATTATTCTCAACTGGGTGAAGAACTTTACCTAAGATCATTAACTGTAAAGGCATGTATATTCAACTTCAAAGGCCAAATTTTGACCCCAAGCTTCATTGGGACCCCAAGAACTTGAATTTAGCTCAGGTTAACCTCATTTGTTTTAATTCTCCTTTAAAGTGAGTGTTAAAGAAGAAAAATAGGACTAGGTTTTCTCTTTCATTGCTGTCAGGTCTAAGATTCCCCAAGTATGAGATGTTGATGTTCTAAGGTAGGTCAGTACTAATATTTGCTGTTTACAATACAGGTATTTAAACATGGTGTTCATTTAAGTCACTAACCCTTGTCACCAAAACTATTTATAATTCATTTCAGAGTAAGTTGTGCCTACATAAAGATACACCATCCCACATACAGAATATATTAGGAAAGGTTATACATTTTTCTAGTTTTGGAGGCTGGCATTGTAGGCACTGGCTGCTTGCAAAAGGCCTGGGGGAAGACATGGAAAATGGCCCGAGCACTGGGACTCTTTCCACCTATGTGGGAAGTCCGGGTAAAGGTCCTGGTTCCTGACTTTGGCTTGGTCCAGCCATAGTGACTATTTGGAGAAGGAACCAATGGATGGAAGACCACATATGTACATATTTTAACGACCATACTCAAATTATACAGTGGGAGTAAAAAAAAAGATATGGAGTGAAACATTTTGACTCAGTAGTCAAAATACAATGAAAACAAATTTTAGGGTTTGGGATATGGAATAAAAAACACTCTGTAATATGGCAGTACTTTGTCTTTCCAATAAATACCATCTACTTAACTGTGGAAATAAAACATTAGTTATTTTTTATCTTCAGTTTTCAGTAATGAAGATTTTTCTGATTTGCTTATAGGCTATCTATCAAATAAGAATCAGATTTGAAACAGTAGAAAATGCTCCCATTCTCAGTAAGTGATCATTAACTTAATAATGGGGCTTTAAATTTCATATTAAACTTTAGCATTTACCATCCAATCCTGTCACTTTAAGAAAAGCATCCAATCCTGTCACTTTCATTGAAAGGCAATGATTCACTTCCCTGAATACCCTCATTAGTCCAGACTGGGCTAGGCTGAAATAGCCAGGAGGTCCATTCTGGTCTCCCACAGGTATGGCAGGGACACAAGTACTTCAATAAAGAAAAAACTTTAAAAACTCAGTTTTCTCAAACTGCTCTATTGAGTCATGAAATCCTGATGAAAATCCGCAGTACCTCAGAAGTTACACTGGTTTTTCAAGGCATTTTTAATTACATACAAAAAACTTGCAAAAACTTTATTGGGATATTTTTAACATACAGAGCCATACATTTTTATTGAATACACTTTAACGGGTTTGGGAATAATTGCACATCCATGAAACAATCACACAAACTATGCCCTAATCTGTGAAACTTTATTCTCATTCTTTGTTACTACTTATGCATGTTGATAATAAGAGTTACCCTAAGATATACTGTCTTAGCAGTTTCTGGTTATATAACACAGTGTTGTCAATTACAGGTACTATGCTGCACTTCCTTAGGAAATCTTCATATTGCATAAATGAAACATAGTATTCTTAGGCCAACATATTCCCACTTTTCCTGACCCCCCAGTCCTAGCAATCACCATTCTTCTCTGTTTCTATTACTACTTTAGAATGACCATATAAAGGAGAGTATTTTTATTTACCCTTTTGAACTTATTTATTTGAAATTCATATTTACACAGCAGGGTGGGGAAAGGGAAAAGGTGAGAGGGAGGGAGAAGGGGGGAGGCAGAGAGAGTGAGGGATGAGGGAAGAGGGGCTACAGCAGGCCAAGGCCAGAAGCCAGGAGCTTCATCCGTATGTCCCACTGGGCGGAAGGGCCATTTTCTACTGTTTTTCTTTTCCTCAGACCATTAGGAAAAAGCTGGATCAGATTTGGAGCAGCTAAGACGCAAACCAGTTTACATATGGGATATGGGTGTCACAGGTGAGGTTTTATCCACTATGCTACAATGTCAGCCTCAAATGTTTATGTACAGCTCATCTCCCATAAAATGTCCTCCAGTTCATCAATGTCATCAGAAATGACAATATTTTCTTCTCAATAATGCATAGAACACTACGTGTGTATCACATATACTAGATATGCATATAGATTTTCTTTATCCATTTGTCCACTAATGGGCTTTGAGTTTCCTCTATATCTTCACCAAGAATGAAGATGAGTGTACAATGAACATGAGTGTGCAGACATTTCTTACTATATTTTGATTTCAAATCTTGTTGATACATGCTTAGAAATGGAAATGCTGAAGCAATATGGCAGTTCCATTTTTAATGTTCTTAAGAACTCCATATTGTATTCCATAGTGGCTATGCAAATTTTCATTACTAGCAACAATATAAAAGGCCTATTTCTTTATAATATCCTCAACCTTACTTATTACCCCATGTCTTTTTCATAATAATCGTCTTACACAGGCATAACATACTTCATTTTTGTGGACTTTAATTGCATTTCCTTGATAGTTAGAAAGGTTGGACATCTTTTTATTTATCTGTGGGCCATTTGTGTGTCTTCTTTTGTCAAATGTCTACTAAGGTCCTTTTTCCATGTACTAGTTGGTTTATTTGCATTTATGCTGAGCTGTATCAATTCCTTCCATATCTCAGATAGTAATCTTTTATTTTATAGACACACACACACACACACACACACATTCCAATCCTACTACGTAGGTTGCATTTCATTTTGTTAACTACCTCATTTGCCCAGAAAAGGCTTTGTATTTTGACATGGAACACTAAATCAAAGAATTCTGATGTGAAGTACAACCTAGAAATCACATGTAAAGAGACGAGTGATTTAGATAAGAACTTTGTTGTTCATTTTAGGATGGAAAATAGTATACTATGTGCCATTTACTGAAGGGATAGTGCAGTAGAAACGAAGTAACGGCCCAAGACAAAAGAGAAAACATCAATGGGGTTATGTCCTTACTAACATGGAGAAGTAGATGCTGGAGCTAAGAAACAGTAGATATCATTTCCCTCTTGCTTTTAAAGCACATATAAAGTATAGTCTTCAGCTAGGAGTTAATAGGGAACGTTTGAGGAGTAAACTAATGAAGTGAAGAAAAGGAGAGTGATGATACTGAGAAAATAGGAGGGTTTGGGGAGGGTTGGGGAGAACCCAAGTATCTATGTAACTGTGTCACATAATACATTGTAATTACTGAAGTTAAATAATAAATAATTAAAAAAAAAAAAGACAGCACTTTATCCCACAAAAAAAAAAAAAAGAAAATAGTGAGGTTAAAAAAACTGAAGCTTCAATGAAAAAAGTGAAGTTGAAATTAAAATTTCATATTTAGCTAAAGAAACTGAGGGAGATTAAATGAGAATGATTGCATCGTAACTAAAATGAAAACAATTTGAAGAGTGCAAGACCTTTGTTTCCTCACCAGCATATTCCATACTATCATTCAGCTGTGGCTCAATTAAGATTTCTTAAATGAATGAACATAAAGACGGATCATAAAATATAATGGGTACAGAGAAGCTTAAGGTCAGGATGGGAAGACTGAATAAGAGAAACTGCAAATTGAGTGCATTAGTACAGATTTCACAGGATAAGAAGACGCAATTAGAGGGTAGTATTTTTGTAATTAAAACTTCAGAATTATAAACAAAGATGTATGTGGATAATTTAGCCTTGGAGAAAATGACCAATGACAACAAGAGGCACTCAACTGGTAAGCCATAATGTTGGATAGCTTATATTTGCTAAATGATGACAGGAGAGGAACAGAGGAACACAGGTACTCCACTCTTAACAGAAGTAAGTATATGGACAGATGACATCAACAAGAGACAGTGAACAGTAAGGTCTTATTTATCTTTTTCATAGAAGTAGAAAATTATAATGTATACAATGAAGAGACAGAAAAAGTATTTGGAAGAGACGTTGCTTATGATTTTATCTCAAGTGGTTTGTACACTGAAGCAAGATTGGCATGGTGACAAATTATATCTGCTATTGTTCTAGCAGGGGGGACCTAAAAGAATTCACTGAAAAGTGTTAGTGTAAAACCTATACATGGATTTCAAAAAAAAAAATTACACTAAAATAAATCTTTTAATTTCATAAACTCTCTGGAATGCCCTTATTCATATCAATATTTGTTTCATGACTGCTGTCTCTGAATAATAATGACTCTCAGGCCTGGCATAGTTGCCCAATGGCTACCCTCGCCTTGCACACTCCGGATCCCATCTGGGCACCAGTTCATGTCCCAGCTGCTCCGCTTCCCATCCAGCTCCCTGCTTGTGGCCTGGGAAAGCAGTCGAGGATGGCCCACGGCCTTGGGACCCTGCACCTGCCCGGGAGACCCAGAAGAAGTTCCTGGCTCCTGGCTTTGAATAAACTCAGTTCTGGACATTGCTGCCACTTCAGGGGACAAAAGATCTTTCTCTCTGTATATCTGCCTTTCCAACTAAAATAAATCAATCTTAAAAAAGAACAATGACTCTCAATGTTTTCCACATCATAATCCTTGAACTTTAGATGTTTTCTTAAAAGAAAAAAGGGGCGTTGCAAATGTGATGAAATGAAGAACCTTGAAATGGGAACATTATTCTAGATTTTATATGTGAGTTCAGTGTAATCATGAATTCCCTTTTGAGAGAAAGGCAAGAAGATCATAATAGTAAAAGCTGTTATGATAAAATCAAAAGATTGAAGCATTTGATGAAGGGATTTCATGAAAAGGAATGAAGACAGCTCTCAGACTAAAAAGCACTAGGAAACAGAGTCTCCTCTGGGTTATTCAGCAAAAACACAGCATTGCTGATGCCTTGATTTTATATTGACCTCCAAAACTATGACATTAGAAATTTGTGTTGTTTTAAGCTACTAAGTATATAGGTTTATTTGTTCCTGTTATCACAAGGAAAGAATATAGTCACTTAATACTGTTATGAACTATGTGAGAAAACTGTAACTTCAAGGTGACATGGGAAGCTTCAGACAAGTACCCTTCATGTGATGCATGGATCCCTACATCTCTCTTTTACGAAACATGTATTCAGTGTGATATGAATTCCTTAGATTTTCGTGGAGCTTCCCTCCTTTGAATCTTACAAACACATGCATTGGTGCACTATTTGCAATAGTTAATGATAATTATTTAAACATCTAGCCAACTTTGCTAATAGTTGCAACTTCCCTGTTATTTTCTCATATATTCATACATCACCTAATCCCAGCATTTAGCAAAAGATTTGTTATTGTGTCAATGAAAATGAATTAAAGAGCATTGAATTAATAGGGCATACTGATAGGGCCTATATAAAGTTGGATTTTTACTGAGACTGATCTGCCTACAGGGTTCAGAAGTAGACGTCAGCAAGTTAAGCACAGTGTAGTTTCTAAAGAGGATAAATGCAGACAGTAGTAAGCAAGCCTTAGAGCTTAGGACTTGTTTCTCCATAAATCCTTCCTGTATGGTCTGGTATGGTCCTTGGGCCTGGCTCAGCTTATTCAAGAAACTCAACCCAAAGTGTGACAAAATACTGTGATATGCATATCTTAAAAGACACTTGGCACCTTCAAAAAGAAACTCAACAAATCTGGGTTGCACAAAGATATCAAAACTAGGGCCTTTTGTTAATGATCTAACTTTTGGAGTTGTTTTTCTGATTTATGACTCACACAAGAAAACTTGTCCCATTGTTCAGTAGCTACACTTTATTTCTGTAAAACAAAACCTGAATTTATTGAATGAATAAATGGGTGAATTGAGTATCTCTAAATAAATTTTAACAATTTCTAAAATAAGAATTTTCACTGAGAAAATAAAAATGTACTCCAGCACTAGAGCCATCATCTGCAGCATGCTAGTTGTAAGGAATGGCAGACACACCTTCAATTCTGTGCTAGAAATCACATTCCAGACACTAGTTCATGGAAGTGACACATGAAAAATGGAGTCTGCCAGTTCCCACGGGCCCTCGTCCTGAGGCAGTCATTTGAATCAATCCAGACAAGTAATGGTGATTTTTCTAATCACTCAAGTTGACTGAAATCCATTCACTGATTCATTCATTTGACATTTATGTGTCCACTCTAAGATAGTTACTAGAAATACTTAACATCGAAGAACTCATAGCCTAGTCTAAGAGACACAGATACTGTATAGGCAGTTTTAACTCTTATGAGTTTCCTGTAATATGTAAATATGGTGCTAAGAGATTGTAACGGAATAGGGAATTTAGAAAAAGCTTCTTTTGAAGAAATGACCTTAAACTTGGAGCTAGATAATAAATAGGAGTTGACTGTGTGGCAATAGTAGCAAGGAAGAAAATAAAGAACTAGATTTAAGACAAAGAATTCAACAAATTAAAAGGTTCCAAAGTAAGAAAAAGCAAGGCTGCTTGAGAATTTAAAATTCTTACATTATGTATAGAGAAAAGAGAGAGGGAAAAGTAGATGGTTGCTATAAATTGAATTGTGCCACCACCACCAACCCACTCCACCACCCTGAAAATCACGTGTCGAGGTCCAAACATCAAATGAGATAGTATTTGGAATTCTGGCCTTTGGGGTGGTCAGGTGTTGATGAGGGTATGAGAGAGGGGCCCTCGTGATAGGATTTGTTTGATTTCTCCCTCCCGTAAGTCATGCCAGAAACAGCAGCCACAGCCTCGCTCTGATACAATCACCACCTGGTAGGAGCAACAGCACCTTGCATGCTTAGCTCCTTGTGTCAGGGATTACTCCCTCAATGCCATGTCCAAACAGAATAGGGCCTCTGGATGCTGAGAGAACTTTCCCTTTGGTTTAATCAGAGCAGTATTTGACATGACCTTACTGTTCTATCCTATGCATGTCTGCATTAGAATGTGGAACACAGGGATGTCTGTGCTCCTCCAGAGGGCCCTGATGTGCAGCCTACATGGCTTCCACACAGCCACACATGTGCACTGTTTCCAGCTGCATGGGTATACACTTTAGCATTGCATACACCTATTTTACATGTTGAGAGCACCTGAAAGGTGAGAGATACCGCATGGAGACTAATAATAAACAAGAAATTGAAATTTTATATCCTTTTCATCATGAATTTCAGAATTATTGGTTTAGCCATGTACTGCATTAATTTAAATATGTACAACTTTGAAATTCAAAGGTTCATGTTGCTTTTAGATTAAATACATTCAGGGAGAAATCATTGCTATAGTAACAGATTATCCATGGTTCCTTTCAAAATAAACTCCCATGTCAAAGCAAGAATCCTTTGAAGCTATATTAATAATAAACAAGCAAACTAAGTAGAAAGGTAGTATTTGCAAGCATTGAATGTTTTTCACGTTTATTTTCTTTTGAATAAAAAAGTCACATAATCATACCTAGAGTAGAAATACTAGTGTGAATTATAAATTCCCATTTTTTCCAATAGGAAGGGGGAACTTTGTTTTTTAACTATAAACATTTCTTGACTTTAATGCCTATGACTTTAGTAAAGGGCAAACCATTTAGAAATATATGGAATGTGATTTCTATCACTTATTTCCTTTTGTAAAACAAAGGGTCCATTTTTAAAGGGATGAGCGCCTAATTAAGCAGAAGGAGGTTATAAACATGAACAGAAGTCACATTGACTTCCTTCAATCTTTTATCTTCTCTTAATGTGACTGTAAGCAGCTTATTTTCCCTCTCCATGTGGAATAGGTCAAATGCCTGAAAAATAGGCAAATTCCTCAACCAGACTTCAGTAGCTCACTCTAAAGCCACCATCAGTCAAGGGGGTCGCCAGTGGTGCCACACTCACAGCCCCGTCTCATTACCCAGTCACTTTGTAACTCAGAGCTAGGCCTTGGACTTTGTAAAGTCCCACATGTTTCAGGTATAAACATGAACTTTAATATCAACAAGATAATTGGGTACGATCAAATGAAATAGAAATCTTGGGAATTCTTTAAAAGTGAGTGATTGTAATTACATAAATCTCTTTTCCTTTTAAACAAAACTGTATGTGTGTCTGTGTGTGCAAAGATTTCTACAATAAGACGATGTGAATGTGCAGTTGCAGTTACTAGTTTTTCTTCAAACAAATACTGTAGCTGTTTCTCACCAGAGAGGATGAAGTACTTCTGGAGTCATTGCTGGATTATAACCAGGCTTGGAGGGGGGAAAAGTCCTTACTAATGCTTATAAGCATCGTTTTTGGTTAGTAACGAGCAATTACTATGACTTTTCTTTATTTCACGGGGTGAGAAAGTGAGGCTTGATACTGCTTCAAGCTGAAGGATACACAATATATGTGTATATCAAATTATCACATTGTATCTTTAATATAAATGTTATCAGTTGATTAAACATACTCAATAAAAAATCCAGAGAACACCTTGATGAAACTTGAATGGTGACTAGATGGGAAAGTTAAACTTTCAGACCAGGTTTAAAATTGGTAGCTGATCCAACTGTGGAAAACACAGTGTGAGAAGGAAATGCTTTCCAACCTTAACGTCCAGCTGAGGTTAGATATCTCAATAAGGGGATGCGGATAAACTTGCAACTAACCATGAATAAGCAGCTGCTAAAGGCCTTCTGTTAGTTATTTTAAAAAGTTAAAGTTCTAGTTATTACGATATTATTACACGCAGCTAATTCCCGCAACCTGGTTCTTTACCGTGAGCTGAAAACACCAGATGCAACGAGGTATCTTAGGAGGTTTATTCCAGCGGGGCAGGAACAGGACCGGGTGGTGGGGAGATCAGCGGGACAAAGGGAAGATGGAGACACCTGGGGTCCCTTATGTGCAGGTGAGCCTGCCAGGTGTGCGGGGTGGGGTTGGGAGGGGCTGAGGGCAGGCACCACGGGATTGGTGCCTGCAGGTGAATGCCTAGGGATGATTGGTGAGTGGGCGGGGTTGGGAGATTGGGGTGGGATTCTCAGGTGAACCGTCAGGTTACATCTGATTGGTGGATGGCAAGACCAGTGCGAATTTTGTGAGCCATGAGCAAGAGGAATTGGCGCCAGGTCCAGGGTGGGATATTCAAATAACTCCTTACACCTTCCTTTTCTGCTTTTTAAAACTGGGAATAGCCATTTGTGCAAACCAAAAAGATGAATGAAGATGAAGCAAGGAAATCAAGGTCCCCATTTTTCGGCTTTAAGAGACATTTCATCAAGAACATTTTTAGCTACAGGAGAGTAGGTAATTAATCTAATATCACACAAGTGAGCTAAAGCAGGAAAAAATCAACCTTCCCTTGCAGACATGGGCATGGATCTCCAGTCTCCATGGCAAAAAGCAAAGATGGATTTCCTCTTCATCCTCCTGATCCAAGAAATCAGTATAAAATGATAAACTCGAGTTCCTTTTGGATCAAAGTAGAATGACTAATTTGGGTAAAAATCACTGCATTGGGCATGTATAATTCAACATTATTCAGAAAAGCAGTCATAATAGAATTGATTTTATGTGTAATAAATGCACTTTTAAAATACTTGAGAGGCAGAGTGGAGCTCTCATCTGCTGGTTCGCTCTCTGAATGTCAGGGCTGGGCTGATCCAAAGCCAGGGGCTCCATCCGGGTCTCCTACATGGGTGGCACGACCGAACTGTTTCATGAATTCTCGGTGCGTATTAGAACACACATTAACAAGAAGTCAGAAGCAGAAGCAGGACTCAAACACAGGTCTCAAAAATGGGATGTGGACATATTAACCACAACCAAATGTCTGCCCTATTTAATCAGAACTGAACACCAAAGAATTGTTTGAGACATCTTCATGCCCAAGGAAGTAACTAGATTTCTGGGCCAAAAATTCAGCTTCAAGGGGGAATAGGGCCTGAGCGCCACCTAGTGCAAATGTGCTTGGAGTAAATGTTCTTGAACAGAAATGTATTCACCAGCGCCATCTAGTGACAAAGGGAAGCATTACTGTGGAACTAGGAATTCAGCTGAAGACCTTAGATAACTAAAGCTAATCTGATGAATATGAAATAAACTAAATAACAATTTCTAGAAGAAAGGACATAACTCACAACCCTAAATTATTAGTGTATTAAAGCCTATCCATTTTGTGTTGGTCGATACTACAATTTGCTTAGTTGTGATTTCCTCTCCAAGTACCCACTTATTGAACTGCCACTTAAGAGTTCCTCAGGCTTATCTCTTGAACCCCTATTCTCAACATAGACAACAGATTATTGTTTATTGGAAAGGCAGATTTTCAGGGAGAACGAAAGGCAGAAAGATCTTCTGTGTGCTGGTTCACTCCCAAGTGGCCGCAACAGCTGGAGCTGAGCTGATCCAAAGCCAGCAGTTAGGAGCCCACACGGGTGCAGGGTCCCAAGGCTTTGGGCCATCCTCTACTGCTTTTCCAGGTCACCAGCAAAAAGTGGGAAGGGAAGTAGAGAAGCCAGGATTAGAACTGAAGCTCATATGCGATCCCGGTGCATGCAAGGCAAGGATTTAGCCACTGACCCATTACGCCTGGCCCAGCAGATTATTTTAAAATGTATATTCCAGGCCATATTTTTCCTCTGCTCAAAGCCTTCCCATATTTCCACTTAGCATTAAAAAATCTTTACATAATCCAGCCTCTATACAGTCCTCTAGGTGCGCTGTTGGTTCCAGCAACGTTGGCTAACTTACAGTATTTCAAACACACAGGCATGCCTCTGCTGAGATATTCTCATCTTTTCCCTTTTCCTTTATGAAAATATTTTCTATGTGATGTCGATTCTGTATTTCTTTTCAGGGGCTAGCACTGGGCCTAGCAGTGAAGATGCTTATTAAGTTGCTCACATACTGTCTCACAAAACCTGGGTTCATGATCTCGTTTGATTTCAAACTTCGGTGTCTGTTCCCTGGGAGGCAGCAAGTGATATTGCCACTAACTGGGTCCCCGTCACACACATAATGTATATGGCTTCATTTCTCCACTCCTGCCTCTAGCTCCCTGGCTGACTTCTAACCATCGAAGCACTGAGGAGTGAGTTACATATGGGAGATTATTCACTCTCTGCCTTTGCCTCTCAAACAAACACTAAATAAATAAATAAATATGCAAATAAACTCGGACTCAGGAAGCCAGTTTTTCTTTCTAAATAGCATTTACTTGCTTATTTTCAGATCAGAGTTAGAGGCATAGAGAGTAAGAGAGATTTTCCACACTTAGGTTCACTGCCCAGATGGCTGCAATGACCAGCTCTCAGCCAGGCCAGAGCTAGGAGCATCACTCAGGGCTCTGATGTGGGTTCAGAGCTTCAGGTGTTTGCTCTGGCCAGTAGCAGGAATCTGAACCAAAATGGAGCATCTGGAACACAAACCAGTTGTCCATATGTGATGCCACAGTCATAGGTTGTGGTTTTACCAGACAGTCCCCCCCAAAAAAAACATTTTTAAAAAAGATTTATTCGTTTATTTTTTATTGGAGATTCAGATATACAGAGAGGAGAAGAGACAGAGAGGAAGGTCTTCTGTCTCATGGTTCACTCCCCAAGTGAGCACAACGGCCAGTGCTGAGCCAATCTGAACCCAGGAGCCAGGAGCTTCTTCCGAGTCTCCCACATGGGGGCAGGGTCCCAAGGATCTGGGCTGTCCTTTACTGCTTTCCCAGGCCACAAGCAGGGAGCTGGATGGGAAGTGGAGCTGCCGGGATTAGAACTGGCGCCCATATGGGATCCCAGCGCATTTAAGACAAGGACTTGAACCACTGTGCTATTGCACCAGGCCCCCAAAAACAGTTTTTCAGGAGATCCAAATAGGGTAGTATAGTGATTATATACTATTACAATATTATAGTTAGTTCACGGGCATTGCTGTCAAACACAGATCAGTTGAATTTCGGATTCACCACTCTTTAGTTATGTGAACTGAAACATGGGTTTGATTTTCCCAATCCTCAGTTTGCTCATCTGAAAATGGTACTATAATGAAAGCCACATTATAAGAATGTGACAAGAATTGGCTTATGCAATTGTTGAAACTTGCTCCAAGTCGATACCAAACACATATAATATAAAATTCTAAAAATTTTATTAATATCATCTTAAGTTTACTAAAGTGGAGAAATGCAGAATAATGACAAAAATAGATAAATAGATAATTTTCTATTTAGCTAAAGGGTTAGACCAAAACTATAGTACTAAAAAATGTAATTGCAGTAACTCAATCCTATGTACTTTTTACATGAATAAATTGACCAAAGAAATGCATGATGCCTACATATCAACATCAGAGACGACGCAGTGGTCCAACAGTAAATGCTAAAACCAGAGTGCCTGAAGATCTCATGAAGGAGTCATGCTCAACATGTGGTTTCATTCAGAAGAGAAACGCAACGTATAAGTCCAAATGCAAAAACATAAAACAACACGGAAGGTCATGAAGTTTATCAGCAGAAACTGCAAAAAATGACTGAGGCTTTAGTGATCAATAAGATTAATATGAATAAAGAGCTGTGTGACTCTTGGAAGAATTATTCTGATCTCACACTGTGTGAATAAGAGCAGTTTTTTTTTAATACAATGGATGCACTGCTCCCCTCTGGCTCTATACAGTGGGAATGATGGATTTGTTTGTGAAAAAAATGGACTTACCTAGAGATTAATCATTTTGATAACAAATGAATGAAAGACATAGGAGAAGTGATTTACAGCCCTTGGACATCTCTGCCATGCGTGTGTGAAGTCTCAGAGAAACATGACATGATCACAGTCTTCCAACTCCTAAAGCGCTGTCACATGCAAGAAGGAGCTACTCGGCTGCCCTCTTCTTCTCAATGCCTTCGATAATAGATACTGAAGACTCAGGAAAACCCAAGGACACAGATTTGGTCATGAACAAAGGATTCTTATTTCACTTAAAACTATTCCCTTGTAATAAAGAGCTACTTTGTGTTGTACTCAATTTTGGTTACCAAAGAGTTTTCAGCATAGATTAATAAGATGATGTCTAATGTTGAAGAGCTAATGTCAAGGTTTGCAATCCTCAGGGTTTATTACATCTGACGGAAGGAGGGAGATATGGAGATAGAAAAAGAAAATCAGTGAAGATTATCACTCAGTGCATTTGTGGCTAACCAAAGACAAGATAGAATGATCCATGACTGAATCTACAAAGGCTTAGAGCCCAGGGTGTTTTCCCAGGTTGAATCTCATCTCTCAAATACCCTTAGGAAATTCATAAGATATACTTTTATTTTGGTCTGTAATCTTCCTACTTGCTCAACTGTTCATCTCCAAGCTCCAGAAAATTGTTAGTGGCCTCTGTTATCTTACTTGGCTTCTGCCGCAGTTTATCTCCTAGCTTATGCTTCGACCCTGATTTTCAGCCAACGGATGTAATCCGAACACTCGGAGGAAAGAACTAGCTTAAGTTAAAGAGAGATCACATACAGATTTCTATTGCAAAATATGCATTTAGACATTGACTGCCTTCAGATTTCAATTAAAAAACTAGTTTGTGCATAAGTAGAGAGAGTTCCCACATCTCTCTCCTTCTTTGCTCTCAATTTCCTTTGCTATGAACAGTGGCATGGTACATTTGTTACAATTACCGAACAAATGTTGATACATTACTAGCCAAAACCCATAGTTCACATTAGGATGCCTTTATGATGTTGTGCATTCCCTGAGTTTGACAAATGTGTTCTTTCATATATGCATCATCTCAGTACCATATTGAATGGTTTTATTGCCCTGCAAATCCCCTGCGCTGCACCCACTCACTCACTCCTCCTGTCTTTACCCTGAGCCTAGCTCCTAGCAACTGACATTTGAATTTTCTCTGTAAGGTTGCTTCTTCTACTATGTCATACCATAAGCATCAGATAGCCTTTTTTGCTTGCCATCTTTCTGTGAGCATTATGAATTTATTTCCTTCCTGTCTTTTTTATGGTTAATATCTCACGGAGTATTAGTTCATTGCCTGTGCTACTACTGATAGTTTATTCAATTCACCTTTTTTTCTTTTTTTAATTTATTTATTATTTTTAATTCATTAATTACATTGTATTATGTGACACAGTTTCATAGGTACTTGGATTCTTCCCACCCCTCCCCAAACCCTCCCACCATGGTGGATTCCTCCACCTTGTTGCATAACCACAGCTCAAGTTCAGTTGAGATTCCCCCATTGCAAGCATATACCAAACATAGAGTCCAGCATCTTATTGTCCAGTCAAGTTCAACGGCTTCTTAGGTATACCCTCTCTGGTCTGAAGGCAGAGCCAGCAGAGTATCATCCCGAGAACATCTTGATTGCTTCCATACTTTGGCAATTATGAGTAAAGCTGTTGTAAGTTTTTATATGAAGGCTTTTATGTAGACCTATGTTTTCAAGACTTTTGAGTAAGTACCAAGGACAGTAACTGCCAGATACTGTGATAGTAATATGGTTAGTTGTACAGAAAATGCCACAGGGCCCAGTGCAAAGGCTCGGTGTCTAAATCCTACAATATCCCATATGGGTGCCAATTCGTATCCAGTTGCTCCACCTTTCATCCAGCTCCCTGCTCATAGCCTGGAAATTCAGTAGAAGATGGACCAAAGCCTTGGGACCCTATGCCTGTATGGGAGACCCGGAAGACACTCCTGGCTTCGAATCAGCTCAGCTCTGGCCATTGTGGCTACTTGGGAAGTGAACCACCAAATGGGAATTTTTTCTGTCTGTCTGTCCTTCTCTCCGTAAAACTTTCCAATGAAAATGTATAAATATTTTTTTAAAAGAAACTTCCACAATGTCATCCAAAGTAATTGTATTATTTCTCATGCCTTCAGCAATTAATGAGAATTCCTGTTGCTCAACATATACAGCATTTTGTGTTGGTAGAACTTTGGATTTTAGCATATTAACAGATGTAGATACAATATTGTTATCCTAATTTGAAATTTATTAATGCCATGTCATTTGGGGTATCTTTTCATATGTCATTTGCCTTTTGTATATTTTCCATGTTGAGGTTTCTGTTTGCTGTATTGCACACTTTTTAATTAGGCTGTGGTGTAGCACATTAAACCACCACCTGCAACACGAGTATCACATATGAGTACAAGTTCTAGTCCCAGCTGCTCCACTTTCAATGTAGCTCCCTGCAAATGTACATGGGAAAGCAACAGATGAAGTTGCAAGCCCATGTTGGAAACTGAAATGGACTCCCTGGATCCTGGTCTCAGCCAGTCCAGGCCCCAGCCATTGCAGGCATTTGAGGAGTGAGACAGCAAATAGAACATTCCTTTCTCTTTCCCCCCGCCCCCCCGTCCCTCCGCCCCGATGTGTGTGTGTGTGTGTGTGTGTGTGTATCTCTCCTGCTCTCCTGCTCTATGTGCTCAAGTCCTTGATCCCCTGTCCCCACCTAAGAGATCCAGAAGAAGCTTCTGGCTCCCAGTTTCGGATCAGCTCAGTGGATGGAAGACACCTTTCTCTCTCTCTCTCCTTCCTTCTCTATAAAATCTGCCTTTCACATGAAAAAGTCTTCAAAAGGTTAATGGCTGAACCTAAGGACCTAAGGTAAGCTAATCTACATTTATTCTATCTGCAGTTAAAAACATTGTGAAATCAGCAAAAGCATGTCAGAAAACATTTTATAAAGATAATTTGCTAAAATTAATAATAAAATATGTTGCTATTTTTCAGAAGTTCTGTTTTGTAAATATATAATTTGGTATGAGTTACCTTCTCTAAGTTAGTGTATATGATGAGTTTATATTTTGTAATCTTGCTTTTTTAAGATTTATTTTATTTTCATTACTAAGTCAGATATATAGAGAGGAGCAGAGACAGAGAGGAAGATCTTCCGTCCCATGATTCACTCCCCAAGTGAGCACAATGGCTGATGCTGGGCCAATCCAAAGCCAGGAACCAGGAACTTCTTCGTAGTTTCCCACACGGGTGCAGGGTCCCAAAGCCTTGGGCCGTCCTCAACTGCTTCCCCAGGCCACAAGCAGGGAGCTGGATGGGAAGTGGAGCTGCCGGGATTAGAACTGGCACCCATATGGGATCCCAGCATGTTTAAGGCGAGGACTTTAGCCACTAGGCCATAGCGCCGGGCCCAATATTTTGTAATGTTGTTGTTAAGAAGAGTTCTGGAATCAACGTTATGGTGTAAAGAGATAAGTTGCTACCTATAATGCCAACATACTACATTGGAGTGCCAGTTCTAAGCCTGTATTCTCCACTCCCAGCCCATTACTGAACCATTGGCCCCGGAAATGCAGCAGAGGACAATCTCAATGCTTAGGTCCCTGACACACTCATGAGAGACCTGAATGGAGCTCCAGACTAAAAGATTTTGGTTTTGGCCCTTTGAGGGAGTGAACCAGTGAATTAAAGAAAGATCTATCTCCCTGCCTTTCAAATAAAACAAATAAACAAACCTTTCTTTTAAAAACAGCAGGGACGGGGAGGATTGCTGAGAGGTAAAGTTGCCTGTCCCTTCATTCTAGGGGACAGGACTTCAAAATGTGTTAGCTACAGAACAAAAGCTAGCTCTGGACCTTTGTTCCAAGTCAAGGGTGTCCAATACCATTGCTTGTGGTGAAGGAGGGAGTGAAAGCTGGACTACATTTCTGGCCTGGCACAAATAAATTTGCAGTTACTGAAAAACAAGTCTTAGTGTGACAGCATTGCCAGATACAGTCGCAGGTTAAGCAAGTCAGCCTCTGGAAACCCACGTCTGGTCCCAATTTACCTATCTACGTGCATTGTCCAAAACTACAAAAAAGTGTCCAAACCGATTTTTCAGTTTTTCTTACCCAGTTGCGCAAATAAAAGGCATGGAAGCCCTCCTGTTCTTTCATGCCAACTAACCAATAAACTCTGTCAATTATGCACTGAAGTGTATCTTAATGTCAAGTTCTCTCTTTTCTCAGCCACCATATAAGTTATCTCCCGTGTCTTAGAACTATTCCATCTTACCTCTCAGGATAACTCCTATTCAAACTTCAGGAACAAACACAAATGTCTTTTCTTGTATAAACCTTTTGTCAGTGCACCAACATGAGGTTGAAACTTCTTGTTTGAGTACCTATTGCATTCAACTCATCTGTATCTTAACATGTCACATGGTGTGTAAAAACTGTTCACTTTTAAAATTACTGCTTTTCATTTTATTAGATTTTTAATTACAAGAGATAATTGATCATTCCAATAAGTCAAATAGTACAGAAATGTACAAAGGAAAAACTAATGAGCTGCTGTTAGTTCTGTCTGGCTCTAGATAGACTTCATGCATTGCTATTTACAACCTCATAATACAAGATCGAAGATCGACTGCCATTTATTCAGTCACTCCCATTAACAGACAATTGAGGTAGTCACATTTTTTTTTTGTTTTGGCTGCAGTCCACATCCTGACACACACTAAGTGCTTTAAATGTAAATTATATTTCTGGAAAAGAAAAGGTGATGCATCCCTTAAACTTCAACATATATTACCAGTATTGCCAGATTCCTCCCGCCCCCCAAGGCAGTTCACCCTCTACTAGAAAAAGCATCCAAAATTCCTGAGAAGTACACTTCCATTGTTTTAATTGACATTATTTTGATCAATAATATCTTCATACATTTGTTCACAATAAATATTCTCTTTCATGAATTAATAGTTCATATCCTGGGTCCATTTTTTCTATTGCTTTCTTTTGTCACAATTCATTCATTCATTAATGAGACAAAGAATCTGGCCTCATGTGACTAATTGCTTGCCCATATGGGTGCTAGTTTGTGTCCAACTGCTCCACTCTCCATCCAGCTCCCTGTTTGTGGCCTGGGAAAGCAGTTGAGGATGGCCCAAAGTCTTGGGACCCTGCACCCACGTGGGAAGCCCGAAGAAGCTCCTGGCTCCTGGCTTTGTATCAGCTCAGCTCTGGCCATCGCAGCCACTTGGTGAGTGAACCAACAGACCAGCAGACAGAAAATTTTCCTGTCTCTTCTCTCTCTCTATCTCTGTAAATCTGCCTTGCCAATAAGAATAGAAAAAATTTAAAATAAAACAATGCAAAGAATCATAGTAATGGGGAAAGATGGAGAAGAATAAATCTTTCATTTTTTGGTTCAATCCCCAAATGCATGCAAAAGTGAGGACCAGGCCATACCAAAGTCTAGAAGGAGTCAGAAACTCCATCTTGGTCTGCAAAATGGGAAGGAGAGACTCCAGTACTTGGGCCATCCCTGCTGCATTCCCAGAAGTACTGGATCAAAAGCAGAGTATCTGGGACTCAGATTACCACTCCACTATGAGATACTGCCATTGTAAGAAGTAGCTCAACACACTGTCCCACAGTGCCTGCCCTTATACTGGAGTCTTTATTTCTTTCCTAGCAATTTTTAGAAATTCATTGAGCATTGAGGTTATCAACTACTTATCCTGTGCATCACAAATATTTTAGCCTAAATGATTTTTCCAACTTTTTTTGTATTCTATTTTGTAAATAGTCCTAAATGTTTGAAATCAAAAGCCTTATGCTTCCTTCATGATTTCTAGATTTATCATCTTATTTAAATAGCTATCTCCCATCCCTAAGTTGAAAAACATTATCTAGGGCCCGGCAGCATGGCCTAGCGGCTAAAGTCCTCGCCTTGAAAGCCCCGGGATCCCATATGGGCGCTGGTTCTAATCCCGGCAGCTCCACTTCCCATCCAGCTCCCTGCTTGTGGCCTGGGAAAGCAGTTGAGGACGGCCCAATGCATTGGGACCCTGCGTCCACGTGGGAGACCTGGAAGAGGTTCCTGGTTCCCAGCTTCAGATCGGCACGCACCGGCCCGTTGTGGCTCACTTGGGGAGTGAATCATGGGACGGAAGATCTTCCTCTCTGTCTCTCCTCCTCTCTGTATATCCGGCTTTCCAATAATAATAATAAAATCTTAAAAAAAAAGAAAAATATTATCTAATTTTTTTATTTTACTCTATTCATATTACATATCTTATAAATGTTTTACCTTAATACAACTGGGGTTTAGTTGGCTATGAGTTCCTTGAGTACAAAATGTTAGGACTAAATAAAATATTGAATGGCCATAATTTTAAACATCTGGTGTTACAATTGTGGATTGTGTAACTTAAAAGGTAGCCAGCCTGAGACTGACACCATAGTGTAGTAGACTAAGCTCCTGCCTGCAGCACCTAAATACCAGATAGGCATCAGTTCTTGGGTCAGTTCCACCATTTCTGACCCAGCTCTGTGCTAATAGTGTGGGAAAGCAGCAGGAGACCCAGAGGAGACTCCTGGCTTTAGATCGACCCAATTCTAGCCCTTGCAGCCATTTTGGAAGAGAACCAGCAGATGGAAGATCTTTCTGTCTCTCCTCCCTGTAAATCGGCCTTTCCAATAAAATAAACAAATCTTTATAAATAAACATATATTTTTTAAAAAGGCAGTAAACCTAAGTCTCATTCTTTGGTTCCCCATGATGGAAAAGGAGTGTATGACTTGATTTAGAAGTTGGTAAGTGTCTAATTTCTTCATTGATTTGCTGATGAGCCCTGCCTTTCATCTGAGACACACTATAAAGTCAAAATATTATGGATACTTAAAGTGCTAAGTGATCCCATTAGCTAAACACTATTTATATTTAATCATCTAGGGCTGGGGTGACTGTGTGGCTCATTGTGCTTATTAGATTGGGTAACTTTCTGTAACCTTCCTGACTCAGCATCAGAAAGGGACGTTGTTCTTCTGAACGTTAAATGTTAAGTAATGACCCAAGTCAACACTTCACTGTTTCCCCTTAGTCCCATCAAATAAACATGTGATACAGTTCCAAACACAGCTTTCTCATGGGTAGGACTCATTCATCGCCTTACAATGAGACTCCTCCATACCCAGATCGCCATCAGACAGTGCATGCACAAAGCTAAGCAGCCAGCTCAGGATCTTTCCCTCTCTTTGGCTTATTTTCTCAGGTCCCAGCTAACTACTAACACCTTTTTGTGTATGATTAGTTTAGGGCAGAATCTCAAGGTATAAAGCTACATAGACTTGTGGAAATGGTGCCCGACTTCAATAGAAACAAATATGTGTGACCCACTCAACACAGGTAAATTAGTTTTGAAAATTCATTAGCATTAGAAAGAATATAATCGGCTTTTTGCATTTAAATTATGAACTATCTCACAAATATGTCCAGATTACCTGTAAGTTAAGCTTAAGCCAATGCAAAGCAACAAATTGTTAGGGGGGAAATGATTAAATTATTTCCATAAAAATACTTTTGATTAAATTTGTCAGAGCTTTTCCTAGTGTCTTCATACATGGCAAGAATTGAGGGCACATGATATAAAAAATAGTTTAGAATATATTGTATTAAGTTTTTGTTAATAGGCACAAAAGCATTTATACACACACAGACATGAACATGCTATTCAATGTTCTTCATGATGAATATTTTAACTGATAAGCTACCATTTAATTTCAATACACTTTGAGTAGTTATCATGGTAAAATGTGGTTAAATATTACAGGATTCACAAAAATGAACAAGACACAAGCGTGGATGCTATAGTACTGACAAGAGAGAAAAATAAAAGGACATATTACCTAAGGAAGAATGGGATCACAATGAAATGTACCCATGCTGTATTATATGCATGTATTATCTCATCAAATCCTCCCAACAATATATACCATTGTGTCACCATTACAGATGTGAACAGAGGGGCTCAAGGCTGATAGCAAACTCACCACAATACACATGAATGATAAATAGCAGCTAGTAAACTACCAGAACTAGTAGCATAGGTTCAAATTATGAGGGTTTAATAGCTCCAAAATTCTGGTTCCTCCCACCATTCCTCCCATTGCACATAGTGCTAGAATGTAGACTGTGGAACAAAGAACACTTTCCTGCTTGTCTTCTGAATCAGCTCTAAGCTCAGAGTGCCCTTGCAGCACGTGACTGGCATTCGTCACTTTCTGCCTCCACTGTTACTGTGCTGCTATGCATAACCATTATCAGTCCGGAGAGCCATCACAGACCCTTCAGAGGGTCTCCTTGCTCAAATCTTAGGTAATCCTACACTCTGCTAGGCACACTGAGAAATGATGTAAAATTTAAAACTGGGTACTTTTTCAACTCTACCTCAGAGACTTGCATGCTTCCCTATTTTGCATAGCATAAAGTGAAAACTCCTTATTTCGACATTTCAAGTCGCTTTATTCCTGTTCTAACTCATCTTTTCATTTCATGTCTCAAGGAATAAGGATGCACTAAAACCTCACTATGTAAATATAATTCTTGATATCAAACCAGAGAAAGTAGCACATTTTTTTACTTTGTTTTATGACACAGTTTTATAGGCTCTGGGATTCCCTCAAACCCTCCTCAAGCCCTCCCTCCATATTGACTTCCTCCATATTGTTGCAGTAATACAGTTCATAACCAGTCATGATTCCTTCATTGCGGGCATGGACCATGCAGAGAGTCCAGCATCTTATTGTCCAGATAAATTCAACAGTTTCATTGGGAGACCATCCCTGGTCTGAAAGTAGATCTGGCAGAATATTTAAGATCTAATAAAAATGATGGCAGGATTTATGAATGTTTCCATGATCTTTTTATTCCCATTGGACTTTTGTGGATGCTGCAAAAAGTTAATAAAAAATGGAATTTGCAAGACAAGTTTATTGTGATACAAAATGTATTATAATTCATGCATATTTGAAATGCAGAATATTTATGGAAATGAATATTATAAAAAGTATTCATGTTTGCTATATTTTAATAAATAAATAATATTGCCATATTTGTCTGCCTAGTTGTTTTATCTTAATATCAGTTCAGACAGTGACTTGGAAATGTGAGTAAAGGTTGCAGGAAGTAGCAATCTAGAAACTTCAAAGTAGTGAAGTAATGTTCTCTGAATTTATTTATTCATTCCCTACATCCTACATTCCTTTGGGGAAGCAACATATTCTGGTGATCACAGGCTATGGAGTCAGACATGTATCGATTTAACTCTCATTTCCTACTTAGCTTTATTATATCAAGCATGTCACTTAAATGTACCTCAGGTTTTTCACCAGTTAAATGGTAGTGGCATAAATACATTGATTAAATAAAATTATGCAAGTAAAATTCATATAGTGCAGTGCGCAACAGAGTAAATAAATGCTGGGTATTGACTTCATTCAGCAAATAGTTACAGGCACCTGCAAATTGAAGGCACTATTCTGCAGAAAAACAAAGAAGGCTATCCTCTTCAGAAACGTGCACCTGGAAACTTGAATTGGAATAAGGCAGTCCTGTAAGCCTTTTTAGTTAATAAGACACATATTTATACCATCTCTGCTTTCTTTCCCATAAACACTGCTGAATATGTTAGCACTTCTCTCTGAAAGGAATACTTGACTTATATACCAGAACCACCACCAAATGATTCAAGAAAAACTAAATTTAGTAGAAAAATACTGATGAATTATTCATCTTTCATTTTACTCTCACAAAAAGCATGAACCATTTCTATGCTTTCAAAGTTAAAGCTCAAGTAATCATCATGAACTATATTTTGAAAAGCAATTACTATAGCGTTCAAAGAAAAACTTAAATCCTTAATTTATTAAAATGATTTTATATGTCTGCAAATGAGTTGAAGCAGGTACAAACAATCTTAGAACTATTTATAAAATTTCTTCAGGAACACAAAGTTCAAATTTCGCTTTCAGTCTCTGTAACAGACATTCCAAACAAGGCCTTCTTATATTTGATTACAAACTAGAGACAGCCAAAGGAGTGGGGACCCTATTTTCAGAAAACCAGTACAGAGCAAAAGAGTAACTTGTAAGGTTAAGCCAAATGTTTTCAAGTAATTAGCTTTTCACTGTTTTAAGTGTTCATGATGATTTATAGCTTATAATTTTCATGCAGTGTTTGTACAAAACTTTTAGAGAAAAACAGTAAGTTAGGACTGAAGATGCTTCTACTAGAGCTTACATCAAGTATTTCTTAATAGCTTATTTAACTGAAAGGCAGAGTGACAAAGAAGAGGCAACAGAGAGAGGGAGAGAGGGAGAGAGGGAGAGAGAGAGAGAGAGAGAAACAGAAATAGAGAGGACAGTGAGAGAGAATATCTTCTAACCTCTGATTCATTTGGCAAATAGTAGCAAAAGCCAGGCCTGGGCTAAGCCAAATCCAGGAGCCAGGAACTCCATTCAGGTCTCCCATGTGGGCATCAGGGGCTCAAATACTTGGAGAATTTTCTGCTGCTTTCCCTGATGCATTAGCAGGGAGTTTGAGTACAAGTGGAGCTGCAGAGTCTCTAACAGTCTGCCACGTAAGATGACAGCAACATAGGAACAGTCTAGCTTCCTGCATCACAATGTTGGCCCCGATCTTGTGTTGTTAAAGAAGACACTGGTGATAGTGGTAAATCCATTTTAGTTTCACATGTGACAGAATGTGGTCAGATTTCCTAATCAAGCCATGTTGTACTCAGGTGGTTGTAGGGCAACTCCCATGAGACACCTCGTTAAAGAAAACTATTTCACCCCTAAGACTATCACAGCACATGCAGTTTAAAAGCAATTTCTAAATAACAGGTCCATAATTCCATGGCATTGTGAGCTGCCATCAGAAGGTAGGTCAGAATTGATGACAGAATCAGTTGCAAAACAACAGCATCCTATGGACAAAACCAAAATCCTTACAACAGATTATGAAAACCAGTGGAAAGATTCACAACCTCCAGGGAACCTTCTCAATTCTCAGGATTTTAAAATAATAAATAATAACATTGAACTTGAAACTTTCCATTCCACAGGTCTAATAGGCTTATTTCATACATTAAACTTTTTTTTTCAAAAATCTGCCATGCCTTTTTAAAACCAGCATCCAATTAGTCCATTTCAGCACTCATTACTAGAATTACACATTCCACAGTGAGATTGGCCATAGATTAACTTTTCTGGGATGTTTGCAGAACATTTTCTTTTGCACTTTCAAATGCATTTTAACCAGAAGTATAACAGCAATCCCTACTGACACATTCAGTGATAACAACTATTTTCACTCTCCAGAACTGTTTTTCCTATGATATTAGTTTTAATTAGTCCCATGAATTCAAATGAGCATCCAGGTCCCTGGTATGCCAAGACTCAACAAGTGGTGATTTCAATATCCTTATCATTTTCTTTTAGCCAGTGTGCTACAAAAGAAGTCATGAATGCTCTTGACTAAAATGGCTCCCATAGACTACAACATTGAAATTGAAGTTATGAAATCTTGCTACTGAGAAAAACTCCTTCTCCCCTCTCTCTCTCTTCTTCCCTTCCTTCCTAGTCCTCTCAGAAATGTCAAATTTACTCATCTCATCATTTCTTGCAAACTACACAGAATGAGTGCAAATTGAGAATCCCATTCACTACTCAGCTATCAATCGTGTGAGTAAAGTGTAGAATCATGAGTTGCTTCAATTTGTCTTCAGTTGAGCATCTGTTTCTCTTGAGAAACAGAACTTTGGGATATTAGAGGTGGTTTCCAGAAACAAAGCACAAATCTGAGATTATCTACCTACTTCTGTTTTATTTCATCACTTTTTTTCTTCAGCATCCCAATTCTCCACTCCCACATATTTCAAAAACTAACTTCAATTCCTACAGGTGTATCTGAGGGCATATATAGTTTTAAATAAGCGTATTAAAATATTAAAAGGCAAAAACCACACACACACACACAGAGTATAAATTACTTCAGGTTTTGGAGGCTGGCACTATGGAACAAGTTGGGCTGCCACCTATGATGACAAAACCCTGTGTTAGAAACCGCTTATGAATCTAAGCCACTCCATTTCCAATCCTGTTCCTTGCTAATGCATTTGAGAAAGTAAAAAAAATGAAGTTCCAAGTACTTGGACCTCTGCCACTCACGTGAGGGACCCCAACTGAGTTCCCTTCTTTAGCTTGGCTTAGTGACAGTCTTTACTTCCATCTGAGGAATGATCCAGTGCATGGAAAATCTCTTTTTCTGAATACCCATCACTGACATTCTGTCTTCAAATAAACATTTTCAAAATAATATAGAATAAATTGTTTTAATACTGTTATTTTAAAATTTTTTAATTTATTTCAATTTTATTTGAAAGGAGATAAAACACAAGTAGGAGACAGGTAAATATTGCATCCAGTGATTCATTCCTCAAGTGCCCACAACATCCTCGTCTGAATTAAGATGAAGCCAGGATCCAGGAACTCCATCCAGATCTGCTATACAGGCGCCTTGGAACCAAGTGCTTGAACTATCATCTATTGCCTTCCTAGGGTTTGCATTAACAGGGAAGGGGTGTTTAAAGCAGAGCTGGGATTCCAGCCAAAGCACTCCGAAACGAAATAGGTGCATCACATGTGGTATCTTAACCACTATAGCAAACACACCAGTTCTCATTCTTGAACACAATGCATTGAAACAACTTTGAGGAGGTAAAGAAAGACAGTTCTATACTCCCAAGAAATGTACAATACAGGGCCCAGTGCAGTAGCCTAGTGGCTGAAGTCCCTGCTTTACATGTGACTGGATCCCATATGACTGCTCCACTTCCGTTTAAGCTCCCTGCTTGTGGCCTGGGAAAACAGTCAAGGATGGCCCAAAGCCTTGGGACCCTGCACCTGTGTGGGAGACTAGGAAGAAGATCCTGGCTCCTGGCTTTGGATATACTTAGCTCCAGCCATTGCAGCCACTTAGGGAGTGAGCCAGTGGGCAAAAGATCTTCCTCTCTGCCTCTCTTCTCTGTACATCTGTCTTTCCAATAAAAAATACATAAATCTTTTTTTCAATGTACAATACAGCAGGAGCCATTTTGGAGATATATGAAAATGGGGGACTGGCATCCTAATGTAGCATGCTGAGCCTCTGTCTGTGGCACCAGCATTCAAGATGGATATTGGTTCCTGTCCAGCAGCCAAAGTCAGAAAAATTACATTCCTTAGAGGTAGAAATAATGTACCTTTTCATAGCTGACAGAAAAATTGTACAAACATTGTCTGATTTCAACCATACAACAACTATTTAAATAGAAGATGTGGTAGACAACCAAGCTCCCCAGAGCAAAAATCAGGAAATCATCAACTCTACATTTAGGGGCAGAAGGATGTGCTAGCATGTATCTGTTTACCTGATAGACTCACAAGCATACTGAAGGGACCCTGAATGACTAGGTTAAGAGCAGACAGTGGCTTCCCAATTAGGCAAATAATAATGACAAATGACAAATCCCTCAGACTTCTAAGCAGTAAGTGATGTGTGTATTGGAAAATGAGTGTTTAGGCAAGAACAGCTACACTGCTGGAACATCAGTGGAAATTAGAGGCAAAAAAATGATTCTGAGTATCCAATGATGTTGGGCCATTCAGTATCCCAGGGACACTGTGCCGATCCTCTGGAGATAGTAGATTATAAGAAAGAATAAGTTAAAAGAAGCATGCCACTCATGATGGTCGGAGAACTGAAACCTGTGGGAAAAGATCATACAGGGTCTTACTCTAGCACCTCACTTTTCTTCCTGCCATTCAGGGAGATGGCTATTGGAAATAGGGAAGAGGAAAGGAATATTCTGGCAAGAAGGTGTCTGGAGTTCACATTCTTGGTTCTCTTCCTGAGGACTGTTTTAAGGACCAATTGAATAGCTAAAAGTAGAAGGTCAGCATTTTGGTGCAGTAAGTTAAGATGCCTATTGCAAGCCCAACATCCCATATGAGCACCAGTTCAATTTCCTGTTACTTCACTGTTGATTCAACACCCAGGAAAGCAGCAAAATATATCCCAGTATTTAGGGTCCTGCAAACCACTTGGGAGACCTGGGTGGAGTTCCTGGTTCTTTGCTTCAGCCTGGTCCCGTTCTGCCTGTTGGTTGTATTTGGGAGTGAACCAGTCAAGGGATAGAAGATACTTTCTTTCTCTCTCTCTCTCTCTCTCTCTCTCTCTCTCTCTCTCTCTCTCTCAATGTGAGTGTGTATGTGTGTGTTCCATGCCTCTTAATGGAAATATGGGAGTAAGAATTTTCAGTTGCATGGCAATTTGAGTGATAGATATTCTTCTCATTCAGAGACAGAACCTCTGTTAGCATTTCTGGGAAAGGTCTGCTATTCCTGTCAATGACAGTAAGTGAAGAGGCCAGCATTGTAACATTGCATGTTAAGCCACCACCTGAGAAGCTGGCATCCCATTTGGTTGCCAGTTAGAGTCCTAGCTGCTTCATTTTTAGTCCAGTCCCATGTTAATGCTCCTGGGAAGGCAGTGTAAGATGGCCCAAGTGCTCTGCACCCATGTTAGAGACCCTGATGAAGCTCCTGACTTCTGGCTTCAGTCTAGTCCAGCCATGGTCACCTGGTCAATGCAGCCGTTTGGCCATTTTGGAAGTGAACCAGTGGATGAAAGATTCCCTTTCCCCCCACCCTTCTAACTCTGCCTTTAAAATAAATAAATCTTTAGAGAGGCGAGCCGAGGGCTGCGGGAGAGGACGTCTAGCTTGGATCCCGAACCCAGTCCGCCATGTGCCCATGGCTCATGGCGGGCTGGGCCCGGACATGCCTGGGTGCGGCCTGCTTCCTTCTGGGGTGAGTACGCCGAGGGGGGAGGCCTCCGTGACTGGGCATGTCCGGGACCCACCCAACACCCTCATTGGGTGGTGGGTGAACGGGATTGGGGAGGGGCGCAACCTCGGGCCTGCAGGATTTAACCTCCGGCTGCCAGAGGCGAGCCGAGGGCTGCGGGAGAGGACGTCTAGCTTGGATCCCGAACCCAGTCCGCCATGTGCCCATGGCTCATGGCAGGCTGTGCCTGCTGGCCGCCCGGCCGGGGAGCTCTGGGGTATTGGACATCTGAATCGCTGCTGAGATAGCTCTAGAGTGACCCCACTGTTTCTGGGATCTGAGTCAATCCTAAAGATTCCCAATGCCAGTAACTCTTCCTTTGAAGAACTTCCAATCCCTTAATAATGCTGAGCTTTGAACACCTATCAAGTAAAAGATAAGCTCCGGCTTGTGTAGCAGGCTGGCACCTAATGGTCCTCGGAGCAACCACGTGCAGGTGCGTGATTTACGGCTAGGAATGGTCCCAATCTGGGATGCCACAGCTGGGATGAGGTTCCCACCAAGGGGTGTATGTGCTGGAATGGGGGCTGCGTTCTATCTAGGAAACAGTTGCAGTCACCCGAGGCACTAGTGTGGGCTGGGATTGGATGCACCAGGCCGGTTCAGATCCCAGCACCATCTGGTGTTATGGAGAAACAGGGTAGATGTGGGACTGACTAGGCTGGGTCTCAATCCCCTTCTGAGCCATGTGTGAGCTGTATGTGGGTATGGACGAGCCATGGCTGGGCTGAAACATCCAACAACAAGAGTCAGAATGGGGTGAAAGCCAGCCAGGAAAAGCCACTGTTCCTGCTAGGACAGGAGGTGAACTGAGTAGGGTTGGCTCAAGAACCCCCTGGCAAGCGCAAAATCTGGCATTGGGAGGGGTTCTGATGGAGGAGCCTGGGCAACTCCTCTGGCAGGACACAGTCCCTGCAGGTAAGCGCGAGAAGCATGATTGGAAACAGCCCAGAATAGGCCATGGAAAGTTTCCCACTGGCATGCATTCGGCATGGGTCAGGAGCAGGCCAGGCTGAATCAGTTCATGTCATCCTCTGGCAAATCCGATCACCAGAACAGAGTGTGGAATGGGCCGGGTTTGGTTGCGACAAAACCAGTACACATTCTGGAACGCCAGGGCGTGGTTGCCTGTACTGGATATGAATGCAGCACCCATCCAGCACACGTGAGATCCAGGAAGGGAGGGGCAGAGCTGGCGGGGGGGTTAAGGGGCTGGTCCCCTCGCTGGACAACCACTCCCACTGGAGAGTGTTGGCTGGGATAGAGACAGACACGACTAAGCAAGGCTACAACACCTGTGCGCTGCATGTGGACAAGATCAGGGCCACAGCATCAGCTGGCAGAAGCTGGCACTGGGGACTAATTCTGTCGAGTCAAATCACAGGACCACCTAAAGAGTGCATAAACCGGGACAGAGAGACCTGGGAGGGAAAAAGTGGGTTCCCCCTTCTTGGGTCACTATTCCCGTGGGAGGGCATGAAAACTAGGACGGGGGCTGGGATGGCTAGACAGAGGCACTCAACAACATCTGTGAGGGCTGGATGGTTGAGTCGATTAGATAGAACTAAGCTTTAATACCCATTGACAAGTACCAGAGCCAAATGGGATGGGGGACAGACTGGTCTTCTGCTACACAAATTGGCAAACCAGGGTAGGGGGCAGGCTTGGTGGGGGTTATTGTGGGTCGCCCCGACTAGGCTGCAGCTCCCACTGGTTGATGTAAGGGCCGAACCAGACTGGACTGCAACACCCATTGGTTCCAGTGCAACTCGGGACTGAAAACAGAACCAACACAGCAATTGCAACCACCAGCTGATCAGGGTGATGGACTGTGCCGGGCCCTGTGCTTGCTAGAACATATAAGAATCTGGTCTGGGAATACCTCAAAGTATCTTTGGAGATCTCCCCACTTGAACTGCTGGACTCAGAATTCTAACCAAGAAAAGACAGAAGACAGAATAGGACAATCATTCATCTCAGCTACATGTTGGCAGCGAAATATGGGACAAATGGAGACTTCATGATGGACCATATCAATCAGTGGACCACCTCATCGAGCGAAACTGGCAGTGACTCATAACTGGAGAACTATTAACTCCACTTGAGCACATATCTCAGAGCATGCCCCACATTCGGGACTTGGGGTGGGCGGGAAACCGGGTGGGGCTTCTCCCTCAATATCCCCTTTTACCTCAGATACATGATGGAAACAATATGGACATAATAGCATTGCCCACCTCCCTATCCCCCTGAACCTTTTTTTTTTTCTTTTTTTCTTCTCTTTCTTGATTTTCCTTCAACTATAGTTAACTATGTAAAGATTGTCAACAACAATACAATAAAATGGATTATAAAAAAAAATAATAATAAATCTTTAGTTGAATCTTCACATGAAATAGTACCTCTATCAAAATCTTAGTGTTATTCTTCATAGAAAGAAAAAACATCTTAACATTTATTTGAAACACACCCCCCAAAACAGAAAACCCACCAAATAGATAAAGTCTGCTTAAAGGGAAAAAGCTAGAAGTATCACACTCTGTATTTCAAAATATGTTTCAAACAGCCAATGATTTTTTAAAGTATGGTATTAACATAAAGATAGACTTATAAATCAATGAAATAGAACAGAGTCTAGAAAAAAGCCTACACATATGGTCTGTTGTTTCACATAACAATGAATATATCTGTGTTCCATATCAGTGTGAGCGGTTTTGATTACCCAACCCCAGCTACTGAGTCCAACTTCCCTCTAAGTCAGAGTGGGAGAGGCAGAGGCAATGGTGTAAGTAACTGGCTTCATGTCTTCTATGTAACAAAACTGAATGAGTTCCCAACTGCTAGCTTCAGGTAAAGTCAGGTCCAGCAAACCCTCAACTGCTGCAGACATTTAGGACATAAAATATACACATATATTCTCATAGATGAACGGAGGCTAGCATATCAGGAAGTGAAGATATTTCACAGTATGCATTTCTACTCCCAGTGAAACAGTTTTATACGCCTTACTAATATGATGCTAGATTTTTTTCCTTTGTATCTATAATTCCATGATGCATGTGGCTAGTAGAATACTGAACTTGTAACTCTTGCTGTTGAGATATATACTGCTGTAATAACATGTGGGGGGATTGTGGGAAGCCAAAGATGGGAGAAGGTGGAGGGAAAGATGGAATCTCCATACCTATAAAACTGTAACATGCTGCACAATTCCAATTCTACAACATATCTAAATTAACCCAGAGAAGCAGAGAGTAGAACAATATTTACTATCAGCTGGGAGGAAAGTAAAATGGGCAGCTTTTGTTTAATGGGTATAGTGTTTCAGTTATACAAAGTGAATACATTCTAGATATCTGCTGCTCAACAAAAGTCCTTTCCCTATAAGTAATATTCTATTGTGCATACAATTGGGGGGGAATCTCATGTTAGATGCTCTTAAAAAATGGCGAGCACAAGGAAATTTTTGAAGGTGATACACACACACACACAACACACACACCATTAATTGTGTTTCAAGTCCAAATTAATCAAATTATATACATTAAACAGGTACAATATTTTGAATGTAGATTATACTTCAAGGAAGCTCTTTAAATTTTGAGGCAAAAATATTAACAAATAACATAATATTAGTCTTCTGGATGATGAAAAGTAGATTCAATAGTACAGAGAAACTACAAAGAAATAAATTTATGAATCAAAATTCAAAATAAAGCACTGAAGAAGGCACCTGATATAAGATTACTAAGAGTTTTGAGAAGAATAGAGGAAAGTAAAGCATCAATGATTTAACAGTAACTCCTTTCCTGACCTAAACTAGGACTTGTGAATTGAGAACGAAAGAGCTTTCTGAGATCAAGGCAAGACTTATAAATAAAGACATCATCCCCATGCTACAATTTCCCAGTCATTTTGTACACATCATTTTTGCACCATTTACCACACTATGTCGGCCGTTATCTACTTGCACTACTTTCCTTTTGGTTTCTTCCTTTGAAAAACTTGGGGAGTATGTTTCTTTGTTTTGGACACTGCCAGTACCTCTATAGAGCCTTGCTTAATGCATTTGCAGAACAAATAAATAACAATAAGTGTTCCAATGCTAAGAAAAATAGATAAAGGGTTCGTAAAATTGAAAATAATCTTAACTGTGAAAATAATGAGCTATATGATGGGAGCACCATAGGCCATTAAAGTACAGATGAAAAATGCTCAACTGGAAGAACACACAGACCATGGAGAAAACTAACATTTTAACCAACAAAGACTGTTTTCGAAACTTTTCAGAGATTTCAGAAACAATCTATTATTTTTAAACCACTGTGATTCCCAGCACAGTGGTGCTTAAAAGAAGCTTCTAGAAAATCAATAACAAGACAGAAGAGTTGGCTGGCTAGGCTACCCTTGTAGCAATCATTACTTTCTTTTCTTCCTGGAAACTGAGATAAAACCTGCCATATTTAGTGCACAGTTCTACTGCTCTTCTTCCTCTTCCACTTTACGCAGAATTTCCTCTGAATTGTTGGAGAAGATCTTTAAATATCCAAGGAAGATGTGAATGGCTTAACAGCCAATACACAAACCAATATACGAGAGCCCATAGTCAGCAGGGTGACAGGGCAGGGGGAACGGCAGAGCAGGGAGAGCAGTGCAGTAGCTTAGCAAAATAGTACTGTGCCTGCAGCACTGACATCTCAAATGGGCACCAGTTTGTGTCCTGGCTGCTCCACTTCTGATCCAGCTCCCTGCTTATGAGCTGGGAAAGTAGCAGAGGACGGCCAGGTTCTTAGGATCCTGCACCCACATGGAATATTTGATCACTTATGATTTGTTGATGAAAGTAGTGATGTTTTAAAATGTTAATCTACCAAAAATGTAATTTTATCACTATTCAGAGCTGCTGCTGGTGGTCCACGGTAATGAAGCAGGTGTCATTGACTCAGCAACTATAAAACAAGTGATTTCTTCATCACATAGAATAGTTTAGAGGCTGTATTGCTGCATCATCTAGGATAAGACAGGGAGAAGCAATTGTCAATCAGCCTCCATGGCCCATGGGTCAAGGTTTCACCCAATTTGGCATTAATTCCTCCTCATTTCCATGCTGTAAGTGCATGGGTTGTGTGATTTCTGAGCCACAATTCAGTGCCAAAAAGATGAGGGGGGAATTCGTTGGATTATACCTGCTAAACTGGTACTAATATGGTCTCCTCAGAAGTTGCTGAAATAGCAAGGTGTGTTGAAGAGATGTAAAAGAGTTGTCAGGCATGTGCAGTAGCCTAGCGAATAAGGTCCTTGCCTTGCATGTGCCGAGATCCCATATGAGCACGGCTTCTAATCCCGGCAGTCCCGCTTTCCATCCAGCTCCCTGTTTGTGGCCTCAGAAAGCAGCTGCAGATGACCCAAAGCAATGGGAAGCTGTATCTACGTGGGAGACCTGGAAGAGGTTCCAGGCTGCTGGCTCCTGGCTTCGGATTGATGCAGCTCTGGCCGTTGCGGCCGATTGGGGAGTGAATCATTGGATGGAAGACCTTCCTCTCTGTCTCTCCTCCTCTCTGTATATCTAACTTCAATAAAAATAAAATAAATATTTTTAAAAATATAGTTTTCAGGCATACTTAAAGTAACATCTCAGACTTATGTGGACATATGTGAATAAAGTGAAGAGAAACCTAAACTGATTCATTGTAGATACTTGCTATAAGAGCTGCCAAAGTCTGAGGTTATAACTCTGATCTTGAATGGGTAAGTTTAAAATTTTCTTTTGGAACAACCAAGATGTCATGATTAGAGACTGGATTGAAGATTTTTTTGTTAGATAATTTTCATTTTCTCTTGAGTCAGGTTGGTCTACAAATCCATCTTGATATACTCCAAAGTTTAATTCGTAAGAACATTAAAATAATATTCTCAAAAACAGCATGGCAAAGAAGGGAGTGAAATTAATGGACTCTCTTCAGGTGATATTAATCCAGCCTGTGTTTGCACAACATCATATTCCATGAGTGGAACACATGTAGGGGCAACAGAGTACAGTTAGATGGAACAAATTGCCATGGCAGAGAAGATGGCCCTTTTTGGATCAGTAGGGTAGAGGAAAGTGTTGTCAGGTATTCAGCGTACTCCAAGCCATCCCATTTAGTCTAATCCAGGCCTAGTTAAATAATTTTTAAAATATTCTTGAGGAGTCTCTTGTGAATACAGATTATGAACGACATGCTAATCCATCACTGGTTGTGCCTTTCTGTCATGGACGGTATTAGCAGTAGATCCAGTATCAGTGTGAGCGTTTGACGGATGCAAACATCACCAAGTGCTGGGGTCAGGTGTAGAATTATTCTTTAATATGTTTATTATCCTGGTAGTGATGCATCTTGAGTTGGTAAGAATAACTGTATTATTTCAGCGTCTTCATACAGTAACTAACACAATTCTTCTCTAGTAAATATTTGCTTAACAATGTGCATTCAGTGAATGTTTAATGAATGTGTACTACATGTCAGCCCCTGAAAAAGGTGTGATGGTAAGTATAAAGATAAGAAAAACAAAGCCTTGATTCCCAAATTGGTCACAGTCTGTGGAAAGAAACACATATTCATATAACCAGCTTTAATTGAGGCAGGAAGAGCTAGCACTCATTCTGGGCATCAGGGCTTCATCATTAAAATGATGGCAGTGTGAGCTTCTAAGTGTCACACAAACCAGGTAACTACACATCATATGCAACACTGTTTTGTTCAACTCCCCCGATTCTTCTTCAACAGATTTTTTTTTCCCTTTTTATAGAAAGTAGCATGGGCATCCGTCACCATGCTCACTTATCTAAACTAAAGCCAAATTAACATTTAAGCAGAAGACTAAAAGGGGAACAATCCGGCAAAGGAATTTCTGATCTCACAGAGAACAGCAAAAGGAAAGTTTCAAAAGCAATTACAATATTATATGCACAATACTATCTTTATGATAGTATCTTTAAACTATGAAATACATTTAATAATTTATCAACTGGTACTATGGGTTGCTATCATAGTATCAGACTGCCTCACATGTCTTAAACACTGACTATCCAATGAACTTCTGTCTCCATCCAAGTGTTCTTATTTTTCCTTCCATTCTAAGACTCCAATTGTGCTTAAGAATTGCCATGGAGGGCCCAGCGTGGTGTGGCCTAGCGGCTAAAGTCCTCACCTTGAACGCACCGGGAGCCCATATGGGCACCAGTTCTAATCCCAGCAGCTCCACTTCCCATCCAGCTCCCTGCTTGTGGCCTGGGAAAGCAGTCGAGGACAGCCCAACGCTTTGGGACCCTGCACCTGCGTGGGAGACCTGGAAGAGGTTCCAGGTTCCCAGCTTCAGATCGGCGCAGCACCGGCCGTTGCGGCTCACTTGGGGAGTGAATCATCGGACGGAAGATCTTCCTCTCTGTCTCTCCTCTCTGTTTATCTGACTTTGTAATAAAAATAAATAAATCTTTTAAAAAATTGCCATGGAATCTTGTTAAAAATGCATATTCATTAGGTCTGGAATGTGACCTTACAATCTGTATTTCTAACAAGCTCCCAAGTGATGCTGATTCTCTAGGTCCAAGGTCCAACACTCTCAGAGCAGCAAGGATCTTGACAATCACACCATAAACATGAAGGATATAGCTAGTTTAAGACATGTTCTTAAAATATACTAATTATTCACCATAGCTAAGCATTTATGCATCTTGACATCAACTCAGAAAAAAAAAACTAGTGGTAAATTTATCTGTTACTAAACTGTACAATCAGTTGGCTCTGGTCTTTTGCATGGATCCCTTGAGCAGCTTCTAATCATGAATCTCTGAGAAAGATCATAATTTGACCAAGATCACAGAGACAGAATGGGTATTCAAATTCACTTTCACGCTTTCTATTACAAGACTCTGTATCTTATTATATCAACAATAATCAAGAATATTGAATGGGTTGCAAATTGCTGAGTAAAACCATAAAATAGCTTTATTTTTATATCAGTGCAACCATTTAAATCACTCTTCCAGACCCACTTTCCCACATGTAACAGTTTTTCTGCCACTTTCTAGTATTGAAGAACTATCATACGTATTTGTATTTTTCAATTTAGTCTCAATTAAAGCTCCATCTTACTATCAATTTTGAACTCTTCCATTTGTTGCTGAGGTCAAGCAGGACCTGGGCTCTATAGCTCACAGTGTGGTAGTGTTCATGGATTATTTCTTCCTTTTCTCTGTTAAATATTCTTTGAGACATGTTCTGTCACTCTGTGGATGGGAATTAGACGAGGGAGGAAAGTAAGGATGCAAAATGATCTGTTCACAAGGATACTTCAAAAAAGTTCATGGAAAAAAAGCCTTTCTGCTGCTGCTCTAACATTATACTTCACACAACATCCTTCTCCCAGAGGTATCTCTGCAGCACACAGGGAACGTGTCCTTTCCAGTGGAATGTAGGCAGATACCGAAACATAGCATCTCCCTTGCCTCATGGGGATCATGAAATATCACCGTCATCAGGAAGACAAGCTCACCCACATCACACCCCTCTTTGCTTTGCTGTCAGAGACAGCTGTAGTCACTTTTCTGCCATTAGACCATTTTGTGCCATGACCAGTCATCTGACTCTTTATAGCTAAAATTTCAGAGGATTCAAGTTAAGCTCTCTGAAGAAGTAAATCACTGTTCTCTACTCTATTTCCATCAAATCCTCAAAGTTCCCTTAACTTGTTATGCAGATTTTCAGTTGTTTGAGTATTCTCCATACCGATTTCCATACAGGCTGTACCAACCTGCAGCCCCACCAGCAGTGGAGTTGGTTCCCTTTTCCCCGCATCCTCGCCAGTAAGTTTTGTTGGTGGTTTTTCGTATGTGAGCCATTCTTACTGGTGTTAGGTGGTACCTCATTGTTGTCTTAATTTGGATTTCCCTTATTGCCAGAGAGCTTGAGCATTTTTTCATATGTTAGTTTGCCATTTGGGTTTGTTCCTTTGTGAAATGTCTGCCCATATCCTGTGCCCATTTCTTGAGTGGTTTGCTTGTTTTGGTGTTTTGGTTGTTCTGGAGATCTTTGTGTATTCTGGAGATTAGTCCCCTATCACCTATGTAGTGTGCAAAGATCTTGTCCCATTCTGGGGGTTGCTTTTTTACTTTGTTGGTTGTTTCCTTTGCTGTACAGAAGCTTCTTAGTTTGATGTAGTCCCATTTGTTTATTTTGGTCTTGATTGCTATTGCTTTTGGTGTGTTTTTTTTAGAAGTCAGGGCCTATACCTAAATCTTGTAGGGTGTTTCCAACATTTTCTTCCCGAAGTATGAAGGTTTCTGGATGTAGGTTTAGGTCTGTTATCCATTTAGATTTGATCTTAGTGTATGGTGAAAGATGTGGGTCTATCTTCTTATTTTGGCAGGCTATCAACCAGTTGTTCCAACAGTATTTATTGAAGAGACCTTCCAATTTCCCTGGATCAGCGTCTGTTTTTTTTTTTTTTTTTTTTTTTTTTTTTTTTTTTTTTGTCAAAGATTATTTGGCTGTATCTGTGTGGGTTCCCTTCTGTTGCTTCTATTCTACTCCATTGATCCTCCTCTCTATCTTTGTGCCAGTATCAGGCTGTTTTAATAACCACTGCCCTATAGTATGTCCAGAGGTCTGGAATTGTGATTTCCCCCGTTAACTTCCTATTCTTCAGGATGGTTCTAGCTATTCGTGGTTTTTTGTGTTCCCAGATGAACCCTTGTATCATTGTCTCCAGTTCTATGAAGAATGTTTTGGGTAATTTGATTGGGATTGCGTTGAATGTATATATTGCTTTTGGTGGTATTGACATTTTGATGATATTGATTTTACCTATCCAGAAACATGGTATGTTTCTCCATTTTTTGAGGTCTTCTTCAATTTCTTACTCTGTTACTCTGTTACTTCATACTTACCTGTACCTAATGTAACAAGAACTTGTGATGTAATTCATTAATCAACCATCCACAAGAGGTTGATTGTTTATAATCATCTGAGATAGTCAATGTCCCCTTATCACTATTATTGCTACTGCCCATAAACAACGAAGACCTAATCCTCATTGTACCTACATTAGGCCTCAGGATACAAGAATGAACCCAGAACAAAATGACAGTCTCCTACATGGCTGGGAGACACTCCAGAGGAATCATGATGGACTTGGGAAAATTCACGATAGACACACATTATGAACCTAGAGGGGAAATCAGAGTGGAGGGGAGGGGTTTTGGGGAGGGAAAGGGGAGAGCCCAGTGCCAACTAAATTGTATCAAAAAACAATTAAAAATAATAATAATAATTCCAGAAGAAATAGAAAAATATTTTAAACATGTGAACGATAAATGAGTCTCCCTAAACTATCAAAGACAGAAAAAAATTATTAATATTAAACATAAGCTTTCCTATAGGTTCATGGAGATAAAAAAGATTAATCATATACTGTGTTGGATAAAGCATAGAGAATCAGTATCATAAACTGTATGAACATAAACTGCCAAGATTAAATGAAAATAACTTCATAATATTAATGTCAAAAATATCACCTACCTTGATTCAACAATTCCAGCACTGTGGATTTTTCCATAAATATTGTCACATACAGAGGGATTATACAAGTCTATTCAGTAAGCATTTCTGGTAATATCAAAAACTTGAAATAACCTACATGTCTAACATTAGAGGACTGATAAAAAGGGTTTGACTGAAAAACCACATCAAAGAACTTGCATAGATAACTAGATGAATGAAAATAAAATTATCCCCATGTTTTATTATTCAATGGAAAATACGTAATTAGGAGAATGCATTATACACAAAAAATAGTGTAAAAGAATACTAGTGAATACAAGTGAATAGATGCTGACACAGTACTAGAAAACCAATTTAATGTTCTTATATACCTATTACTTCAGACTTTATTGTAATATTTTAAGCAGTACAAATTATTTTCCAGCAATAATCCATAAATATGAAACGCTAGATCTGGGTACAAATTTCTGATACATACTCCTGAGAGATAATCAAAATTGAATATTTGAATTCTATCAACTGAATTAATCAGCCGTCATTTTATTAGTACAAGGATATTACAAAAAGTTCAATAATGGAATTAGATTTACTTGGGTTAAAAAAATGGAAATCAATGTCTAGGAGAGATCTTCAGAAAGTTCATGCATATGCATTTTATGTAAAACTGTGCATGAATTTCAACATAGATTTCACCAAACCGACCTCTCAGTCCCAGTTTTCCACAAACTTTTCAAAGTTTCCTCATATAGTTTAAATGAATTCCTTGGTTTCCCTCTCACTAACATGGAATTTATATAGGTGTAAGGTATATTTTCAGTTCTCCCAAAAAAGGCATCTTTATACTTCAGATTTTGTATGAAAGTTTATGCTACTAGCTCACAGTTCCTTCTTAGAAATATTTTCCTTAGCTACAAAGGAACATGACTGTATAGCAATACAGCTATGTTTACACATGCCATAAAATACTATAGAACATTTAGCACAACCAAAGGAACATTTCTGTTCCATTGTTCTTTTAAAGTCTAATGATTTTGTGAACTCTTTGTATCAGGGTGTAAATGATGTATGAAATGAAAAATGGTCAGTTTCCTTTGCATGTAGAATATAGAAGCTGCTTTGTAATTTACTTCTCACCTAGACTATTTGTTCCAGTAAAGGTCATTTCTCACTCTCCAGTTGCCTCCATGCAGTATTTGACATCCATTTCTACTGAAGACCTAGGGATTTGGTGTTAGGAAAACTGGAGAAAAAGTAGAGACACTAATCAATGATTTCATTTACAGAAGAGTTGGCAGCCTCTGGGTAAAAAGACCAAGATCCTTTGTTTAAATTACATGATTGCAAGATAAATAATTCGGTGAAGGAACTAATCGTCACATGCCAGCTGGTTCCAGAGATGAGGACGCAAAAATTCAGATTATTTCTGGTCAAATGTCAAAAATCATTTATGAAAAAATGCTTTGCTTATTAAAAGCAATGTAAATCATCCCACACAGGCTCCTTAATTGTTTCAGCAGCAGCCACTAGATTGGGTAAAGCTATCTTATGGGAGAGTGAACCATTCATGCATTCATACAGAGGTGGTGATATGGATCAGAGAAGAAGAGAGAAAACATGAGCAACAAAAACAAATCACAAAAAATGCACAGACATTTGATTACACAGCACTTTTGAAATTCAATATTAAAATTGTGAAACACATCAGAAAAAGAAAAAAATACTTTCTATGTCCACACATATGTATTAAACAAATCTAGAGTTGTTTTTAAAAACTGAGATCTGAGAGGGCGTTTAGCCTAGCAGTTTGATTCAACTTAAAATGTACATGGGTCACAAGAGTGCCTGCATTTTGTAACTGGTTCTGGCTTCAGACTATAGCTTTCTATTAATGTGCACCATAAGAGGCATCAGGGTCACTGCCACCTATGTGGGAAACCTGATTTGAGTTCTTGGATTGAGTCTTTGGCATTGGCCAAGCCTTGGCTGGTCACCTGTTGCAGGCATTTAAGCAGAGGACAGGAGGTTAGCGAGTGTCTTTTCTCTCCCTCTCAATTTTAAATGAAAAACAGAAATGGACGTCCATCTGTATTCTTCAAAATGGTCATATGAAGAGACATTCAACTTTGTTAGTAGTTGGAATTATTCTTCAAAACAACATAAAATGGCATTTTCCACCTATCAAATTTGCAAGATTTTTTTTTTAATTTTATTTTAAATTCATTAATTACATTGTATTATGTGACACAGTTTCATAGGTACTGGGATTATCCCCACCCCTCCCCAAACCGCAAGATTTTTTAAAATACTCTTTGGATATGCTTTCCAAGAAGGTCACTTAAAATGTAGCTAATGTTAACTGAGATGTGTTGAAAAGTGCAAAATTCATACTTGGATTCAAACAGTACAGAAAAGTAAAATTTCTCATTGCAGATTATCTTTAAAGATAAGATTTTTTAGCTATATTGGGTTAAATGTAATGTATTAGATAATGTCACCTATTTATTTTATTTAGTTTTAACATTAGTATTAATTATAAATTATAATCATGGCTTATATATTAACTGCACAGCACTAGATGGTAATTAGGGGCAAAGAAATGTTTACTACCACTCATTATTGATAGGAATATAAATCACTAAAGTATAAGCTCAGTGATATATATCAGTTAAGCTTTTTTCAAAATACTGCATCTTTGACTCAATATTTCTGTCTCTAATGTTCTAATCAAAGACAGAATAATGAGTTGATATACAGATGAGGTAATTTTAAAATGCACATTTTAGTGCAAACTATTTACTGTTTTACAACATGTATTTTCCATATTTCTGAAAATCCGTCATGACTAGCTTAAAACATACATGTTAATGAGGTAAAAAATGACAGCATTCAGTAACAAATAAATAATGTGTTCATTTAGTGCCATAATGAAGTACATTTGATGCAAAATTCACTGAATAAAAACAAGACTATAGAAACAGGGGTGGGCATTTGGCATATTTGCTAAAATGCTATAAGAAATTATTTCATTTACTTGATAGTTACAGAGGCAGAAGGGGGAGAGAAAGAGAGAGAGAGAGAGAGAGAGAGAGAGAGAGAGAGAGAGAGAGAGAGAGAGAGAGAGACCCTCTATCTGCTGGTTTACTGTCCAAGTGGCTGCAAAGACTGAGTTGGACCAGACCAAAGCCATGAGTCTGCAACTCCATCAACATCTTCCATATGGATATAGGGCCCAGGGACTGAAGAGATCTTATTCTGCTTTTGCTTTCGTAGCTGCTTTCGTACAAGAAGGCTGGACTAGAAGTAAAATAGCCAGGGCACAGACCAACACTCCAGTGGAATGTAAGGGTTGTACCCTAAAGCTGGCCCTACCCACATCTCTGGAATGCTTGAATCAAGGTGTGCTTCATTTAGGATTTCAGCTTTCTACTAATATGCAAGCTCTGAGGCAGCATATAATAGCTCAATAACTTGGGTCCTTGCCACCTATGTTGGAGACCTGAGTCGATTTTCTAACTCCTGGATTCAGTTGAGTCCGGTGTCAGACATTGTGATAATGTGGGAAGTAAACTAATGAATGAAGTATTTATCTTTAATTCTCTATTTTTCTCTTATTCTCTCTGCTTTTCTAGTAAGTCATCAGAAATTTGCAAAAACTGCCTATGCCTTATTAATATGTGTGAAGAATGTACAAACACAGAGATAAAACATTCTATGAAAATGCACTAGCATTTTAATTTTCTCTGGATTATGAAATTAGCAACAATTTGTAAAAAATATATCTACTCGTATCTGAGAATTCTATATCATAATAAGCATAACTTTAAAAATAAACATGTTTGATAGAGGAATAATTTCCAATTGTTCAAACTGATATAGATCATAACTAGCAAGGAAATCACTAAATATCACTGTAAATTGTATTTAAATGAGTGCCCAAAGATGGTTTAGAAGAAGAAACTAAACTGCATCTGGTTTCAGTGTTAAAATCAAACTACAAAAAAAAAAAATCAAGCTGCATTAACTAAAGCATTATTTTGAGTTTGCCTTTTTGGGCTACTAACTTTTTTTTTTTTTCTCTTTAAATCTAGGTGTGCTTTATTTATTTTTTTTTAATTTTTAATTAATATTTAGCATTATATGACAGTTTCATAGGCTTTGGGAATCCCCCTCCCCCTTCCCCCTCCCCTCCCCCCTGGTGGATTCCTCCACCTTGATGCAGTATTACAGTTCAAATTCAATCAAGATTCTTTCCTTGCAAACATATATTAAGCATGGAGTCCAGCTACTTATTGTCCAGATGGGTTGAACAGTTTCTTGGGGAGACCATTTCTGGTCCGAAGTCAGAGCTGGTATAATATCATCACAGTCAACTAAGAGTCCCAATATAACATCAACAGCAATTTGCAATATTATGGAATTGACATAGTTTTGAGTAACCAGTATGTTAAAGAAAAAAAAAAAAAAAAAAAAAAACAAAGAACAAAATAACAAAAAAAACAAGTCCTAACCACAACCTATGATTAGCTCATTGACATCTCAATTTTAGTTTATATACAGGACCGGACCGGCTGCTATATACCCCGAAAAGGCCACAGGGTACCATTCAGCTGTCTCATGTCTATTTCATTTTAGTATTTAGCCATTTGTTGTGTTGAAGTATAATTTTGTTGATCTTGGCAGATTTTGGGATAATCCAGACTGGCCTGTAACTCTAACAAGATATTTGTCGACATTTAAGGTGCAGAACATCTACATCAAAAAAGTGTAAAACCTACTATACCCTCAATACGCTATATTAACCGGTAATGGGGAGGGAGTGCAGGGAAATCTTTCAGGACCATAAAAAGAGTGAGAAAAAAGTACAATATAGCTTATCAAGGTCAAATCTGGTATTTCATAGACAGCAGACTCAATGCGGCACTAAACAACAATAAAACTACTATACCAATGCATGAGGGGGGAATCGGGTGCGATCCTGACAACCTCTTAACAGGAGGTCATGTGCGTGGAGCAGGGGGGCTCTCCAGAGTGGAGCAGGTGGTAAGGAGGAAGCTTGGATCCCAACCATGAAGACTCCCAGATCTTCAACACAAACTACTAATACGAGCAACAACGACTATACCCCAACTGCCAAGGAGGCCACAGGGAATGGGATGCCCTCGGAGGCCGAGTACTTTGAGGTCACCCACCCCCAACTGGAGCTCCCGCAGGGGATGGAAGAAGTCCAAACACTACCGCGTAGAAACCAACGTCATCGGAAAGACAGCCAGAAGCCCTGAGCGGTCAGCAGACACAGAAGAACAATTAATGTCCTTCAGGACCAGGGAGGAGAGCTTTCTCTGGTCCGAGCCTGGCTCCACCTCTGGACCCCCGCCCTCCCTCGCAGTGACCATCGGGATCGCTTCGAAAACCCCTCACAGCAAACAATCATACAAACTAAAAAAAAAAAAAAAAAAAAAAAAAACCTAAAAAAAAAAAAAAAAAAAAAAACCTAAAATAAATAGACAAACAACAGAAAGTAGAGCTTGAAATCTGACAGGAAAGAGCTGGCATGGATTGGCTCATGCCTTGCTGGGTGGGACACAAAGATTGGTCACTCCTCACCATGGTGTTGAGGATTTCCCTGCACACCCCCCCCCCAAAAAAAAAAATGGGCTACTAACTTTTGGATCAGGAACATAACTAGTAAAGACGGTGAGATTTAAAGCAGATAATTGATGGTTGTGAAGAAATTCAAGCTTTATTGTCTTGCCACCCCACTGATCAAGATGATACATTTAAAATAATCACGTTATGTACCTGCATAAATAACCAACCAAATTATCCACTAATCTATAACTAATACAATTATTTTGCAACTACTAAAATTAATTTTTTAGATGAGAGAACACTGATTTCTCCATAAGCGAAATATGACAAAATCTGAGTGGATATTTCTGAATTAAGAATAGCTAGAAGCCCATAATGTTTATACATTCCTTTCATAGTGGATAGAGAGGTAAATAAGTAGATGTATATAGAGGGGTGTGTGTGTGTGTGTGTGTGTGTGTGTGTGAGATGATTCTTAAAAACTGAGGAGGAAAATAAACATATTAATGTTAATTATAAAGTAAATTTTAAAAGTACTAATTAGAGTGGTAACAAATGAGGTAACTAAAAATCATTTCAAGTAAGAAATCTTTTCAATAAAAGACACATTTATAGATGTAGTTACATATTACTGTCTATTTCCATCATGGAGAAATTTAGTGTTCTCTCTTCTGAAAAACTAAACTTCCAAATTTATGCAAATAAACATCAAGCATAGGAATGCTTTATCAAATGAAAAATTTGATGCTAAAATCTTATAATCTTACTTTCATTCAAACACTTACCTTCATTTTTCAAAATTTTGTCAAATTAGGAGTTTATGTTTCAGTCCAAAAGATATAGTAATCAAATACAAACTGACTTGTAAGCAAATAGCACTATTCTGCACACATTAACTTTTCATTCACTCATTTCTCTTTATAAAAGGTTTTACCATTCTGCCACCATCTTTACTATATGTTGTTAAATAACTCTAAGACATACATTTTTCAAAAGCCTGTGTCAATATAATCCAGGTCCTATTAATAACATCTCAGGAACCAATACGAAACATTTTGCCAAGCAAAGTCGATTGAAAATGTGTGGATGACCCTTGTCATATGAATTAGGATGAATTAAGTTATTTTATAACAGACTGCACAGTATAGTGGCAGCCGTACCAGGTCAACAACACAACATAGTGAGGTCCCAGCCCTATCTCCACCACATATAATCTGCTGGACCCAACTCAATCCCCATTTCAAAGAAAAAAAAAAAAGGATAAGCAAATCTACTTGGAAACTTATGACCAATTTAAATATGTAGCAACATTGAGTAAATGTAAATATTAAGGACTTTGACTTTTACTAAAGGCAAATTTAACAATTGAACAATCTCTATCACTGAAGAATTCTAAAATGATATAAAAATAGCAAGGACAATATATACAGGAATTGAAGAGTAAACAATATCATGAGAAATTGCAAGTAGTCAAAAATTTCAAGAATGACCAAAACCCAGAGAATTCACCAACATTTTGGTTCCAAGGATACGTTCTAACCTCAAAGAAAAACCCGAGGAACTGTTATTGCAGCATCAAAGACTTTGTAGTACTAAGGGAATAACTAAAAACGTACAGCCTTCACAAGTATGATCTCCACTGTCTCGACCCTCACTCCCCACCACCATCGCCCTGTCTGTACGCTGAGAAACCAAGGATCTCACTGCCCAGATTTAAAAAAAAAAAAAAAAAAAAAAAAAAAAAAAACCACACACACACATACTCTGAATTGCAGCCCAGGTTTGCAACATCTGGGATGTCTTGGGATATTACATCTCAGTAACAGATATAATATCTGTAACTTCAAAACTATTTGGGGAGAAAATGGAATGATAAAAATAATTAGCCCTGTTGAAATCAATAAATGAGGAAAAATAAAATACAGATTATATCTTACAAATAAAAGGCAGAAAATCAGATGGCAAATGTGGCCTAAATATACCGGTGATTATAACTGGTACAAATAGGTGAACCTCAAGAGCAAATACAAACAAGGAAAAATTAAAAAGTGAAATGAAATAAAATGAGATGGGGAAAAATGCTGTTAGTTGCTCATGATAGCCACATATTTGGTGTAAAGCTATTTTGAAATTGATGCTCATGAGCATAGAAATTGTATGTTTTTAAGTAGACCGTAACAATAGTATAAATCAAGACTCAGGAATGCTCCTAAATCAGTACTTAAACCTTGAAATTGGGAACAAGATAAAGACACCTACTCTTACTGCTTGCTATTCAACATTGCCCTAACTACCATAGTAACACAAGTGAAACTTAGGAAAAGAAACGAAGAAATATAGCTGTTATCACTCATGGATAATACTATTTTTCCAAGAAAAAAGCTCCCAATATTTTACAGTTAAACAGAATTCCTAAGATCAATTATTAATTAAATATAATTACTCAGAATTAATTTAGCTGCTTCTCTGTAAGATATTAGCATGGGAAAATCAAGTACATTTTTAATTTAAGCAATTATTCCAATTTTAAATATAATTGATATATATTTTAAAATACATTATGTACAATAAAACAAAATTATAGTGATAAATCCTTTTTAACATTTTTACAGAACTTTCAAATCTACAGAAAGTTTCAAAGTAGTAATATAAAGAGTTCCAAAATATCTCTTACCCAATTTTCATTACTTACTTTCCAAATTTCTTTGTCACAATTAGAGAGCCATGCCTAGTTTCTCATACTGTAAACTGCTTCAGTCCCCTCCAGCTCTACCCTGCCTCTAATAATCAACATGTTCTGCTCATATTGTGCTGATTTTTTAAAAAACAAAATTTAACTCCAACACATGAAGGGAAGCATGTAGTGTTTTTTTTTCTGTATCTGGTTTATTTCACCCAAAATAGCGTTCTTTAAATTCTGTCATTTTCTGTAAATGACAGGATTTCATTAATTTATACGAATTAGTAGTATTCCATAGTGCGTATAACACATTTTCTTTATCCATTCATCTATTGATGGACAGTTTGTCTGCGTTCATATTTGGCTATTGTGAACAGTTCAAATCATACAATGATTTCATGTCTTTGAATATAGACCCAGAAGTGAGATTGTTGGATCATATGACAAGTCTATTTCTAGTTTTATAAGAAACCTTCGTGTTTTTCACAATGGTTGTACTGATTTTCATTCTAATAGTATATGGCAGTTACCCTTTCTCCCCTTTCTACCCTCATCAGTGTTTACCACTCCCCGACTTTTGAATAATAGCCATTCTAACAGGTGTGAATGAATATATCTTATTATAGTTTTAATTAGCATTTCCGTGATGGCTAGTGATGAGCATTTTTTTCAGATTTTGTTGACCCTTTATAGTTCCTTTTTTAAAAAGTTGGAAACAAAGAAGGCATTTATTTCTCACCGTTTAATTTGCTGGGGAGTCCAAGAGCAAGTCCATAGGGCTGCCCGGTATGAGTATCCAGCCTGGCATCTGGTTGCTACCTCCTCTGCGAGGGGACCCACAGGAAAAGGACCAAACCCTGCACAAAATCTCTTGCAGAAGGGACCTCATCTCATTCACCCAGAATGAACCCTCCTCTCCTGATTACATCTGAAAGGTCCCAACACTCAATACTACCACCTTAGCTGATCCCTTCTATTTCTACTTTTGAATACTGTCTATACACTCTATTCAGGTATTTTGCCCATTTCTTAAGTGGATTATTTGTTTTGTTGTCAGGCTTTTTGAGTTGCTGATATAATCTGGATATCAACCCTTTGTCAGCTATATGGCTAGCAAATATTTTTCCAGTTCTATTGGATGTCACTTCATTGATTATTTCCTTTGCTGAGCAAAAGCTTCTGAGTTAATATAATCCCATCTGCCTGACTGCACTTTCATCGATGTGCCCTTGGGGACTTATCAAAGAAATCATCATCACCTAAATAGATATCTTGAAGTAATTCCACTATGTTTCCTTCTAGTGATGTCATAGTTTGAGGTTTTACATTGAGGTCTTTGGTCCATGTTTTGAATAAAATAAAAACAGATCAATTTGAATGTTGGGGAATAATTTAAAGATCATTTCTAAAAAAGCTATACATGCGGCAAATAAGCAAACAAAAAGATGTTCATCGTTCATCAAGGAGATGCAGGATGAAATTTTGATGAGAATACTGCACAAAGAATTGAGTAACTCTTTTAAAGACTGCAACAAATGCTGCTGAGAGTGAAGAGCAACCAATTTTGTTACATTGCTGGAGAGTATATAAGATGGTACAGCCATTTCCTTACACTTTCTACATAAGGAATCCTCACAAAATTCATGTATTGTTATTCCAGGAATGAAGTAGAGATAAGAAACTGAATCAGAGAGAAATGTTATTGAAATATCAAAACAAGCTATTCTAGGGGAGTTTGTTGGCCACAGAGTTAAGTTGCTGCTTGGGGACATACACCTCATATGAAAGTGGAGGTTCAAATTTCACCTATTCTTCCATGGATACAGTTCCCTTCTAATTCTCAAGAACCTGAGCACATGCCATCCATGTGAGAAGCCCAGATGGAAATAGTGGCTCCTGACTATCTGACGCACCCTTGAGTGTTGGGTATAGGCAAAAGATCTCTCTCTGGATTTCAATTAAATAAATACTTAATTTAATTTTTGTTTTATTATGAATTTATTTATTTGAAAGGCATAGTGATAGAGATATACATATGCACAGTCCATTCTTATGCCTTAGTTCTTTTTTTTTATTAATTATTTTGCATTATGTTACAGTTTCATAGGCTCTGGGAATCCCCCCCACGCCCCTCCCCCCTGGTGGATTCCTCCACCTTGATGCAGTATTACAGTTCAAATTCAATCAAGATTCTTTCCTTGCAAACATATACCAAGTATAAAGTCCAGCTATTTATTGTCCAGATGGGTTGAACAGTCTCTTGGGGAGAACATTTCTGGTCCGTTGTTAGAGCTGGCAGAATATCATCCCATTCAACCAAGAGTCCCGACATAACATCAACAGCAATTTGCAACATTATGGAATTGACATGGTTGTGAGTAACCAGTGTGTTACAAAAAAAAAAAAAAAAAAAAAAAAAAGAAAGCAAGTTCTTAACCACAACCTATGATTAGCCCATTGACATTTCAGTTTTAGTTTTATATACAGAACCGGCTGCTATATACCTTAAAATGGCTATAAGGTACCATTCAGCTGTCTCGTGTCTATTTCATTTTCGTATTTAGCCATTTCTTGTGTTGAAGTATAATTTTACTGATCTTGGCAGATTTTAGGATAATCTAGACTGGCTTGTAACTCTAACAAGACATTTGTCAACAATTAAGGTGCTGAACATTTTTTTGTTTGTTTTTGGGGGGGTGTGCAGGGAAATCCCCAACACCATGGTGAGGAGTAACTAATCTTTGTGTCCCACCCAGCGAGGCATGAGCCAATCCATGCCAGCTTTTTCCTGTCAGATTTCAAGCTCTACTTTCTGTTGTTTGTCTATTTATTTTAGGTTTTTTTAGTTTGTATGATTGTTTGTTTACTATGAGGGGTATTCGGAGCGATCCCGATGGTCATTGCGAGAGAGGGTGGGGGTCCAGAGGTGGAGCCAGGTTCAGATCAGAGAAAGCTCTCCTCCCTGGTCCCGAAGGACGTTTATTGTTCTTCTGTTTCTGCGGACCGCTCAGGGCTTCTGGTTGTCTTTCCAATGATGTTGGTTTCTGCACGGTAGTGTTTGGACTTCTTCCATCCCCTGTGGAAGCTCTGGTTGGGGGTAGGTGACCTCAGAGTGCTCGGCCTCCGAGGGCATCCAATTCCCTGTGGTCTCCTAGGCAGTTGGGATGTAGTCCTTGTTGCTCGTATTAATAGTTTGTGGTGAAGGTCTGGGAGTCTTCATGGTTGGGATCCAAGCTTCCTCCTTACCACCTGCTCCACCCTGGAGTGCCCCCCTGCTCCACGCACATGACCTCCTGTTAAGAGGTTGTCAGGATCGCAGCCGGTTCCCCCCTCATGCATTGGTATAGTAGTTTTATTGTTGTTTAGTGCCGCTTTGAGTCTGTTGTCTATGAATTACCAGATTTGATCTTGATAGGCTATATTGTATTTTTTCCTCACTCTTTTTATGGTCCTGAAAGACTTCCCTGCATTCCCCCCATCATGGATTAACATAGCATATTGAGGGTAAAGTAGGTGTTACCGATTTTCAATGTAGATCTTAAGTATTTTGACATTAATTGTTCGTTTATAGTTTACACTGCATTATCTTATTACATTGGATACAGGTTGTTATAGATTGCACTATTTTTACAATATACAGGTACTATCTTCCAAGTTGTCATCTTTTCATCTCAGATTAAGGCAAACATGTGGTATTTAACCTTTTGGGATTGGTTCATTTCTCTTAGCATGATGGATTCCAGTCGGGCCCATTTGGCCACAAAGAACTGCATTTGGTTTTTTTTAATAGCTGAGTAGTATTCCATAAAGTAGATGAACCATAGCTTTCTTATCCAGTCTTCTATTGATGGGCATTTTGGTTGCTTCCATGTTTTTGCGATTGTAGATTGTGCTGCTATGAACAAAGGTGTGCATGTTGGTTTCTTGTGTAGGAGATGTTTTGGATATATCCCTAGGAGTGCTATTGCTGGGTCATATGGAATGTTGATTTTCAGTTGTTTGAGTATTCGCCATACTGATTCCCATAGAGGTTGTACAAGTCTGCAGTCCCACCAGCAGTGGAGAAGGGTTCCCCTTTCCCCACATCCTCGCCAGCAAGTGTTGGTGGTATTATGTATGTGTGCCATCCTTACTGGAGTTAGGTGGTACCTCATTGTTGTCTTCATTTGGATTTCCCTTATTGCCAGGGAACTTGAGCATTTTTTCATATGCTTGTTTGCCATTTGGGTTTGTTCCTTTGTGAAATGTCTGCCCATTTCCCGTGCCCATTTCTTGAGTGGCTTGTTTGTTCTGGTGTTTTGGTTTCTCTGGAGTTCTTTGTATATTCTGGAAATCAGCCCTCTATCACCTATGTCGTGTGCAAAGATTTTCTCCCATTCTGTAGGTTGTTTTTCTACTTTGTTGATTGTTTCCCTTGCTGTACAGAAGCTTCTTAGTTTGATGAGGTCCCAATTGTTTATTTTGGTCTCGATTTCTACTGCTTTTGGAGTCTTTTTTAGGAAGTTTGGGCCTACTCCTAAATGTTGCATTGTGTTTCCAACATTTTCTTTCAAAAGTTTGAAGGTTTCTGGATGTAGGTTTAGATCTTTTATCCATTTAGATTTAATCTTAGTGTATGGTGAGAGATGTGGGTCTATCTTTTTGTTTCTGCAGGCTATCAACCAGTTGTCCCAACAGCATTTATTAAATAGACCTTTCCATTTGCTTGGATTGTTGTCTGTCTTTTTGTCAAAGATTAATTGACTGTATCTGTGTGGGTTTCCATCTGTTGTTTCTATTCTGTTCCACTGATCTTCCTCTCTATCTTTGTGCCAGTACCAGGCTGTTTTGATGACCACCGCTCTATAGTATGTCCATAGATCCGGTACTGTGATTCCCCTTGATAAGTTCCTGTTCTTCAGAGTGGTTCTGGCTATTCATGGTTTTTTGTGTTTCCAGATGAATCTGTGTATCATTTTTTCCTTTTCGATGAAGAATGCTGTGGGTAATTTGATTGGGATTGCATTGAATGTATATATTGCTTTTGGTAGTATAGACATTTTGATGATATTAATTTTGCCTATCCAGGAGCATGGGATGTTGTTCCATGTTTTGAGGTCTTCTTCTATTTGTTTTTTCGTGTCTTGTAATTTTCTTCATAAAGGTCTTCTACACTTTTGGTTAAATTTATTCCCAGATATTTCATGCTTTTCTCTGTTATTTTGAATGGCAGCTTGTTGGTTAGATCTTCTTCCATCTTGTGGCCGTTTGCATACACTATGGCTGTTGATTTTTGTTCATTTATCTTGTATCCTGCCACTCTGCCAAATTCTCATATGAGTTCTAGGAGTCTTTGTATTGAGTTTTTTGGTTCTTCTATGTAAAGAATCATGTCGTCTGCGAATAGTGAAAGCTTGACTTCTTCATTTCCAATTTGGATTCCTTTGATTTCTTTGTCTTGTCTTATGGCTTCTGCAAGTACCTCTAGGACTATATTTAATAGCAGTGGTGATAGTGGGCAGCCTTGTCTTGTTCCAGATCTCAGTGGGAAGGGATGCAGTTTTTCTCCATTTAGTATGATGCTGGCGTTGGGTTTTTCATATATTGCTTTGATTATATTGTGGATTGTTCCTTCTATCCCCACCCTGGTTAGGGTTTTTAACATGAAGTGGTGTTGAATTTTGTCGAAGGCTTTTTCAGCATCTATTGATACTATTATATGGTTTTTGTTTTTCAGTTTTTGGATGTGATGTATCACATTTATGGATTTCCTTATGTTGAACCATCCCTGCATTCCCTGGATGAAACCTACTTGGTCTGGATGGATGATCTGTCTGATGTTTTTTTGTATTCTATTGGCTAGGATTTTGTTGAGAATCTTAGCGTCAACATTCATCAGGGAGATCGGTCTGTAGTTTTCCTTCTCTGTTAATTCTCTATTCGGTTTGGGGATTAAGGTGATATTGGCTTCATAGTATGAGTTTGGAAGAGTTGCTTCCTTTTCTATTGTTTTGAAGAGCTTGTAAAGGATTGGGGTTAGCTCTGGTTGGAATGTTTTATACAAATCTGCAGTAAAACCATCTGGTCCTGGGCTTTTCTTTGTTGGGAGCTCTTTAATCGATGATTCTATCTCTGATTCGGTAATGAGTTTATTCAGGTCTTCTGTTGCTTCTAGGGAGAGTTTTGGTAAGTGGTAGGAGTCTAGGAATCTTTCCATTTCCAAGTGGTTATCGGATTTGTTGGCGTATAGTTCTTTGTAATAATTTCTAATTATTTCCTTAATGGTAGTAGTGTCTGTTGTTACGTTGCCTTTTTCATCTTTGATGCTGCTAATTCTTGCTTTGTCTTGTTTTTTCTTTGTCAATCGGGCCAGTGGGGTATCTTTTGTTTATCCTCTCAAAGAACCAGCTTTTTAATTCGTTTATTTTCTGAATGGTTTTTTTAAATTTCTTTCTGATTTAGTTCTTGTCTTGTTTTGATAATTTGTTGTTTCTTGTTGTTTGTGGGGTCCTTCTGCTGTTGCTTTTCCAATTCCTGGAGGTGTGTGCTTAATTCCTGCATTTGTTGTCTTTCTTGTGCTTTGACGTGTGCGCTAATTGCAATAAACTTACCACGTAACACTGCTTTGGCAGTGTCCCATAAGTTTTGGGCTTTTGTATCTGGGTTTTCGTTGGTTTCCATAAATTTTTTGATCTCGTCTTTAATTTCTTCTCTAACCCATTGTTCGTTTAATAGCCTATTGTTCAGCCTCCAGGAGTTTACGTGTTTCCTGGGACATTTTGAGTTGTTGATTTCCAGTTTCACTCCATGATGGTCTGAGAAGGTACATGGTATGATTCTGATATTTTTGTAGTTAGTTAAACTTGCTTTGTGTCCTATTATATGGTCTATTCTGGAGAAGGTGCCATGCACTGCTGAGAAGAAGGTGTAGTCTGTGGCCTTAGGATAAAATATTCTATAGATGTCTACTAGGTCCAGTTGTTCTATTGTTTGTGTGAGTTCTGTGGCTTCCCTGTTGAGCTTTTGCTGCGTTGATCTATCTATTGGTGTTAGTGGGATATTCAGATCTCCCAGAATTATCGTATGTTCATCTATGTCTCCCTTTAAGTCCAAAAGTAGTTGTTTCACATAGCTGGGTGCGTCTGGGCTAGGAGCGTAAATGTTAAGAATGGAGATTGGTTCTTGTTGGATCTTCCCTTTCAAGAAAATGTACCGCCCTTCCTTGTCCTTTTTGACGTTCGTTACTTTGAAGTCCATATCATCTGAGAATAGGACTGCCACACCAGCCTTTTTCTCTCGTCCATTGGCATGGAATATTTGTTTCCACCCTTTCAATTTCAGTTTCCTGAAGTTCCTTCTGGTTAGATGTGTTTCTTGCAAGCAGCATATAGTTGGGTCCTGATTTTTAACCCAGTCTGCTAATCAGTGCCTTTTGAGTGATGAATTTAAGCCATTTGTGTTGAGGGTTAATATTGAGAAATTATAATTTTGCCGTGACATATGCCTGTGTTTTTGAGGTTGTTGATAATTGATTGTTGTTTCTGTTGATGGACTTTATTGAGATCTCCCAGATTGCCATCCTTGCTTATGGCTTGCTTCCTTTTTCTCTGGGAGTAGCGCATTTCTAAGGAGATTTTGTAGGGTTGGTTTTGTGTTGGCATATTCTTCTAATTTCTCTTTGCTGTGGAAGTATCTAGTTTCGTTCTCGTATACAAATGAAATCTTTGCTGGGTAGAGTATTCTTGGTTGGCAGTTGTTCTCTTTCAGTACTTGAAAGATTTTGTTCCACTCCCTTCTTGCCTGGAGCGTCTGTTCTGAGAAGTCGGCAGTGATTCTGATGGTCCTGCCCCTAAATGTAAGCTTCTCTTTGGTTCGTGCTAATCTTAGGATTCTTTCTTTGTATTCATTGGATGGTAGCTTGATTACCACGTGTCTTGGGGAGGATCCTTTTGGGTCCACCCTGTGGGGAGTCCTCTGGCCTTCCTGAATTTGGATTGGGTTCATGTTCCAGGTATTTTGGAAGTTCTCCTGCATAATTTCCTCAAGTACTGGTTGTATGCCTGTCTCTCTTTCCACTCCTTCTGGGAGCCCCATGATTCTGATATTTGACTTCTTGATGTTGTCATTCATCTCCTGGATCGTCTTGGTCGCCTTGTGTAGTTGTGACTCTAGTTGGTTAATAATCTGCCTGCTTTCATTCTGGGAATCTTCCAGGTCGGATATCCTGTCTTCTGCTGCTGTAATTCTGCTGGCTAAGCTCTCAACTTTGTTCTTCAAGTCTAGGATCTCGTTTTTGAGCGATTTTGTTTCTGTGATTATGTGGTTTTTGAAGTCTTTGAGCTCGTCCCATCGTTTTTCATTGTCTCTGAAGAGTTTTATAATTCTTTTTCTGAACTGCTTATCAGAGACGTCTTCAATTTCTTCATCTGTAATCTCTGTGATCGACCAGGCTTTATGGTGGCTTTTTGGGATGGCATTAGCTGCATCTACCTCACTGGCTCTCCATTGCGCCTCATGCTTGTGGCCCCAGGTGTTGCTGGATTCTCACCCTTGACCTCTGTTGCCACCTAGTGGATGGCCTGCGGTCTTGCTGGCCTAGGTTTTTGTTTTGCTTCTGGACCAGGGAGTTTTTGGGTTTTTCTTGTTTCCCTTCTGGGTTTCAGGTTTCAGGGCCTCAGGTTTCAGTGCCTAGGAGCCTGGGACTTGTCTCTTGGGGTTTTTTTTTTTTTTTCTTTTGTTGATGTTGCTTTTTTTTTTTTGGTCTGAGGCACAGGATCTGAGGGACCCACTCTGCTGCCTCTTTCCTCCAGACTGGGTTGGCCCAGAATTTAGATTAGCTGTGATCCTGGGAATTTCACCCTAGCTACCTCAGCTGCCAGCTACTGCACTTCAGGGTCCTAGTGTCCTCCCGGAACCATGGCGTTTCGTTATGGGGACGTTCATGCCAGGCAGCCGTCCCCTTCTTTGCCTGGGTCCCGCCAAGGTTATTAATAACGCCACCAGTGCTAGAGGCTTCGGCACTCCTGCAGCTTCTAGCCACCACTGGAGGGGCTTTGTGCAACGACCTCCCAAAGTTGCCTCTGTATCCTTCAGTTAAAACTCCCGCTGGCCTTTCCCCTGCTGAGTTCCCAACTCACCGCTTTTGAGCTGGCAAGCCGTGTCGTGGACGCTGCCTTGGTCTTTCTGTTGTTGTTATTTTTGGTTGATTCTCCAGACTGCATGGATCTTGTTGATTCCGCAGCGTCCTGGGAGGGTCCCACACCTTGTTTCTACTAGTTTCCACTATACTTGCTCCTTCCTCTGGCGCTTTTTGGCCCTCTCTCTCTGTCTTCCCCCTACATCAACCCTTCATGGTCGGCCATTTTTCCCGTCCCTCCTTATGCCTTAGTTCTTATTGACCCAGTATATTTTCTTCGACCTTTTAGTATCAGCTTCTTAATATCTTTTCTCTCTCTCTCTCTCTCTCTCTCTCTCACACACACACACGCGTATGTTCCGAAAAACACCTTTTAGAACTTTATTACTTTAAATTTCATAAAATAAAATTAAGCATTTTAAGTGTACTGCTCTATGTTTTTACAAATGCATGAAGTTGTCTAACCACCATCACAGTCAAGAAATATTCACATCATCCCAGAACATGCCCTCGTCAAATATCTCTCCTATCAATAATCTCTATCAAGCTTTGATGTGTTCTCTAACATGGCAGTTTAAATTTTTCTAGAGCATAACACACATGGAAGCTTACAATGCAGTCTTTTAAGTTGGACATTCAAAATAATGCCTCTGAAATTCTTCCAAGTGTTGCACTTATCAATAATTCATAAATAATTAAAAAAAATAATTCATTCTACTTTCTTGCCAAGCAGCATTCAATTGTATGGATATACCAAACTTTGCTAATCCATGCACTCGTTGAAAAGGGTCTGGATGGTTATAAGTTTTAAAAAGTTGTGAATAATGTTGCTGTAAGCTGACATGAGATGTTAGGTAAAAATAAATTTTCACTTGTCAGGAATTGAATAGCTGCACCACAAGGTAACCTTTTAAGACACTGGATAACATTTTTCTTGTAAAATGGTTATAGTATTTCATAGTCTTATGGGCAATGCAATAAAATTCTAGTTGTTCTTTATCCCCACCAGCATGTGTCTTTAAAAAAAAATAATTATTCTTTTCCTAAAAATTTATTTGTTGAACTTTTTATTGGAAAGGCAGATTTAGAGAGAGAAGAAGAGACAGAAATATCTTCCTCTGCTGGTTCACTCCCCAAATGTCCACAATGGCCAGACCTGAGAGTATCTGAAGCCAGGATCCTGGAGCTTCTTCCAGTTTTCCCATGTGAGTTCAGGGTCCCAAGGCTTTGGGCCATCCTCCATTGCTTTCCCAGGCCACATGCAGGAAGCTGGTTGAGAAATGGAAAATCCAGGACACAAACAAGCACCCACATGGGTTCCTGGTGTGTGCAAAGTGAGGATTTAACCACTGAGCCATGTGCAAGGCCTAACAACAATTATTCTAATGATTGTATAGTAGTAGTTTTTGTTGAGCTCTTAGAACTTAGGCTATTGGAAACCCTCTTGATTTCCTAAGATGTCATATGGCATACAATATTGTACCTTAAGTACAGTTGTTAGAATACACTTGTCAGATATATTTACAAACTTTAAATAATACATAATTTTTCACCTTGGAGCTCATTTCTTTCAAAGTTCATCCTTATGACGCAGGCTTCATTTTTAGCAGAGAAAAAATAGAAACAAGGCAATGTCTATTGTTTGGAAAACAAATTTTGGTATATTCAAATAATGTAATACTAGCTAAGCAATAACTTATAATGCAGAAGAAAATACAATTACCTTATAGGAAACAATCTTCAGGTTTTAAATAAGTTTGAAATGTTTCAAGGCAGATCAGATGTGACACTATTTTCTGATTATTAGGACAGAAAATAAGCTCCAAGTATATATATATATATGAAAATTCTTCCAGTGTTTATTTCTTTATATAGGATTTCATTTCTTTCTTTTTGCTATACATGCTTCCTCTAACTTCCGTAATAAACATGGATTACTATTCTAACACCTAAATGTTCTCACCCAGTTATCAATTTCATGTCTCACTTAGCACAAAAGCAGCTATCAATCATTAGGAGATAAATGAGGGGGGAAAAAGATGTTATTACAAATTAGTGCTGAACTGGCCATTCATGTTTGAAATGGATCTTTGAAATATAGACTATCGTGAACTTCATAAATGTAAGGGTTTAGCATTATACTTCACCTTCAGCTAAGAAATCCTATTCTGGCTTTACTTGTCACAGATTATGTATGTAAGCAATGGTTTTCTATCAAAGCTAAAACACTGCTGGCATTATACATAGAGGAAGACGTCAACAAAGAATATGGCGAATCTCTAGAAGCTGAAAGGGGCAAAGAGAGATATTTTGTTAAAACGGTGAGAGGATCTTAGAGGCTAAATCCTCTGAAAAAGAACGTAGTGTTTAATACGTATTAAATTTCAGACCATCTCAAAATTTTATCCTTCAAAACTATAATTTAAGTTTATGTTAAGCTACAAAAAAGGCAATAGCAATATGTTACAATAACAATATGGAACTAAATAGCACAAAGAAGCCAACTTTCATCACTTCTATTCAACATGGTACTGGAGATCCTAGCCTGAGACAGCAGATAATGACATAATCTTAAATCCTTTATATTTCACCAAAATATTGGAATTTAAAGCAAATTCAATAAAACTATAGGTTATAACACCAACTATAAGTCTGTAGAATTTTATGTGTCAATAGTGAACTATATGAACAATAATTTAATAAAGTAATTCCACTTAAAATGGCTACAAAAATATGCTCAGAAACAAACTTAATACAAACTCCTTGTATGTTGAAAACTACAAAACATGCACAAAAAATTTAAAGATTAAATAAATGTAAAGAGATCCTGCATTTATGGTTCAGATAAATCATTATTACAACACCCCTAGGCAATAAAGAAATAAATAACGTTTGCAAGGATATGAATTGGGAGAACCCTTATACACTGTTACTAGTGATACAAACCGATACAGCCACTCAAAAGTCATGTAATCAGGCCAGCAATATGTGCATCATGTTAAGCTGCCACTTGCAATGCAGGATTCCACATTAGACCACTGGTTCAAGTTCCATCTGCTATACTCCTAATCCAGCTCTCTGTTAATGTGCTTGTAAATGCAACAAAGGATAGCCCAAGTACTTGGGCCCCTGCCACCTGCATGAGAGATGCAGGTGTAGTTCCTGGATCATGCTTCAGTCTGACACTGCACCAACCATTGTAGCAATGTATGGAATGAACCAGCAAATGGAAGATATCTCTGTGTGCTCTCCCTCCCCCCTTCACTCTTCTCCTCTGTCTTTCAAATAAGTGAATATTTTTCAGAAAACCCATGATCTGTATCATATGACTTAGTGTTCCCATACTGAGTACATAGACGAAGGAAATAAATATATGAAAGAGACATCTACATAGCCATATTTATTGCAGCATTATAATAGTCAAGATTTGAAATCATCCAAAGTGTTCTTTGATGGATGAATAAATTAAGAAAATGTGAATACATACATAATTGCCTTAAGGTATGTGATACCCATGCATTAAGCCATAAAACTGATAAAATCATGTTATTTTAGCAACAAGAAAGACCTCCACGAAATAATGGTAAGTAAAATAAGCCAAGAACAGAGACATAATTACCACATGATTTCATGCTATGTGCATTCTGAAAAAAGGGAGTTCATACAAATAGGGAGCAGTTAGAGGTGAGAGATGGGGAAAGATTGCTTAATAGGTACAAAATCACAGCCAGTAAGGAGGAGTGAATGTTGCCGTTCTATTACACAGAGAGTGATTAGGATAAATAATATTGTGTTATGTAATACAATGTAGGTAGACCAATTGCTTCTCGGCCTTTTGGCTAAGATCAAGTGTAATACAATATAGGTAGACTAGAGGATCTTGAGTGTTCTCACCACATAGAATGGTAAACAATTCAGATGATGGGATCCTAAGTAGCCCCAATTGATCAACAGCACTGTATGACAATGCATGTAAACATCACAGCATACCACACAAATATGTGTAATTAATATCTATTCATAAAAAGCTAAAGCAGCAAATTCTATCACTTGTAAACTTCCTTCTATTTCTTAGGTTAACCATAATTACATTGAAATATTGGAAACGTACAGGTTGCTTTGCAGCAAAAAAAAATTTTTGGTCACTTGTGACTCCGGCATTACACATCATAGAACTAGTAAATTCCCTGGTTCCTCTACTTCCAATAGCTTTGTACTATTGCACCTGGGAAGGCAGTGGAAGATGGCCCAAGTACTTGTGCCTTGACACCCATTCGGGAGACGAGACTCCTTCTCTTCAGTCTAACCTGGCTCAGCCTCAGTTGCTCGTAGGCATTTGGAGAGTACACCAATGGATCCAAGATCTCTCTCTGTATTATTCAGTCTTTAAATAAATACACATTAAATTAAGCACCAGTAACTTAGGGAGACCGGGGAATGAAAACTAGCACAGCTCCTGCTTTAATTTTCATGAAGATACAAGGATTAAGAAACATTTTTAATCTTTCACGCACTCAAAAATTAATTGGAAAAATATTGTGACAGATGGTATCCCTGATGCTTCTGTAGCATGTTGGCATGCTCCACTTAATATGTCCTTTATGTTCTCAACTCAGAGTATAAAATTCAGTTGCCGTGATGATTTTAGTGTTTTCTTGATCACTTCATTTTGGCACTTTTCAACTGGAGAGATAAGAAGACTGAGTTGCCAGATGCTGATACGGGACAGGACAGCCAGAAGCAAAATCTTTAAATAGAACAAATACTTTATGTCCAGGTCAAGAATTATTTGTTGAAAAAAAACATGGAGAGAAGTGGATAGCAGGCCATATATTTTAATTCCATTGTTTTGCAATAAGTGAATTCTGAAGCATGGTTAAAATTCTTTTTAAATATGCTAAAAATTATTATTGTATTAAAAAATTTCCTGTCTCTCTTCATAGTAACCTACATTGATAACAAGATTGGTGCTACAGTGTGATGTTTCTCTCCCTTCAGATTCATAAATTTTAAAACTACAAGGAGATAGGTTTTGGGGAGATAGATTGTGAAGGGACAGCCATCACCAATGGCATTACTGAGATCTCATAAAAGAGATCTCAGAGCTCCCTCACCACTTCAATCATGTAAAGACCCTAAGAAGATAGCCCCTATGAAACAGAGAGCAGACCCTCCCCAGATACCAAGTTTGTCAGTGTGTTGATCTTGAACTTTCCAGCCTACAGAATTATGAGAAATATATTCTTCTGTTATAAGTGTGATAGCTAATTTTATGTGCCAAACTGAGTCAGATAAAAGGTGTTCATATATGCAGCAAAACATGATTCCTGTGAGGATATTTCCAGAAGCAGTTAACTTTGAATCAACAGACTGAGTAGAGAAGATCGACACTCAACAATGTGGGTAGGCACCATCCAATTCTTTGAGAGTCCCCATGTAGAACAAGAAAGCAAATCAAAATGTCAATTCACTCTTTCATTGGGACATGCAGCTTCTCCTGCATTTGGAATGTTGAGCTTCTGGATCTTGCATCCTCAGTTATCTCGAGCTTCCTTACAATCTTGTGACTTCTCAGCCTGTATAATCACATCAATCAATGCCCATAATCTTTTTCTCTGTCTACACACACACACAAATATACACCGATGTAGAAGTGTGCACACATGTGCACACAAAGGTATTTCATAAAGTTCATGCAACAGAATTAAAATAGGTTAACTTGCTATAAAATGTTTTAGAAATCAATTCAATTTTCAGATTGTATGCTTTTTTTTTCCTGAATGCTTTCTAGACACCTGGCATACACACACACATATACATTTACAAATTTAGATAATATGCATATTGGTAGTTCTGAAAACGTTGATGGAAAACATGCCTTACCTTTCACTTCTATTGTCCCACAAAAGCACCTTCATGTTTAAATATATATACATATATAAACATATAAATATATGTACATACATATATACAGATATGAACTTCTAAAAAATTTTAAAAGGCATTTAAAATATATATTTGTTTTGAGCTGAATTGGAAAGTTATTAACAAAATTCATTCAAACTGTAAAACGAAGGAATGTAGAAACTCTGAAACTTGAGCTCATTTACTGCAAGGACCTCAGAACCTGGGTGTAGATATTGAGAGGACGCATGCCTTATACAGTCCAGCTGACAGAAGGTGGACTGAGACTGCAGCCTGCACCTATCAATCCCTACTTTTCATTTCCTTGTTTACAAATATATAATTATATTCTTAAAGTTTCATAATAAGAAAGCTTTCATACAACCCTATCATTTAACAACCAAATATTTTTGTTTTCCATATTATACTGCAATTATCAAGGGAATTCAATACAATATTAGTTGCAAAACGCATGTTCAGAGAAAACAGCTTCATGAATGGGAATGAAATCAGGAAGACTACTAAAAGGAAATGATGAGAAGCTATATTGTGTTGGGATAAAAAAAAGTTTTTTCTTCTAAATTTGATAGAAATGATAAAAACTGTGAAGAAAAATGGGATATTTTTCCACTTTAAAATATAATTTATTAAATGTTACATATACGAATAACTTTTAGTAAGATTTATAAAACTGAGATTAAAAGTGACAACCATACCAGCCAGAGAACCCAATTAATTTTATTTCAAGTGTGAAAAATCAAGAAAGCCTTCTTTCATAAAAGTAGCTAGTTAAGTTAATGGTTTATGGACTATTTGCCAATATAGTATATTTCTCTAGTGAATTGATTAAGAAGCTAGAAATAAAAGTGGTAGATATTATCACATTGATGGTTATTAATGAGTAATATTTAACAATCACCTAAAATACCTAATTTTTAAAAAGTCACTTTAGAGAACATCAAAATAATTGATTTTCAGCAAATTTAAATCCTTGTGTTTTAGCAATAAACATTATTTCTTCAAATTGTCTTCAATGACAAAACGTTAGCAGATGGAAATAACAAATTCTAACATTCTGTAGCACAGTGGGTATCTTCAAAAAGCTCCCAATAGCATGTTATATGCTGGATAAAGAAATTAAAGCAAGGAGCTGCTGCATACAAACACAGTCCTGGCTTCCTGGCTTGCTCAGGTAACATCATACACAAGCGTCGAAATACTTCACATGTTAGCAAAAATATTTCACTTGATAAAAATGTACTAGAATTACATGTAAAAACATTTTAGGAAAAAAAAAACCCGCATATTCCTCAATGACTGCTTAATCAAATAATCCTTCAACACTACAAGGGAGATGAATTATTTTTTATTTTGCACATTAAATAAAATTTAATGCCACTTTCAACATGGACACTTCATTTGCAGTTATAAACAATAATTCTTCAACCTTGCATCGGAAATTTCAGCAATGGATGCAGTCTATAGCAACCATTTTGTATTTAGCGAAGGTTCATCTAATAAAATTATTTACCAAAACAATTGACAGAAAACTTTAAGTGCTATGCTTGGAATTCAGTGCCAGCTTCTTGCCAAGGTCATGCTGCCCAGCAGCTTTTTTGCTTCATTTAAAGTGTTCTTACCATTGACTCCATGCAGTCAATGCTCGTCAATGTAAAAAAACAAACGCTGAAATACCCTGACCATACAGTAAGAACTGACAATTGCTAAAGTGATTACACTGAAAATGACAAATTGTATGGCATCATTTTATGTTTGCAATTTATTTTATGGGGAAATACTTGTAAAGGAAAAGAGGGAAGGTGCTGAAAGAGACAGAAACTTTCACAGGGATCCATCTGACCACTGGGAGGGAGACAGATGAGGAGTGAGGGTTGGGTAGAAAATTCCTCAGATGGCAGCCATTTTCAGATAATTTTGGATCAGGCCATGGTGGAATACTCGAGCCTACACATTCCATCAGAGGAATATTGAATCTTGTAGGAATAAATCTTCTGTTAGCAGCTGTTAAAAGCTGCCTGGGGGCACCACTTGCCCCAGCATCTTATATCTGAATGCCTTGGACTGAATCCTCTAGGAATCCACCTTCCTGCTAAGAAGCACCCTGGGAGGCAGCAGGCAACGGCTCCTTTCCTTGGGTCCTTACCCTGACATGGGACACCTGAACTGAATTCCAGGCTCCATGGTCCAGCCTGGCCCACCCTGCCTGTTGCATGCATTTAAGGAGGGAATCACTGGAAGGAAGATTTCTGTCTCTGCCACTCAAATAAAATGAAAACAAAAAATGAAAGATAAAAAAAAATTTAAAAAAGAGAAAAAAAATCTTCTGTTAGGATCCTGGTCATGAGCAGTCATTAGCAGAGAGAAGTCCCTGGAAAGCACAACCTCAGCATGAACTTAGAGATTCCAAGCATAGCACTTGAAGGTGTCTATCAATTTCTCTTTCTTTAGCAGAAGCTCACAGAACCACATGTTCATGATTTACAAGGTGCTGTAATATTAATAATGAGATTATACAACACATAGGCCCTTGGAGGGTATTTAAGGAATTTGGCTTTTATTCGTAATTAGAGTCATTTAAGAGTCCCAATCAGGAGAGTTGTGTGATTTAAATTAGTTATTGACAGAAATTTTCTGTTATATTGGAGAACAGATACATAATATGAAAGAAAAATATGAGACACAAAATAAAATTAATCCATTAATTCAGATGAGAATTGGCTATGACATGATAATTTACTCTGCTTTGTTCTCCAAAGATAAATTGTCAGCTATTGGGTAATTCATAAATATATTTGGTCCACAATTATTGAGGTGAAATAGTCTGACATTAAGGAGCCCTACCTAGTGAAGGCCATTTTTTGTGTGTTTTGACATGAAAGAAAGAGGCACCAATAGAGAACTAAACTAGCTTTTATGATAAATTCATTTGCACAATGATAACATCAACCTATTCATGAGCATAGAACCCTTGGTAGCTAATCACACTGTAACATGTTTCCACTACATGAATTTTATTGGGTACATTCAAACTACAGAATCTGGACTATATCTTTAGCAAAGGCTGGTAAGAAGTAGGTGGAATCCAGATACATATTTCAAAATAGTCAAGATAATTTGCCAATAGATTAGCTGTAGATTATGAGCAAGTAGAAACAAGATAGCACTAAGGATTTTGGTTTGAACCATTAAAATTCTTAAAGGAAATGGAGGTTCTATTAACAGAAATGTGGAAGACTGTGGAAGAAACACGTTCGAGAAGGCAATACAAGTGCTCTGTTTGGGAGAGTTAAATTGAAGAAATCCAAATAGAGAAGGATTACGGGTCACAAAGTAGATCCAGGCTAGAAATAAAAACTTAGAAATCATGATTATAAAGATGGATCCAATGATAAGAAATTAGATGTGATCACCAACAAGTTTTATATAGAACTGAGCCTAGAACATTCAGCATTAAAAAGCCAAGCTGCTGAAGAGGGGCTAGGAATGTGTGCTAACAAGAAGTAACCAGTAAAAGTAGAAGAAATGTGCTGACACAGGATTCAAGAGAAGAAAACGTTTCAAGAGAATCAAACTGCAACAGATGTTACTGCAAAACAAAATAATATGATTTTTACAACACTGGTGAACTTGACTAAAACATTATCAATGAAGGTAGAAGCTTATATGGAAGAGATATGAAAGGACATGGGAGCAGAGGAACTGGAGATAGCATTAAAATGGTTTTTTTTTTTTTTAGAATTTTTATCCAAATAGGAGCAAAGAAATGTGCTGGTAGTTGAAGGACAATGTTTAGTCAAAAGAAAAAAGGGGACCTTTTTCTCTCTACTATGAAGTAGTTATCTTTGAATGATGCTTTACACTAGGGGTCAGGAAACGTCTAGAAAATCCAGACAGTAAATCTTTTTAACTTTACATGATGTGTGGCCATTCTGCACTGTTGTATCAGTGCAAAAACAGCCACAAACAATAAGGAAATTGTTGTGCATGGCAGTATTCTAATAAAACTTTATTCATCAAGATCAGTAGTAGATTGGATTTAGTCCATGAACAGTAGTTTGCTAACTTCTGCGTTATGAAATCTTGCCCCAGTAACTATTTACAGTAGCCAAGCTGCAAATAGACGTAAAAATGCTTACAATGTAGCAGGCACTTTGCTAATTTTTATGAATATGCATGGTGGTGGATGAGAAAGATAAAGCTCTTATCCAAGAGCTCCTATTCTAGCACTAAGGGCACAACAAAAGCCTCCAAGGCAAGGCTATAAGACCCACCATTGGTCCCTAGGCCTCTTCCTTATTTCTCCGCACACAGTCCATAGGCCACATCTCATCTTGGTTATAAAGGCTCATCCAGAAGCAGTTTACATTTGGCATGAGTAGAAGAGCTCCTTTTCCCACTCATGTTTTCTTTTCCTAAAAGTGGTAATTTTGTATTTTCTCAGAGCAGCAATGTGTACTTGTCAATCCTGCAACATCTGTTACATTCTTATGAAAATATGATTTCTTTCTGCCTCATCCTGCCTGAAAGTCTGACAGTATATGAACATAGGTATCTGTCATTTCATAAAAGTGATATATCCTAGTTCATCATCCCTCCTGTTTAAACTGCCTGATCTCTTATCTCCTGTGATAGTAGGTGCAGTCTTGTCTATGGAACCCAAGTTTTTTGGTACAGTCTTACTAAGTTGACAAGGTCTCCGAGATGTCACTCCATATAAATGAGAAAAAAGATTGTTACCAGCATCCAGTTAAATAAAATAACTCAGATTTCAGTAGGGATATTGACCTCCCTTATCCCCTCTTTCATGTGACCCATGTGTCTCAACTTACATCACCCAGCATCGGATAAAGTTGAGGGCATGGCAGCTCTCTGAAAAAGCTGAATTTCATAAGGTTTCGGTCAGAACCCAGACTACAGTTAAAAGTTATGTTTCATGAAAATGATTCTAATCTTCTAAAAATAGTAGGAAAAGGATGAGAGGGAGGGAGGTCATGCAATGGAGATGAATTTGAAGCTGAATTTCAGCTTTTAGTATCATTTGACCATGGCCAAGACTTCATTTTTTGAGTTGCCAATAATCTCTAGGATTAGCTGCACTAAATATGATGATCTTTCAAATTTTCCAGGCCCATAGAAAGGTATTCTATAGATGATTGCTGTATCTGAAAAGCAATCAATGATTCTGGGTTCTTGTTTCTGGTTTATGGTAACAGTGCCCTGCTGAATCAAGAAGTCATTGCTGCATGTTGACTCCAGAACAATTCCAGTATTGCTCCGTTTCTCAACAGTCAAAATGGATGTCTTGAATGCTGCCTCTCTTCCTCTTAACTGACTTACAAGTTCAAGTGTCATGTGAGTATACCTAATTGGTAGAACTGAAGTTACATTCAGAATCTTAGTTGTAAGACAGGTTGAATTCATTATAGGGAGGTACACTCCCAGAGGCAAGAATCACTGGCAAATAAGTCAAACCACAGTTTTCTATGTACTCTCTATGTCATAAGATGAACTCAGGATTCCATGACATGTGTAGCTACTGCAAAAAGTTTGTGGAAAAATAGAATTTAAAGAATAAGATTTTTGGTTGATGACTAAGACATTTATATTCAGGAATATCAATAGGTGACAATTTGCTCCTGTCATTTCATCAATGTGTTGTTTATTCTTCAGTTATTTCATTGGGATGCTTTCTGCATTTGTCTTTGATTCTGCCAGGTGTTATTCCTATTATCTGAAAAGGAACATCTTTAAGTATCACTTGTAGGGTTATCCGGAAGAGGCAAAATTTTTGAGCTTTCTTTACAGTTGAACAATTTTCCTTCCTTTTCAAAGACAAAAGAAGGCTTTGTTGGGTAACTTATTTTTGGCTGCCATGTTTTTTTCCTTTTAGAATCTGGAATATGTCACCCCATTCTCCTCTGGCCTGTAGTTTCCTCTGAGAGGTCATTAGTGAGTTTGGTTGGGGTTCCTCTATATGTTAATTGATTTTTTCCACGTGCAGATTTAAGTATTTTATCCTGGCTCCTGGCTAGATCCTGATCCAGTCCTGGCCACTGAAGCCTTCCTGTGAAGTGAAGTAGCAAATCAAAAATGCCCCTCTGTGTGTGTGTGTGTGTGTGTGTGTGTGTGTGTGTGTGTGTCTCATTCTCGCTCTCTCATTAACTATGACTTTTAAAGAAATAAAACATTTTTTAAAAGATTATGAAACATAAAATCAGTAAGTTGGATTTATAAATCAACACTTGGAGTACTGTCACATTCTTACATCTTCAAGTGGTTAGTGAGAAAAACTAATTTCCACAATATTTGTTTGGATGAGAATAAACCTTGCACTTGCAGCTAGTGCTATAGTGTCAGTGCTCAAGTAATTTTAAAGTAAAACATTATGTTTAAAATAAATTTATTTATTTATTTATTTATTTATTTATTTATTTATTTATTCAGAGGCAGAGTTAGCAAGGAAGAGGGAGAGAGAGAGTCTTCCATTTGCTGGTTCACAGATGGCTACAACAATCAGGGAGCTCAGTGATGAGCCTATTGCAACAACCATACAGAAGGCAGTGGTGGCCTCGACTATATGACTAAAAGAAGGTTTAGATGTCAGGTGGATTTGAGGTACTTTTAGAAGGCACAATTCACAAGCTAATTTGCAATCAGTCAATGCTACACAAGATAATATATTCGTAATTCACACACTAACGTCCATGCAATCAAAACCACAGAAAATACTATCTTCTAATTCTTATCACTTAGTAACTCACATGTCTTTGCTTATAGCTTTTGTATAAGCAGGCATTAAAGAAAGAAATTTTATTGAAGAGAATCTCTTGAACACTTGGGCACTGAACATTAGTGTCTACCCCATCAGCTTCATATGATGAATAAAAAAAAAGAGAAAATTAGCAGCAGGCCTTCCTAACAGATGGATGTAGGCTTGTAAGTGTTGTTCCTAAAGTAGAGTGATGGGCACAAAGGGCAGCAGAAATCATTCCCTCTTTTATAAGACACTCAAGTGAAAAGAAACGCTTGTCCAGGAATTCCTCTGCCTAATAATGTCCATCAAAATGTATGACATGATCTAGTTGCTAGAGTACAATACAAAGCCTTAAGGATGCCCAGTCCCAAAAACATGCTTTGCAACTGAGGCTATGATTTGCTCTGGGCAACATGCACCACATTGTTGTACCTATTTATATTGACACATATTTTTAATGTCTCAAAATCTGGACAAGCCTTTACCCTCCAACTAATTCCAAACATACTGTCCCTGTTGTTTCCACTAAATTTTATATAGAATCAGGAACCATTCATTGCATCCCTATTTTTTTATGTCAGGTCCTGTGCTGTAATACAAGCAAGACATATTTCTACCCTCTCAGAATCTGAAATTTAAAAGGAATAAACAATTTGTTGTTATCAATACTAAATGCAGTTTAATTATATATTTCATTGAAATGCTGTAATCTATTGCAGTTGCTTGCTCTCAAGGTCTGCTAGGAATCAAATATCAAAACACATTAGTTTGTTCACAAATAAAATGAAAACTATAAAGACTAATGTCCAAAATTTACTTATGCCAGTAAAAAATTTAGATTTGATTTGTCTTAATTTTTGATTAACATTTCATAACCCATTGTTTTTACTTTCTCATTGAGATGAATCTCTGAGGGTTTATAAGGAAATGCTTGACAAGTCTCTTTTGAAGACCTGTTAATGTTTTCACAGTGAAATAAATCCTTTCATAAGACAGCCTTACAATGTGCTTATTTCCAACCAACAATAATTCCTAGATTTCCACCTTCACCAACTTTATGTGTTGCCCCAGGAGCCTGGGTTAAGTTGGTCATTCCTCCTCTTGGCCAGAGAAAGCCAGAACACAGGGAGCCAAACATCAGCCTTCTGACATTCTCCAACCCTCCTTCCTTAAGCACAAAGACCGAATCACATGCTCTAATGTTGTAATTAATGTTTTCCTGTTATTTTATGCATTTTCCTACTAAACCAATTTCATTTCTTCTAGTGTTTATGTTTGGCATTTTCAATTTTTCTACCTCTTGAAATCTTCCTTTTAATTCCTGAAAGAAATGTCTCCAGTAAATAGATGTGAGAGGTAAATAATACTTAGTCACTAGATGTCCACTGCTCTCAAAACAATAACAGATATGTAGTGGTTTCAAAAACTGTTTGGACAATAGGTGTTTTGCTGTCCAGTTAAAATGCCAGGTAGGGCCCGGCAGCGTGGCCTAGTGGCTAAGGTACTCGCCTTGAATGCGTCGGGATCCCATATGGCCGCTGGTTCTAATCCCAGCAGCTCCACTTCCTCTCTATCTCTCCTCCTCTCTGTATATCTAACTTTGTAATAAAAAAATAAAATAAATCTTTAAAAAAAATAAAATGCCAGGTAATAAACTCTAATTCCATATCAGAGCAGCTGGGTTCAATGCCCAGTTGTGGCACCTGGCTTCAGTTTCATAACAACGCTGGATTTGAGAGGCAGTAGTGATGGTTCTGATGATTCCCAGTCCAAGGGGTTGGGGGCTCTCCCTCCATATTCCCAAGCTTCTCAAAGAAAGAAAGAAAGAAAAAGAAAAAGAAAAGAGAGAAAGAAAGTTAAAAATCATTTTGTAAACTGCTGAACTCTAAAATAATGTACATGATATAATCTAATGATGCTGATGGTGGTGGAGCTGATGTTGATACCAATGATGATATTAATAACATGGTCCTGATATCAATGCTTTGATTAAATATATGACTACAGCTGATTGAAAAATCTCAGCTTCCTTACACTCACTAGTCATCATTGCCTTATTCAACTTTTGAATGCAAATAAACTTGTACAATTACTAAACCAATATATATTTAAAAACAGCAAGATATTGAAAGTACAGTGGTACCTCCAAGCTATTCCTGATCACACACACAGATATTAGATCAGCACCAAGAACAGAGACTACAGTTTCATACATTCTTAGGAACAAAATTCTGCAAAATCACAACCAGTGATACAGTCATCAAACAAAACTGAATAATACTTCTATGTAAAACAAGGTTGAATGGGCATTCATTTGTTTTTTTATTTTTTATTTTTATTTTTCATGATACAGCTTTTTAAATTAATTCATTTTTTGATACAGTTCTCTAGGCTCTAGGATTTCCCCTCCCTCCTCATGCTACAGTTTAATAGGCTCAGGGATTTCCCATTCCACCCTAACCCATTTTATAATTTTTTCTTATTTCACTTAAGAAGTGTTGTACCAAAATGAGATCTCTTCTGCTGTTCCTGAAAACCAAGTCCGACACTTTTACTGAGTGTGTCAACAATGGTAAGTAGTAAGCTGCACTTCCCAGGGGTAACTCTCCACTCCTGTTCACGTGAGTATCTGAGCAAATCACAGTTGCTCCTCTTGAAAATAAAGCATGAAGTAACATTTGCTTTGTGCTTTCAGTGGATGAAATGACAAATACTAAACAAGAGGAATTTATCAACGCAGCAATACTTGGGTAAACATATTGAAACAATATTAAGAGAGCTTGAAGAAAACATATTGTTTTTTTGTGGTCAGGAAAAGTTGTCAATGCTTGAATAATCACTTATTAAACTTATGCAAAGTGTGATGCACTCTGAGACCAGGATTCACTACATAGTTTACACTGTCTCAGGTAGAAGGAAAACGCAGGGTCCCCCGTCCAAAAGTCACTAATGACTTTTAAGAGTGTAACATCAGAATATTAAACCACGTGAAGGCTTCTTCAGACAACACGGTATGAACATTGTGAGTGCACAGGTCACATGGCATTGCTAGTGATCTGTAATAATGCATATATGAAGTAACAGCAACTCACCTGGCTCTGCCCTACACGTCAAGGAGAATTGTGCAACAGAGGTGATAAGTGAGCAAGATCTTGAAGGGGTTGGCATTCTTTTAGAAAAACACGATTGGGATCATAGAAAGAGAACAGCATTTTACAAAAGTAGTACATTTGTCTATAACAGATATTGCATTTTTATTTCATATCATAAACTATAATAGACATCAAGGAATAAAAAATGAAATACACACAATGCTTGTCTGCAAGGAATTTACAGTCTAATTAGGCCAAAAAAGAGCACAGAATAGCCCTTCATTCAGTAAAAAATATTTATTGAGTATCTGCTTTGTGAATAAAATAGGACCCGTAGCTGGCTTATAATTACAAATACTTCAATATGATCGTACAGTCTATTACGAAGGCTAACACTTTAGCAAACAATTAAAATGCAGTGTAGCATGTATTATAACTAGAGAACCCGAAAAGAATATTTAACATGGTGAAAGTGAGAGTGGTGTGGGAAATTAACGAAAGTTCTTTCCCAAAGTTGAATGGGGAGCATTACATAAAGCAGATTGAACCATTCTTCCAGCAGAAAACAAACTTCTTATTTTTGTTTCTACCAGTATGGGATTGGAAAGATAATAGATGCTAAATAAATGCTTGTTGTAAAATTCATTTGTTTAGTACTTAAGATCACTAGTTTGTATGATTTGATGTAAGGTTATATGATCATGTTTACAAGCTATGTCTCCTGCTCTGTTATGTGATACAGAATGTCTGCCATAATATTTAAATGCTGCTTTGAAATAAGTTGTTGATGGGGATTTCCTTTCAAATCTGTAACAGGTGTGCTTTGAGAAAATGGCTTACTAACAGCCTTTCTGAAAAGACATGTGGTAGTGTTTTGGTTTTTTTTAATGGTAGTTAGGACTGGATGCAGGGAATTTATATTTAAACATTCCTAAGAACTTAAAATAGGGAAAATAATTTACCTTTTGAGATTTAAACTTTACAGTCAACATATAATAAATCAGAGAATGAGCATGCATTCACCTTGAAGACATATAAAGGCTTTTGAGGCTGCAAGACCAGATTTCAGACAGATTGAGCCCATTACTATTATTTAGAAAGTATGCATGCAGGGGCAAGGAGATTGCACCTTTGGAAACAGAAATCAGGTCCATACTTGTAGTGCAAAATGCATGTTGTGATAAAACTATGCCTTGATTTACAAAATATTTTGCACCAATATAAACTTAATTTTAATTTCATTTTTCCATAAAGTTTTAAGTCACCAAGTACAATGACTTCACCGGCTTTTGATTAGATTCTTATAGATAATATTGTGATTATAATTTTGCTATTGAAGGAGATGAGCACAGAACTGCCATTGTCACCACTGATTAAACATTAGAATTACATGAGTAATTTTGAACAAATGCAGAAGCCTTGGCTTTACCCCAGATTATGATGTACTTGATCTGAGAAATGATCTGGGCATCAGGTTTTTAAAATCTCCTCAATTGAAACTAGTATGTAACTAGGAATGTACATCGCTGGGCTATTGGAAGACAATATGTGATTCTGCAAATTTAGCCTGATTTGGCTCCTGTACAGTGTTGGCTAGGATTTTTATGCAAAACTCAGAAATACGGTAACATAATTCTTGTTTTCTTTTTTCACAGCTTCAATTTCTATTTTGAGCCTTAGGTTAGAAAGAACTTGATACTGATCCCGTCAATTTTCCAGAATTAATATGTTCTTGATAAGACATTAGCATGATTAGTTTAGAGGATTGCCTTGAGTCTGCTGTGACTTCATCTATATTCATTGAGAAGTGCTCATTCCATTCTGGTTGTTGCGTGCTAGTCCACACAAATTACTGCCACACCCTGCTTGTCCTGACCACGAGTCCCCTTCAAGCTGTGTAGTCTCCTAGGTATACAAGAAATATTCTAATGCTCCCAAATGACTTTCGTTTTCAGGATATTCTATGATGTTTTTCAAGATCACCTGCTAAGCCCCACCATTCAGATACTTTTTCCATGGGTCCCACTGCTTCATTAAACTAACAACAAGAGGAAGCACCACTCTCCTTTGCTGCCAGATTGCCCCAAACTGTTCCAAGCTACCACTGTGCTCCTCCATTTCTAGGTTTAAACTTAAAGAGGCTAGCATAACGGCACCCACCTAAGGACCCCACCAGAAGCCAAACTCTCTTTGATTTGGCATAAACTTCCTCTACTTCAGCCTCAGTCTTCAGTTGTAGCAGAGCAAGGGTGCTCTCATCACAGTCCAATGTAGCATATACTTGTCAAAGTTCCGGTTTTTCATTTCCCACCCACCACCTTTCCCAGAGCAAAGCTTTTGAAAGTCAAAAGAATTGAATTATCCATTTTTAGTCTGCCTTCATTTGCCTGAAGCAAAAAGTACTGCAGCATAGCCGGGGATATGAAAAAAAGAATTATTAGAAATGCCAGGAAAATAAGCAGAGGTTATTCTTCAAAAATGTTGTCTTGCAATACCATATATATACAATATATATATATTATTTCCTATCATGTTACAGTAAGAACTTGGAAGCTGGCAAATGTGGCACAGTGGTTTTAGCCACCACTTGGAACACCTGGCTATTCTGCTTCTGATGCAGCTCCCTGTTGACGCACCTGGGAGGGATCTAATGTTACTTGGACCCCAGGCATCCATATGAGAGATCTGGATTGAATTCCAGATTCCTAGATTCATTTAACTTGGCCCGAAACTTGCTGTTGCAGCCATTTGGGAGTGAACCAGCAGATGAAAATAAATCTCTCCCCACCCCCACGTCTCCTTCTCTCCCTCACTCCCAACAGCTTTTCTAGTAGAAAAATAGAACACATTTGGAAGCATAAATTCCTGCAGAAATATGAAATAATTGTTCTTTTCCATAGTTCTAAACTTTCATATGAAAACCTAGGTCTAAGCCAAAACATGATGCTATATAACCAAGTACAAATTCCTGAAGAGACCTATATTCTAAACATTCTATTACCCTGTTTTGTAGACCTTTTCCTTAAGAGTTGAAGGTCTTACAGGTACATTTAAAATGTCACTGTAAGTCCAAAATCAGGTCTAAATCATCAAAAGAGTAAACCCAATTCCTAGTTTGGATTTTCCTTTTCAATCCCTCTTTCCAGTCTTGGAGAACATGTTAGAGGGTCCTGTAGCCCATTTACAGTCCAAATCAGAGCAGGCACAGCTACATAAAGATTATCATATTCTGAACTGACCTATCAAAATATGCATTCTACCTTGAGTTCAAATGTTTTCTAGTGTTTCTCAAACATTTATTGCAGATGAAAACAAAAAAGGTACCTTCACATGTTCTGAAAAATTTTATTAGTTTAAATGAGGTCTCAAGTTTGCTTGCTTGTTTCTACTGCTTTGAAGTGGTTAAAATGAATAATTATCCGTTCACTCTTTCAATAATTAATATATATATATATATATGCACAAACTTACAAAATTACACAAAATAATAGTGTGCTATTGTACTCCAGTAAAAATGAATAGGGTGGTTGTGAATAAGGACAGAAAATCTTGAGTCTTTGGCTTATTTTAATGGCCTGCCCTTTCAACTGACTACTGGAGGAAGGAAGCCATCTTTAAGATAAGGGGTCCTCTGGGGGAAGGCAAATTGAAGGCTGCCCTTTCTACACTGTGTTCTGTGGTTCTTGGGGTTGGATTATGCACACCACACATCCCACATTCACTTGCTAGCTGGCTGCCTAGCTGGCTGCCTATTGTTTCTCCTGTTGAAACTAGTAGGTGATTGATTACATATTGATGGCTACCATGGTAACCGGAGAAGGGCAGAGTTTGCCTCCAACCAAACCCGAAAAGGATGGCAGAAATCTGGTGGGCCCCTCAGGATGTGAGACCACTGCTGCACCAATGAGGGACGCAGACCCATATCCCCCTCTCCCATATCCCCCTACCCCGTTTCAGCTTCCGTGTCAAGGAGAGTTTAAAGGGGTCCCTTCCCCCTCTCTTCCATGCTCTTCTTCCTCTGCAGCCCACTTCTTCACATCTGTCCTTTCTGCTGAACTGGGAAGGGAAGCCTGTGACTGTGGTTCCCTGAAATAAAGGCCTCTAAATTCTTTTCATATATTTAGCTGAGTTATTCTTTCCCTGGTGGTCGGTGAATCTAACATTTTGATGAGCAGCTAATCTAACACACAGTAAGAGTAGTATACACCAGATTTCCATACCATTTGTGCTAACAATTGACATGCTTCAGCAGCAGAGAACGGCTTTGGCTTTCACTTTCTGCCTGTTTAAGAATTCCATCACCTTGGACTAGCCAGACCCCACAATGGCTGACATACACAGCAATCAGGTTGGGGTCACCTCTGGTGAGGTTTTTAGGGGGCCTCACCAACCAGACCAATGAACTTAGAACTCCAATCACAGGGGAAAATCACAGGATCTATGGTCTGACTGTGGAGCGCATGTGTCAAAGCTGGTCTCTTTGCTACACAGGTTGAAGCCTGTGTAGCAGTCGGCATGCCCAGATGCATGTGGGGGACATGACAACTAATTCATTGAAACCTGCAGAGAATGTCTAGTATGTGGCGGGCAGAACATTTTGGACACCCTTCCTGATCAAGCTTTGACAGTGAGTATCTGGGCAACTGGAGACTAAGATGGACTGCGTCAGTCAATGAACTTTGGAAGGATTTCTTCAAGGTTAGAGCAACCAAATCAATAGTATCTCAGAACTATTAAAGCCACCAAATCAAACATATTTTAATTTTATGATTCCACAAACTTCTGAAGCTCCCTCAAGAAAATTAAAGGCCAGCAACGGAAATTACTGCTTGTCCCCAGGGAAAACTATGGAGAATACTGCCCTTCTATGTAATAAATCAGACTGAGTCAGTCAAGAAAGAATGTGGGTGATGCTTTCCAAGCAGAATATAAACAAGTGCTTCCTGACTGGGGATTCAGAAAAGGAGGCTGAAACTAATGAGTCAGAGAAGAGATTCAAGTAGGAAGACTGACCTAAGTGTTTTCCTTTAAGTCACAGAAAAGATCTAGAAGTAGCATAAGAACCATGTAAATTAAAATTCTGGTCCTGAGTGGCAAAGAGAAGCAAGAAAAAGAGCTTGCATTCTGCCTCAGCTACACTGCACTTTGGAAGCCTGGAGAAAATTCTGCCCACATACCAGAGCACTGTTTTGTGTAGGGAGCTGGTGGGATTTCCATTTTAAGGACCTGGATAGAAAGCAGAGCCATGAAGGCCTTATGAAAGCACTTTTCAACCCCCAAAGACAAACTAAGAAGTAACTTAGAAAAAGTTTTAAAATCTCTAATTTGAAGAGAACAGTACTACAAAAATACCCTTGTGTTATTTCAAAAGACATTTGCCTCTTTGTAAACAATAGATGAGCAGAGACAGAGTAGGCCAGACCCTTCTTCTTCCTCCCAAACAAGCTGGAAAATGTGAATCTCATAGAATCTTTTCAGAAGATGAATATGGTCACAAGTCATATGATAAAGTTCCATTCACTGGCAGACTACATGTACAAGGACGGTATCACTAGATTAAATCACCTAGAGGTATCATTGCAGTCTTAGTTTGTGCAGTACTCTCTTTGATGTTTGCAGAAGAAAATTGCCAAATGATACAATTATTAGAATGAGTCCCCACCATTAAATGATGTATAACTGGAATAAGATCCTAAGGGAAGAATGGGGGCTGTTGCTCCAGTCACTGATGCTAAACACTCAGGTGTGTCCCCATTTTTCAAAAAGACAGACTACATCCAAGGTGAAGCTAGAACTTGCAAAGGGGTGGGAGACGGACAAATGAAAGGAGGCAGAAGCATCTCTCCCAGTCCTGCAGTGTGTTCCACCTGCCTACTCAGTAAGTCAACTGTGATTCTCAGTGCCATATTTAATGTGGAAGAAACACTCAGTTAATGTAGAAGACACACTCAGAGTTAATGAAGAAGACACACTCATAGTTAATATAGAAGACACACTCATGATTTTCAACCTAGTCTCCATCTAAGTCACATGCCACATGCCCATTTTTGTACTTAGGGCTGCTGTTTATAGCCTTTTCTTGGTTTTTATATGTGCTGAGGACTACAGCTGATACAGAGTTCTCGAAGGATGTCTAAATCATACGGGTGCACCCAAAGCTGTGGGAGCAAACAGGAACGGCCATCCTCTCTACACCATGGTATAGCAGCAACAATATTATGGACCTGATGGACCTGCCGTATCCATGATGGTGGCAACTAACATGGGCAGCGATACATTTAATAACAAAAATGTAGAACACTATTGAGCAGATTAACTAGCAATGTGTTTACTGTTCAATTTGCATATGTGGAGGATGACAATTATGGTGGGACAATGAGCTGTAGATTAACTCCATTACTGCAGAAAGTTCTACTGGACAATGCTGTGCTATAAATTTAAAGTACTGGCCATGGCACTTATAAACTGAGTGGTTATTAGGCCAGCTGGGTAACAAGTTATTTTAGACCCCTGAATCTGCAAGGTGGTATATTAAGGGGATCCACCTCACAGAAAAAGATTCAACAAGAACACTTTGATAAATTAATAGGAAGAATGTGTGACATATAATAATTTGCCATCTTTCCAAATAAACTAAGAATCCGTGAAAGGAGATGAGCAATAGTCTGAATCATTGACAAGCTTCAGAGTCTTGCATGGGGTATACCCGGAAAATGTCCAGAGCTGGACATACAGTGGACCAAAAAACTGAATTGCTCTTTCCACACTGCACCCAAGTGGACCAGCATGCCTTCAGTACAACATGTTTCCCAGAGAGAGAATTATAGAGCCTTCTAGTAAGGTGTTCTTCATTTTGAAATGTGTCAGATTATCCTAATTTCCTAAAGATGAGCTTTTAATCCATGATCAAAGCAGAAATGCAACCAGTCTTAAAATAAGCTAGGAAACCCCCAAGTAACAAATACATTTCCTCAGATAGAACTGGACAAGGAAAGATGCAACGTCAAGGGAATGACAAATTTAGAAACATTTGTATTCAGATGTTGACATTTTTTGCAATGCTTTTAATTATCAATATTCCCAGTACTTTTAAAAGAGAGTTTCAAACCTGACAAGAATTAGTACTGACACTCCTAACCACACCACTTGTGGCTAGAGTCCATCAGCTTTGATTGTTCACATTTTGTGATATTATAGTAAAGTTGGACAGTTTCCAAAACCTACCTTCATTCTGCTGAGGTCCCTAAAACTGTTCCACTGCAAACCTTGCTTTCCATTCAGATCATGGTATTCACTACTCCCTGGTTCCACATCCCCTTCAACCACAGCACATTAGCAGCCAAAATTTCTTAGGTCAAATCACGGTAATCAGGTTTTTGTCCCCACATGTCCACTAAGACCACTCCTAGAACCAAGATAATTTCTACATTGCCAATTCCAATGTTAGTTTCTTTTCCTAGGACTCATTTTTTCTCAATTATTTATTTACATCATAACACCTCATTAGTCGACAGTATCCACAAAGAGGGCAGAAAGTAATAATAGCAAAGAACGGAGGGAAAAAAATAACTAAAACAAAAATGGGGGAAGGGGAATCTCAGACTATACAGAACTGTATGATAAAATTCAAACATTAAAATAATTTTTTAAATGAAGCATGCTAAAAACAAACTCTACAGTAATCTACAGTACATAAGGTGTATAAACAAAGACTGCACATGTTAAATCACTGAGTCCCACTCTCATATCCATAGATTATATTTTTACATAAAATGTTCAAGTAGGGACCTGACAAGATAGCCTAGCGGCTAAATCCTTGCCTTGCCTGTGCCAAGATCCCATATGGGTGTCACTTTTAGTGCTAGCCACTCCACTTCCTTTCCAGCTTTCTGCTTATGGCCTGGGAAAGCAGTGGAGGATAGTCCAAGCAGTGGGACTCTGTACCCACATGAGAGACCCAGAAGAAGCTCCAGGCTCCTGGCTTAAGATCAGCTCAGCTCCAGCCGTTGCAACCACTTGGGGAATAAACTAGCCAGCAGAAAATCTTTCTCTGTCTCTCCTCTCTGTAAATCTGCCTTTCCAATAAAAAGTAAATAAATATTTTTTAATGTGTAAAGTAGAGAGAGAGAGAGAGAAAGGCTTTTCATCTTCTGTTTCACTTCCTAAGTGTCTACAAGAGCTCTGCTGGGCTATATCAAAGTCAGAAGCCTGGAGCTTCCTCCAGGTCTCCTAAGTGAGTAGCAGAGGCTCAAGCATTTCAGCCACCATCTCCTCCATATGCCCAGGCACATTAGCAGGGAGCTATATGAGAAGTAAGTAGCTGGGACACCAGCAGCCATATCAATAGAGAATATGGGTGCTCCAAGCAGCAGCTTAACTCACTATGCCAACAATTCACTTCCCAACACCAGCTTCTTATCCCCATTTTACTCGAACTCTTATCAGTATTTTACAGTTAGTGACAGTCCCCTTTTCAAAGCGCTTTTTATTGGCTCCTCAGCAACAGTTTCTGGCTTCCATCCCACTTTGCAGGCTTTTTCTCCTCCATCTCCCTTGTTTACCTCAATTCTTCACATGTCAATCAGCCTGAATTTGTCAAAGCATATTCTGCTTATATTACTCTTTCTTTCTGAGGCTCTCAAATATCTTTCTACTACACCTGGAATATAATCTCAATTCCTTATCAAGGTCAGCAAGCACCTCTGCGACCTAAGCCCTCACTTGCTCCACACCACTCCCTTGGTTGCCTATTCCTCTTCAGCCACATCAACCTTCCTTTCAGTCTTCCTATGCCAAGCCTGTTCCCACATAACACGCATTGCTTGTGCTTTAGCATCTGCTTGGACTCTTCATGCTGCTCATCTTCACATAACTGGCTCCACCTTGTAATTCGAATCTCAAATTCAATGCATCTGCCTTTCAACAGAAAAATGATATGGCATGTTCTTAAGTGACTTAGCCTCACTAGATTTTCTACTCCTTGTGGAGGTTCATACATTATGTTGCAGAAAATTGGTATATTGGATTACAGAATATTTTCCCAATCCTGTTGAAAGAGTTGTATAACAACAAGATATATTTGTTACCTTTCTTATATTATGACAAAATCTGAATTCAAATTCACATAAGAACTTTGGAGTTTTGGATAACAGATCACAGTTCCATATAATTCCTTATTTTACTGTTGAATATGGAAAAGGTAAATAATCTGAAGTATCATAGGTAGATTTAGTATTCAGTTCTCTTATTTGCTGTATCAATGGATATTTCCACTATTCTGTGTTACCACATAAAAGATATTGGTATATATGTGGGTGCCTTGGGGAAAAAGAAAGTTCTTGCCCAGATTGACTAAACACACAGGCCAAAGAAGTCAATTCTGTCTATTTATGCATCTGAGAGAAAAGAGAGAGAGAGAGAGAGAGGAAGGGGGAAGAGTGCCATCCTTTAGATTACTTGTCAAGTGCCTAAAACTATGTCAGAGCTTTGCCAGGCTGAATCTGGGAATGAAGAACTCAGCCCAGTTCTCCCAAAGCATGGCAGGTACCCAACTATTCAAACCCACATTGTTGCCTCTTAGAATCTGCATTATCAAGAAGCTGGAGTCAGGAACCAGAATCAGGAATGAGACCCACACAGTGTGTTATGCGACAAGGATGTCATCAACATAGAATCCAATTCTTTCAATCTCCAGTGTCCCATTAGTATGCTTTCAAGGTGGAGCTGAGCATTATGATGTCAAGAGTTGATTTGGAGATGGAAGAGAAAGGAGACAGGATGTTGGAACTTGGAACAGATATTATTCTGCTTTTTCTCTACCTTGTGCTGCTCAGGGATGGGGGGATTGGAGTGCTTTTAAAAAAAAGCCATAAGTTTTGTATGTGACAATGAGGGGTAGTACTGCCCACTGTCTCTTGATAACAGAGAGAGTTCATCATAAATCAGGCTGAAATAGCATTTAGGGAGTATTTAGTTGACTGATGTTTCTCATTCATGGTTCACCAGGCAGAGTACATGAGGATTTCCTCTCCTTATCCTACTCTTATTCTCCCAATGATTTTAGATGTTATCCAAGTAAATCCTCTGTCCCTGGACCTGCTATGCCCGTTCAAGCATTCAAGAAAGAGAATCATGAACCAATAGCTGTAGGTGATGTGGCAACTTAGACCCCTAGACAGAAAAAAATAACTGCAGTCTTTCCACCAGCAGTCAAATTTCACAGGTTTCTTACAGAAAAAAAAGCATTAAAAGGTACAATCGAGTATAGGCTCTTATCCTAGAATAAAATGAGCAATGAAATAAATTAAGTCATTTTACAGATGCTAATAGTAATAAGGACAATGGCCATTGATTGAGCATCTACTAGGTGTCTATTGTGTTCTGAGGTGAGTACATTACATATAAGCATGCAATTTCATCCTGACAGCCACTCCAGGGATGAAGGAAGCTCATCAGGGAAACACAAATACTCTGTATTCTAAATGAAAGGTTGAAAGTGGGGAATTCAAACTTCACAGCCTTCAGAAACACTACAGGAGTAAAAATAAAGAAAGTCATTTTCCAAGAGTGCAGAGATTTTAAGAGGATAGCTAGTGATCTCAGCAGCTGTACTATCTCAGTGAGGGAGTCCCAGGAGGACCAAAACACCCAGGAAATGTGCTGCAGGTGATTCAGTTTTTCATTCTCCTCAAAACACATGCACATCCCTTGCACCGCAAAATGATAATCCAGCCTCATGCTGGAAAAGAATTCTGTGCAATTTTGCTTCAGTTTTACCCATGTAAATCAGTGAAATTTTGGAGAAGGTTGAAGGTGACGTTGAGTTCACGACAAATAAATCAACCTGCTTATAAAACAGGCCACTTGTTCCCTATCTGGAGATCTAAAGCTCAGTAGAGTGCAAATCACATGGAAAGAAAGCAGTAGAGTTAACAGTTTTGTCAGAATACCTTTTTCAAAGTGAAGACAAGTCAGCAAGCTTTTTTTTTTTGCAAATAAAATGATTTATTAATATAAAAATTGTTCTATGCAGAGTTAATAGTATTCAACTTTGAGTCCAATTCTATTTTTAGGTCAACTATGAAACTTTGGATCAGAGCTCACATGCAATATTATCTCACAATTCTTACAACTTTAATCAAAAAATCAACAATGAATAGTATGAAATTGATAAGGAGTTAACATAAATTCTAAAAAGATGAGAACAATGACATCTGAACAAAAAATTCCTTAAATTCCTTTTATTTGGAAAGATCATCACAGATGTTTTTTGGTATGGCTACCTGGAAAGAAATTTAATAAACTGTTTTCTCCTACTCTTCAAGTCAACTATTCTTGAGAAATATCTAGCAATACGTGAGGCTGAACATCAAAAAATGCTGAATCTGATATTAAATCTTTTTTTCTACATCAGTATTTCTTCTTGGAACAGCTGTGACTTATTTCCTTCTCATAATTTTTATTAGTTAGTTCATGTAAGTATCTGAAAACACTGTCTTTTCTTTGCTTGGTGCACGTTTGCAAGGAAAGAATCTTGATTGAATTTGAACTGTAATACTGCATCAAGGTGGAGGAATCCACCAGGGGGGAGGGGAGTGGGGAGGGACGGGTGGATTCCCAGAGCCTATGAAACTGTCACATAATGCAAAATAATTAATTAAAAAAGGGCATAGTAGCTATCCCTGATACAGAGATTGACAGGTGAGCTTTCTACCGGGAAAAATTGCAGGGCAAAAAGCAAGCTTTTTTTATCATTGTTTATTAATACAGTTTGGTTGGTGCTGGAGTCTCCCTTTCCCCCCCTCCCTGAAGTTCCTCCCCCTCCCTTTTGTTCTCCGCTGAAGTCTTACAATGGGTGTCTTTCAGGAATTTTCACAGGTCCACCATACTGCTGCTGGAGTGACTCCCAACAATGCATGAGATTGTTAGTCATTTTTTTTGTGAGTCTATTCTAGTAGTACATGTATGCAAACTTACTTCTCTTTGTGTCCACCTATGAACATATTCATTTGTGTTACGTTACCATGATGTATCCCTTTGAGTACAGTCCACCATGGGGAGAAGAAAAACAAAAAAAAGAAAAAAAAAAGAAAAAGGATATTGAGCCTTATCCACATGCGGTTAGCGAACATATAACACAGGTATCAATGTGGTGCTAGGGTGGTAAGAGTGTCCAGCATCTTTGTATAGGAATAAATTTTAGCGTGTGTCCCAAGGCACTAATGAATGTACAATGAGGACTAGATCTTTGTTATTCATAGATAGTAGCATGTCGGAAAAAATGGCCGACCACGGAGGGTTGATGTAAAGGGGAAGGCAGAGAGGGCCAAAAAGTGCCAGAAGAAGGAGCAAGTCTAGTTAAAAATAGTACACACAGGTTTGCGAATCCCACAGGACACTGCGGAATCAACAAGATCCACGCAATTTGGAGAATCAACCAAAAATAACAACAAATAAACCAAAGCAGCGCTCAGCGGCCGGCTCAGTCTCACCGCAGCTCGAAAACGGGTGAATTGGGAACCCAGCGGGGGGAAAGGCTGGCGGGAGTTTTGAATGGCCAATTTAGGGAGATCGTTGCACAAGGCCCCACCACTGGCAGCTGGAAACTGCAGGAGTGCTGAAACCTCTAGCACTGGTGGCGATATTAGTGACCTTGGTGGGACCCAGGCAAAGACAGGGACGGCTAACTAACACACATTCCCACATAACGAACACTACGGTACCGGAAGGGCGCTAGGACCCTGAAGTGCGGTAGCCGGCAGCTACCCCAGGACCACAGCTAAACTAAATTCTGGGCCAACCCAGGCCTAAGGAAAGTGGCCGTGCCTCAGACAAAAAAACAAAGCAAAACAACAACAACATAGATAGTAGCAATAACAGTGATAGAGACGTTAACAATCTCAGATGATTATAAACAATCAACCTCCCTCTTGTGGATGGTTGATTACTGAATTAAATCTCAAGATCTTATTACAAAAACTGCAGGTAAGTAGGAAGAGACCTAAGGTAAAATTCACATGTAGTATCTAGATTTGACATCATATTATCTTATTTTAGAGCAAACATATGATATCAAACATATGATCTTTTGGGATTGGCTCATTTCTGTTAGCATAATGGTCTCTAGTTTGACCCATTTGACCACAAAGAACTATATTTCATTTTTTTAAATAGCTGAGTAGTATTCCATAATGTAGATGAACCACAGTTTCTTTATCCAGTCCTCTGTTAACGAGCATTTAGGTTGCTTCCATGTTTTTGCAATTGTTGATTGGGCTGCAGTGAACATTGGGGTGCATGTTGCTTGCTCATGTAACAAGTCTTTAGGATATATTTCTAGAAGTGGTATTGTTGGGTCATATGGTAGTTGGATTTTTAATTGCCTAAGTGTTTTCCATACTGACTTCCATAGTGCCTGCACTAGCCTGCATTCCCACCAGTGGAGCAGGGTTTCCTTTTGCCCAGCAACCTCACCAGCAGGTATTGTTGGTAGTTCTCTGTATGTGGGCAAATCTCACTGGCTTCAAGTGGAACCTCAGTGTGGTTTTAATTTGAATTTTTTCGTGTTTCTGTGAGCCATTTGGATTTGTTCTTTTGTAAAGTGTCTGCCCATTTCCCGTGCCCATTTCTTGACTGGTTTGTTTTGATGTTATGGCTGTTTTGAAGTTCTTTGCATATTCTGGAAATTAGCCCCATGTTTCCTGTGTAGTGTACAAAGATCTTCTGCAATTCTGTTGGTTTCTTTCATACGTTGTTGGTTGTTTCCTTTGCTGTGCAGAAACTTCTTAGCTTAATGTAGTCCCATTTGTTTATTTTGGTCTTTACTTCCTTTGCTTTTGATGATTTTTCTAGGAAGTCAGTGCCTACTCCTGTATTTTTTTTAAGATTTATTCATTTTTTATTACAGCCAGATATATACAGAGGAGGAGAGACAGAGAGGAAGATCCTCCGTCCCATGATTCACTCCCCAAATGAGCCGCAACGGGCTGATGCGTGCCGATCTGAAGCCAGGAACCCGGAACCTCCTCCAGGTCTCCCACGTGGGTGCAGGGTCCCAATGCATCGGGCCGTCCTCAACCGCTTTCCCAGGCCACAAGCAGGGAGCCGGATGGGAAGTGGAGCTGCCAGGATTAGAACCGGTGCCCATATGGGATCCCGGGGCTCTCAAGGCGAGGACTTCAGCCGCTAGGCCACGCCGCCGGGCCTTACTCCTGTATCTTATAGAGTATGTCAAACTTTTTCTTCCACAAGTTTGATGGTTTCTGGGTGTAAGTTTAGATCTTTTATCCATTTAGATTTTATCTTAGTGTATGGTGAAAGGTATGGGTCTTGCTTCTTATTTCTGAAGGTAATTAGCCAGTTGTCCCATCAGCACTTATTGAAGAGAACTTCCTTTTTTCCTGGATTGTTTTCTGTTTTCTTGTTGAAGATTAGATGGTTGTGCATGTTTGGGTTCCCTTCTGATATTTCTATTCTACTACACTGGCATTCCTCTCAGTTTCTCTGACAGTATCAAGTCTTGATATTGAAAAAAGATCTGGGCAAAAGATGTTATGAGAACCCCCCAAAAGGAACAGTGTGTGCCATTAGTTCTTCGTTATGTGGAGGAAAAAGACTGAATTGAAGTTCCTACTGCAAGAGTGACAGATTATATGTGAATATGTGTGTTTCCTAAGTTTAACACAAAATGAGCATATGTCTCAGTTACCTCGGATTGTCCTGCTCTATGGTCACTGTCCAGAATCACATTTAGCTTACCTTTGTCTTGATAATTTTTTACAGTAATAATCACAACAATGCAAGTCAAAATGTGCTTGTTATCCTCTACTTAATGGATCCATTTTCTGCTGTGGTTTCCTTTAAGTAATGTGTGAGAGCAATGTGTAGTGCCCAGGGTTCTCACTCTAACACCTTGTGTATTCTAAAAGATACCAATCTCTGCTCATCTATGACTAACACTTCCCTTTCAAGGGCAACATTCCCACTGCTGAAATGAATAGTTGTTTGATATAAGGTGCTACAGACAGCTATCTCCTAGTTTCAGGTGGTACAGCACTACAAGTTACTTCTTTTGAGCCAGCCAACCACTTGCAGCCCTTGAGCTGTAAGTTGCATTATATGCTTGATGTACATAAAATATGTGCACAAAGTGGAGACAGCAGCCATGTCATAGAGCACATGGAAAGTAATCTGATTATTTTACAATAGATTGGTCCTTTACTGTGTAGATAAATGTATAATTATCTATTTTATTGTTTTATTATGCTTTTTCTTTATCAATAACTCCTTTGAGAAATAATAAATTCAAAAATAAAATTCAGTATTTAAGGAAAATAGGTGCCAAGTCTCAGTTTCTCAAGAAAATTCATAACGAATGGAAAACATACACACAATGCTTACTGACATTTATTCCCCAACCAAAGAACAAAAATAACATCACTTCAGAATACAAAAAAATACAAGTGTCAATGTCTGCTTCAAAAGTTAGCAGTTATTTTATACGATGGGGTATTTCATGAAATAGTTAAGATGCCTGCTGGGTCACCCACATCCCATACTTTATTACCTGAGTTCTGTTTCAATTCTGAATGTGTTGTTTATGATTCAAGCATTCCTGCTAAGGTGCACCCTTGATAAGCAGCAGGCGAATGTCTCAAGAACTTGGCTCCATGGGCACACATTGTGACACAACATGTTAAGCTGCACCTATAATGTCAGTATCCCATTACAGAGTACCAGTTTGAGTCCAGGCTGCTCTGCTTCCAAACTAGCTTCCCACTAATGCACCTGGGGAGGCAGCAGATGGCTCAGGCCCTTGCAATGCATTTGGGAAACCAGGATGGGCAACCCGGCTCCTGGCTTCAGATTGATCCAGTATGAGTTGGATCCAGCTTATTCATATGAAAGACTTCAAATGAATTTACAAATCCTGACTTTGTCCTAGCTCACCCCAAGCTGCTGCAGGTATTTGGGGAGTGATTCAGTAAAACATAAATTCCTGTCTCTATCACTCTTTTAAATAAAAAAAAATATATATAAGTAAATATGTTTTTGGAAGTTGATCATTCTTTTAAGTAGAATATTTCCTCAAGAGAAAATGCAGCTGCAGAAGGTAGATTTCATTTTAGGTAGTGTGATTTTCATTTAGATCGAATGACTATTCTTAATTAATTTGATTCAGTTTTCATTCCAAACTTTCAAATTCTTTGAAGAAAGGTAAACCTATAGCTACTAGTGTTGTGGTTCCATTAGCAAATTTCTCAAAGAATTATAATATGATAGTTATAGCTTAGTCATTAGATGCTGCAAATAGAATAAACAGTAATTTTATTTTTTTCATCCAATTTGTGGAATGACTGTAAAGCTTTAGAAGTCAAGAATAATCCACCTGATTTTCTAGTAAATTTTGCTATATACTAAATGAAAGTTTCATTTCATCAGATTTCATTATAGAAGATTAAATATTGCTTTTTAGAAGAGTAATACAAATACATAATAGAAAACCATTATTTTTTTTTACAAAATTTAGCTATATCCCAGGGAACAGCATTATACTTTGGTCTATTTATTGTTTATCCACAATTCACATGTACACAAAGAAGCTGTGTCCCTCCCAGATGAAATATCAGGAATATTTGTTCAAATATACCCATATATGTATATTCACATAGCTATAAATTCATAACACATATATAAATATACATGGACATGCATGAATATGCATACAGATCAAATGTCACTTCAGAATGTCAGTCATTATATACTTTCTCATTTTGATTACCATCATTTATTGGAGTTTAGATATTAGCATATCTTTGTGAAGAACTATGTACATTTTGCAAAAAATTATTTATTTGCTTATTTGAAAAGGCAGAGTCACAGGAAGAAACAAGCTTTCCACCCACTGATTCACTCCCCAAATGGCCACAAACAGGAGGGTAAATTTGGTCTTATACAAGCGTTTGTTGAAGAAGCATTTCTGAGTAGAAGTTAAAATCAGTACCTGAGAAAAAAATTGGGTTAAAATATTTACAATAATTCACTCAAATAATCAGGCCTCTCTTACCCATGTGGGAGACTCGGATGGAGTCCTCTGCTCCCGGCTTCTGCCTTGCCCAACCCTAGCCATTGAAGCCATTTGTGGAGTGTATGAGCCAATGTAATCTCTCTCTCTCTCTCTTTCTCTCTCTCTCTCTCTCTTCCTGTCCCTTCTCCTTCTTCTTCATCACTCTACAATCCAAAAAATAAAATAAAATTTTTCATAAAACATATGAAATTGATGTCTAAATTGTGTAGTGGGTAAAGCCACCACCTATGATGTAAACATCCAATATGGCCACCAGTTTCAAGTCCTGGATGCTCTACTTCCAGTCCAGTTTTATGGAAATGGCCTGGAAGAAGTCCCCAAAATAGTCCAAGCATTTTGACTCATGACACCCATTTGGGAGACTTGAATCAGACTCGCAGATCCTGACGTCAGCCTTGCCACGCCCTGGTAAGTATGCTCATCTGGAGAGTGCTGGACCAGAGAATAGAAGATATCTCTCTCTCTCTCTCTCTCTCTCTCTCTCTCTCTCTCTCTCTCTTCCTCCCTCCCTCTGTCTCTATAGCTCTTTCAAAACAATACACAAATTTCTAACATTATAAAATTTAATACAAAAAAACAAGAATTGAAATTATCTTTTATTTACCTGAAATTGCTCTGAGTTTATCATATACCTCAACATTGTAGAGATTGTATTTTCTCAACTAAAACATTGTAGTTCACCAAGAAAAGGCCATTAAAGATTGCAATAGGAGCTCCTTCCATTCCCTGATTCTGGAATTCTTGGCTTATCCATTTCAGCCTTCTTTTATGGCAAACTTTCCTCATGAAACTGGCCGGCAGTGTTCCTAAACCTGACAGAGTTTCAGCCATTTGGTGCTCTTCTGATGTCCAATTATAAAACTCCAAAGTAATAGATAAATTATTGAAAATTTGGATGGGTGTTTTCAATAGCATCATACATTGGAGAGCATATCGTGCAGCCACATGAGAGAGAGAAAAAGAGAGATGATTCTTAGAAAAGGAATTATGGACAAGATATATGCTACACCCAGATATAGGGAAATCAGAAGGAAGAGATTTTTATAAAGACTACAATTGAACCTTTTTGTCCAACTATCTATTACTGAAGTTTTCAAATGTAGAATATCACATGATGGTACAATGAGTACCTTTGTGTAATAGCCACACAGAGCCAATAATTGTTAAGATTCTGTTGTATTTTCTGCACGTTTAGGTGTATATGTATGTTTTTCTGAACTACTTCAAATATATTATGACATTTTACCTTTAATTATTCATGAATAACCTAAAAATAGTTTTCTTATAAGATATCAATAATCAATAATTATAATCTAATATTTAATCCACATTCAAACATATTCAAAACTGCCATCTATATCCACACTTAAATCAAGAATAAGTTGAATGTAAATTTCTGTTTATCTATAGTTTAAAATAACTGTGAAGATTTAGTTGTTCAGCTGATAGGTGAAAACACAGGTCCAGTGTTCAAAACACAACATGTAGTTAGAAAGAAAAGAACATCAGAGAATGTTGAATTTCCAAAGAAGAGAGCAGAAAAGAAGATGAACATCTTGCAAATAGAGTATCAGTGGATCAAAGGAGAGAGGATATGACTAACAACATCAAATAGCACATAGCAGATCAGGCTATGTAAAGTCTGCGGGGAAATCCATTGGCTTGGCAAGCCAAACCCCATGGACAGTTCTGTTAACGGAGAAAGTCAGATTACAAGAGATTTTGTAAATGTGAGTAATGAAAATTCAGAATTGTAAGTGTAGCCCTCTAACCAGAAATTTCAGTTGAAAGGACACTAGAAGGTTAGATGGACATGAGGTGATGAACTTTGTCACTAACCTCACAACCACCCTTTTCATTTTCCCCACCTCTCTTCAACATTGCTCACCTGGAGGAAGTGTTTTTGAAATACTACTTACCAAGTGCGTTTAGTAATAATGATTGCAATAATAATAATGTCCATATATTTCTTAATTAGGCTAACTTCGATTAAAACTTCCTAACAAATCAGGCTCTATGGAAGAAAGGGCTGTGAGTCTTGCCAGAGGAGAGACAAAATGTTTTCCTCCAATACATGGATAATGAAGATAGAGGAAAAATGCTGAAGTAGAGAAGATGCTTGTGTAGACAAATGCTAACTGCTAGCATGAAAGAAAAGAATTTAAGAGATCTTGAAATATGTCTATGATAAAAGCAGAGCATGAAAGACTACATTAGAAAGTTGAAATACAAGGAAAATAACTGGAATAGTTAACTATATAAGTACAGGCAGGGTGGCAACTGGATCAACCTTCACTCAATACTTAGTATAAGGAGACTCGCAAGATGGCCGACATAGGAAGATGGATGTGAGGGAGCTCATGGAGAGGGATAGAACGCGACAAAAGCGTAAGTGGAGCAGCATAGACCTGCAGGGAGAGGAGCGTGAAGTTACCTGGACAGTGTGGAGCCAAAAAAATCCACAAAATTCGGAAGAGCAACCAGGAAAACAAACGAAACAAGGCAGGGAAGACGGCGTTCCGCTCCAGACCTGCTGAGTCACAGCCACCAGGAGCCGTGCCAGGATCCGCCCCTGCAGCCGCAGGAGACACAGCAGCCACAGAAACCGCCGGCAGCAGCCATACCCGCCACAGACCCGGACCCTCTGCAGCCGCCAAGAGCAGCACCCACGGCGAAAGTCCTCACCAGAGGCAGAGGCAGACTGCAAGAACTTGAGGTTAGAGGGAGCTGGGTAGGGGCAGCAGTGGGTCGGAGGCTCCGGGAGTTAACTCTCCAGCCGCACGCACAGACCCTGAACATCCTTGGTACTCATCTCCCCACCCCTCCACCCCCCCCCCCCGACGATTCCAGCCTCTGGGGACACAAGGCAAGTGCCTTGAAACTGCCCAAACTGTCTTGGAGTTGACACACAGCGGTCCTGTGCGCTGAGGAGAAAGGCAGAAGGCACACTGAATACTCCCCCGTGCCTTGCAGACTGGCACACAGCAAGGCGGTACTGACCTACAGGAACCCGCACCTCTGGACTGTGCGGACCCGGGTGTGCCTCTGGGCTGGCGGTCCTGTGCGAGCGCTGGGGTGGGCGGTCCCCTGCACTCGGGTGGGCGTTCCCGTGCTGCTGGGGTGGGCGGACCTGCGTAGGAGGCGCTTCTAGAGAGCACCTGGAACAACCCACGCCCTACAGTCCTGTGCTTGGAAAACACACCAGGAGGGCACTGCGGACCCGCGTGCAGCAGGCATTCCCAGAGAGCTCCTGGAACCTCCACGCCCTGCAGTCCCTGACACTGGGGACACACCGAGAAAGCACCTAGAATCCTCCGTGCCCTGTGTTCCTGCGCAGAGGGGGCGCACACAGAGTGCCTTCATTCCCCCACGTCCTGTGGTCACATACGTGTAGGGGACGAGGTGAGAGTGCGCTTTGAATCTGCTGGGCTTTAGAAGAGGCGCCCTGAGGTCCAGTGTACTGGAGACGCACCAAAAGTGCCTTGAAAATTCCCGCACCCTGCTACTCCACGTCTGCACGCTCTGATCTCCACAGGATAGCGCTTGGAGACACATCAGCAAGCTGGTGCCTGGGTCTCTCAAAAACAAACAATAGACTAGGGTGAGAATCCAGCAACACCTTGGACCACAAATATGGGAAGAAATAAGAGAGTAAGTGACGTAGACACAGCTTGCTCCGCCCCAAAAAGCCACCATAAAGCCTGGTCAATCACAGAGATTACAGATGAAGAAATTGAAGACGTCTCTGATAAGGAGTTCAGAAAAATAATTATAAAACTCTTCAGAGACAATGAAAAACGATGGGACGAGCTCAAAGACTTCAAAAACCACATAATCACAGAAACAAAATCACTCAAAAACGAGATCCTAGACTTGAAGAACAAAGTTGAGAGCTTAGCCAGCAGAATTACAGCAGCAGAAGACAGGATATCCGACTTGGAAGATTCCCAGAATGAAAACAGGCAGATTATTAACCAACTAGAGTCACAACTACGCAAGGCGACCAAGACGATCCAGGAGATGAATGACAACATCAAGAAGTCAAATATCAGAATCATGGGGCTCCCAGAAGGAGTGGAAAGAGAGACAGGCATACAACCAGTACTTGAGGAAATTATGCAGGAGAACTTCCAAAATACCTGGAACATGAACCCAATCCAAATTCAGGAAGGCCAGAGGACTCCCCACAGGGTGGACCCAAAACGATCCTCCCCAAGACACGTGGTAATCAAGCTACCATCCAATGAATACAAAGAAAGAATCCTAAGATTAGCACGAACCAAAGAGAAGCTTACATTTAGGGGCAGGACCATCAGAATCACTGCCGACTTCTCAGAACAGACGCTCCAGGCAAGAAGGGAGTGGAACAAAATCTTTCAAGTACTGAAAGAGAACAACTGTCAACCAAGAATACTCTACCCAGCAAAGATTTCATTTGTATACGAGAACGAAACTAGATACTTCCACAGCAAAGAGAAACTAGAACAATATGCCAACACAAAACCAACTCTACAAAATCTCCTTAGAAATGCGCTACTCCCAGAGAAAAAGGAAGCAAGCCATAAGCAAGGATGGCAATCTGGGAGATCTCAATAAAGTCCATCCACAGAAACAACAATCAATTATCAACAACCTCAAAAACACAGGTATATGTCACGGCAAAATTATAATTTCTCAATATTAACCCTCAACACAAATGGCTTAAATTCATCACTCAAAAGGCACCAATTAGCAGACTGGGTTAAAAACCAGGACCCAACTATATGCTGCTTGCAAGAAACACATCTAACCAGAAGGAACTTCAGGAAACTGAAAGTGAAAGGGTGGAAACAAATATTCCATGCCAATGGACGAGAAAAAAAGGCTGGTGTGGCAGTCCTATTCTCAGATGATATGGACTTCAAAGTAACAAATGTCAAAAAGGACAGGGAAGGGCGCTACATCTTCTTGAAAGGGAGGATCCAACAAGAACCAATCGCCATTCTTAACACTTATGCTCCTAGCCCGGATGCACCCAGCTACGTGAAACAACTACTTTTGGACTTAAAGGGAGACATAGATGAACATACGATAATTCTGGGAGACCTGAACACCCCACTAACACCAATAGATAGATCAACGCAGCAAAAGCTCAACAGAGAAGCCACAGATCTCACACAAACAATAGAACAACTGGACCTAGTAGACGTCTATAGAATATTTCATCCTAAGGCCACAGACTACACCTTCTTCTCAGCAGTGCATGGCACCTTCTCCAGGATAGACCACATAATAGGACACAAAGCAAGTTTAACTAACTACAAAAACATCAGAATCATACCATGTACCTTCTCAGACCATCATGGAGTGAAACTGGAAATCAACAACTCAAAATGTCCCAGGAAACACGTAAACTCCTGGAGGCTGAACAATAGGCTATTAAACGAACAATGGGTTAGAGAAGAAATTAAAGACAAGATCAAAAAATTTATGGAAACCAACGAAAACCCAGATACAAAAGCCCAAAACTTATGGGACACTGCCAAAGCCGTGTTACGTGGTAAGTTTATTGCAATTATCGCGCACGTCAAAGCCCAAGAAAGGCAACAAATGCAGGAATTAAGCACACACCTCCAGGAATTGGAAAAGCAACAGCAGAAGGACCCCACAAACAACAAGAAACAACAAATTATCAAAACAAGACAAGAACTAAATCAGAAAGAAATTAAAAAAACATTCAGAAAATAAATGAATCAAAAAGCTGATTCTTTGAGAGGATAAACAAAATAGATACCCCACTGGCCCGACTGACAAAGAAAAAACAAGACAAAGCAAGAATTAGCAGCATCAAAGATGAAAAAGGCAACATAACAACAGACGCTACTACCATTAAGGAAATAATTAGAAATTATTACAAAGAACTATACACCAACAAATTCGATAACCACTTGGAAATGGAAAGATTCCTAGACTCCCACCACATACCAAAACTCACCCCAGAAGCAACAGAAGACCTGAATAAACCCATCACCGAATCAGAAATAGAATCAGTGATTAAAGAGCTCCCAGCAAAGAAAAGCCCAGGCCCAGATGGCTTTACCACAGAATTCTACAAAACATTCCAACCAGAGCTAACCCCAATCCTTTACAAGCTCTTCAAAACAATAGAAAAGGAAGCAACTCTTCTAAACTCATTCTATGAAGCCAATATCACCTTAATCCCCAAACCGAATAGAGAATTAACAGAGAAGGAAAACTACAGACCGATCTCCCTGATGAATGTTGACGCTAAGATTCTCAACAAAATCCTAGCCAACAGAATACAAAAAAACATCAGACAGATCATCCATCCAGACCAAGTAGGTTTCATCCAGGGAATGCAGGGATGGTTCAACATAAGGAAATCCATAAATGTGATACATCACATCCAAAAACTGAAAAACAAAAACCATATAATAGTATCAATAGATACAGAAAAAGCCTTCGACAAAATTCAACACCATTTCATGTTAAAAACCCTAACCAGGGTGGGGATAGAAGGAACAATCCACTATATAATCAAAGCAATATATGAAAAACCCAATGCCAGCATCATACTAAATGGAGAAAAACTGGACCCCTTCCCACTGAGATCTGGAACAAGACAAGGCTGCCCACTATCACCACTGCTATTAAATATAGTCCTAGAGGTACTTGCAGAAGCCATAAGACAAGACAAAGAAATCAAAGGAATCCAAATTGGAAATGAAAAAGTCAAGCTTTCACTATTCGCAGACGACATGATTCTTTACATAGAAGAACCAAAAAACTCAATACAAAGACTCCTAGAACTCATATGAGAATTTGGCAGAGTGGCAGGATACAAGATAAATGAACAAAAGTCAACAGCCATAGTGTATGCAAACGGCCACAAGATGGAAGAAGATCTAACCAACAAGCTACCATTCAAAATAACAGAGAAAAGCATGAAATATCTGGGAATAAATTTAACCAAAAGCGTAGAAGACCTTTATGAAGAAAATTACAAAACACTCAAAAAACAAATAGAACAAGACCTCGAAAGATGGAACAACATCCCATGCTCCTGGATAGGCAAAATTAATATCATCAAAATTTCTATACTACCAAAAGCAATATATACATTCAATGCAATCCCAATCAAATTACCCACAGCATTCTTCATCGAAAAGGAAAAAATGATACACAGATTCATCTGGAAACACAAAAAACCATGAATAGCCAGAACCACTCTGAAGAACAGGAACTTAACAGGGGGAATCACAGTACCGGATCTATGGACATACTATAGGGCAGTGGTCATCAAAACAGCCTGGTACTGGCACAAAGATAGAGAGGAAGATCAGTGGAACAGAATAGAAACAACAGATGGAAACCCACACAGATACAGTCAATTAATCTTTGACAAAAAGACAGACAACAATCCAAGCAAATGGGAAGGTCTATTTAATAAATGCTGTTGGGACAACTGGTTGATAGCCTGCAGAAACAAAAAGATAGACCCACATCTCTCACCATACACCAAGATCAAATCTAAATGGATAAAAGACCTAAACTTACATCCAGAAACCTTCAAACCTTTGGAAGAAAATGTTGGAAACACACTGCAACTCTTAGGGGTAGGCCCTCACTTCCTAAAAAAGACTCCAAAAGCAGTAGAAATCGAGACCAAAATAAACAATTGGGACCTCATCAAACTAAGAAGCTTCTGTACAGCTAGAGAAACAATCAACAAAGTAAAAAGGCAACCCACAGAATGGGAGAAGATCTTCGCACACAACATAGGTGATAGAGGGCTAATCTCCAGAATATACAAAGAGCTACAGAGAAACCAAAACACCAGAACAAACAAACTGCTCAAGAAATGGGCATGGGAAATGGGCAGACATTTCACAAAAGAACAAACCCAAATGGCAAACTAACATATGAAAAAGTGCTCAAGTTCCCTGGCAATAAGGGAAATCCAAATGAAGACAACAATGAGGTACCACCCAACTCCAGTAAGGATGGCACACATACATAATACCACCAACACTTGCTGGCGAGGATGTGGGGAAAAGGGAACCCTTCTCCACTGCTGGTGGGACTGCAGACTTGTACAGCCTCTATGGGAATCAGTATGGCGAATACTCAAACAACTGAAAATCAACATACCATATGACCCAGCAATAGCACTCCTAGGGATATATCCAAAACATCTCCTACACAAGAAACCAACATACACACCTATGTTCATAGCAGCACAATCTACGATCGCAAAAACCTGGAAGCAGCCAAAATGCCCATCAGCGGAAGACTGGATAAGAAAGCTATGGTTCATCTACTCCATGGAATACTACTCAGCTATTAAAAAAAACGAAATGCAGTTCTTTGTGGACAAATAGGCCCAACTGGGATCCATCATGCTAAGAGAAATGAACCAATCCCAAAAGGTTAAATACCACATGTTTGCCTTAATCTGAGATGAAAAGATGACAACTTGGAAGATAGTACCTGTATATTGTAATATTATTGCAATCTCTAACAACCTGTATCCAATGCAATAAGATAACGTGATATAATGTATAAACCAATAATTAATGTCAGAATACTTAAGATCTACATCGAAAAACTGTAAAACCTACTATACCCTCAATATGCTATATTAACCTGTAATGGGGAGGGAGTGCAGGGAAATCTTTCAAGACCATAAAAAGAGTGAGAAAAAAGTACAATATAGCCTATCAAGGTCAAATCTGGTAATTCATAGACAACAGACTCAAAGCGGCACTAAACAACAATAAAACTACTATACCAATGCATGATGGGGGAATCGGCTGCGATCCTGACAACCTCTTAACAGGAGGTCATGTGCGTGGAGCAGGGGGGCACTCCAGAGTGGAGCAGGTGGCGAGGAGGAAGCTTGGATCCCAACCATGAAGACTCCCAGACTTTCACCACAAACTATTAATACGAGCAACAAGGACTATATCCCAACTGCCAAGGAGGCCACAGGGAATTGGATGCCCTCGGAGGCCGAGTACTCTGAAGTCACCCACCCCCAACCGGAGCTTCCACTGGGGATGGAAGAAGTCCAAACACTACCGTGCAGAAACCAACGTCATCGGAATGACAACCAGAAACCCTGAGCGGTCTGCAGAAACAGAAGAACAATAAATGTCCTTCGGGACCAGGGAGGAGAGCTTTCTCTGATCTGAACCTGGCTCCACCTCTGGACCCCCACCCTCTCTCGTGATGACCATCGGGATCGCTCCGAAAACTCCTCACAGCAAACAATCATACAAACTAAAAAAAAAAAAAAGGAAAAAACTAAAATAAATTAACAACAGAAAGTAGAACTTGAAATCTGACAGGAAAGAGCTGGCATGGATTGGCTCATGCCTTGCTGGGTGTGACACAAAGATTAGTTACTCCTCACCATGGTGTTGAGGATTTTCCTGCACAGCCCCCCCGCCCCCAAAAAAATGTTCTGCACCTTAAATGTCGACAAATGTCTTGTTAGAGTTACAAGCCAGTCTAGATTATCCTAAAATCTGCCAAGATCAGCAAAATTTTACTTTAACACAACAAATGGCTAAATACTAAAATGAAATAGACACGAGACAGCTGAATGGTACCTTATAGCCATTTTAAGGTATATAGCAGCCGGTCCTGTATACGAACTAAAATTGAAATGTCAATGAGCAAATCATAGGTTGTGGTTAAGAACTTGTTTTTTGTTTTTTTTTTAACATACTGGTTACTCAAAACCATGTCAATTCCATAACGTTGCAAATTGCTGTTGATGTTATATTGGGACTCTTAATTTACTGGGATGATATTCTACCAGCTCTAACTTCAGACCAGAAAAGGTCTGCCCAAGAAACTGTTCAACCCATCTGGACAATAAGTAGCTGGACTCTATGCTTGGTATATGTTTGCAAGGAAAGAATCTTGATTGAATTTGAACTGTAATACTGCATCAAGGTGGAGGAATCCACCAGGGGGGAGGGGAGGGAGAGGGATGGGGGGATTCCCAGAGCCTATGAAACTGTCACATAATGCAAAATAACTAAAAAAAAAAAATACTTAGTATATTCTAGGCCCTCAGAGGAAAATTACCCAATGAAGTCTTACAGTCCAGATTTCACTTCCTTCCAAAAAATAAATGCTACCCTCCTAACTTAGCTTTCATGAAAACACACATTGCTTTTCTCTGGTTTCGTTGGCTTTCTCAGTCCTCTCTGAGTACCCCTTCCCCTCAATGGTTCACTTAATATTTGAAAGTTAAGTATTGGTGGATACCACGTTTCTCTCCTAGGTCACCTTCCTATCACTCCATGCATTTTCTTTCAGTGATCACATACACTGCTACAACTTCAAGTGTGAGTTTGCTGTTGTTGACCACCAAATCACTACCTCTAGGTCTCTCTATGCCCACACATACATTCAATACAGGGAAACAACCTAATATTTAATATTCCTTCTAGGGGCATCATTCATATCAATGATGAAATGCTGTGTACTCCAAGCAGAATCTTCAGAAAGTTTCTTGGAATGCATATTATTTTTATTTTCATTTTATGATATAGTTCTTAAATTCATATTATTTTAACATCCTGCAAAGATGTCAAAAATATTAGCAGCAAAATAAAATTATATCTTTTAGTTCCATGTTTCTCTGAATCGTGAAATACCTTCTTATATGCATTATACTCAGAAGATAGGTGCTATTGTTTGTAAAATACATTAATGAAACTTTGCATATGCAAAAATGGCCTGATGAAAGGAACTACAAAGAAATTAATTGCATAATATAGTGGGAGAATTTTTTGTCTTGCTTCATTTTGTGTGTTTCTGTTGCTAGGAGGCACTGAAAAAGAGAAAGAAAAAAGGGCAAAGTAATAGAGAAGGAGGCTGGAACCCATGTTGGCCAACACAGCCAAGGGCTTCCTAAACAAAAGGATGATATTCATTTGTAAATTGTTCTGCATTGGGCTCTGCACAGTAGCCTAGCAGCTAAGGTCCTCAACTTGCCGCACCAGGATCCAATATGGGAGCCAGTTCTAATCCTGGAAGCCCTACATTCCATCCAGCTTCCTGCTTCTGGCCTGGGAAAGCAGTTGAGGATGGTCCAAAGCCTTGGGACCTTGCACCCACGTGGGAAACCCGGAAGCGGCTCCAGGATCCTGGCTTTGGATCAGAGCAGTTCTGGCCATTATGGCCATTTGGGAAGTGAATCATCAGATGGAAGATATTTGTCTCTCTGTCTCTCCTCTTGTCTGTGTATCTGGCATTCCAATAAAAAGTAAAAATAAATCTCAAAAAAAAGTTGTTCTGCCTTGCTACCACCCAGACCACTTTCACCCGTACAAATCATGTGTCAATCCTGCCATATACACAGTAGGGTTGCTTCATTGGGGGTTTTGTGAAACTTAAGAGAAAGGAGAAAATAGTTGTAATAATGTGGCAGTGAACCAGAATAGAAAGATAATCCATCAACTGCACTAACTTAGCAGAGGCAAGAATTGAGGTCTAGAGGAAATAAAAGGAAACAGTCAACCTCTCCAGAATCTGGAAGCTTTTGGATGTATGCCAGGCTCCCACTGCATATGGGATGGGATTGGAAACGTTTCCTGTTAAATGGCAAAGTCAGTGTGGCTCAGTAGATCCAGGATAGATACAAATGCACCTGACTGCAGGACATCCCCTTTGAGAGGCTAACCAGAAGACATGAAAAGCAGCATGACCACAATTAACCTCTTGTTCTCACATACCCCCACTTCTTTTAGGTAAATCCCACCTGCTGGTTTCTGCATTTTAGCAAATGACAAGTGCCACTATTCACTCAGTTGCCTATATCAGCTCTCGGTCTCCCCTCCCCACATCCCATCAATCACTAAGGATTGCTTTTCTATTTACTAAGAATGTATCAAATTGTGTCCCCCATCCTTAGCACCCAGCTAAACCTGAGTTCCTGGCTCCTATTATCAACCTCCCATATTCCCTTCTCCAGCAAGTGATTTTTCCTAAACACTACCAGATCATGCCACTCATTACTGGGCAAAAAATCTTAAAATGGTCACTTACAGTCTAGGGTAAAGTCCAAAGCCCTTCATGATTAGGTTCTTATTGACCTCATCGTCTCCATCATGGTTCCCTCCTCTGGTTGGACTCTCTATTTCAATTAAACACTAACACTTTCTGTTCCAGGACTTCTTATGCTATTCCTTCACTTCTTGGATTTTGCACAAGCTGTTTCCTTTCTGGAATCCTCATCCCTTCAATTCACTCCTTAATTTGGCCACTTCCAAAGAAACTTGCAGGTTTTAGCCTTCGTGCCACTTCTTCCATGAAGGTTTCCCTGAGCTTCTCAGGCAACTAATCTAGATTATGTTGCTTTGTTGCAAGTTTTCCTTGCCTCCGGTGCTTCCCTTAGCATATCTCTCACTGAATTCTACTTTGATTAAAGTCTATTAGCCTGAACATCTTACCAGCTTATAAGGTACATGAGGGCAGGGATCATGTCTGCTCATGCGGTTTTCATGTCTATCATGTAGCACAAAGCTTGTCTTGCAAAAGACATTAAACAAACTCTAAGTGAATAAAAATACACAAAACGGCTTAATTCATTTGTTTATTAAGTGACTTTTCATTTCAACTTTATCCTCTGTAAGAAAAACTACTATAATGCTGAAGTAAAAATCTGAGTTTTAGGTTTATGTTTAAAATGGACACATTTGGGCCCAGCAGCGTGGCCTAGCAGCTAAAGTCCTCACCTTGAACACACCGGGAGCCCATATGGGTGCCGGTTCTAATCCCGGCAGCTCCACTTCCCATCCAGCTCCCTGCTTGTGGCCTGGGAAAGCAGTCGAGGACAGACCAAAGCTGTGGGACCCTGCACTGGCATGGGAGACCTGGAAGAGGTACCTGGCTCCCAGCTTCGGATCGGCGCAGCACCGGCAGTTGCGGCTCACTTGGGGAGTGAATCATCGGATGGAAGATCTTCCTCTCTGTCTCTCCTGCTCTCTGTTTATCTGACTTTGTAATAAAAATAAATAAATCTTTTTTAAAAATGGACACATTTGCAATGTTTCATTTAATTTAGAAAAATTAATGTGAAACAACAAGATAATATTTACTTGATTTTACAGGAAATTCGACATAGGACATATTTCAAAATAGGGTGGCAATAACTATTAACAAAACAAAAACCCAAAAGGAAAATTTGTCCTGATAGTCGCCCTCAATAAATTTGACATTCTGCCGCACATAGTAGAATATTTTTACATTCATATGTTGTGCTAAAGCTCAAGAAAACAGTTAATAGTCTTAAGTGGATTAAACATGCCTCTTATAATCTGATTTATATGGTGACTTGCCAAGCAAAGCCTTTCTTCATGAAGAAATCAGATTTGAAACTTCAGTTCAGCTCTGATAAAATTATCATAAATTCCTAACTAGTGGATTGCAAATTAATGAGACTTTGCTTTAAGGCTTTTAATGGATGTACCAACCAGTCTTTGTAGACATTTTAAAAATGCATCAAATGTTCTGAAAATGTATTGTTCAAAGTAGCAGTCATTAAACACTTGAGGAAGAGCTGCTGAAGTGCAGCTTGTGTAAATGGGGGATTGAGTATTTAATTTTATATCAGTTCGTGCAATTCGAATTTACAATGTGATTTTATACTTGTTATATGGTAAAGTGAAAATGTCTTGATAAGCTGAGTTAGCTAAATATTAAAGTTATTACCATTATTTCTACCTATTAAGTTTTACTTTTCCAATACGGCTACCAGAGAATGTAAAGCTTCATTCTTAGCTCACATTGCATTCCTATTGGACTTTTCTGTTCTGAAAAATGCTCAATTCAGATAAGGAGAAAAGCACAATCTATGTAAAGTACAACTTCTTATTTTGTAATGCTGTGTACTATATTGCTTTTCCTAACACCTGGAAAGTGTTAACTGGGGCTCAGCATTGTGGTGCAGCAAGTTAAGCCACTGCTTGTGATGTCAGCACCCCACATTAGGGTGCAGTCAGAGTCTTGGCTGTTCTGCTTCTGATCTAGCTTCCAATTCATGTACCATAGAAGAGAACAGGACCCACTAATGTGGGAGACTCAGATGGAATTCCGCTGACTACATCCTGATCCAGACTGTCTATTGTGGCCATTTGTCAGATACAACAGCATGTGAAAGACCATTTCTCTCTCTCTCTCTCTCTCTCTCTCTCTCTCTCTCTCTCTCTATATATATATATATATATATATATATATATATATATGCCTTTCAAAGAAATACAGAAATAAATCTTTTTAAAATATGAATGCATTCTGAAATCGAGATAATACAAACTTATAACATGGTTACTAAATTACACTTCTCGATTATTTAGCCAACATGTCCCGCTTTAAAGAAATTACTGCTTTAATCTGATGGTTCGTGCATTTATTGAGGAAATCTTTTATGGTTATTTCTTTATTTGAAAGGCACAATAAGGGGAGAGGGTGGGGAGAGAGAGAGATCTTCCATTTGCTATTTCACTCTTCAAATGACTACAATGAGCAGGCTGGGCCATAGCTGAAGCCAGGGACATGGAATTACATCTGGATATCCCGTGTGTGTGACAGTGGCCAGAGTACTTCAGCCATCATTTTCTGCCTTGCCATGCATGTTAGCAGGGAACTGAATTGGAAGCAGAGCATCCCACACTCAAACCAGTGCTCTGATAAGAAACACCAGCATTGCAGGCAATAGCTTAACCTACTGTACCCGAATACCAATCCTGTTATGCACATTTTATCTGGAAATTCAATGTATATGACAATTTAAAGACATATTACCCTAATTAAAATGAAATCAGAACTGAGAACTATGATCATTGGTCTCTATCTGCTACAACTCATTACCCTACCACTCCAAATGTGCACGCACACACATACACACACACTCCTGACAGAATGTATCAGCTCTGCAGAATTGTATAGTCCTGCCATCACATGAAAAACATGCTCTATGACAAATAGAGAATCTGGAACGCAATAAAGGATCCAATGCATGTTCAAGTTGGATTTATCAACATTCAGGTACTTCCATTCCCACACTTGCCTCCATTAGGGCTCTCTGTCACCTTATGAAATCTGTACATTTTCTCATGTTACAAACACAAGTTAGTATGCATCATCATAGATCCCCATGTCATGAATATCAGCTGTAGGAAACTAAACTAAGAGATTGGCCTTGAAAGTGGTGGAGGGGTGAGTACATGTGGGATTATGCAAAGAGAAGAAAGAAGGAAGAGATTGTTGCAATAAACAAAAACAATTTTCTAATGAAAGCAGGACAAGGGACATTTCACTGGAAGCAACGGAACTGATGTAGAATCAGATAGATACAGGCTCTTCAGCACAAGAATGAGTTGCCCCATGTCCCTTGGTAGTTCCTGAAGAAAGCACCCTGTCAGGACACAATAAAATCATTGGCACATATATTTATTCTGAAGGTTTGAGAAAAGCACCAGTATTGTCACTGCTTGGTAAAGAAGGCAGAGGAGTACACAGTCCATTCAAGCATTATATCCATAAAACACGCTAGAATAAAACAAGCTTTGATACTCCAGGCATCTAAGCAAATCAAATATATGAAATAGCTCATTTCCTTCCAGAGTATGACATATTAGTTGTTATGAGGAAGAAAGGAAGTCCCATGAGTTAAAACATGTAACTAACTTACATCTCCAAACTATGAATGTTTGACTGTATTCTGTGCTTATGGACTGTGAACTTGGAAAATTAACAGAAGGTTTGTTCTTATAATTCGTAAATCCCATATGACTATAAACTAAGTCTGTGTTCCAACAAACATTTCCTTCATCAAAGTGGCTGACTGGGATTTGGGTTTAGATTGCTGTTTCATGGTGGAATTGTTTAATACAACAAATACCTTTCACAGCTAGTGAGTGAGGGAGGGAGGGATGGGGACATGGATAACCACAGGTTGCCTAAAGCAGAGGCCATTGACAATAAGCAAAAGTATTCATGGAAATAGTAGCTATTTCTTTCCTGAAAATTCATTACAGGTCAGCAACTTCAGTCCTTGAGCCTAGCAAACCACCACAGCTGTTAGCACACAAGAAAACCATTCAAGAAGCCAAGGACCCTTCAGATAATGCTTACTGTTCTTTTCCACTGAGAGCGTGCTGAACATTTAGGTGATGTTCTGCCCCCTTTGGTATGATGCAGAATACAAATGATCAGTGACAGATGGCATCATTTCTTTTACCTGGGGAGTTACTATTTGAAATATCCCAGGTGGTGTGATAGCAACAGGAAACATGCATTAGGTGGAAGGGAATTAATGCATAATGAGCCATGTCAACTCTTCTCCTTAATAAAGCTGCTATTTTGGTCATGATCATCATAACAGCCAAAGAAAAGCACTATTATATAACCACAGCCGTTGCAATGATTTTTCTTCTCATATACACTTTGTGATATGTTTAAGGAATATGTGCAGCTGTCAACATGAACAACTCCTGAGAGTAGAAAGATTTGGAAGCTCACCTGGCTAAGTTGCAGAAGATTGGCTGTACAATGTTGGGCAAGACGGTTTCACAGGATACAATCAATAAAATAAGGGAATTCAATACAATTATCTCTGAGAGTTTCATGTTACAAATCTAATAAAATATATTTGGTACCTATAGATTCTTGTACTGACATTACACAAAACCTATATCACAATATTGACCACGGCTATGCCATCACCTCTGTCGCATTCTCAGTCACAAGCACTGCCATCAATACATGGTGTTCATAGGAGTGCCTGTGACAAACTGTCCTTGCCACTGTTGGCCGTGGAATCTCTAGATGTTTAGATATACCTGGTAACATGATTTAAAATACCTTGTTTCAGGCCCGGCGGCGTGGCCTAGAAGCTAAAGTCCTCGCCTTGAACACGCCGGGAGCCCATATGGGCGCCGGTTCTAATCCCGGCGGCCCCATTTCCCATCCAGATCCCTGTTTGTGACCTGGGAAAGCAATCGGGGACGGCCCAAGGCCTTGAGACCCTGCACCCATGTGAGAGACCTGGAGGAAGTTCCTGGCTCCTGGCTCCGGATCTGCACAGCACCAACTGTTGCACTCACTTGGGAGTGATTAATCAGACGGAAGATTTTCCTCTCTGTCTCCTCCTCTCTGTATATCTGACTTTGTAATAAAAATAAATAAATCTTTTTTAAAAAATACCTTGTTTCATCATGCCTGCCACCTTTCTGTACCTGGAAACCTCCTCAGTCATCTCATTTGGGGACAGCCTTACTTTCCTTGTGATTCATATCTCAATCATTAACTCAGGGCAACGGAAAACAACTCCAATAATATTTTTCCTCCATCCTCAGTTCAATTCCAAATGGTCACGTAGCAATTGACACATGAAGAGACCTCATTTTACTCTATTTCTACACTTCATTCCTACCCATTCTCAAACTGAGAATATTTACTCTATGATACAAGAAGCAGTTAATTAAATAATTATCTCGTTAAAGTTTCTACATGATGCTAGTCTACATGAACATTTATTTGCGATTTGAAGTTTATTTGAATGATACCAATTTGGAGACACCCTTCCTTAATCTCACCCAGTGTTGATTAGGACCAGCTAGTTCCAAATACTTTGTGGTCTTCAAAAAAGTTTCATTCATAGCTTCCAAATTTCATGAAAGAGCTTTGAGATGCCTGTAGCCCAGTACACCCTGTTCTAATGACTGCTTTTCACTTCCAGATATAAACCTCTATCAAGGCTTGCTTATATCCATGTACTCTGCACATAGTAGATATTTATAACATAGTTGAAATTAAATAATCAGACAGAATCTCATGTAGTATAAATAAGCCCCAGCAAAGGATTGAGAAGCTGCATTAACTTCTATTTCATGAGTCATTTGTGTTAAATTTTTATTTTTATTAATTTTAACAGATTCAATATGATTTATAGAGCATAGTGATATTCTCTTCCACCCTCTCTCTCACTCTCTTTTCTTCAGTGTCTTTGCAGTTAAGTTCCATCTATGATACTGTCAATATCAAAGAAATAACAATAAAGCCAAATAACACATTGATATAAATCATGCAACTCAGTGGCAATGTTCTTACTATGTTGCATGATTATGTGTTCTCATATAATGTATCCACTTCCTCCTACAATGTCTATACATTCCCAAACAATAAAATGTATACCTGATCAGTCTTCAGCAGATGTGGTGACACTGGCATGTCTTCCAATCATCTGTTATGGGTCTGTTTCTCTGTTCTAAAATTTCCTCCCATTGAAGAACAAAACCTGACATCAATTATTTTAGGAGAGAAGAGAGGGAAATTCTGGGAAGATCTTTCCACATGCTAGAGTAAATATCCCCCAATTCCAGGTTTATGTTAGAGTCCAAGGACACCTGGTCAGTTTCTGCTAATTAAGAATATCTTGAATATTAATATTTCTACATAAAGGGATAAGGAAAACAAAAGCCAAGCTTAGAATATCAACTATTTTTTTCTCCATGTATAATGCATGTTTAAGTGTGTCACTGGCCCAAATTTTGTTTAAAGGAGCTATGCTCCTTTAAGATCAAAATATAGTCACAATAATTTTTATAGTAAAAATTTTAGGGCAGAGAGAGAAATGAAGAGCTAGAAATGACACTAAAGGTATTTATTCTAACTTCTTTCTTTTAAGAAAGAGAAAATATGGAGGAAGGGGAAGGGGAGGGAAGAAGCCCTACATGGAAATTAATAAAAATAAATAATAAGAAAGAATGAGAAAGCAAGAATCTCTAAGTAAAGGATTTGTTTGTTCAGACATGACCTAGGAAGTGGCAAGAGGCTGAAGATACTAAGGGCAAAAGAGAATTTTACTCTTCTACCCTACCTATGCCAAAATGTATCTTGATTCAGTTTCCCTAAAACTCGGTAACTGGCCAGTTGAAGTTCTAGCAACTGCTACAGATCCATACTATGCACAAAAAGAGAGCTTAGATCCAGCCTAAACAATCACTAATAAATAAGCCTTTAACCTATAAGTCTAGATCCAGATCCTAGGAACATTAACATGAGAGCTACCTGAATACCAACATTCAAAAGGACATTGCCCCTTTCTTTCAGATGAAAGGCTGAGGTTCATTATCCAAGCCCCACAAGACAGAGACTATGTAGGTCTTGTACACTATTAGATTCCCTGGCAGATAACATAGTGTTTTGCAAATGATGTATAGTCAGTAATGGCTTGAAAAATACACATTAAAACATTCATTTTTGTTTGCACTGAATGGCCCATGCTATCTAAAGTTATGTCATGAGCAATAGCATAAGGGAATCATGAAGTCTGCAGACTTGGAAAACACTAATTGACCCACACAGGATTTAAACCTATCACATCATTCTAATTAATATTCTCACCAATAATGCCATCAGTTCCCTGTTTTACTTTAGCTAATTATTACTTTGAAAACATCTTGAATTCATTGTATATTAGAGTAGAGGCAACTTTAATCAATACAACTGGTACAGTTTCTCTTACATTAATTTTATGTTCAATTACAATACAATGAGCATATATCAGACCATACTCTCTGGAAAAGCACATTATTTATACGTAGCTGTCACTTCTGTATCACTTCATCTAGGTGTACTATTATGATATAGGATGAATGTAAGAATCCATCCCTAAAATATACCTTAACCTGAATATTATTAGTTAACCCAATATTGCCTCTAACCTACCAGGTACTCATCCATATATTCTTAATTCAAAAGGCAGAAACAGCTCCAGCTATGATCTATCACTTTGTAGGCTACTGTGGATTTTAACATCTTCAGATACAAATGCAATCATCTATAAATAGGTCACTGAATAGTACATACCTTCAAAATAGATTATAAAGATTAAATAACACATACATCACTTAAAAAGATACCTGTTACACAATAAGCATTCAACAAAGAGCAGCTAATATAACTCTACAGATAAAAATAAATATATATATTAAACTTTATCAAATAAAAGTATTTACAAGAATGCCAGCTTGGGATGAAACAGTTAAGAACCATCTGTAACATAGGAACAGATTATTTGTAGTGCCATTTTCCCAGAAATTCACACCTGGTTCAAATGCATAAGAAGATACACAACAAATTACAACCCAGAGGAGACTATACTCAATTGAATTGAATTGTATTATAAGATACTTCCAGTTGAATGTGACAAACATCCACTTCCAACTCACATAAGCATGAGGGTTGTATATTGTCTGCCAGATTCCAACAAAAAAGCCACAGAAACCACCCCAGGGATGGTATTAGAGATTTCATCTTTTGGATTGCCAAATTTCTCCTCACTCTGATTCCTGATACTGATCACAGCTCCTCTGTTCTAATAAGGAAAGAAACCTGTTTGTTACAGGAACTGTAGCTAGCATTAGTCTTATACCTTGATCCTTCCAACTCACCCTTGGATCAGTAAATGTGGCTAGGAAGATAGGTATTAAATTCAGTTGCACTGGGATTATCTACCCAATGTGAACTGCAATATTATTAAAACAAAATGTATGATTTGATGCAAAGATTAAAGAAAACATTCGGGAATCTGATAGCAATACTCATGAGTACATAAAATCACTCTTAACTGTTAACATTAATATAGTTTTATTATTACACCATTGGGTAGATTTATAATGTCAAAAAATTAGAATTTCTCTTTCTGGGTTTATCGCCTATCTCGGAGGAGTGGAGGAACAAGTTAAAAATTTTAAAGTGATCCTGGCTGTAAGGAAATCAACTTCTTAACATTGGTTTTAAATTTTCGTTAAAAATTCACTTAAAATCATTTGAGAAAGAGAGTATGGGAGTAGGAGAGGGAGAGGGAGAGATTTATTTTCTCCATGCTGCTTCACTGTAACAGACAGGGATAGATCAGGTCAAAGCCAGGAGCCCAAAACTCCACCCAGTTCTCCTACATGGAAAGCAGCGACTCAATTCTTGGGCCATTATTTATGGCCTCCCAGGATAGATTAGCAGAAAGTTAGATCAGAAGCAGAGTAGCCAGGTGATCCTTTTTGGGGTGCAGGTTTTCAAAGATGCACAAAATTCCCACCCTTCCACCACAGTATTGACAATTTACCATTCCTTTACAGCCAGTAAGTTTATTAATAGTTAAAAATACATCAGATCCTCCTAGAAGATTTATAAGCAATAATCAAAAGAACTCTCTCCAAAATCAGTCATAAATCAGGCAATTGATCGTGATTAATATTGTTGATAAGCATTTATGGCTAAGAAATGGTACAAATTTCACAATACATAAAACAGGAAATTGTTCTATCACCATAAATGTATTGCTGTTGTTTGATAAAAATCTGTCATACATCTAACACTCATTAATAAAAGCATTTCTGAAGACGACAAGGATTCTTCTCTAGCTGTCCACACCTGGATGAAGTAGGGACTGCTAATTTCCTCCCTAAATCTATTCCCCTGCTTCTTTTTTTTTTTTTTAAATAAAAGAACCAAAATTTTAAAGGCAGACACTGCTGTGTAGCTAAGAAATCTACATTTCTTAGACTTTTTCACAGCTTGTATTAGTCATGTGGCCAAGTTCAAAACATCAAGATATAAATGGAAATTGTTTGCTACTTCCAGAAAAAAACAAATGACAAGCTTCTGCTATGTTTGCCTTTTTCTACTGCAATGAATATGGGTGTAATGGCTGGAGTCGCTCTAATCTCTGAGGACACCATGGAAATGTAAGCCACACACTGCTGAATAACAAAATAAAAGGGCAATCTCAGTCCTCTATCACTAAGCCATTTTCTTCAGACTACAATAGATTCACATTTTTAAAGCACTAATTTTCACATATTTGTTACTCAGAGCTGAACCTCATTCTAATTGATGAAAATGATGCCCTTAATCAGTACATTTTCCTTCATTTAAATTATGAATGTAGGGCCCGGCGTGATAGTGTAATGGTTAAGGTCCTCGCCTTGAATGCACTGGGATCCCATATGGGAGTCTGTTCTGGTCCTGGCAGCCCCATTTTCCATCCAGCTCCCTGCTTGTGGCCTGGGAAGGCAGTCAAGGATGGCCCAAGGCTTTGGGACCCTGCACCCACCTGGGAGACCCGGAAATAATTCCTGGCTCCTGGCTTCAGAGTGGCGCAGCACTGGCCGTTGCACTCACTTAGGGAGTGAACCATCAGATGGAGGAGCTTCCTCTCTGTCTCTCTGACTTTCCAATAAAAATAAATAAATCTTTTAAAAAAATTAGGAATGTAAATGACATTTTTTTCTGAATACACAGCTTGACCCCATCCTGAAATCAGAAGACAAATGCATAATAGATTTTGAGCCACTGTACCTCTTTTGGTAAGTTTAACATGTGCTATGTTAATGATAAATGCTATGTGAATGATAAATTAATGCTAAGGTTTTTTATGAAAATGTTTTCATTTTTTCTTTAATAATGTTTAAATGCAAAGACAAACCCAAAAGTAAATCTAATATCTTTTGTCAGCTCTTTAGAGATTCATTGTATAACTAAATAGTTTAACAGCATTTTAGATGAGTCAGCTTTGAACAGATAGCTCTAAGAGGTGAATTAATCTAATTGCTCTGTCAATGCTTATACATTTTATGTTAATAATAGAAGCTGCCTCCACGGAAGTATTATGCTCTTAATTTTACAATGCTGACAACTCTACTAAGGAATCAATAGCATTTGCATCATGGCAGTAAATGAATGGAAAAGCTAGAGTTCAGGAATGTTTAAATTATTTTTTAAAAATAAAACTGCTGAGTCCATAATCAAATTAAATTTTGAAAAGTTACTTTTTCTCTTCACTGATGATGAAAATATAAGGCTCAATATAGGTGTAGCAAACCATATAGAGTGGGTTTAATTGACTATAATACTTGATTGAATGAAGTTGGTAAAACTATTATTTGGCTGAGTTTTATGAACCTTTCTAATAAATCTGCTCATACAATGTACTATGAGCGCTTATATGCCAGACAAAACACTAGGGATTAAGAGTACAAGGATAAGTAATTCAAATATGTGAAAAAAGGCAAATAATTCAATGTGACTAAGGAAAATGGCTGGTAGAAATAAAAATCAGAATATTTCTCCATTCCTTCACTCAGCCAACTACTCACACTCAACAATTACTGAATACTTATGATGTGCCGAACTAGGGAATATAAATATGAAAATTAATTTAAAGTAGAATTTGTACAATAAAATACTTAATTGATGAGAGATCTATTACTGCCATGGTACCTAAAATATTACATGTATTTTATGCCTTCATAAAAGGAACATGTAGCTTGACACACTGTAGTCAGAAATTCATTCACAACAGTCAAGAGAAGACAACAATCTTTTGTGTTTTTTAATTTCACTCTGCAGTAATACACGCATTTCTTAAAGCCACTATATATGACACACTGTTCTATACAATATTGGATGTTAACCAGTTTATGAAATTTTGGCTAATGCAGGAAAATCGCATTGCCACTTGGCTTTCAAGAAAACTGAATAGATCTTAGCCATTTCAGGGCAAAAATAGAAAATTGGTTAACAATGTAGGTTTGTAGAGGGCAGACCCCTTCCCAGAGTAACTTGATCCCCAGCAACATGTTTCCATCTTTTACCATCAGTAGTTTTCAATCTCGTCTGCAAAAGCAGAAACAATCTGACTGTCTTGTCTGCTGTTATTTTTGGATAACTTGAAGTCAGGAGCAGATTCCATTTTTCATCTTAACAGGATTTTCCATAGGCATAATTTGGATTATTGTCTTCAGTTTTTTTTTTGTATTGTGGACGCTAAGGAATTAGAACTAGTTCTGTCTTCCTGGGCCTCAACAGCCTGAACTTGTTAATGATGCAGAATTTAAGATATGATATGTCCTTTCCTGGTTAAAAAACATAAAACGGAGCACAGTGCAATAGCCAAGTGGCTAAATCCTTGCCTTGCATGCAACAGGATCCCATATGAATGCCAGTTCATGTCCTGGCTGGTCCACTTCCAATCCAGCTCCCTGCTTATGGCCTGGGAAAGCAGTAAAAGATGGCTCAAAACCTTGAGACACGTGGGAGACCTGGAAGATGCTCCTGGCTTCAGATTGGCACACCCTAGCAGTTGTGGCCACTTGGGGTATGAACCAGCAAATGGGAGATCTTTCTTTCTGTATCTCTTTGCGCTGTATATGTGCCTTTCCAACAAAAATAAACAAATTGTTAAACACACACACACACTCACACAAATGGTGTCTAACTCACCAATAGCTTTCTTATAAGACACAGAGGTGTTAGAACACTTGAATCAAAGTGATCAAATTGTAAGAGAGCAATGCCTGCTGACGTCTTTTGCTTTTTGTAATGAACAGTCTTGACTGTTGAGTTTTGTGGGCTTTGTACATATTTTAGATAAGAGTGCTTTGTCAGATGTGGTTTGCAAACATTTTATTAGTCTTTACTTTGCCCCCTATCTTCACAAAATCTCAGTTTACAAATTTCTTTATGAATCAGTTTTGCTATCAAATATGTCTAAAAATATATTCCATTTTTCCTATTTTTCTAAAATGTTGTACTTTTGCATTGCATATTTAACTATATGATCCATTTTGAATTTTTGCATGAAGTGAGAGATTTATGCCATGATTCTCTCTCTCTTTCTCTCTCTCTCTGCCTCTCTGTCTCTATCTATCCCTACTTCTTTCTTTCTCTGCTCCATTATCATATTTTTTAATTTCATTTTATGATACAGTTTCATAGGCTCTGGGATTCCCCCAAACCCTCCCCATGCCCTCCCCCCACACTGATTTCCTCCATATTGTTACAGTAGTACAGTTCATAACCAGTCATGGTTCCTTCATTGCAGGCATGGACCATGCAGAGAGTCCAGCATCTTATTGTCCAGATAAATTCAACAGTATCATTGGGAGACCATCCTTGGGCTGAAAGTAGAGCTGGCAGAATATCATCCCTCCAATGAAAAGCCACTACACAACTTCAACAACAGGAAGAAACATGGAAATTAACATCATGAAGTTAATTGACATGGTATTGAGTGACCAATATGTTAGAAAATGCAAGTTCTTAACCACATCCTGTAAGTACTTCATTGACATTTCAATTTTAGTATATACACAAATGGCTGCTATATACCTTAAAATGGTGATAGGGTACAATTCAGCTGTCTCGTGTCTATTTTCATTTTTATATGTAGCAGCTTATAGTATTCAAGCGTGATTCTTACTGAACTTCGCGAATTTTAGGATAGTCCAAACAGGCTTATAACTCTAACAAGCCATATGTTAACGATCGAGGAGCAGAACAATTTTAGGGGTGTGCAGGGAAATCTTCAATACCTTAGTGAGGAGTAAGTAACTAATCTTTGTGTCCTACCTAGTAAAATATATGGGAGTCCAAGCTGACTGTTTCCTGTCTGTTCCATTGGTCTGTGTCTGTCTACCTAATCTAATTTTGGGGGCTCCAGAGCAACCCTGATAGTCATTGCAAGAGAGGGTTGGGAGCCAAAGTTGGAACTAAGTAAGGACCACAGAAAGCTCCCCTCCTGAGTCCTGAAGGAAGTTGACTGTTTCTGAGGACTGCTCAGAGCTCCTGACTGTTGTTCTGATGACATTAGATCCCATAAGGAAGGATCTGGGCTTCTTCCATTCCATGTGGGAGACCCGAAAGGGAATGGTTGCTCTCAGAGTTCTCAGCCTGCAAGGGCACTCCAATTCTCCAGGGTCTCCTTGGCAGTTGGGATATAGTCCTTGGTGCCCATACTGATAGTCCTTGGTGGGGATCCTGGAGACTCCAGGGTTGGGATACAAGCCTCCTCCTGTCCTCCTGTTCTACTCTGGGGTCCCCTCCTGCTCTGTGCATCTGACCTCCTGTTAAGAGGCTGTCAGGATCGCTCTTGGATCCCACTGTATGTCTTTATAATTTTTGCTAATGTCTAATGCAGATTTGTTTCTTCTTTCTGTAAGTTATCTGTTACAATCTTGATAGATTATACTTAACATCTTCCTCACACACTCTAAGAAGGTGGAAGACTTCTCTGCTCTCCCGACCTATTACGGAATAACGTAGGATATTAAAAGCTTATTAGGCTTTTCAGTTCTTTGTTGTAGTATCTTGGTTACAGCAGCTATGCCACAAAGCAAGCCTTAATTACCGATGGAATGGTTTCTCTATTTTATTCTTTATCAAGACAGGTTTTCTAATTAATTTGAAAGTCAAAGCATCAAAAAGAGGAGAGAGAGATCTTCCATTTGTTGGTTCACTCCCTAGATGTATGTAATGACCATGTCTGAAACATGTTGGAGCCAGGAGCCAGAAACTCCATGCTGATCACTCACATGGGAGACATGGGCTCAAGTTATTGGGCCATCTTCTGTTGCCTTCCCAGGAACACTGACAGGAAGTTTGATGGGAAGTAGAGTAGCTAAGTTTCAAATTGGCATTCCAATATGGGTGCCTGATTTTACAAGCAGTATTTTAACCCTCTATGCCACAACACTGTGAAGACAGTTTCGATAATTTGAAAGCTTGTACATTATTGTATACATTTTAGAATAATTTTTTACTAAAATATGTTGTTAGTGCTTTGACACAATTTTGTTAAATTTCCAATATAGGTATAAATACAAAGATATAGATTGCAAGTTTTTTGAGTGAAGTAAGAATACTAATTTGAGACACTTTTTATTTCTAATATAAAGATTCATTATTATGAATAGACTTTTAACTATTATTTTAGTTGCATCACAAATATTTTGAAATGTTGCACTGATTTTTCATTTTATTGAATATATTGCTTGATTTTCTTGTTGACTTAATTCTGCTCCTGAATTACTCAAGATTTTTAAAATTTCCACATTTTAGGCTGTTAATTTATTATCATTAGATTGAAGATAATTATTGACAAATGGTTTAAAACTGATTTTTTTTATTATTTGTCTTCTTGCTGTTTCCTCTAGTTCTTGTTCATCTGTTTCTACTTTCTTGCCTGCCTATGGGTTACTGGGACTTTTTTTTTTTTAAGAAAAAATGTTGACTTATTTAGAGTATTTTTGGGTGATTTCTTCACATAATTTTCATAGTTGCTGCTGTGCTTGCTATAGTTTATGTCATATAAATGCATCAAATGATGTATGGGAACATGACAATTGGATACTCTACCTTCACCACTTTCAAGAACCATTACCTTAAGTACCAATATTGCAATTTGTTTTAATCATGAAATATGACATAGAGCTTATGAAAATTAATCTTTATATGTTAATATTTATTTTCTTTCCATTGCTCTTTATTCTAGATACTTCACCTTTTTATCATTTTAAGGATTTTCTTTAGTCTTCAAGAATATGTCTGTGAGAGACACATGTTTTTATCATTTCTTCATCTGAGGACATCTTTGTTTCTCCTTCACTCCTAATGGACATTTTCCCTACATATAGAATTTATGGTTGACAGTTCTTTTCTTTCAGCAGTTGAAAAATTTTGTGCAACTTTTTTAGGCTTCCATATGCTCAAATGAGAAATCTGCAGTCATTTGAATTGTATTTCTCTTGCAAGTAACATGTCTTTTCTCTCTGGCTGCATTCAAGTTTTATTTTCAGTTTTTCTCTATAAGGTTTTAGAATTTTAATTATGGTGTGTCTTGGCATTGATTTTTTTTTAATTTTAGGTGATATTTACAGTTGATCAGGCTGGGAATTATCTAGGACTAGGGCTAGGGAGAAGTGGGTATGATCATTGTTTTTCAACTTTCTGTTTCTTCTTCCTGTGTCTTGGGGGAAGTGGGAGATAAGGGGCTAGGCTATACCCAGATTCCCAACCATCCCAGTACCCAAGGATGGGGAATGGCCACCCAATATTAACCCAGGGTCACAATGTGGCACATGCTCTGAGGGTTCTGCCCAGGTAGATGCAATAGTTCTGAAATGCTGTTGATCTTGCCAATCTATGGAGGAGGAATCTTTTCCAATATCTGTTAGAAGTTGACCTTAGCGTCTCCATTTACCCAGATATTTGCTGTCATCATTTGGCTGGGGTAGTTGTTCATATGTTCTGTTCTCCATTTTCTGCTATGGTACCAGATGTCCTCTGCAGGCCCCAATTGACTGCCATATCTTCTATGTTCACCACAATCTGCCATCCAGCATACCATCCTTTACACTGAAGAGGCCCAGTTCTCCTAGGCGGGATTATGGACCTAAGCCAGGCAATCCAGGCCCAGCTGGCCCCCATATGGCTCACAGACTCAGCACCCACCATGCAGAAGGGTTCAAGGATCCGCACCAGAAGACCCAAGCCCTGTTGCTCCCACTACCCCTGGGGCTCACAGATCCAGCACTCACCACACAGGTGAGTCCTGGCACCTAGACCAGGTGACCCAGGCCCCACTACTGGACCACAACTCCTGGCTCATGGACCCAGCACCCACCTTGCAGGTAGGCCCAAGAACCCAAGATTTATATTGCCCACAGTACACCCAGCTGTGTGGCTTTACAGATTTATGTCTTTCATCAAATTGGGGAACATACCAGCTATTATTTCTAAGATTATTTATTCAGCCTCTTTTTCTTTCTCCTCTCCAAGACACTAATGATCTAAATGTTGGATATTTTGTTATTGTCCCACTAATTCCTAATAGTCTGCTCATTTTAGCCTATTTCTATCATTATGTATTAATCATCTCCCATCTGTTATTAGATTCATACAGAGACTTTTTCATTTTGATGAATATGCATTTTTTACTCTATAATCTCTATTTCATTTGTTTTTTTTAAATAATTTTCATTTCTTTGTTAAAATAGTCTAAATGCTATATGAATCATTTTTTCCCTGTGGTGGCTGTTTTAAAATCTGTGTTAGATAATTCCAGCATCTGTTTCATCTCAGTGTTGGTATCAATTGAGATTCAGTATCAGTCAGTATCTTTTACTTTTTGAATGGTATGGTCAGTAGTGCTTTAAGCCTATGATTATAAATTTAAAGTATGTTACTGCCAAAAAAGAAAGAAAGAAAGAGTGAGAGAGAGAGAGGAAGGAAGGAAGGAAGGGCAAAAAGAAGGAAGAAGAGAAAGGCTGAGGGAGGAAATTATGATTACACTCTTAGAACTCTATCAACAAAAAACATGAAATCTATTCTCTATGCTAATAAAAGTTAAAAAGAAAATTAAAAACATAAGTGTAGTATTGGGTATCCAGTAGAGACTCAATTGATATCCCTTGATTTAAAATTGAACTAGCTATTAGGATATTGGGGATCGGGCCATGCATGACTTATTACAGCCCAATTCCCAATATCCCAATAGCTTGTACATCTCTGAGGCCATAGTCACTTAACCCAGAACACAGCTCATTTCCAATCAAAGCTTTGGAACTATGTACTTGACAATATTCTCTAGTTATGAGATATAAAAAAGACTTTTGCCAATAGCTGAATATGAATAATTTATCTCTGATTTCATATTGATCTTGCACTCAGGCAATAGTTGTTGAGATTTTATCATATACTTCTGGCAACTAGGGTTTGTCTAATTACTGCTTTATTTCTTCAGGCCACCTTAATTTGATGCTGTATTAATCAATTTACTTCCAAATGGTATACTGTTTTAATATTGCCTTCATTTCCAGAAAATTTATAATGTTCTTTTTTCTGAAGCACCACAATCATGCCTGACTGCCTACATAGACACCTACCTAGTACCTACTGCCATACTTTCCACCTACTCTGTTCTACCCAATGTCAAATTTTTGCTCACTGTTATCTGCTAATACTCCTATTGAGCAGCTATTCTAAGAGACAGGTATTGATGCAGGTACATTTGCCGGATACAAATACACGATGATGAAATAAAGTTGAATTTCAGACAAATTTTAAATACATGTTTCCCAAATATTGTATATAACATGCTTATACTAAAAAAGTGTGTGAAACAAATTTAACTATATATAGCATGATTTTATTTACTAAATCTGCAAATTTTCCCCGGGACAATATAAACCAGAATTCCCAGTAGTTTAGTGTTTCACTGAAAAAAAAAAAGGAAGTGTTATTTCCTTCATATTTGAATTGAGATTTTTGTTTATTCTAACTAGCAATAAGAAGTGAAATGGCCACCCAAATGGAGTTAAAATAAATTTTCAATTTTCCATTAGAAAATAGGATTAATTAAAAATAGACATCTGCTACTAACTTTTCAGACACTTATCAATGACCTCATTGTGTGTGATGGGGTAAGCAGATTTGCAAATGATCTTAGAATAAAACTGCAAATAAAAGAAAATGATAGGCAAAGCTTGCCATCACCTTGGATAGAAATGCTCTAAATAATTAGTCATGTTCATTTCATTATATACAGAAACATGACTCACCAGAAGATTCATCAGTATATGTTAATGTCACCTCCTCAATGTACTCCTAAAAAGCTAGATTTCCACATACTTAGAATCAAAGAAGCTATAGTTGTAGATCAGAATACAGCTCTGGAAACAATACCAGAGTTATAAACTTTTCCCAAAGACAATGGCTTATGAGGTCATGACACAGGAACCTTCTTAAAAAAATGTTTGAAAATATTATCCTTCCCTTTTGTAAATGTCCAAGAATATTTGGTGGGTAAAAACTTTATTTTTGTAAAACAGTGAACTATTTAAACCATTCCAGCAGATACTTTCTTTTTACATGAATAAGAGAATAATTAACCTTTAAAAACATATTTCCTTTACACTGAAAAAATCTTGCTATATCCCTTTTAAATTATGTAAGTATAAAACAAATACTCCACCTTTGTTCTAAGATACAAAGATTCATAACTGGATACTACCATGAGGTGAAAGAAATTTATGTAGGAACCAAGGATCCTTAGAGCAGGACTTGAAGCAGACTCTCTCCCCTTGAGCTTCAACAATGATAAAACACCAATATGAGGACTGAGCTGACTCCAACTGAGGCCAAATGACAGAAGAAAAGATATGACCCTAAGAGAGAGAATGAAGGTCTGACTATGATCCAAATGTAACACTGCAGTCAAGCTATTTGTGAATGGGGTGATTGTTAATACAGTACATCTTGCTTCCTGCATGCTTCACTGTAATTGTTACGTGTGTGTGTGTGTGTGTGTGTGTGTATGTGTGTGTGTGTGTGTATGTGTGTGTGTGAGAGAGAGAGAGAATATTATCAGAAGTTGTAATTCTTAAGACCAATGCCAATTAAGACATAGATCACTCAGGGGTGATCACAAAACCAGAAAGAAGAGAATATTTAGTTTTATTTCCAAGTTTCAATGGTGTAGGTAAGGCAGCTTGAGAACCAGCAATGGGCATCAAGACTTATTTTCTGGGGAGATTGTCGGCATAGAAAAACAGAAGCAAGCATTTTTCTTGTTTAATTTCCTTGCTTGTTCAATATCCTACTGCAAACAAGAATAGCTAGGATTAACCCTTTAGAGTGAGAAGCTTGGTGCCCCCATGATGTTTGCAGGAACAAGTCTTGAAGTTAGTAGAAAGATCAGACCGCTAAGGCCTGTGTAGCTAGAAATTCAGGATTTGAAATCCTTAGTACTAAAGGCAAAGAAAAAAAGAAAGAGTAAAGTAAATTTATCAGGGATCAAGCCGGACAGGTGATTCCTGGAGAAATATGGTCAATAGGAGTATTCTGGATGTCCTGCTTTCTAGAGGACAAGCCTCATCAGTCCTTTGACTTGCACCTTCTGAATTAGTCCATCACAGCCAATGCTTCGGTTCCACCCTAAGAAGAGCATTCACCATGCAGAAAGGAAATTTAGGCAATGTAAAACTGTACACTTGGGAAAAAGTTGATGTGAGAATAGATATAAAATGTTCAAATTGTACAGAAAGATGAAAAATAGAAATTAGATCAGTTCAAACTTGAAATATTGTACCAAGTAAATCTAGACTGGTTAATAGAGCCACAGAACACCAAGTTACACGGCATTTACTTTCTCCCTCCCCAACCCCTCCTGAAGCTTTTAAAATTCCATAATGATGTAAATTTTTGCTGATGGTATGTTGGAGCTTTCAATTGACTGGGATGATACTCTGCTGGCTCTGTCATCAGACCAGAGAGGGTATACCTAAGAAACCGTTGAACTTGACGGGACAATAGGATGCTGGACTCTATGTTTGGTATACGCTTGCAATGGGGAAATCTCAACTGAACTTGAGCTGTGGTTATGCAATAAGGTGGAGGAATCCACCATGGTGGGAGGGTTTGGGGAGGGGTGGGGAGAACCCAAGTATCTATGTAACTGTGTCACATAATACAATGTAATTACTGAAGTTAAATAACAAATAATTAAAAAAAAAAAAAAAAAAAAAAAGCTTAGTTTGAGAAACAAAATCTCAAATGCGCGGGTATATAACAAAGCATAAAGATGCTCATCTTTTCATGTTTAAATCAAGTTGACAGAAAAACCATACTCCAAAAGAGATTTTGTTCATTTTGATGTCTTTTCTAGGCTCAGCAAGAAGGAATGTGGTGTCTGACGAGTGATGTCTTCTATGCGAGCACATCAACTATTTAGCATCCTTGGCCAACATTAAAGGTGAGATTCAGCATGAACTTTAGAAAGTTCTGAGGAATACATGGGATTTCAGATGTATTTGTTTCATACGTAATCTTTAAATACACAGGCACTATGTTGAAAGAACCACAAAACAAAATTACATGGCAACAGAAGACTTAGCAAGGAAAACATTGCATATGTTGAACTACCTTACAAGGAATTTTTGACTGCTCTCCAGAGAGTCTTTTCAAGAACAAAAGAGATGATTTTTTTTTTTTACTTCACACAGCATTGAAAAAAGTTCTTAAGGGATGCTCTGAGGTAGAAACTTTTTAAGAAGTAGAAAGGAGTGAAATTTGTTCTCTGATGGGATGAGCCCATATGTCTGAATAAGATCACTTAAACTAAATCCCATTTACCTCAGCTAAAAAAATAATCGTAAGTGATAGAGCCAATCATGGTTTGAATTATGGGGGCTGGAGGGATCTCTCTAGGTTGAGGTCCTTGATTAGCTGAGATTCTTTTTTTGATAAGGAATAGTTGCGGTGAAAGGCTTATTCCATCTTGATAATACCTAGGAAACTCATACCATAAATGAAGCATTTTCCAAGTACTTTTGCAACCGAACATTTGGCAAAACACACTTATTCTAAATCAAATAAAAACATTCTCATTATAACAAGCTTAATTCTTCTTTTAAAAAAGATTGATTTCTTTTTATTGGAAAGTCAGATTTATAGAGAGAAGGAGAGATAAAGATCTCCTCTCCATTGGTTCACTTCTAAGTGGCCACCATGGCCTGAGCCAAGCCGATCTAAAGCCAGGAGCCAGGGGCTTCTTCCAGGTCTCCCACGTGGGTGCAGGGTCATCCTGCACTGCTTTCCCAGGCCACAAGCAGGGACCTGGATGGGAACAGAAGGTGGCGCCCATAGGGACCCAGCACAGACAAAGTGAGGACTTCAGCTGCTTAGGCCACCGTGCCCTGCCCTATAACAAGTTTAATTCTTAAGCAAATCTTCTTTTTTTCTTTTAATGTAAAGCATAGACCATTGCTTACTTTCATGGTGTTCCCATTTGAGTCAAATCAAGGAGTCTTTAATGAGTTTATGAGAAATACATAGTATGAAAATGCTATGAATTTCAAAATTTTTACACCAGAATAAGCTTATCTGTTCATTCAATTTTTTCACAAGCTGTTTGAAGTGCCCCTATAACTTTAGCAGCAAAGCATCTGCAGTAAAGGAGTCTCCAGGGGAATCACTTGTACCCAAAGCAACTTAGCATCCACTAAGCATGACTATTATGTATTATCCAATTAAACTCACATCGCCCAATATAATAGATATTTTTTCTGCTGTTATTTCTAAATTAATCTGTATACCACAGAAACAATTTGCACTCTGTATGGCAATAAGAATACAACATATCCCCTCCAACATGGAAACACTAACGATGAGGACTAAGTCGTATTCTCTAACTCTGAGAAAGAGTGATTAAGATAAGTATGTATACTAGAGTGGTGAGTAGAAATTATCAAGTCTTGGTTACGGACGATTGAGGAAAAGAAGGATAACACTGAATAAGCAGTTTCCAAGGATTTGCTTCCTCCCCTATAAACTGATTGTACATACCTACGCATTGTGCCACTGTGACTCGCTGTGCCTCCTGCTTTCCTCCTCTATCTGTGTTTTACTTGGCCATTGGACTGTGAGCCAACCTGACGTATATTATATCTAAGCAGCTGTCTTGAGCTAAATTATAGAATTTAGCTCTAGATAGTTGCTCTTTTCCTTCCACCATGAGCACAGCTCATCTCAAATAGGAGCTATTGCTTTGGTCTACATCTCAGAATGAAAAAAAAAAAAAACGCATGGAAATGACTCACAGCTAGGAATAGATCCAGCTTTGTCAGCATTATGAAGAGGAAGAGAGAAAGCACCGAGACAAGCCGTCCCAGTGTATGAGATGGTTACCACAACAAAGTCCACTAACATGAATACAGAAGTGATGCCTAGTTTAACCTCAGAGACTAGGTAGTAATGTAGAGGAAGGGACAGAGAAAACCAGATGACAATATTCTTAAAAAATTGTTTTCTCAATTCTCAAGAAACACTCTTGGAAATCTGCATCCTTGTAGTCCAAAAAGACTGAAGAGCTTTGCTAATGCTCCTGGGACTGGGCTTTTAGCATAAACTAAACAACCTAGTACTTATTTCTCAAGTCCATTCCCTATTCCTTGGTTCTCCACACATGGGGAAATTCACTCCAACATGGCTCACCATTAATTGGTTTTAGTTTTTTTTTTTCACTTTTTCCAACCACTAATTTGTTCACTTTGAAAACGGAAAATCAGGATTGAGCTGTTTTAGTAGTAGTGGGAAAGGATGTAATTACCCAAAATCAATCCAGTGATTTATTAAAGGTTATTTGAATATGTACTACCTCACAACAATTCTTTAAATTATTTCTCCTCAAAACATGTGATTTAATATTTCACAGAGACAGGTGAACGGATGTTCCCAAGCTCTTCTCAGCAGCCAATCAGTGTTAGCAAAATCAACTGATGGGACTGCATATAGTGGTAACTTAGCATGCAAACGAAGACAATGTTTCTATTATTATCTCTTCTGTTCTTATTCCTGTGCTTTCACAAATGAAGTCATCATTTATCAAGTGCCTGTTATATACCAGGCATTTTACATACTTACGTGTAATTTCTAATCTTTACAAAACGAACCTGCTACTGTCACTTGCTAAATATGTCCTTCATAATATGCAGAATTACTCCCAACTTGTCAAAAGTCGGTGCCTTAATAACTAAGTTTTCTACTGCTACTTCAACAAATTGCTATGAAATCAGTAACGTTAAACAAACACCAATAATTACATCACAGCTTGGCTGAGCAGAATCCAGGTATAGCATGACCTAACCAGTCGCTCTGCTTAGGGTCACGCATAGGGCTGGATTTTTTCACTAGAGGTTCCAAGGGACAAGAAGCTCCCAAGCCCATCATTACTGATGCTGGAAGAATGAAGATACTTGTGATTGTGGTTCTCAGGGTCCGAATTCTTTGCTGGTTATGATGCAGGAGCCTCTCTTAGCTCTTCCATCCTCAAGCCAGCAATGATAGATTCCAGCTTACGCTTCAAACCTCTCTGGCTCTGCTTCTGCCAGATCTCTTCTGCCTTCCTCTTCACCACATCCCTCTTATCACAGTGTTTTTTCCCCTTAATGGTATCTGTGACGTGGATTTTGTATTGCAGTGTAACACATGAGGAATCCTCAAAATGGTCATGAAAATGTGTGTTAACTGTTAATTCCATTTTTATTAACCTGCTTTTCAAGTACCCTTTCAGCTATAGTCTCCAAGGAATAGGACATGAACAGTTTTAATGGGGCAGAATTTTCTGCTTACCATATTACTCAACATAACATATTCAGCAAGTGACAGATGTAGATGTGAACCAAAGGGTATTTGGCAACAGGGTGTATGCCTTTTTCCTGAGTCTGCCCTGCTTTTCTAATGTTCAATTTGCTGGAAAACACAAGCAACAAGAAAATGTCTTAAGCAAAACATAAATGTATTTAGTAAATAAAGTCTGTTTCAACTTTTCACCATGACTTATACCTTTGGAACAAAGCACTCAAAATAGTCATGGTTTCAAATAAATCAACGTTGCTGCTTCTCTCCATATTCTGAAGAAGCAGTGAGAGTGTATATTAAATATACATACACTTTTGACAATAAATATAGCCAAAAACTGCCAGAATCATTTTACTACTTCATCCGAGACTGAGGAAGCTTATTCCTGGCAGAAGTAAAGGCATTTTAATTACAAACACTCTCTGAGATCCACTAATGCCAGAAGGCAATCAAAGGGGCTCAATACACCAGGCACACACTGCCCCCAATTGTCAGGAGTAGCTCAGGCCTCATAACATTCTCCAGAGAGGGAAAAATTGACTTCCTGGACCTGAAGCAGCTTTTGTTTCTCCTCATATGATGTTCTTGAATGTAGAACTCATAATCATTTGAACTGAGGTACTGGAACAACCTTGTCAAAATTAAAAGCTGCCAGTAGAGAGCAGAGAGGCGCAGTGGCCATAAAAAATCACTTTAAAGTTGAATCTGCCTGTCACTAAAACCTGACCAGACATCAACCATACATAATGTAGATTCCTAATAAATGCTTATTCTCAACTTTACCCCTGAATTCCGAAATCCATTGAGTTACCCTGTATTCAATGCTTATATTAGGTATTCTAAGATAATATGAAAACCCAGAACAAGTAATTTTTTTAGAAATAGAAGCTAAATCAGTGTCCATAAGTGAGTATATAGAATAGGGAAACACGTAAATACAAAGCATAGACTAGTGGACACCTGTGGCTGGAGAAATTGGGGAATTAGAATGTGATGCTACTGAATACAGAGTTTATTTAATGGATGAAGAAAATATTCTGTAGCGATATCATCTTCATGGCTGTAAAACCCTAACAACTTTAAAACCTACTAAATTTTATATTTTAAAAGGGTGAATCTTATGGCATGTGAACAGTATCTCAATAGATCTATTATATTTATTATGGTATAGCCACCCTATGCAATGTTGTATGCATTTAGTTTTGTATATACTGACATAATCAAGGGAATGATAAAAGGGATGGTATGCATAGCAGATTAATCCATCACTTTAGATGCTAGAATTCCATGTCAGAGGACTGGATTCAGTCCCAGTTGTTCTGCTTTCTCATCCAATTTCCTGCTAATGTACCTGGGAAGGCAGGAAAAGATGACTTATGTATGTAGGCCCCAGTCACCCACATGGGAAACCTGGATGCACACATCAGCCCCATCGCACTGCCTTTCAGATAGCTAAACAAATGTCTTTAAAATTATCAACAGAAGGTACTCTGTTGCCCTCTGATAAGAAGTCCTAAACAAGTTGAAGATGAATATGCTTACAGGATAGCTGGACGAGCCCACCCATTCTGATGGCCATTAAAACTTGAGGAACAATCATTGGTGATCCCTGCTCCTGTTTGTTGAAGAATGCCAGACTGTGGTGATAATTTCAAGCACCTTTCATCCCTAAATAGTCAAATGAATATTGACATATGCTTAGAGGGAAGCATAGTTAGGATTTATTAAATCCACAACAGTGGACTTATCAAAATCCTAAGAGGCTAGACATATTCTAGGTTGGTAGCCAGCTAGAAAATGAGTTACACTCTCAGATATGGCGAGAGGTTATGGAACAAAGAAGGCATCATATTGGAAACTGAATGGAGCACTTTTATGGAGGCCATATTTTAATGTACTTCTAGGACTGCAGAAGAGTACTGAATGATTGGCACACAATCACTAATGGAGCTCTTATTTCACTAAATATTGACAATTACTCAAATGATGTAGATAAATTATGGCTATGAAATTCCTCTTCCTTTGTCCTTAACAGAAATCATTTAAATAGAAAAATAAACTCTGCATGAAAGTTAGCCTTAAGTGTAGGTCTGGATTCAAACATACTTCAATCACATACTTTAGGCATATTCCTTTTCTGAGGTTCAGCTGCCTCTAGTGGACATTGGATATGATATTTAACAGTGCTTCCAGGAAACACAAATGATAGATGAGAATGTGCTTATACTGTAAGGATAGTCAGTATAATGTTGCCAGGAGTTATTTCTACATATAATTTTTTTATGTTTAGCTATGTTTATCTATATTTCTCATATGTCCACAGAAAGCTAGAGGAAAAAAATAACCTGTTCTTATAAAACACAAGGCCAAATTTAGACTGTGTTGTTATTAATCAGTTGTGGAATCCAATGAGACAGATATGAGGTTAGTACAACAGAGAAAGTAAGCATGAAAGGAAAGATAAACCAGTCATATGATCTTGAATGAGTCATTAAACCTCAATGACTCTCGGTTATACTTTTTGTAAAACAATGATAAAAGTACCTAAAAGTCGTTTGTGATGGTTAAAGGCATTTGAAGGCATGATCCATAGCAGGTGAGTGACAAATAGATATATAATTCTTTTCACCCATAAAGAAAGAAGAGAAGGAAGGAAGAGTGTAGGTTAAAACTTTAGATCCATAAATCCACCCACCTAACATTGTAGAAGTACTTTTTAATTAATAGAGAGGACTCTAATTGAGAAAGTGTAAAGCATGTTAAATCTCGCAGACAAAAACATTTGTCATCTATTTCATGCCTATAAGTAAAGTAAAATCAATATTTGGATTAATGGAAGAAATTAAATGTCCATAGAAATAATTTTTGAATTTAACAACTTTCAATAATAAAGTAGTTGGTAAATGAAGATACAGAAAGCAACAGAACACTTGCCTTTAAATGTTCTTCACAAACTTTCAGAAGGAAAATGAATCAATCTATTGTTTGTCAGATACACTGGCAGATTAGCAAAGATAATAAACCTGATGTAATCTTAGGCACCATTACTCATGTAAAAGTCAAGCAACCTAAGGAAATGTGATCCAAGAAAAATACATAGATTAGCAGTTACAGTACTGAGCAGACTGTCCAGTTTCTGTGGTTGTTTAGCACATGAACCTCTATCCAGTCATTATTGGAAAACCCCAAAGATTTGCACTCTGTGTATCACCCTTCCCTCATTTAGTGGTCTGAGAATGAGACCCAGAAGGGGAATTGGCATGCTCAAAGTCCTTGAGTTAGTTACTGTGCCTGGGACTAAAGCCCAGAACTGCTGGCTCACAGTCCACTCTTTGGAACTCCCACTATTTGGAGCTTAATGTCCAGCCAACACAAAAGGATGAAAAGAACCATGCACCTGCAATTATGCCCAAGGTCAATAAAAGGAAAATGACTTCACTACTGCTTTTCCACCACACCATGTTCCCATTTATTTTTTGGAAGCTTCTCTCTGTGCCTTTCATCTAGAATAGAATGTCTCACACAGAGCCATAGCTCTTGACAATGCTCCCTGACATTCATTCATTCCACACATGTATTTCTTGAGTATCTACTCCCAATTTGGTGTCCATGATGTAGGGCATCTCATCCCACAAGTACAAGGGCAAAGCAAGTGCAGAAACAGGATGTTAAATGCAATGTTCAAGGGAAGTTTAGAAGCAAAATAAAATCCAATTGGCTGAGCAAGGTTTGGTAGCACTACTAACTCTGGCAGAGTGAGTGTGATCTGAAACCGCCCTCATATGCAATAGCTAGAGTTTCCTGGATAAGACTTTAAACATAAATGGAAGGAGAAGAGCATACATAAAGCCTCTCTCATAAGGTACCGTTTAGCTCATAAAGTGTGGTTTAAGGGTAGCATTGCAACAGAGGGAAATTACAATAACTTATTTTTTATTTGTTCTCATTTCAGCATTGTACACAAGATACTTCTTAAAATTATATTTGTGCTTATCTAACCCTAAAAATGGGAGAAAAAAAATGTCCTACCTTGTGTATCTTGGTTTACAGTGTTCAGTGATATCTGGTCATCAAAGATTAGTTTCTTCATAAACTAGCCTCCTTGTGCAAATAGCAGATATTGTTTCTCTCTGTGTAAGCTAAAATGGTTAAGCTGACAAAGATTAGATGACAACTTCTCTAAATAAGTCTTAGGCATAGACAATCCAAAAAGAAATAGGCCCCAGGGTGGGCATTTGTTCAACCTCTCCACCTGTGTTCCACTTCAGAAGGTTTGCTTTTACCCATAGCTCTGACTCCTGACTTGAGGTTCCTGCTAATGTACACCTGAGAGGCAGGGGGAGACCTGGAGTGAGTCTCTGGTTTGGGGGGAGGCATCTGGGGGATGAACCAATATACAGTAATTCTCTTCATTGCCCTCTCTCTCTCTCTGTCTCTCTGTCTCTCTGTCTCTCTTTCTCTCCCTTCCTCTCATCTCTTGTCCCCAAAATTTTAAAAATAACTAAATCAACCCCTATCTGTTTGCTTAACTACGTTAAAGACATAGACCAATGAGGAACGATGAGTACAGACCCTGACCAAGGTCTAAGTCACAATGATCCAGCAAAGGGGGCTCTCCCAAAGCCGGAAGGTGCTAAGCAAACTAAATCATAGCCATACATGTCCCTTCCTCAGCTGTGGAGCTTGTTAAAATGCAAAGTTCCTCCAGAACTACTAAATTTGAATCTTCCATTTCTCAAGATTCCCCTGGTGATTCCTATGCATACTGAAGTCTGGTAAGTCCTGACCTACACTATTGGTACAATAACAGCAACAACATATCCTAACATTTACGCACGGTTTACTGTTTCTGGGTATACTTTTGAGTGATTCACACACATTTTCCTGCAGTGAAATGGACTTCCCCAATGCCAAAGAGCTAGGCAGAAACTTCTCAGGAACCTCTAAGGGTTGATTTTCTGTTTGAAATCGAGTTGAAAAGCTGTAACATGCATCTGACCTGAAAACCAAAAGGCTATATGTGTCTCGGCTTTCCTTCAAATGATTTAGGCTGTAGACAGGTCAGTTCTTTGGCAAAGATGGCATAAGCCCCAGATATAAAAATGATGTGATTCAAGTTATTGTTGGAAGCTCAAATCATTGCAATAAGAAAAAGGGAAGTCATACATATATAGAGGTTAAAGGATGAAACAAAATCTAAAATTATACCTATTTGCAAATGGCATGACATTCTATGTAGAAGTCCCAAGGTAACTAATAACAATAAAATCAAAAATGCTGCTAGTAATAATAAGGAAATTCAACAAGCTTGCAAGTCCTTGTAACAACAACAAAGACGGAAGCATCACAGAAATGAAGCTTCGGAAATCTGCCTAATTTCATCTTAAATGAAATGACAGTGGTTCTCCCTCCTCTTTTGCTTTGTGCACATTCACTTCCTCTAAGATTTCGGGTTATGGCTGGTACCGTGGCTCAATGGACTAATCCTCTGTCTCCAAGCACCAGAATCCTATAGAGGTGCTGGTTCGTATCCCAGCTGTTCTACTTTCCATCCAGCTCCCTGCTTGTGGCTTGGAAAAGCAGTTGAGCATGACCCAGGTCCATGGAACTCTGCATCCATGTGGGAAACCTGGAAGAGGCCCCTGGCTCCTGGCTTCAGATGGGCTCAGCTCCAGCCGTTGCAGCCATTTGGTGAGTGAACTAGTGGATGGAAGATCTTCCTGTCTCTCCTTATCTCCATAAATCTACCTTTCCAATAAAAATAAATCTTAAAATATAAAAGCACTTCTGGTCATTTAGGAAATGGCTCAGGAACCTCCCCTAACCTTGATTTGAACAAAGCAAAAAATATGGTGGTTCTCTGCACTATATAGCCCTCCCCAAAATGCTGTGATCTTGTTAGATTTTTTTCAACATGCGGAAGTGTAGAGACTACTGTCAATACAATTTTTTAAGCGTATTTGAGAACCAGAGAAAAAAGTAAGGAAAGTGGGTGAGAGGGAGTGGGAGTTCCTATGTGCTGCTTTTTTCCCAAATGCTTGCAATCTTAAAACCATGTACACAAATCAGGTTTCCTACATGGGTGGAAGAAATGCAGTCCCTTGAGTCATCTGCTGCTGCCTCCAACAGTGTGCAACAGCAGGAAGAAGCTAGAATCAGGAGTGAAGCTAGGACTCAAAGCCAGGCACTCCAACATGGGATACAGCCCTCTTCACTGGCATCTAACTACGCGGCTAAATCACCACGCTGTTCCAATATTTCATATAAGAAAACTTAGGTTCCTGCAAAATGAGCAGGTTCTCCAAGTCTATGTAGCTTCAAAGAGTGAGAGTCAGGACTGTAACTGAGCTCCATTCCACAGCATGCGCTGATGCAGTTTCAGTTGATCTCTGCTTTTCACGGAGACAGAAAAAGAAGTTTTAATTAGACTGCCTTATGTCAGACTGCTAGAATGTTTCTAAAACTTCAATGGCAAAAGAGAGGGCTAAAATAAGATCTGCCTCATGAAGGCTACCATTAAAAACAAATGATTGAAATATCAGATTCCCACACTCCTCCCCCAAAAGAGGCTGAACCACTGCGTTATAACAAGAAAATTGCATGTGAGGGTATTAGATCTGAAAGACCCCCCCCCAGGGTCATTTCATTCAAATTTCTCTATTTTCAAACAGAGAAACAGTCTCAGAGAAGTGTAGAACAGCCTGCATGGCTGTTAATAAAAAGAAAGAAGAAAAAACCTATCCATAGCACAGTGCTCTTTCTGTGCCTACTGTCCATATGTATGCCAAAGTGTAAGTGTCCACTAGATTTCCAATCTGCATGCTTAAACAGTTCCAGGAATACTGTGTCCTAGTAGCCTAAACGTTCTTCCATATGTTGAGCTGAAATTCTCCTTCCCTGCAACTCGTCCCTCCCACCCAGTAAGTCCTGATTTGACTCTCTGGAGACGTTCAGATATTCTTCAGACATTCCAATTTTAAAGGCAGGAAAATATCTGAATTTTAGATATAAAATGTGACCATTTCCTCATAACTTCTGCAACTTTAATTTCTGCTGTGTAATGACAGTTTGTGCTGAATCCCAGTTGATGCTTTCTCAGTCTCAAGTGACCAGTGCAGTGTAATTTGAGGCGGTTGGCCTTTAGCGAGGCTGTCAAGAAAATCAACTAGCTCCTGTAGCTGTAAGATACATGTGGAACCCCCAGCAACACTCTGTAAAATTGCAAAATGAACAAAACCCTATATCTTACAAAGAAGAATGCTATGTAAAAAAGACAGAGCTGCTTATTGGCTTTGAAAGTTCCTTGTATATAATAATCTACATACAGACACTGCACAAAGCTCATGAACAATCCCAGCATTGTGCCACAGTGGGTCAAACTGACTCTCGCAATGGCCCCATCACATATCCAAGTGCTACTTCAGGTCCTAGTCACTCCACTTTCCATTAAACTTCCTGATAACATGCCCAGCCCCTGCTACCCATGGAAGAGACCAGGATGGAGATTCTGTTTCCTTTCTTTGGCCTGGCCCAGACTTGAATGTTGCAGTCACTTGAGGAAGTGAATCAGCAGATGAAAGATCTCAGTTTCTCTCTCTCTCTCTCTCTCTCCCTTTCGAATAAATATTAAATAAATAAATCTTCCTCGTAAAAGTTCATAGAAGATTAATTCAGTTCTACAATTTGAAGTCTCTCTATAATTTTATATATAATATGCATTTCCACAAGCCTTTCCAGCCCAGATCTCTTTTTTGAGTTCTAAACTCATGTCTATTAGACATTTCTACATAGATAGTATACTGATGTATATAACTCAGCAAGCCTAAAATCATACTTAACTTAACTTGCCTCTGAAATCCTGTAGTCCCACCATGTTACCTAAATTCATAACACCCAAATACGGCTAGTGAGTTGGAAATAAAACCCCAACCATCTGATTCTTCTTTTGTCTCCTGAGTTACAAATACTGTCAATCAGAGTTTATTCTATTTATACAATATCTTTCACACCTGTCTCCTCATTGTATTGTCACAACTTTATTTTTTTAATCTAGATTTTTTACTCCAAAAGTCTAAATAATCATTTAATTTTAAATCTACGGTCAGGGTCTGGCATTGTAGTATAGTGGGTTAAGCTGCCACATGTGACATGAGCATCCCATATACCATACTGTCAGTTTGAGTCCTGGCTGCTCTGCAAACCTTCTAACACCCTGCTAAAGCACCTGGGAAGTCAGCAGAAAAGGGGCCGTATGGGACAACAAAAAGGAGTCCCTTGGCCTGGCCAGGACCTCTTGCGCTGTCAACATGAGAGCCTGGCCGTATTCTAGTACAGTTTTATTTACAAAAACAAGTAACCAAGTGCCATAGAGTGCTTACCCCTAATCCACATAGAATGGATTCATTTTCCAGGAGTTTGGTATTAAAGTTCCATCATAAATCTATACATAACCCATGATGTCCCAACATAAATCCTATTTTCTAAACAAACTCTCTGAAGAGACTTTGCCAAGGCCAGGCCTTTCTCCACGCTTTCCCCAGCTCCTAAGACACTCCGCCCTGCAGTCATTCTCCATTTCAAAAGGCTTTGGATTGCAGGCCATTGCTCATGCCATCCAGCTTGAGGGTCAGGTGTCGAAGCACACCAACAGAGAGACAATATTTTTGAAATTCATAAATCAGGACTCTTTACAGCAAGTACATTAAAGCACAAATTCAGCACTATGAATGATCCAGGAACACTCGACCTAATGATTGTTACCTATACATCATGGAAATAAAGAGAGAAAGCACCATACCTAATGCTAACGCTAGTGTTTACAGTCAGCCAGGGTACGGAATGGGCACACAAAGCAAAAAACGTCTTTTCCATGCTGTGAATTTCATTTTGTCCACTTGCCTATGTTTTCCAAAGTTTTATTATATTTACTAATCTACTGATACTTATTCTAAGCCATAAATGCATAGGAAATATAGAAGATTATTTTCAGTTACAAAAGTGAGGAAAAATACTATTGTTTCTATACTTTAACACATAATTTCACCTAATGAATTTTTATAATTATTATCACTAGAGAACAGAAGGCTTACTTCCACAGGACTGCCAGAAGCTAAAAAAAATCCGTGTGAAGCTCTTAATATCTCATCCAGTACATCTCATATTCATCGATGAGAAGATCCATTCAAAATACAGTAATTCAGAAAGATGTCTACTCGCTATAACCTTGTTATTGGAGCGCAAACAATGATTTCATTCAGCACCCACTAGAACTCCTCTCCTATGTCACCTCCCCTGAGTTCTCCAAGTGTTTCTTGATCAAATCAGGGGAAACTGCCATAGCTCTTCATATCTAACTTTCAACATAACCTTAAACGTCAGTAAACATTAACGGTTTAATTCTGATCATCAACAAAAAGGATGTATCCCTTGGGAAAACGTAGATGTTAATTTTGTTTCAAGAACTGCTTTCAGGTATACATAACAAATTCTAGGGAGGGTCGCATTCTTTTAAACTGCACTAATCAAGATGAACAAGGAACATCCAGTGTGTAGTAAGTTGATGCAAAGCACATGGAACTGAGGAGAAGAACAGCAAGACTATTTTTCAAGATTCAAAGAGAGGTGGCTACAATTTTCCTATAGGGCCTAGAGTCAAACTTTGAGAGAAAAAGCAGATCTATTTGGCAGCCAAACAGCACTGCTACCTAGAGATCTGTCTGGTCCATTTATTCCAGTTATTACACCAAGTAGAATCTTTAAGGTCAAAGAATACAATGCCCTGCCCTAGAAATTAAAGGAGACTGTTATCAGACATTGCACAGCCACACACTGAAAGAAACTGAGTTTCACAATCACTTAGGGGAAAACAAATCTTGTTGCTCTGTCTTTGAAAACTCCAGCGACACTTCTTTTTGTACAGTAAGTGACACTGCTGATTTTTAACACTTTATCTTAGCCAAAAGGCTGAGAAGCGATGTGTTCCTGATTTTTTAGTGTGAACTGAATTATGGGAAAATTGGCTAAAATATGAGATTTTTTCGAAGTACTTTCTTCACTGCTTCTGAGAAATGCATAAGAAAAAGTACTCTTCATCAAGAGCCCTCTGAAAATTGGCTGTTAGGTTAATATCCCCAGGTTTAGTGATCTCTCTATTTGAAGTTCAGAAACTATTTAGAAAACTTTTAGGCAAGAATTACCAAGATTTTGAAGTCTCCAGTAAAACCAGTCCCACTTTCTTTCAGTAGAGGGCACCACTGTAGTCATCAAATAACTACAGACAGGAAATAAAGCTTGCCCTGCCCAGCTCACACTTTTACCTCCTTCTTCCCGGCAGAGGATGTCACAACACTGTTAAACTGGAACCTTTCAAGGGAAAACTCACTATGGAAAATTAAAATGAAGAAGTGGAAATTTTTTCCCTACCCTCTGCTGTTTTTGAGCTGCTGTGGTTTTCTTCTTCTTGTGTTTTGTTTTGTTTTGTTTTGTTTTGTTTTTGTTTGCTTGTTTTTTTCCTGGATGAGGCTCCTTATTGGAGATATTCTTAATTCTGGAGCACTAAGAGGAAACAAGGCGGGGCAAGGAGACTGAAGGCTACTGGGTTCCCAGGAAGTTCCATCTGGTGAGCATGAGAACCAGGACTGTGGCAGGCATGGCTAGACAGAGAGTGGCACCCGTCGGCACATGTGTGGGCTGGATAGTGGGGTTGGTTGTGTTGAACTAGGCTTCAATGCCCATGCATGCAGGGTGCATGCATATGCCAGAATGGGTGTGGGTTGGTTGGGATCTGCTGCAGCATCAGCTAGCAGATGCTAACACAGGGAGCTAATTCTGTCAAGCCAAACTGCACAAACACCTGGAAAGTACAAGATCCAGGAGCAGGAGTGGGCCCATTAGGGAGACAGTAAGCACCTCCCTCTTGGGTTGCAACTCCGAACTAGGCTTCAATGCCGATTGACATATATGAAAGCTGAATAGGATGTGGGATCGACTGGACCAGTCTGCTGTACATACTGGCAAGCATGGGAACCAGGGCATGGGGCGGGCCTGGTGGGGGTTATTGGGAGTCTCTCCGACTAGGCTACAGCTCCCACTGGTTTATGCGAGGGCCAAGTGTATGGTGGGCAGGATTGGGCTGGACTGCGACACCCATTGGTTCATATAGAAGACCAGGCTGGAGGCAGAACTGACCCAGCAATTGCAACCACCAGCATGTGCATAAGCTGATTGGGGCGATGGACAGTGCCAGATCCTATATTGGCAAGCACAACAAGAATCAGGTCTGTGATCACCTCAGATGAAGTTTCTTTGGGGATCCCCCAACTGAATTTCTAGACTCAGAACCCCAACCATGGAGAGAATTGTAGTTTCCATGGTCTGACTTTGGAGTGCATGTATCAGAGCTGGGCCTCCTCAATGATTTAGACAGAACAGTGGACAGCATATGCAAGTGCACATGGAGGATATGGCATAGGACACCTGGTACCATAACAACAGACAGAGGACAGACAAAAAATGATCAACTGCTCCAGCCAAGTATCTGGGCAAAAAAAAAAAAAAAAAAAAAGACTCTAAAGTGGACCATGTCCATGTCAACCAGTGGATGTGGATTCTGGAGAAATTGGCAGTAATTCAGAACTGTTGAACTATCAAAATCTCTTGAGCAGGACCCTCATTGCATGCCCCATATCAGGAACCTTGTGATGGCGTGTGGCTGTCCTCCATCCCATGGTGCGGACGCAATTGGGAGGCTGGATGTGGCTTCTCTCCTTATCTCCCACCTTCCCTCAGATACAGATGTGGAAACAATGGTCTCACCCAATTTCCTGTAGCATTAACCCTTTGTACCATAATCAACTATGTGAAAATAATAAAAAATAAAAATAATTATCCTTTTTTTAAAAATGTAAAAATACACTTAGCTAAAATGTGTTCTGCATGGGCTGTTGTTGGAGTACCAGGCTTCCGTGAGTGCCAGCTGGAAAGAACTCTGAGTAGACAGGAAAGAACTATCAATAGACACACTAGAACACAGTGACATCCTGGAAAGCTCTTCCCTAAATGGACCCTTAGAGCCTAAGAAGTCAGCTCATCAACCTGGGGTCTAAGTAAGTGAGGAATCCATGACCAAGGATAACAGGATGTACTTACTTGTGCCCTGACAATTTAATCCCAACACTAATTCAGTAACTCCTATACACAGTTGTCATGGGTTTCGGAAAATCACAGCATGGGATTTTTGTTTTTAGATAATATTTTTAAAAAGATTTATTTATTTTTATTGGAAAGTCAGATATACAGAGAGGAAGCTCTTCTGTCCGTGACTCACTCCCCAAGTGGCCACAATGGCCAGAGCTGAGCTGATCCAAAGCCAGGAGCCATGAGCCTCTTCCAGGTCTCCCACATAGTTGCAGGGTCCTAAGGCTTGGGGCCATCCTTGACTGCTTTCCCAGTCCACAAGCAGGGAGCTGGATGGGAAGTGGAACAGTTGAAATTAAAACCACGGCCCATAAGGGATCATGGTGTGTGTAAGGTGAGCACTTTCGCCACTAGGCTACCACACCAGGCCCATGTTTTTAGATTATATTACACTGACTTTCAAAATAACTGTTACTGTTATTAAACTGTTACCTTTTCCCCAAATCCCTGGAATTTGCAGGCAGATTTTTTTTAGTAGAAAGCTTACATTGCACCTAACATGCCTAAAGGCAAAGAGTTATAAGATTACAGAGAAGAGCGTTCCTGATTGTTCACCAGCTTTATCTAAGGCCTTGACCAAGTTGCTGAATTTGTCCTTTATCTACAGATTTTAAAAAATCATAAAAGAATATAATTTCAAGGGAAGAGATCCACTGACAAAATGTGCAGGTTGCTCCTCAGTAGGTTTCACGACCATCGGACATGGCCAGTATCTTTACTCTGTCTTGATTGCATGGTGCTTTGACCGGAAGTCATAGATAAAAGGTCATGACAAAGTGAGTTTTCAGCTGCCGTAGTGCTTTCCCAACTAAAGGAGAAAACTGCTAGTCTTCCTTTAACAACAGCATATGTGCTCTAAGGAATTAGTAGAGGCATAATGCCCTGCACACCCAAGCAAAATGCGTGACGAAGGAATTCAAGATAGACCTTACGAAGGCAGGTTCACATTCTCACTACCATTTCAACTGGCTACTGGGCATCAGGGAAATGAAAAGACATCAGGAATTTAAGAGTAAATTCTCTATCCCGCAGGAATTCACATACAAGAGGATAATGGCGCCTTTTGGCAGAATGAGAGCAGCGCTTGCTTTACGCTTGTTCAAGGTTGCTGCTGAAGCCCTGGTAGCAAGGCTCCCACAGGAAGCACCTGCCGTCCTTCCCGGGCTTCAGGAGCAGAGCCAGGCTGTAGGAATGTTGAGAACAAAAATCGATCATGGGAACTTTTCCAGTTAACTGTGTGGCTTGTGATATTGATCTCTTCTGTGACTGTTAAGAAATATTCAGAGACACACTGTTGTATTTGTGGAAGTAGATTTTTGGGCAAGTAATAGGAGAAGTTTTACATATATATTTATTTATGGGAAAACAAAGATATAAAATCAAAGAGCAAAGTGAAAGGTCACATTCTGCTAATACAGACAAAAGAAACAGATGGAATGCTGATAGGAAAAAAGAAACATCTACCTCAGAACACGACGCCAGTGAAGAGTGAAGGGGCCAGTGCCATGGTGCAGTGGCTGGGTTTTTGCAGTGACACTGGTATCTCACATGGTGTCACTTTGTTTTGATCCTGCTCTCTGTTTATGGCTTGGGAAAGCAGCAGAACATGGATCAAGTCCTTGGGCCCTTGCAGCCCCATGGGAAACCTAGAGAAAGCTCCTGACCCCTAGCTTCACATCCACTCAGCTCTCTCTAACTCTTCTCTCTAACTCTTTCAAATAAAAATAAAACAAATCGGGCCCAGCATAGTAGCCTAGTGGCTAAAGTCCTCACTTTGAACTTGCCAGGATCCCACATGGGCAATACGTCTATTCCAGACAACCCCACTTCCCATCCAGCTCCCTGTTTGTGACTTGGGAAAGCAGTGGAGGACAGCCCAAAGCCTTGGGACCCCGCACCCACGTGGGAGACCTGGGGGAACCTCCTGGGTCCTGGCCTTGGATCAGTGCAGCACAGGCCATTGCAGTCACTTGGGAAGTGAATCACTGGGCAGAAGATTTTCCTCTCTGTCTTTCCTCCTCTCTATATATCTGACTTTCCGATAAAAATAAAATAAATCTTTAAAACAAAACAGAATTCTACTAGAATTATTTAAATATCCATAGGGCTGTCTGGACCAGGTTCGGGCAAGCATCTGAAGCTCCCCATCACTTTTACAGTGAAGATGTACATTAAAAGCAAATGCCTTCTCCTTCTGCAGAGAGCCCAAGCCCGGTTAGGGAGGGAGGGACAGAGTATTGTATATCCCAGAAAATTCTGTCCAATCGCTTTGTCGTATGACTGTCTGGATCGTGTCTACTAGCCCATTTTGCGTTGCCTTTCAGTTTCCATGAAAGGTGGTTTTGTGGTCAGATCGAGGCAGTGTTTCTTTTAAAGCCAGTATCTTGATGTCTCTAGATGTTCATCAAATATTCTATAAATTCTTCTGTGTTTTGAAAGTATTTTGAAGCAAAAGGAGTGGGAATATGCCATCCCAGTCCTTGCAGCACTCTGCTCCCGGCGCTCACTGGCCCCGCTCCACATGCGCCTTGCACTTGGTCACTTTTTCAATGACTGCAGGGACAGACTGCCTTGGCCTTCGGTGACGAGATGTCCTTGTCCAAGTCCTTGCTGTGGACGTCAAACGCTGGTCTAAGCAAGCCTTTACCTTGTCTCAAATATTTTTGTTGTCATAATGACATCCTCCCTGCCAAAAAATCCATTTCCTAATCACTAAAACTGTGGCTATGCTACATAATACATGACAAAAGGACTTGGTATATGTGATAAAATTACAGATTTTTTAAATCAGGGAGAATTCTGCTTTATCTGGGTGGGCAGAATGAGGCAAGGTTACTTGTATATGCAACAGGGAGGTAAGCTGTTCAAAGTCAGATGAAGAAAGGTAAACTTCAACAATATGAGGACGATTCCATAAGACAAGAAATGTCAGCATCTAAGAGAACGGATTTTCTTTTCTCCGGAAGGAGCCAACCCTGCCAGCACACAGACTCCAGCCCAGCGAGCAGCTCTGGGCTTCTGACCTCCAAAACCCATACCAAAATACATTTGCTTTCAAGACACTAAATTGGTGGTAATTTGTTACCACAGTCACAGGAAACTAATACAGCAACTATGCAACCTTTTAAACTTAAGAAATATCTCTTTGCCAACAAAAGGAAATAGAAAAAAAGGCTGACATCCAATGCTTACGGAACATCTATTTCATGCCAGAGGTTTTACATGCATAATCTCATGGGCTTTTATAACAACTCAGTGCATTTATTCCATTTATCAGATGAAGAAAATGAGCCTTAAAAATAAACTTTCTGAAGATGTTATAGTTGCCATGTATGTGGTAGATTTCACACACACACACACACACACACACACACAAAATCCATCACAGGTTAGCCTGACTGAAAATTCCAGGCCTCTACTTTCTTGTGCCCTGAAAACAAAAACAATACTCCTGTTTCAGAAACATTTAGTACCTTCTACTTATCAAGCTTCAAGCTTATTACTGGGGATACTTCACTGAATAAGGCACAATATGAGCTTCCACTCTGGGTCCCGAGGGAAAGGCGGGGCAATCAAATGTGGACATAGAGAATTACAGTTACAATCCTTGTTGTGGCATAAATGAATAGGCTGCTATGGGAGTATGTTGTGGGTTCTGACATCCTCAGGGGAGCAGGTGACTTTTGAATCTGTGTCTTAATGACAAGTGAAAGCGACCAGGAAGAAAAGGGTTCTGATTTTGGAGGCCCATACTCACTATGCATTCCCTAACCATGACTGAATTCACCAACTCACTTTCTACAGCCACATCGTGGGATTTGGGCAGTGAGGACATAAAAGTTTTCAAATGTAAATACACTAGTTCTGTCTTGTAAAAAAAGAATCCCACAGAATTAAAACTTCTCCTCCAAGATCAGATAAGGCCAGACCAGCCTCCAGGTTAAGTTAGAACATGATGATAGATGGGCAGTTGTTAAACGCCATTTCCTGAAGTCAGCGCCTCTGAGCTTGTCTGCCCAATTGATCCGGTGATATTCACATCTCTTAGTGCCAAACTTTTAGTTCCAAACCTGCCTAAGATAATACATAAACCATCTGCCAGTATTTCCCCTTACATCATCTGCATTCTTGGGTTTAACAAACTCTTATTTATTCAGTAAATTAGGAACGAAGAAGGTGCACAGAGCTGTTAAGCCAAATTACATCTTTCTTCAGTGATGACTGAGCTTGTATCCGGAGGAAATGTCTTCTTTTGTCTTCTGATGCAGCTTTTCGTGAGATGTAAATGAAGTAAAAGTGATGTCTAATCAACCAGTCTGACTACTTTCCTGAGATAAGCAATGAGACCATCCAAGCTGACAAGGGTCTGTGACATAGGGCAAGCTAACTCCAGGCAATGCTGCCCAGTGAAAACACATTCATCCATTTTGCAACTGATAACAAATCTCACAAAAACAAATTGAGACCCCCATAAAAAGGAGTCAGGGGAGACACCAAAAGTGCATGTTAAGCTATCAGTGTGAGAGCCTCAGCTTTAGAGTTCAGTACACCTCGGTTACTGGGCCTGCTCTTCCACTCACTAATGCAGAGGCTTACGGCTAAAATGGAGTCTGCTGTCGATATATGGCTCATCGGAGTAAGGCAGCCAACCCTGGCTGGCCAGATGGCACGTTCCTCATTTCCCACTGCATCTATTCTGTAATTGAAGCTTTACCAATCTTTAAGAATCTTCCCAGGTTGAAAGGACCATTCATCAATCAACAGTGAAAAAAAGCAGCCTTACATGTCTTCTTACCTCTCTGAACTTTGGTTTTCTACTTACAAAATGACAGTAATGCTCTGATAGGCTCATTATAAGGCTACCGTATGACGGTATGTGTACTCACTTGCCAGGACTACCACAGCAAACTATGACGTTTATCTGGTGGCTTAACAGAAACTTCTTTTGTCACAGTTCTGAAAGTTAAAAGTTCAAGAGCAAACACGAGACTGGGTTCTTCCCAGGCTTCTGTCCTTGGGTCACAGATGTCATCTTCACCTGGACATCCCTCTGGGCATGCCTGTCTGCTGTCTCCTCCTTCTCTCATAAGGATAATAACCAGAGTAGAGTAAGGCCATGCTTTAACAGCCTTATTTCAAGCTAATGGTTACTTTGAAGACATTGTTTCCAAATACAATTGTCCTTCCCTACCTGTGTGTTCCACATATGCATATATAAGAAACTATGCATTAGAAATAACTGGGAAATGTTTGTAATCTATACAAGCATATTTTCTTATCAATACTCCTTAATCAATGTTGTGTTACAACTATACACATAGCACTCACACTGTATTAGACACTGTGACTAATTTAGACATGATTTAAAGAACATGGGAGGATATACAAAGAATAAAAGCAAGTACTATAACATTTGAAGGAACTTGAGCATTGGTGGATGTTTTACATCCATGAGGAATCCTGGTCTTAATGCTTCATGCATGCTCTAGGACACCTGTACAATGATTCTGAGATACTACGGATTAGAACTTGAACAAATGGGGCCCAGCATAGTAGCCTAGTGGCTAAAGTCCTCACTTTGAACTTGCCAGGATCCCATATGGGCACTGGTTCTAATCCCGGCAGCTCCACTTCCCGTCCAGCTCCCTGCTTGTGGCCTGGGAAAGCAGTGGAGGACAGCCCAAAGCCTTGGGACCCTGCACCCGCGTGGGAGACCTGAAAGGGGCTCCTGGCTCCTGGCTTTGAATCAGCTCTGGTCCGGCGGTTGTGGCTGCTTGGGGCGTGAACCAGCAGATGCAAGATCTTCCTCCCTGTCTATCTGCCTTTCCGATAAAAATAAATACATCTTTATTTTTAAAAAGAACGTATGCTTTAAAAAAAAAAGAACTTCAACATATGAACAGTAGGAGTCGGGGTACACTGTAGCATATATCAAGACATAAAATGTCTTCTATTTAGGACATGGCTTTTTAAATCAATTCTTATGTTTACTCACATTTCCAACAGACAGAACTGAATTCCTTGGACTATTTTACCTCAAATGTATGTTGCCGCCTTGATAAGAGGACATCTTCTAGAATGCAGTAAATTAAAGCACTTTAGGGATTGGTTTAACTTTTGATACTAGCACAGAGGCTGTAGTAACTATAGTTCTATGCACAGAGTCACCGGGGAACAAGCTTGATCCTCCGAGGTGAATGCTAGTACAAATTAGCATTCTTTTTTTTTTAGAAGATTTATTTTTTTTTAATTGCAAAGTCAGACATATAGAGGAGGAGAGACAGAGAGGAAAATCTTCCATCCGATGATTCACTCCCCAAGTGAGCGGAACGGCCAGTGCTGCACCGTTCTGAAGGCAGGAATAAGGAACTTCTTCCAGGTCTCCCACACAGGTACAGGTTCCCAAGCTTTGGGCCATCCTCGACTGCTTTCCCAGGCCACAAGAAGAGAGCTGGATGGGAAGTGGAGCTGCCAGAACTAGAACCAGCGCCCATATGGGATGCCGGCGCGTTCAAGGCGAGGACTTTAGCCATTAAGGCTACTGACCGGGCCCCAAATTAGCTTTTAATATCAGGGTAAGATCCAAAGAGAAAAACCATGAAGTCATTAAAATCCAAGGAAATCTCCTGGGAACCAGAATGTAACTAACACACAGATGCAATTGCTCCATTGCATGGTGACTGAACTATCTGAAGTAACCATGTAGCAATGGAGGACTGTGGCGCACTTGGTGTCAGGCCAAAGTAGCCACAGTCAGTCCTAAATCCTGGGATTGCAATCTTGCTTAAGCCCTAGAGGCCTAGTCACCTAAACACGATAATTCTTATATTAGTCCTACTATCACCAAGCTCTGACAGCTGATAAATTGACCATGAAGTCCCTTACATTTCCTCTGCTCTGAATCCATGCTCAGAAAGTACCTTCTAGAAGCTATTTTCTTGTGCATAGTTTCCTAAAAGATAATGGGTCACATGTTTTAGTTCAAATGAAATGTTTACATTAAAGTCTTTATTGTTCAGATCTCTTCCACAATGTCATTTTCTGCCTTGGGCTCTACATGCGACATTTCATTAAGTCAATCCAGTTACTGTTGTTGTTGTTGTTCTCCAGGACTCCAGCATTTCTTAATCAAAGAAGGTTATGTTGTGACTCTGGGTTTCACCTATCACCAAGTATTTTTCCTTCCATCTACTTAACATTCAGAAACCACAAAACTCCAAGTGTTTGACTGATGAAACGGTAGAGCAAAAGGAAACAAGGAAGGGCCCAGACCTGTCATCCAGGTGACTGATAAGGCCGCATTGCTTTTTCATGAGAGGCAGAGCATCATATGAGAACAAGAGAACCCGGAACAAACATGTTAGGATAATTAAATGTTAGTGTCATGTTTGACTTAGGTGGGACTCGTTAGTACCCCAGCTCTCCTGGTAGTAGTGTGGGGCTATAACAGCCATGACACTTGCAAGGAAACTAGGGAATAAGGTTTACCTTTCAGTTTGCTCTTTACCGTAAGAGCCAAGATAGCTGAAAAGACTTATGAGCCTAGTGTCTCATGTTTCAACATATGAAACATAATGAAACATAAGTTTCATTCATATTATGTTTCAACATATGAAATCATGAGCCTAGTTAATCGAATCTAGTTCCCACAATTCAATTCCCTCTGTATTCATAAACTCTTTCCAAATTCAGAACTGGATGGGTATTGTGGCACATCAAGTTAACTTGCCACCTGAGATGTCCACACTCTACATCAGAGAGCGAGTTTGAGACTAAACTTTTCTGCTTTCAATGCAGCTTTCCACTAATGTGCTCAGGAAGGCAGTCAATATCTCCTACCCTTGAGTGCCTGCTACCCACCCAGAGGACCCAGATGAAGTTCCAGGCTCCTAGCTTTGAGCTCTCCTGGCCCCAGATGTTTCAGTTATTTGGGGAGTGAAATAGCAGATGGAAGATCTCTCTTTCTCTCTATCACTCTTAGTCATCTTTTATTTCAAACAAAAGATGAGAGATGGATGGATAGATGGAGAAACAGCAGAGAGAGAGAGAGAGAGAGAGAATCTTTAAAGAAAATCAAAGACACGAAGTTATGGTGGGTCCACCAAAGAATGCTACCTTTCTTTTTCAAAATCCTCTTGGGTAGAAAGGGTGGGCTTTCCTTACTTCTCCTTTGTGTATGTGCTTACCCTATGTTGTAGCCAATTCCTTTCTCTGAGACGCTAAGGATAATGCCTAAGCCTAAAAGACAGAAGTAATAACCTTTACATGCCATGGAAGAAACACTACAATCTGTATTAGTCACACAGCTTTTGGTTCAGAAGCCTTAGGATGACTGTTAGCTCATTACTGGGAATAAAGCAAACACACTGGCTTAATGTTGTTGACATACAGAAATTAAAATAAAGATATTCAGGTCGAAACAGAAGATGGATCCAGGAGAGAGGTCATCAATAACCCGGTCTCATTAATAACCCTGGTCATGTGTAAAACCTGCAGATCCTCCAGAGAGCTCAGCTAGCAAAGGACCACAGGAGTAGGCATTGTGGCACAGCAGCTAACTCACGATTTAGGCTATCTGCATCCCACATGGAAGTGCATGGTTTAGATACTGGCTCCTCCACTTCCTATTCAGCTTCCTAGTAGTGCACACCCTGGGAAGAAGTGCATGATAGCCTAAGTGCTTTGGTCCCTGCATCTATGTGAGGGACCTGGACTGAATTTTGGCTCTTGGCTTCTCCGTGGCCCAGCCACTCCATGGGGAGTGAATGACACATGAAAGGGTTCTCTCTTTCTCTCTCTCATAAAATGAAAATAAATGTGATTTTTAAAAATAAAAACTAGTACTGCAAAAGTTAAAGGGAAAAAGAAAAGAAACAAGTACGGGGCCTTGAGGGAGGGCAGAAAGTATGTTTATCTTGAATGGTATCCATGAAACACATGAAATCCATTCTCTGTTAGAAAAAATTTTTAAAACATGAAAAGACCACGAATGAATACTTCTGTGAAAGTCACTTTCCCTTTTTGGACTTCAGTTCCCCCAATTGCAAAAGCAAGAATATAAACTGGATGATCTGCAATCTTGTTAGTTGCTCTGGTTAATCATTTAAAACTACAACCATAAAAATGCTAAAATGAAGGCTTTCACAGACAAAGCTGTTTCTTTTTTGATGATTCAGGAATGCTGAGTCTCTTTGGTGCCTCTAGGTCATCAATAAGAACATCAATTGTTACTGTCTTGGAGATGCACTGAAATATAGATTCGCAGAAATTTCCAATTGATTGAATGTCAGATAAATCAGCTTTTGCAGCCATGGGACATATCAGATTGCCTTCTATTTACTTTGCCCTGGAACTTTGTTTAAAACAGGATAAACTGATGAGACTTATGTCTGTGAATTAATCTACAACTGCAACTCACAGTATTCATTTTCTTAGCATGGATATTTTAAAAGATTACCTATCATGTGTTGCTATAATAACAAATTAATATACAATTCTTTTTCGGAAGTGGAAAAAGTACTCAAGGGCAAAAGTACTCAAAATTGTATTTAATTTGAATGTCTAACAAGTAAAATCTTTCCACAAAGAACATTTTATTTTTCATTTTGAGATTTTATTTTGCTGAAGTAAACTGGAGCTCTAAACTTGATTAGAATGTGATTGTTGGCTCTTAGGGGAACGGAAATAAAGACACCTGCAGAAAAATCATAGTCAAAAATCTTGTTCTTTGTAGCAAAAGCCATGTTTCACTGCACCCTGCAAAGGTGGGAAGCACTAAGCGCTTATTTACAGTGAGATAGCAGCTCCCCCTTGCGGCCTCATCTAGAACTGAGAGGAAAAAAAAAAAAAAAAAAAAAAAACAAGATACAGGCAGAATTTCGGTGTAACATATGGCCTTGAGTCTGTCCCTTGAATCCTTGCATGGCCATGAAGGTGGGGTCAACAGAACGACGGGAACAGCAAGTTTTGAGCTAATGCTTCTTTGAAAATCACATGTTCTCCTTCATGTTTCATCATATAAAATCATCTTACTTGAAAACCAAGTTGGATTCAGTGAAATAGTAATAAATTGCAGGTTCAAACACCTTAAAATTTAGTTCCCACTGATTTGAGCAATTACTTGTAAAGGGAGTTACAGAGCAAATGGAGAAAAGGAAAGTGATAAAGGTGGAGTGGGAAGAGAAGAGAATGTGGAGAAGGGGAGAGGACTGAGCAAGAGAGGAAAGAATAAGGGATAAGGAAAGGAGAGTTTGAGATAAGGTAGGAAGGAAAAAAGGGAGGGAGGAGGAGTGAGAGGCGAAGGTAAGAACAGAGAAAGGCAGGCGAAGGTGCGAGGCAGGAGGGAGGAAGAAGAGCAAAGCACGGGGCTGCACTTCCCAGGACTCACACTTCCACCTGGCTCTCTCGGGAACTCGGTGTGTTTTTTGTTTGTTTGTTTGCTTGTTTGTTTTTTCAAAATCAGTCATCACCATTAGAACCTGGTTCTGGCCAATAAGGCTCCTTGGGAAAGCAGGAAGCACTGGATCCATGTTTTGTGGAAGATATGCAGTGCTTGGGCGAGTACTGTGAGGCATGGTTAGCCTCACCAGCAATGACGTGCCCGGGAGAGCAAACTCCCTGAAGGCTAGTTTGTTGTATGGAATGACAGCAAAGTCGGAATCTAATTGCTGGGTCATCATATCCAAGCCAGAAAACAGATGAGGGAATTAGTCATCCCAACCCAGTCTGCTCCCTGGTGTATTGAAGCAGTAGCACAGTTAGCCACAGACTGTAGTTACCCTAAGCTGCCTGCAGCCACAGCAACAAACGCCTTTTCTGAGACTCTCTCACATTTTTTCAGCTGTGTTAGAATCCACTCTTCTGTTACAATCACACAACACTGCCTGGCATAAGTTCCAATGCATGTCTCCAATTAAAGTCGAGGATTGGGCCTGCTGCAATGGCTCAGTGGCTCAGTGGGAAAGCAGCAGAGGATGGCCCAAAGCCTTGGGACCCTGCACCCATGTGGGAGACCTGGAAGAAGCTCCTGGCCCCTGGCTTCAAATGCGCTCAGCTCCAGCCGTTGCTGTCACTTGGGAGTAAATGAGCAGATGGAAGATCTCTCTGTGTCTCTCCTTCTCTCTGTAAATCTGCCTTTCTAATGAAAATAAATAAATTGAAGGAAGGAAGGAAGGAAGGAAGGAAGGAAGGAAGGAAGGAAGGAAGGAAAGAAAGAAAGAAAGAAAGAAAGAAAGAAAGAAAGAAAGAAAGAAAGAAAGAAAGAAAGAAAGAGAAAGAAAGAAAGAAAGGTAGGTAGGTAGGTAGGTAGGTAGGTAAGTAGGTAGGTCAGGGATTATGGCAGTCAGAGCGGACCCAGAGATAAACTAGCTCCTCTGTTACCCACGAGGACCAATGTCCAGCCCGCAGTCAGGAAGCTTCATTGATGGCAGACCCTCTCAGGACTCAGCTGCTCTTCAATTTTTCCGGTTGGTTTCCTTGTCGGAGGATGATCACAATGTGGTTCCTAGCTAGTTGGGACATGTCATACCTTCTGACTGACCACCATTCAACTATAATATATGGTCCTGCTGAAGAAAGACCAAGTGTCTTACACTTGGTTCGAAACAGATTTCTGGCCTATTTTTCACAGTGTCTTGTTGATTGTATCCCTTTGGTTTACACACCAAATTCTTCTCTGCCTGTTCACAAGAATTCCCAGGACTAAGAAGCTGTATCTCCTTGGAGCTCGTATCAAGCCAGCTGTTTTGGACACCAGTCAGCACCAGGAGCCAACAACGCCCCTTGTCAATGACTTCAGCCTGCTCCCAAGGCATGCTCAGGGACCTTAAATTCCTTCCTCCCAGGGCCTACCACGGGCCTACCACATCAAGGCATGTGCACTCTTAGATCTGTTGGGCTGCTAAGGACTATGATTTAAACATAATGTGTCCCTCAACTTATACAAAAGTTTAAACACCCAAGTTTTATTGTTAATGGCACTAAGAAATTACAAATGTAATGCAGCGCTGGTGTAATGCCATTTGCCCTGGTGTTTGGAGCTGTGGCCTTTAGGGGGTCATTAGCTTTGCTTACGTTGGTAGTGTGCAAGCTCCGTGGCTGACTCCTGGGGAGATCATACAGACACAAATGCTCTCTGTGCCAGGTGACACTGCATCACGTTAGGATGCCACCAGCATAAAGGGCATCACCAGATGCAGTCCCTAGACTTAGAATGTGCAAACCTTTAAGCCAAAATAAATACATTTTCTTTATAAAATTGGGCTGATTCATCTTTTTCATTATAGTAACACAAAACTTACTAATCCTCCAAAGCCTGGCCATTTGGAAAAGAGTTGAACACATGGTGTGGCATGTGCCCGCTACAGCAGGAGATCCCATATGAGGTGGGAGTAGGCTGGACTGCAAGAGAAGCGAGCCATCACCTCTGACACAGAGCACCAAGCAGTACAACATTTACATTTAATTCTGGCCTTCAAGCTTGCTATGAACATGGAGCATATTCCACTGACTAGTCAGTTTGTATGATTTGTGGCTTTTAAATATTTACATAAAATTTGCATTCTTTCCCAAGGCTCTACATATATTACGAGTGGGCCTGACCTCACTATGCTCAGTATAAATGACTTTCAAAAAGTAGTCTCTAAATATGATTTCAATTCCAAGCATGGTATCTTTTTTCCTCAATCCTCTTTCACATTTGAAATGTATGGTTTGAATATAAGGTATCTATAAAGGTTCTATCATGAGCTTAATCTTCAGGGGCATATAAGTATTTATAGGAAGAAATTCAGAATGGAAGTCTTCAGTGTACTAATGCTGGTGAACTCAGCATTGCCAGACTCTGCATTCCAACTCCCTGATAACACGTTAAGGGACAGCAGCCAGTGTCTCAAGTATTTGGGTCCCTGCCACACATCACACATACGGAAGACTCAGAATGAGTTTCCACCATTGTGGACATTTGAGGAGTAAATGAGTGGATAGGAGTATGCTCTTTCTAGCGAGTGTGTGTGTGTGTGTATGTGAAAATAAAACTGATTTCCTTCTATCACATGGGCTAAGATTTCCAGTAATGCCATTTGCTCTGCAGTCAGCTCCCTTCAGTTTGCCCTCAACTCCCTATTTTTTACTTCCCTGCAAAAACCCTATTGGTGGCAATTCATTTGGCATAAAGTTGATAACCTTCTAGATTGTGTTCTGTATTCAGATCAGCAAGCCATTCACTACTATTTTGGTAATCTAGGTCAAGTAGAATTCTTTAGTTAGCTTTTCTCATTCCTTTTCTCTATCTGGCACTGTTACAGTTTTGAAATCCATCACTCAACACCAGAGAAAAAGCTGCTGAACTAACTGGATATATCTGTGTCTGGGTTTTCAGGAACAGAATATCCAAGAGAAATCATAATTTTGCACTTTGCTGGTTTCTAGTTCTGAGATAGATATAGTGTCAGAGTTTAAACTTTCTGGTGACATTCTCACTGATTTATTTGACAGTACAATTCCAAAGTAATACTGAAATCCTCATGAGTCACCCCTTAATTATTTGCCTTGTCTATGACCCCTTTTTCTACAAGTGTTTTCACACACACACACACACACACACACACAAAGCATGTTCAGAAATAGAGGTGTAGCACAGAAGACTGCAAATATAGTTCACATAGACTTTAATGTGAATGGTTCTGCTTTGAAGTTTTTAGTGCCCGCATTGCACCATCATATGAGGTGGCCCTGAAGAACAGTGAATGACAGGAAGACGAATAAAGTTCTGAGCTTATCTCTGGGGTTTCTAAGCTGTCAAGAGTCTGGCAACCGGTCCTAATCAGCACTAATGCTCATTCAATCCTATCACAGCCATACAACTCAACCAATGGGGAAAATACGATGAATTTATTTTTTTTAATTTGGGACAGACATTTGGAACATACGTTAAAGTTACAACTTGAGATACGTCCATCTCAGATCAGAGTGCCTGGTTTGAGTCCTGGCTCCTATGCTTATGATCTAGCTTCCAGCTAACGCATACCTTAAGAGGCATCCATATGTAGATACTTGGCATCTTAAGGATTTGGGTCCCTCACACCCACATGAGTGAGCCATGCTGAGCTTCAGGCTCTTGGGTTTAGCCTGGCACAGCCCTAGTTGTTGTGAGCATCCAGAGAGTGAACCAGTAAATAAATGGCACTCTGTGTGTGTGTGTGTGTGCCTGCTTCTTAAATAAAAATAAAACGAAAAAAGTCAATACTGCGAAAACCTTATATTTCAATCAATGTGATATGTGTGTATATCATACTCATTAAATCAATTAAGTGTATTTAATCAATGAAAAACAATAAAGGTTATGAAATAAACAAAACACACATTACTTAGGAGCATGACTAATTAATGAGCAAATACTAACGTGAAAAATAGATTTGTATCCAAAAATACCAGGATTGAAATTATGACCTTGGTCAAATCACTTAACCCAAGCACCAGTTCACTCTTCTGTCAAATGGGAACGATGATAACAGCATTGCATAGTTATAATGGGGACAGTATAGAGTGGGAGTTGAGTATAGACACTCACTAAAAAATGCTTATTGGGCATGATCAAGGTGTATTATCAAGACTCAAAATGTCTCAGAACACTAGAGAGAAAAAATACTAGGAATGAAATCATTGTAAGATGTGGCAAGTGCTAAGAACAGTTTGTTAATGCAGTTCCATCACACCAATTCCCTATTTGAGACACATCCAAAGTCCTGATTTTCTACCAAATCTTTCCTTCATATTTATCCACAGAATTAGGATGATGGCTTTTGAAAATGGTTATGTTCTAAAGTAGGATTATGCAGAGACTGCCAGGTTTGAGAGCAGGAGAGTCTCCATCATTGACCATTGTTACCAGCTTCCACTGGCCCTTTCGACATTTTGTTTTTCTGCCACATCATCCTCATACCAATCTCATCTCTAACAGCTGGAAGCCAAGAGCTTTTCTGTAAATCCAGTCACTTTTCATTGTTAAAACAGAATTGACAAAACATGCTCCCAACACAATAAACCTTTCAAGTACCTCAAGAGATCAGTCACACTTTCACACTCCAATGGAGAAAACACACAACTTTCTGACAGTAACTCTTTCCCTTTCAGCTTGGAACTTCTGGGTATTGTTGGAGAGCTGAAATCATCCCAACTGTAAGAAAATAAGATCCAGTAGTTTGTTCTCTCTCTCTTTCCTTCCCTCCATCCCTCCCTCCTTCCCTTACACCAGCCCTTACTTTCTTCCCTCTGGCTTTCTCTCTTCATTTTTCCCTTTTACCCTCAACTGCCTTCCCATTCTCTTAGTAATGACTACTTAAATTTTTTTTACCATAACATAAATTCCTTTGCATGTATCAAGGTTGAAAAGTCTAGAATTTCTTCACCAATATTAAAAGTGAACTCAAACAGCTTGAGATGTGAGATGACACCATTGAAACGACATTTGCTTTTAGAATGCAAAATGGTGTTATTTGGCCTTGCAGTGCCAGAATATTAGCATCTCTAAGGGTCTTTCCAGTGGACCTTTAGAATTTATCTAATTCAATTTCTGGCACATCTGGATTTCAATTACTTTATTGCAAACAAAGGCTTAGCTACCCTGTAGGGTAATAGCCCTCCAGGGAACAGCAAAACAGTACATTCTGAGGTATTCTGGTCTAATATAGTGACCAATTTAGGTTATTGTAAAGGTTTTCATTATACTAAATTTCAAAAGCACATCAGTTTCATAAATAGCAAATGTTTCACAAGTGGAACGTTAAACACAGTTATTAAAATTCAAAATAAAACAAGTCACAGTCTTATCTAAATTATGTTCTTCAACTAACACCAAAAAAAAAAAAAGATCTTCTCTTACAATAGTAATAGTTACAAGCCTGGCGCGGTAGCCTAGCCGTTAAAGTCCTCACCTTGCACACGCCAGGTTCCCACATGAGCTCTGATTCCTATCCCAGCTGCCCCGCTTCCCATCCAGCTCCCTGCTTGTGGCCTGGGAAAGCAGTGGAGGATGGCCCCAGGCCTTGGGACCCTGCACCTGTGTGGGGACCTGGAGAAGGCTCCTGGCTTTGGATCAGCTCAGCTCCAGCTGTTGTGGCCACTTGACGTAAATCAACAGACAGAAGATCTTCCTTTCTGTCTCTTCTTCTTTCTATATATCTGCCTTTCCAATAAAAATACACAAAGGAACAAACCCAAAAGGCAAATAAACATATGAAAAAATGCTCAAGTTCCCTGGCAATAAGGGAAATCCAAATTAAAACATCAATGAGGTACCACCTAACACCAGTAAGACTGGCCCACATGAATAAAAGCACCAACAACACTTGTTGGCGAGGTTGCGGGGAAAAGGGAACCCTACTCCACTGCTGGTGGGGCTGCAGGCTGGTACAGCCTCTATGGAAATCAGTATGGAGAATATTCAAACAACTCAAATTCAACATACCGTATGATCCAGCAATAGCACTCCTAGGAATATATCCAGAACACTTGTTTTATGAGAAACCAACATGCACTCCTATGCTCATAGCAGCACAATCAGTAATTGCAAAAACATGGAAGCAACCAAAATGCCCATCAACAGAGGATTGGATAAGAAAGCTATGGTTCATCTACTCCATGGAATACTACTCAGCTATTAAAAAAAACAAAATGCAGTTCTTTGTGGCCAAATGGGCCAAACTGGAAACCATAATGCTAAGGGAAATGAGCCAATCCCAAAAGGTTAAATACCACATGTTTGCCTTAATTTAAGATGATATGATGTTATGTATAACATGTTATGTTATGTATGTTATATGTTGTGTATAAACTAAAATTGAAATGTCAAAAATAAATAAATCTTTAAAAAACAATAGTAATAGTCACTGCAATAGCATAATAGGCTAAGCTTATATTGGTTTGTGTCCTGGCTGGTCCATTTCTGATCCAGGTTCCCACTTATGGCCTGGGAAAGGCAGCAGAGAATGGCTCAGGTCCTGGAGCCTCTTTACTCAAGTGGGAATCCTAGAAGAAGCTTCAGGCTCCTGCTGTCAGATCACCTCAGTCGTGGCCATTGCAGTCGATGGAAGATCACTCTTTCTGTTTTTCCTTCTCTCTGAAATTCTCTTTCAAATAAAAATAAAATAAATTTTTAAAAATTTTTATTCTGATAATACTATGCATAGTTTTGAGTTGCATGAAATTACACATGATAGGATAACAGGAAAAAAAGTGTTTTTTTTCCACCTTAGCCTCTGATTTTTTTTTTAATATTGTTTACAAAGTTGAAAAGGATGCATGCCCATGTGGATTGCCAATTAGAGTGTGGAGGGTCGAGGTATGGAGGGAAGGTTAGGGGGATAAATGTTTCAATTTATTGTTACCATGTCTACAAGAAGAGAAAGTAAGGGCCCTCTCCTTGCTGTCAAACTACATCAGCACCTGGGGTTGGGGGATGGTCATTTGATGAAGCGTTAGAGACCTTGATGTGGGTGAAGAATTTTCCAGGGGTGTTACTTGAGTGGTCTTGACAGTTCTGAAACGTCATTTGTTTCACTGCAGCAGGGTTGAGAAAAATATTTCCAAGGTCTATTGGATGACAAAGTCTACCTCAGTATCATCCCCATGCCCAGGGAGATGTTGCAAAATTTGACAAGGAGACTGATCCAACCTGCTCTGCTGTCCATCCTCCAATGAGGCAACAATTCCTGCTGACCTAGATGAATTGGCTATCATGTCCCCTGTGTGCATCTGGGCATGCTACCCACTGTATAGGCATCAACAACTGAGATGGCTTAGTTCCAGCACATGCACTCCAAGGTGGACTACATAGGATTTTAAGTATACTGTGGTTTGGATCCAGTCATCTATTCGAGGAATCTCCCAAGAAACTTTGCCTGTGATAACCTTAGACTTGACTCTAGCATACACCAGCTAATACAGGGTGATTTGGTCCATCATCTTCAACAGCCAGTGCACATACTGGTAGAGGCAGCTGACTGGACTGTCCTGCTCTAAGCCCCATCTCTGACACAAACTGCTGGGTGCCGCAGCCTAGCCCAGCCTAGCCTGCTACAGCACTAAGGTGTTCATGCACACCAATGAGTGCCACAGCTTACTTGGGGCAATCCCCAATACCCCAAGCAGGCTCAACTTAGCCTGGGTTTTTGTGGTGCCAGCATGTGTTGCAGCCTAGCCCAGTCAACCCCACATTCCATCTGGCTCTCATGCAAACCCATGGGTGCTGCAGCTTAGCTCAGCCCGACACATCCCAAGACCCAACCCACACGCATTCCAATGAGTATTGCCTAGCCTGGTCTACCACTAGCCCTGGCTCTTGTGCTCACCAGCAGGAGCTACAGCCTAGCAGACAAGCACCCACAGTTTCCCTACCAAGTCTACTCCCAGCCCTGGATCCTGTACTTGCCAGGGGTACTGCAGCCCAACCTAACACAACTTGTACCCAATCACAGCAACAGTCAATGGGTTCTGTGTCCTGGAGCTAGCTTTCCTGGCTCACACCCATTCTGGTGCTCATGTGCTCAGCCCAATATACCTCCAGTCCCAGCTCTCATACTCACCAGTAGAAGTAGCAGCCCAGCAAGTGAGTCACCAAAGTTCCTCTCCCTAGGTCTTACATGTGCCATTGGGTGCTGCAGCCCAGCCTGAGATGATCCACCCTCAGTCTTGGCATTCACCAGCAGGTGCTACAGCCTGGCTTAGCCTGGCTCATCCCTAGTCTCAGCTCTTGCCAGCGAGTGCAGCACCTAGCCTAACCTAGCCTGACCCACCTTCAGCCTGGTGAAGTGGGGCTGTTGTGGTCCAACCCTGCCTGGCCTGCACCCTGTCCTGGATCTTGGTCATGCCAGTGTGTGTTGTGGACTGGCACAGCCCGGTCCACCTCCAGACCCAGCTCACACCTATGCCGATGGTTGTTGAAACAGAGGCTGCCCTGGCTTTCAAGCTCACTACCAGTTGGCTGCAACCTAACAGGGGAGCTCCCCAGGTTTCCCTACCAGGACTAATTTCAGCTCCAAATCACACAGGTGCAAAGCATGATGTGGCCCAGACTGACATGGCAATCCCCCATCCCTAGCACTCACCAGTGGGTACTGTGGCCCAGCCCAACTGATCCCAATCTATTTCAGTTCTAGCCATTGGGTGCTACAGCCTAGCCCAGACTAGTCCACCCCCTAATCTGGCTCTCAAGTGAATTAACGGGTATTACGACCTAGCCTGACCTGTCTGACACCCATTCTGGCTCTCATAAACACCAATGGGTGCTGAAGCCTGGCTCAGTCTGGTTAATCCCCAAACCCAGCCCTCAGCCCACAGGAATAGCAAGGGGTATTGTAACCTTGCTCAGTCTAGTCCACCCACAGCCATGGCTCTTGTGCTCACCAATGGGAGCTTCAGCATAGCAGGGGAGTCCCCAGAATTCTCCTACCTAGCCCATTCTCAGCCCCAGATCTTACACAAGCTGGCAGATGCTTCAACCCAGCCTGGCCTGGTACATCCAGTCTCAGCTCTTACTGGTGGGTGTTGCAACCTTGCCCAGTCAGGCATGACTCTCATCCTATCCTGGCTTTCATGTGTGCCAAATGATACTGAGACCTACCCCATACAAATGGTTATGAGTGCTGCAGCCTTGGCTGGCGTGGCCTGCCCGTATTCCAAGCTTTTCTGTTGCCCAGCAGGAGCTGTGGACTAGCAGGGGAGTTTCCCAACTTCCCCTACCACCCTGTTCCCAGCCCTGGATCTCACATGTGCAGCAGCCCTGCTTGGCACGGTCTGCACTCAGTGCCTGTCTTTGCATGTGCCAGTCAGTGCTGCAGCCTGGCCTCTTCCACCCCAGTTCCCATGAGTGTCAGATGAGTTCTTATCGTGTGAGTTTCATGATGCAGCCTAGTTCAACTTGTCATTGCCTCAGCTCTCCATGCTAACAAGTGGGTGCTGCAATCTCACAGAGGTGACAGCCCACAAGCCCCCTACAGAATCTTCCCCCAGATCCAGTACTCTTGCATTCTGGAAGGTGCTGCAGCCCAGCCTGACCTGGTTCATGCCCTGCTCAGATACTAGTGTGTGGGTACTGTGGCCTAGCCCATCCAGAAATACCCCCCACACCAAGCTCTAGCTTTTGCATGTGCCAGTGGGCACCAGGCAATGCTATTTAGATCAGTCCAAGTCTCCCATTAGGGCAAGTGCCTTGGCCTGACCCAGATATGCCCTCTGGCTTCTTCCCTGTAAATCACTATCTCAGCTCCTTGCCTACGTGTGAGTACAGTGGCCTGGTACATGGAAGTCCTCAGAAGTCATTTCTCTGCTGTCAAACATGCTCTCAGCTGCTCCTACTCCAATCCATCCCTGGACTCCCTCCCTGGGCAATTTGCAGCACTCCTGGCTGAGGACCAGGGTTGTGTATCCCACCCCAGTGTTACCCACCTTCCTGACATATCTTTTAAAAAAGGAAAAATAGAACAGAATAGGCAACTATGCTGGCACCCTGCTATAGTTAACACAGATTTGGCATTAACCAGGCCCAGAATGCCTGCCAGCCTCAGCTGCTTTTCTGTCAACACTGTAACACTTAGTAAGATACAAGGCAGCCTAGGCAGTTGCCTACAGCTGAGAAAAACAAGTGGTTCTAGAGAAAAAAAATACTAGCATTGAACTGGTTAATGTACCTGAATTCATTACAGAAACACATGTCATGTTCTCTGGTTAATCAAGCCATTTAGCTGCTTGACTCCAATCCTTTCTACAAGTTTTAAAAAGCACTGTAATAATTACCCAATGTAATTCACACATTTGATCACATTTGTTAAATGCCTACATGTAGATCAAACACTGTTGGATTCACTGATGATGTATCACAGGAAAATCAAACTTTCTACTGGTATTGTATCTTATCTTTCTTGACTTGTTAACCCTGCATTTGCATCTAGCTTCCACCTTGATTCTCAAAGTCTTAAAAGAGCTGCTCACATATACTGCTCCAACTTCTTCACTTTCTATTTTCTCCCTAATCCAGTTATATCTACCTTCACACATATGTGCAACACACACATATCATTCCAGTGAGATTTCTTTCTTCCCACTGTCACCAAGGATTCCACAGCTTCCAAACCAAACTGACTTGCTCTCTCAATCATGTTTTATGTTATTTAGGACTCACTTAAAAAAAATAAAAGTTCATCTCTCCTGGCTCTCTTTTTTTCTGTTTTCATCTCCTTTTCCCCTGCCCATGCTTTACTTTTTAAATGTTATTGTTTCATTCATAATTTTATTTATTTGTTCTTTATTCAACATGCAGAATTAGAGAGAGAGAGAGAGAGAGAGAGAACTAGCATTCACTTGTTCACTCCCAAAATTCCCACAATAGCCAGAGTTGGGTTAGATCAAAACAGGAGAGTGGAACTCCATCCAGGTCACGGATGGAAAGCCCAAATACTTGGAATACCACTTTATAGCTCCCAGGATACATATTAGCAGGACACTGGATGCAGAAACAAGAATTGATCCCAAGCATGGAAAGTGGGCATCCCAAGCAACAGCGTAACATGTTGTGCTATGGAAAATGGAACTGCCTACTCTTTAAATGTTGGTAAACCTCAGGGTTTAATTCTTTCCAAAAGTAGTCATTGTATGGCCCAGCATGGTGGCCTAGCAGCTAAAGTCCTCACCTTGAATGCACCAAGATCCCATAGGAGCGCCGGTTCTAATCCCTGCGGACCCACTTCCCATCCAGCTCCCTGCTTGTGGCCTGGGAAAGCAGTCAAGGATGGCCCAAAGCCTTGAAAACCTGTACCCACATGGAAGAGAGCTCCAGGCTCCTGGCTTCATTTCAGCTCAGCTCCAGCCATTGCAGTCACTTGGGGAGTGAATCATTGGATGGAAGATCTTCCTCTATGTTTTTCCTCCTCTCTATATATATGACTTTGCAATAAAAATAAATAAATCTTTAAGAAAAAGTTGTCACTGTATTATTGGGGTATCATCCCCTCTTTTATGATTAACCACAAAGTCTGATCTTTCCTTTCTACAAACTGAAATATGCAATTGCTTCCTATCGTTACCTGGATATACCAAAAACACTTCAATTATAAATATTCAAAAATCTCATCCCAAGAGTTCCCCTCTTCCAGTTTTGCTAATCTTCGTGAATAGAACCACTATCCACTTGGCTGCCCCTGTAGGCATTTTAATTTTGTCCTGTATCTTCTTGTTCTTGCAACCCGCAAAATTAATTGGTGACATTCTACTGATTTTCTATTTTAAATGTTTCTGGGATCTGAATTGTTGCCCATCTCTGGTGTAAATATCTCTTACATGCCTTTACCTATGCTCCAACATAGTGCTACTGTCCTTCTGTTAGTGTCAATGGCCTTCAGCCAAAGGTCACCAGAGACACACGGTCACCCAATTTGAGTCTATAACCATTTGCAATGAAAGAAAAAACATGTACTAGGGAAATACAGATTATTTTATTAATGAGATGGTAAAAGGACCTGGTGTAGGATCTGGGTTTCACTCTGGATTACATGCTGTCAGAAACTGGGAGCCATTTTAAGATTGGGTAGTCCCATAAATTGTAGCAATGAGAAGGACATACTAGAACAGGGATAAAGCTATATATGACTAAGAAGCAGCCACCACTCTCTCAGCCGACAGAAGACAATGTTCAGTATTTTGAGTGGTGGCAGAGTGACCTTGTTTTTATCTGTGATTAGACAAAACTACGAAGAGTCTTCTTTCGCCTCACCTTGGCATTAACTCAGAAAAACTGCACCTGATATTGACCTTGCTATAAGATAATTTCCAGCACAATAACAGCCTCACTGAGAATACCATGTCAGCTTCCACATATCAAAGGCTGCTCTTATTTCCTTTTTCAATGATATTTCTGTTTTATTCTTGTCTCTTCTGATTCATCTTCCATACATAAGGCTAAAGAACCCCACCTATATCACAAGTCTAATTGCATCACATCTAAAGTTCTTAAAGTTCCATATAAGAACTTCCTCTTGGAGCCAGCATATTGTCACTGTCATTGGGAAGACACATATATTTTGCTTTATTACAGTACAACTTCATTTGTGTTTCTCAGTGTAGTCCTCTTCCAAATTATCAGTTACCATTTCAAAGTTACACTAGTTTGGTTAAGATCACAAGAACACAAGCTGTAATTGTATAGTTAATTAATCACTGTAGATTTTAAACACCAGTGTGTTCCAATCAAAGACGAATAGATGGTGTTCAATCATCATCAAGCATACTATAGCTTATTATGTGTACATTTCAAATGATGCTAAGATAATAATTCATCAAATTGAGCTATGTGTACTCACTCCTATCCTGTAGTTATTTACATTATAACTATAATAGACGTACATGTTAAAAATAGAAATTAAATTAATAAGAATGTTAAAAATAAGATTTGTGCCATCATTGGGAAAGAGGCACAGAAACAGAGTGAAGAAATGGGGAGCAAATTTACAGCGAAAATTGAATAGAAATTAACACATTCAAATAGGGTGGCCATCTGCCCATGCATAGATGGAATGATCACATGGTAAAAGCCCAGTTCTTCAGCAGGCTAGCATTTTTATACTTTCGGGTCTTGGGGTGTTCCTAGGAGTGGGAGAACTCTAAGAAAATGGAGCACATGGAGACCAGACCAGCTTTACTAGGACATTTTAACTTTCATAGGTCTTGCTCCCTAAGCAACTGAGAGGAAACAGAAAGATTGGTAAAATTAAGATTGGGTAGTCCCTAGAGGCTAGGCTGCTCTATTGAAATATCATGCAAAAAGACCCTGAACAGACTGTATTTGAGGTTTGAATGGCTGTGGAGTCAAACACAAAAGGCCAGGCAGCACTACTGAAGCACAGGCAAAAAGTCCTGAGGAGATTGTATTTGGGAATTCTGGCGATTGCAGAGCCAGACCTGTGTCCTTGTCCCATCAGTTGTCTTTACACTAAAGAGATACTGAGTAAACACTAATGACAAGAAAGGCAAGAAATATAAACCTTGGTATTGGAGAGCAAGTAGTCATCAACTTATGTTCTGGGTCTTGTTTTTGTTCTTAAGAGCAATGGAGCTTTGTTGGCACCCAGTAGACATGCCAAGAGTTAACCCAAACAGTCAATGGTCAGGTGTTTGGTCACACAGCGGGGGAAATGAGGGCTGATGAGTATGGTCAAGCAGGCAGAAGGCAGGCAAGTAAGATACAGCTTGGGGTTGTCATTCAAGGGATCCCTCCTAGTTGTCACTTTCTTAAGCATAGATCTATGGTTTAGAACCTGCCATATGACCCAGCTATCCAACTCCTAGGAATGCACCCAGTACAAATGAAAACTGCATATGATAAGGGGATCTATAATCCTATATTTACAGCGGCACAATCTACAATAGCAAAGACATGGAAACAATCCAGAAGCCCGTCCAAAGAGTAGTAGATAAAGAAGCTGTGGTACATCTACTCCGTAGAATATTATTTAGCCATTAAAAAGAATGAAATTATACCATTTGCAACTAAATGGTCCCAACTAGAAACCATTATGCTCAGTGAACTAAGTAAATCCCAAAAGGACAAACACCATACCTTTTCTCTATATAAGGAAACCATCATGCAAAGTGTAAGTTCAATAACCCATTTCATACTGTTTTTTTTTTTGGCTGCATACTATGTATTTTAATGTTTTTTATTTCATTTTCATTTCTTCCAAATACTTTCTTTTCTCTTGTTGAATTCATCTCTGGCTCATGGAAACATGGTGAAATCATTTAACCCAAGAGACTTTTATGTTTTCTTTTTGTCACCCATGTGTTATTCATTCAGTGGCATGATTTCTCAACTCCATGGTGCTGTAATTTTGTTGTTATTGTTGTTGTTGTTGTTCTACTTCATACTAGTTTGTTGACCTTATTCCGTGGCATCTCATTTAAGGGAATGTATAGTGATGCAGTACTGGGTACTACCATATCCAGATGTGCAGGTACAATGCAACATGCATCCCTGCTTCCAAACAAAAGATGGACTCTCAATGAAACTGTTGGACATGTGTAGACAATGGGATGCTGGACCATCTGACATTGTACCAGCAATGTCAGGGCACACTTAAATAACAGACTAAATGAATCATTACTCCTTATGCAGGACTATACTATTGTAGTAACATGGGGAAAATCAGTCCGGTGGGGGGGGGGATTTGGAGGGGAGACTCCCAGACTCTACGAAATTGTACCATAAAATTCAAAAATTCAAAATAAAAAAATAAAAAAGATAGAGCTTTGGGAGGGTATTTGACAGTTGCTGAGAGGCTGTTTGGGATGCCTGCATCTTATATCAGAGTTCTGGATTGGAACCCCAGCCTGCTTGTAACCAAGCTGCTCACTAATGGGCATCCAGGGAGGCCGCAGGTGGGTGTTCATGGACTTGCATCCCTGTAGCCCATGGGTGAAACCCAGGTTGGGTTCTAACCTCCATACTTCATTCCAGCCAAGCTATGGGTGTTTCAGGCATTTGGACAGTGAAAGAGCAGATGAAAACCTCTGTCTATCAATCTCTGTATACCCCCCTCTTCTTTTCTCTCCCTCCTCCATTTAAAATAAATAAATAAACTTTTTTTAAAAAGAGGAAAAAACAGGATTGCATCAAGAAGTTCTTTTAGGGTCCAGTGTTGTAGCATAGTAAGTTAAGCTGCAGCCTGCAGTGTCAGCACCCCATGGGGTGCCAGTTTGAGTCCCAGCTGCTCCACTTCAGATCTAACTCCCTAGTAATGTGCCTGAGAAAACAACAGAGGATTGCTCAAGTGCTTGGCCCTCCACCCACATATGAGAGACCCAAAAGTAGCTCCTGATTTGGCATTCACTCTGGTTCAGCTTGGCATTATGGACATTTGGGGAGTACACCAGTGGATGCAAGATCTCTCTCTCTCTCTTACTCTCTCTCTCTTTCTCTCTCTCTCTCTAGTTGTCTTAATCTTTCAAATAAATAAAAATAAATGTTTGTAAAGAGAATCTATTTTAGGCCAGTTAGCTCAGTTGGCTATAGCATGGTGCTAAGAAAAAGAATTTGTTTTAACATTTATATTTGCAAGACTAGGAGAGAAAGGAAATAATCATGAAAAAAATGAAGAGTTGAAATCCACATGACACTTGGACAAAACAAAGCTCGCTGGAAGGGAAAAAAGTAAAAAGAAATCAGAAGTAAATAAGAGGAAGTGTGTCTAGAAAAAGCAAAGAAGGGTATTGAAAAAGCTGACCCCGAATGCTTCGATATCTCATCTGTGTGATAAAGGAAAGGAGCTGCGTGATTCTAGACAGTCTTGAACAACATTACCCATAAAAGTTTCACCATTAATTTTTTCTTCAAAAAACCTGTTTTATTCATAGGTTGTTGAAGATCTTAAATATAAGGTACACTTAGCAGATTATTAAGCTCCCTCTTCTCCTTACACTAGAAATTTTTAAAACATTTAAATTATTTATTTGAAGGGCAGCACGACAGAGAGAGACAGAGGCACAGAGAGAAGTCTTCCATCCACTGGTTCCCTCCCCAACTGACTGTGAATGCTGGCTCTGGGTCAGAGCGAAGCTAGGAGTCAGAAGTCTCCCTTGATCTCCTAAGTGGTGTTCAGAGGCCTGGGCATTTGGGTCACTTTCTGCTGCTTTGTCAGGCACATTAACAGAGTTAGTTCAGCCGTGGACCAGCCAGGACACAAACCAATGCTACTGGAAGCTTAGCCTGCATGCATGCCAGCACTGCAGGTGACAGCTTAATATGTTATGCCACGGACCAACCCCACAGTAGAGTTTGTTTTGCTTTGTTTTGTTTTGTTTTGTTTTTTAAGAGCAGATGTGATTAGCTCATAGCAAAAGAAATTAAAACCCAATATTTAACCTTGTGGGAACAGAACTTAACAGGATTGAAGCTGCATAGTTGCTTCCCTCTGGGCCACTTCAGTTAAAAATGAATGATGAATTTTTAAATTTAAAATACATATTAGGGAGAGTGAAGAAGATGGCCAACCATAGAGAGCTGGTGTAGGGCAGTGTGGGGACAGAGGGGAACTGATCCAGCAGAGAAACAAACCAGGAGACACAGAAATGAGGGGATAGGTATAGGAAGGTCACTGGAGTTCGCTGAAGTAAGAAGATCTACACAGCGTGGAGAGACAACGATAAAAAGGAAAAAAGAGGGGACAGCACGACGTGAGAATTTTGGTGAGTCGCGATCCCAGCCAGGGGGAAGGCGGCGGAATCTCAGCCGTTCCTGGGAGGACAAAGGCGGTTGGAAGGACAGGCGTCCACACCCACAGGGGCACAGACCACTGGAGTGCAGGAGACCCTAAAGGAGGCTACTGGATTGAACAAAGGGGGCATCATCCCACGAAGATAAGCAGGGGGGTTGCCCAGAAACTTGCCTCCCAGCAGGTCAGCAACTTTGAGAGAGTGCAGAGGAGACTGGAGCTGCGCTCTGGGTCCGGGTTACAGTAATCCCCACCTCGGCTCTGAAAGGTTGACTAACTGCAAAAGTTTCCAGTGGAAACTGCTGCTGAGCTCAGCCTGAGCATTAGGAGCGGGGCAACACTCGGCATAGCCTCCCTAGACAGAGGTGCAGGCTGGTGGGAGCACAGCTGCATGACTCCCACGGCTCTGCTCCCAATGGCAGAACACCTTTGAGAAAGTGTGCAAAAAAAAAAAAAAAATAGAAAGAACAGCCTTGTAAAGGGGGCAGGGCAGGACTGTGAACTTGAATAGATCCCCTGCTGTGCTCAGCTCAGCAGGAGACCCCGAAGCAAAGCCGGTTCTGCAGGACCACTGTCAAGTTCTCCCAGGGGACATGTGGCCTGAGGTGGCGCAGAGGCCCCAGCTACACACGGCTCCCGTCCTGAGTCCAAGAGGCGGGACACGGCTCTGTAGACTTGTGTCCTGAGGTGGCGCAAGCGCCCCAGCTACACGCGGCTCCCGCCCCGAGCCCAAGAGGCGGGACCGGCTCTCTAGACCTGTGGCCTGAGGTGGCACAGAGGCCCCAGCTACACGCGGCCACGGACCCAGCCCCCGCCTCGAGCCCAAGAGGCAAGAAGAGACTCTGTGGACCTGTGGCCTGAGGTGGCGCAGAGGCCCCAGCTACACTGGGCTCTCGCCCCAAGCCCAAGAGGTGGGACCGACTCTGTAGACCTGTGTCCTGAGGTGGCCCAGAGGCTCTGAGCCCAAGAGGCAAAACACAGCTCAGTAGAGTCAACGAACTCAGACGGAGGCGTGGAGCAGTGTGGCTTCCAGTGAGGCAACGACTTTGAGTGGGAGCTGCAGGGGGAAGGCCTGGCACTAGGGCTGGGACATAGAGTCTCCTGACCCAGCTCGGGGCTGTGGTCGGCAAACTCCGAACAACAAGCAGCTGGAACCCCCTGCTGTGCTTAGCTATACTTAGGCCAACACTCCATACAGCAGTTGCTGGGTCACACTTCCTATAAGCTACAGCACCGGGGCAACGGCTCCGGACAAGCAAGTCAGAGGCTAAAATCCCAAAATGGCAAGAAACAACAACACAATGAGGAGAAATATCAGAAAAGGTAATGACCCAGAAGAAAGATCAAGCATTTCCCCCCAAAACAACCAAAAACTAATCTTAATACATGAGATGCAAGATGATGACATAGAGGAATTACCAGAGAAGGAATTTAAGAAACTAGTGATGAGATTCATCAGAGACAGCGAGAAGCGCTGGGAAGAGTCCAAGGTATTCGAAAACCATATCATTGCAGAAATAAATCAAGTCAAAAAGGGAATCCTCGATATAGAACACAAAATTGAAAGCCTAACCAACAGAATGAACACAGCAGAGGACAGAATATCAGAATTGGAAGACATTCAGAATGAAAGGCAGCAGTTCATCAAACAGTTGGAGACAAATCTGGAGAAAGCCAATAGGTCCATACAGGAAATGAAAGACAACCTCAAAAAATCAAATATTAGAATAATAGGCCTTCCAGAGGGAGTGGAAAAGGAGATAGGCTTGCAACGGGTCTTCAATGAAATAATACAGGAGAACTTCCAGAACACCGGAAATATAAATCCAGCACAAATCCAGGAAGGTCAGAGAACCCCCAATAGAGTCGACCCAAAGCGATCCTCACCCAGACATGTGGTCCTCAAACTGCCTTCAAGCGAATACAAAGAAACAATTCTGAGACAAGTAAGAAAAAAGGAAAAGATTACTTTCAGAGGAAGGCAAATCAGAATCACAGCAGATCTCTCAGAAGAAACACTCCAGGCAAGAAGAGAGTGGGGTAAAACCTTTCAAATCCTGAAACAAAACAACTGCCAACCGAGAATAATGTACCCGGCAAAACTCTCATTTATATTTGAGAATGAAATTAAATATTTCAACAGCAAAGAGAAACTAGAATACACTAGCACGAAACCGGCCCTAGACAACCTCCTCAGGAAGGTGCTAAACCCAGAGAGAAAAAATGAAAACCAAAATCAAAGATGGCAAATGGGAAGACCTCCCCACTAATATCCATAAGAGGACAGTCAACCAGGCAGAGACTCTAATAGTCGCAAATACACACTTGCACACTTACACACACTCATGGCAGCTCAAAATCAATTTCTCTCAATATTATATCTAAACACAAATGGCCTAAACTCACCAATCAAAAGACACAGATTAACAGACTGGATCCTGAAACAGAACCCATCAATCTGTTGCCTACAAGAGACACATCTAACCAGAAAAGCCTCTAAGAAACTGAAAGTAAAGGGATGGAAAAAGATATTTCATGCCAATGGAGGAGAAAAAAAGGCTGGGGTAGCTATTCTAATTTCAGATGATATAGACTTCAAGCTGACAGACATCAAAAAAGACAGGGAAGGTCGCTATTTATTGGTGAGGGGACTGATACATCAGGAAGTAATCACCATTGTGAATATATATGCACCAAATTCCAACGCGCCTAGCTACGTGAAGCAATTACTTACAGACTTAAGAGGAGACATTGATATGCACACAATAATAGTGGGAGACCTTAACACCCCGCTAACAACAACAGACAGATCAACAAAACAAAAACTCAACAAAGAAACAACAGAGCTCGTACAAACATTAGAACAACTGGACTTGGTAGACATTTATAGAACTTTTTACCCCAAGGCCACAGATTATACATTTTTTTCAGCAGTACATGGCACCTTCTCCAGGATTGACCACATGATAGGACACAAAGGAAACCTAAATAACTTCAAAAAGATAGGAATCATACCATGTACCCTCTCAGACCACCATGGAATGAAATTGGAAATCAGCAATTCAAAATGCCCCAGGAAATACAGAAACTCTTGGAGGCTAAACAATATGCTATTAAACGAACAATGGATCAGAGAAGAAATTAAAGATGAGATCAAAAAAATTTTGGAAACCAATGAAAACTCTGACACAACATTCCAAATCTTATGGGACACGGCCAAAGCAGTGCTGCGGGGTAAATTCATCGCAATTGGAGCCCATGTCAAGGCCCAAGAGAGGCGTCAAATACAGGAACTAAGCACACACCTCCAGGAATTGGAAAAACAGCAGCAGAAGAGCCCCACATACAACAGGAAGCAAGAAATCATCAAACAAGGGAGGAAATTAATCAGATAGAAACAAAAAAAAAAACTATACACAAAATCAATGAATCAAAAAGTTGGTTTTTTGAAAAGATAAACAAAATAGATACCCCACTGGCCCGACTGACAAAGAAAAAACAAGAGAAAGCAAGAATTAACAGCATCAAAGATGAAAAAGGCAACATAACAACAGACACTGCAACCATTAAGAACATAATCAGAAATTACTATAAAGCACTATACTCCAACAAATCAGAAGACCACCAAGAAATGGAAAAGTTCTTAGACTTCTACCCCTGCCAAAACTTAGCCCAGAGGCAACAAACGACCTGAACAAGCCCTTAAATGAGGCAGATATTGAATCAGTGATTAAAGACCTCCCAACAAAGAAAAGCCCAGGTCCAGACGGCTTCACTACAGAATTCTACAAAACATTCCGAACAGAACTAACCCCAATCCTCTACAAACTCTTCAATACAATAGAAAAGGAAGCGACCCTTCCAAACTCATTCTATGAAGCCAACATTACCTTAATCCCAAAACCGGACAGAGATCCTACAGAGAAAGAAAACTACAGACCTATCTCTCTGATGAACATTGATGCTAAGATACTCAACAAAATCCTAGCCAATAGAATTCAAAAAATCATCCGACAGATCATTCATCCGGATCAAGTAGGATTCATCCCTGGAATGCAGGGGTGGTTCAACATAAGGAAATCCATAAATGTGATACACCACATCCAAAAACTGAAAAACAAGAATCACATGATAGTATCAATAGACGCAGAAAAAGCTTTTGACAAAATCCAACACCACTTCCTGCTAAAAACCCTAACCAAGGTAGGCATAGATGGAAAAATCCACAACATAATCAAAGCAATATATGAAAAACCCAACGCCAGCATCATACTAAATGGAGAAAAACTGGATCCCTTCCCACTGAGATCTGGAACAAGACAAGGCTGCCCACTATCACCACTGCTATTCAACCTAGTCCTAGAGGTACTTGCTGAGGCCATAAGACAAGACAAAGAAATCAAAGGAATCCAAATTGGAAATGAAGAAGTCAAACTTTCACTATACGCAGATGACATGATTCTTTATATAGAAGAGCCAAGAGGCTCAACACAGAGACTCCTAGAACTTATATGAGAGTTCGGTAGAGTGGCAGGGTACAAAATTAATGGACAAAAATCAATAGCCATAGTGTATGCAAACAGCCCCAAGATGGAAAAAGATCTAACCAGCAAAATACCATTCAAAATAACAGAGAAAAGTATGAAGCATCTGGGAATTAACCTAACCAAAAATGTAGGAGACCTATTTGAGGAAAACTACAAACCACTTAAAAAAGAAATTGAAGAAGACCTCAAAAGATGGAGTAACATCCCATGCTCCTGGATAGGTAAAATCAATATCATTAAAATGTCAATATTGCCAAAGGCGATTTATACATTCAACGCAATTCCAATCAAATTGCCCAAAACATTCTTCATGGAACTGGAAACAATGATCCAAAGGTTCATCTGGAAACACAAAAAACCACGAATAGCCAGAACCATCCTGAAGAACAGGAAGTTAGCAGGGGGAATCACAGTTCCAGACCTCTGGACATACTATAGGGCAGAGGTTATCAAAACATCCTGGTACTGGCACAAAGATAGAGAGGAAGATCAATGGAGCAGAATAGAAACACCAGACAGGAACCCACATAGATACAGTCAATTAATCTTTGACAAAAAGACAGACAACAATCCAGGCAAATGGGAAGGTCTGTTCAACAAATGCTGTTGGGACAACTGGTTAATAGCCTGCAGAAACAAAAAGATAGATCCACATCTCTCACCATACACTAAGATCAGATCTAAATGGATAAAAGACCTAAACTTACATCCAGAAACCTTCAAACTTTTGGAAGAAAATGTTGGAAACACATTGCAACACTTAGGAATAGGGCCTCACTTCCTAAAAAAGACTCCAAAAGCAGTAGAAATCGAGACCAAAATAAACAATTGGGACCTCATCAAACTAAGAAGCTTCTGTACAGCTAGAGAAACAATCAACAAAGTAAAAAAGCAACCCACAGAATGGGAGAAGATCTTCGCGCACGACATAGGTGATAGAGGGCTAATTTCCAGAATATACAAAGATATACAAAACAACCAAAATGTCAAAACAAACAAGCCACTCAAGAAATGGGCACGGGAAATGGGCAGACATTTCACAAAGGAACAAACCCAAATGGCAAACAAGCATATGAAAAAATGCTCAAGTTCCCTGGCAATAAGGGAAATCCAAATGAAGACAACCTTGAGGTGCCACCTAACTCCAGTAAGGATGGCACACATACACAATACCACCAACACTTGTTGGCGAGGATGTGGGGAAAAGGGAACCCTTCTCCACTGCTGGTGGGACTGCAGACTGGTACAGCCTCTATGGGAATCAGTTTGGCGAATACTCAAACAACTGAATATCAACATGCCATATGATCCAGCAATAGCACTCCTAGGGATATATCCAAAACATCTCCTACACAAGAAACCAACATGCACGCCTATGTTCATAGCAGCACAATCTACAATCGCAAAAACCTGGAAGCAACCAAAATGCCCATCAGTAGAAGACTGGATAAGAAAGCTATGGTTCATCTACTCCATGGAATACTACTCAGCTATTAAAAAAAATGAAATGCAGTTCTTTGTGGCCAAATGGGCCCGACTGGGATCCATCATGCTAAGAGAAATGAACCAATCCCAAAAGGTTAAATACCACATGTTTGCCTTAATTTGAGATGAAAAAATGACAACTTGGAAGATAGTACCTGTATATTGTAATATTATTGCATCTCTAACAACCTGTATCCAATACAATAAGATAATGCGATATAATCTATAAACCAACAATTAATGTCAGAATACTTAAGATCTAAATTGAAAAACTGTAAAACCTACTATACCCTCAATATGCTATGTTAATCCGTAATGGGGAGGGAGTGCAGGGAAGCCTTTCAGGACCATAAAAAGAGTGAGGAAAAAGTACAATATAGCCTATCAAGATCAAATCTGGTAATTCATAGACAACAGATTCAAAGCAGCACTAAACAATAGTAAAACTACTATACCAATGCATGAGGGGGGCATCGGCTGCGATCCTGACAACCTCTTAACAGGAGGTCATGTGCGTAGAGCAGGGGGGCACTCCAGGGTGGAGCAGGTGGTAAGGAGGAAGCTTGGATCCCAACCATGAAGACTCCCAGACCTTCACCACAAACTATTAATACGAGCAACAAGGACTATATCCCAACTGCCAAGGAGGCCATAGGGAATTGGATGCCCCCGGAGGCCGAGTACTCTGAGGTCACCCACCCCCAACTGGAGCTTCCACTGGGGATGGAAGAAGTCCAAACACTACCGTACAGAAACCAACGTCATCAGAAAGACAACCAGAAGCCCTGAGCGGTTCGCAGAAACAGAAGAACAATAAACGTCCTTCGGGACCAGGGAGGAGAGCTTTCTCTGGTCCGAGCCTGGCTCCACCTCTGGACCCCCACCCTCCCTTGCAATGACCATCAGGATCGCTCCGAAAAACCCTCATAGTAAACAAACAATCATACAAACTAAAAAAACCTAAAATAAATAGACAAACAACAAAAAGTAGAGCTTGGAATCTGACAGGAAAGAGCTGGCATGGATTTGCTCATGCCTCACTGGGTGGGACACAAAGATTAGTCACTCTTCACCGTGGTGTTGGGGACTTTCCTGCACACACCCCCCAAAAAAAAAATGTTCAGCACCTTAATTGTTGACAAATGTCTTGTTAGAGTTACAAGCCAGTCTAAATTATCCTAAAATCTGCCAAGATCAGTAAAATTATACTTCAACACAACAAATGGCTAAATACTAAAATGAAATAGACACGAGACAGCTGAATGGTACCTTATAGCCATTTTAAGGTACATAGCAGCCGGTCCTGTGTACAAACTAAAATTGAAATGTCAATGAGCAAATCATAGGTTGTGGTTAAGAACTTGTTTTTTGTTTTTTTTTAACATACTGGTTACGCAAAACCATGTCAATTCCATAATGTTACAAATTGCTGTTAATGTTATATTGGGACTCTTAATTGACTGGGATGATATTCTATCAGCTCTAACTTTGGACCAGAAATGGTCTCCCCAAGAAACTGTTCAATCCATCTGGACAATAAGTAGCTGGACTCTATGTTTGGTATATGTTTGCAAGGAAAGAATCTTGATTGAATTTGAACTGTAATACTGCACCAAGGTGGACGAATCCACCAGGGGGGAGGGGTGTGGGGAGGGGTGAGGGGATTCCCAGAGCCTATGAAACTGTCACATAATGCATAATAATTAATAAAAAAAAGTAAAACAAAATACATATTAATTTCTTCCTTTTCCAATCAGAGCCAAATGAAAACTATCAGAAATATTTTTTTTTAAAGATTTTATTATTACTGAAAAGCCGGATATACAGAGAGGAGGAGAGACAGAGAGGAAGATCTTCCATCCGATGTTTCACTCCCCAAGTGAGCCGCAACGGGCAGGTACGCGCCAAACTGATGCCGAGACCAGGAACCTCTTCCAGGTCTCCCACGCGGGTGCAGGGTCCCAAAGCTTTGTGCCGTCCTCTCCTGCTTTCCCAGGCCACAAGCAGGGAGCTGTATCGGAAGTGGAGCTGCCGGGATTAGAACCGGCGCCCATATGGGATCCCGGGGCTTTCAAGGCAAGGACTTTAGCCGCTAGACCACGCCGCAGGGCCCTATCAGAAATATTTTTAAAGATCAGCAGGCTACATAATGGTTTCCAGGTTGAAAATCTATGACCTCTGCTTCTAATTTGCCATGGAGTGTCTGACGCCCTTTTTCCTAGCAAATATCACTCTTCTGCTCGGAGGTTTAGTTGGGGTTTTTAAAGAAATCAATGCATTTCCATCCATTTCAGATCCAAGGAAAGGAGAAAAGAGAAGTCAGTTTTGTTGAGTGATTGCTTTATGTCAGGTGCTTCTCCAAGCATTCTCATTTCTAATCCTCACAACACCCACATAATGCAGAGATTATTATTTCAACCTCAGGGCTATGAAAAAAAATCATAGGCACTTTAGTCTATATTCACCATTTGCAATTGGCAGGCTTTACAATGAAGCTACCACAGGTATTGGGAAACCGCCTAACATTGTGATGTGTCATTAATTCAAACAAGTTTCTTTTCAATTAATTCAAGTAAGTAATGCTGGACTATAGTTCAGAAGCAATTGAATTTGAATATGATAATTTAAAGGTGTAAAGAAAAGTGTTATTCCAGTGGGATCCAAGAGCGATCCTGACAGCCTCTTAACAGGAGGTCAGATGCACAGAGCTGGAGGGGGAACCTCAGAGTAGAACAGGAGGACAGGAGGAGGCTTGTATCCCAACCCTGGAGTCTCCAGGATCCCCACCAAGGACTATCAGTATGGGCACCAAGGACTACATCCCAACTGCAAAGGAGACCCTGGAGAATTGGAGTGCCCTTGCAGGCTGAGAACTCTGAGGGCAATCATTCCCTATTGGATCTCCCACACGGGATGGAAGAAGCCCAGATCCTTCCTTATGGGATCTAATGTCATCAGAACAACAGCCAGGAGCTCTGAGCAGTCCTCAGAATCAGAACAGTAAACTTTCTTTGGGACTCAGGAGGGGAGCTTTCTGTGGTCCTTACTTAGTTCCAACTTTGGATCCCACACCTCTCTTACAATGACCATCAGGGTTGCTCTGGTGCCCCCGCCAAAAAAAATAATAATAAAATTAGATTAGATAGACAGAGACCAATAAGGAAATCTTAGAACCAGACAGGAAACAGTCAGCTTGGACTCCCATATACTTTACTAGGTAGGACACAAAGATTACTTACTCCTCACTAAGGTATTGAAGATTTCCCTGCACACCCCTCCTAAAACTGTTTTTTGCTTCAATTGTTAACATATGGCATATTTGAGTTATAAGCCTGTTTGGACTATCCTAAAATTTGCGAAGTTCAGTAAAAATCACGCTTGAATACTCTAAGCTGCTAAATATAAAAATGAACATAGACACGAGACAGCTGAATAGTACCCTATAACCATTTTAAAGTGTATAGCAGCCTGTTGTGTATAAATTAAAATTGAAATGTCAATGAAGTACTTACAGGATGTGGTTAAGAACTTGCATTTTCTAACATATTGGTCACTCAATACCATGTCAATTAACTTCATGATGTTGTAAATTGTTGTTGAAGTTGTGCAGTGGCTTTTCATTGGAGGGGATGATATTCTGCCAGCTCTACTTTCACACCAGGGATGATCTCCCAATGATACTGTTGAATTTATCTGGACAATAGGATGCTGGACTGTCTGTGTGGTCCATGTCCACAATGAATCATGACTGGTTATGAACTGCACTACTGGTACAATATGGAGGAAATCAGTATGGGGGATGGCTTTTTGGAGGGTTTGGGGGAATCCCAGAGCCTATGAAACTGTGTCAAAAAATGAAATAAAAGGAAAGGAAAAAAAAGTATGATTCTACCTTTCCCTAAAAGATTATGTAATATCTACACACTTGTCTCTTGCTCTTTTTTCTAAGATACTTTCAGCTCTCCCACCTGCACAACTAGGCTGTTAGTATCAATTGATAAATATCTTATTGATTATATACAAGGTATGAACTTCAGTCCACAAGCTTAAATATGCAATACATATTAATTTCTTTTTATTTTTACAGTGCAAACACATTTCTATTTTGAACTGTATCTAAATAACTCTCCAGACTCAGGCTTTGAATTACCAATTACATACATAGTTCCTCATCTTTTGCCTTATTGCAGTTTCCTCAGCTTTGTGTCTCATTGGAGACAGTTGTTCAGAGGAGAGAGAAATGCAGTTTAATGTCTGAAAAAAATACATCCTGAAATCTTTATATGACTTGTTTTGAAATACACAACTTTTGGGCCTAGTACAATAGCTCAAATGGCTAATACTCCAGCTTCAAGCAGCGGGATCCCATATGGGATCAGGCTTGTGTGCCAACTGCTCCACTTCCCATACAGCTTCATACTTGTTGCCTGGGAAAGCAGCAGAGGACCCCAAAACCCTAGACCCTGCACCAATATGGAAAACCTAGAGGAAGTTCTTGACTCCTGGCTTCAGATTGGTCAACTCCAGCCATTGTGACCATTTGGGAAGTGAACCAGCTGACAGAAGCTCTTTGTCTCTTCTTTCTGTAAATCTGCCCTTACAGTTTAAAAAAAAATCCTTTTTTGAAAAAAAAATACATATACCTCCACTACCTTATGAAACATTTAAAAAATTATATACTAAAATATGCAGACATGCACAAATATAGAAAGGGAAAAATCACAATGAGGAGGAGAAGGAGAAGAAAAAGAAGAGGAGGAGGAAAGAACGAAGGAGGAGGATATGGCAGTGGAGGTAGTGCCAGTGGTAGTAGTTGGACAGTAAAAGGACAGACAGGCAGTAGCTGGCTTAGTAAACACAGAAATCTGAATCTTCAGTAGTTAGAGAGGCATAAAAGAAACCTGAGTTGTACTGAAGAGCCTCCCTAAATCCAGGAATTTACTGTACTGGTGTACATCTGGAAAGAGTAGTGAAGAAGTTGCAAACAGAGGAGCTTACATGTCTGTTTTTAAAGTAAGGAGGGTCATGAACCTGCAGCTCCATGCTCTGTGGCTACATGACTGACTATCACACCTAACCTAATATATTGATAAAGTGCAGTCTGTGGAGAGGATGAAACAGGTGATGTCAGAGGGCAGGACATGAAGCACAGAACAGGGCAGGGATAACATATTGGAAACTAGGATGGAGTAAAAATTCCTGACCATGGACTCTCAAGAGCCTTCAGTTCTTCAGCCTTCTTCAGCATTGAGGTTCCCAGAACACCAGCAGCCATTTGCATGCTTCAGACAGAAGGTAAGAGGATGTCTTTCCACTGAATGCAACCAGTTCAGAAGGAAAGGACTAAAGACCCTGACTCTAAGAGATACTGATAATAAAGTATTCCTCAATGAAATAGCCAAGCCATACTAGCAATAATGAAACCAAGCATTTCTAGTAATCTGGGGGCCTCTCTCATAAATATGATTTGACATACAAAGATCACAAATATCCAAGGAAACTCTTAAATGAGACACAGCAAAACAAGTAAACAGTAAACTAGGAGAAAAATAAATAAAACAGATACAGAAAAGAGAAAACATCAAAAGAAAACAAGCTATTTTTTTGATGGTCTTTTTAAATTCTTTGCTAGGGCCCAGTGCAGCAGCCTTAGTGGCTAAATTCCTCACCTTGAATGCCCGGGACCCCATATGGGTACCGGTTCTATGCCCAGCTGCCCTGCTTCCCATCCAGCTCTCGGCTTGTGGCCTGGGAAAGCAGTCGAGGACGGCCCAAGGCCTTGGGACCCTGTGCCCATGTGGGAGACCCAGAACAGGCTCCGGAATCCTGGCTTCAGATAACCTCAGCTCCATCTTAGCCTCTGAGGAGGCTCAGCTTTGACACATGGACTCCACCATCAGACCAAGGAACCTACAATTCTCTTCATGGTCGGGGTTCTGAGTCTGGCAGTTTGATTGAGGTATCCTCAAGGAAACTTCGTCTGAAGTGATCCCAGACCAAATTCTTGGGTGTGCTTCCCAGTACAGGGTCTGGCACAATCCATTGTCCCCATCAGCCTATGCAGTCATACTTTATTTCCTGTTTCTTCCTTTCTTTCCTCTACTGGCCTCCTACTCTCTCCACTTTCCTTCTCCGCTGTCATTTGCAACTTGAGACCAACTTTTCCAGTTTGTTTTTTCTTTGTTTCTTCTCCTACTCTCAGTTGTCTCTCATTAGCTGGATACTGAACTTTTAAGATGAACAATGTCTTTTAACCTGTCTCTCAAATTTTCAACTCTTTGCTTTATAGGGTATTTGTTTATTTATATGTTTTATATATGTATTATATGTCTCATGGGAACTTAGAATTTGTTGTCCAAAACACCAATTTTAAACTCTTTACATGAATTTTATTTATTGTGATAAAACTGCAAAATTTAAGAAAACCTTCCCAGTCTCTGACCTTTTCTTTTATACTGAAAGCTAATTTTTATGGATGTAACCTATTTTTAATTTTTTCTGAATAAGTTTTATTGCCGTTATTCTTCATCTGCTGCCTGCTTTGCTGCTCTTTTCTTGGGGCTCCATTGTTCCTTGGTTTGTAGTACTCTTTCCCTTTCATGTACTTCGCTGTTCATTCATTCATTTTTTATTTTTTATTTTTATCAGTGATAGACTGGTCTCAGAACACAGGGAGCTGTAGGGTTTTTCTCTGCAGTTGCATAGATATGTTCTCCAATAAGGTACTCCACTGAAAAAAAAGTACTACCTTCTTTGAATCCAGTTCCAAGTAAATGAACCCGGCATTAGGCATTAAAGGTATGTCAACCTGAACAGGCTGGAGTTTATTTCTCTCCTGGCTTTCTCCTTTAACTACAGTATCTCAAATGTGGCTCTACTTCTCCCCTAGGCTGCTCATTATTTTTTTTAAGTACAGCTTTCTTATTGTCCTTCCTCTACCACCATGTTTCAGCTCTGCAGGAGGGCGGGCATTAACAAAAGGGGTTAGGAAAGAAAGGCAACAAGTCCTGTGATTCTAATTTGGTTCTTTAGTTAATTTTATTATTCATTGCCCCAGGGTCCCATTTGCCTCCCAACTTTTACTGAATCTTGATTTTGAAACTGCATTAGTTTTGTTCTTGTTTTCTCCTATGTGTCTTGGAATAGTTTCCTCTTTTCTTCTGATCCTTTCTGCTTTCTATCTCCAGGAATTCCTCATAATGATAAAATCGTGTTTACCAGCAGTATCACTCACCCAACAAATATTTACGGAGTTCCTATGTGGTGCCTGTCACTGGTCTCCCTCTCAGGGATTTGGTCTGAAGAAGAGACAAAATTCCCATAAGCCATAAAGCTGGGAACGGGCAGAGGGGTGTGAGACCTGTCATCAAAACAGGTGGCTTCCCAGGCTTATGAGGTGTCGATACACAAAGAGGGAGAATTTAGCAAGGAATAGGGATAAGGAATGTCCGCGTGGATCATGGCTTGGAGGACGGCAGCTGTACTAAACAGGATGTTCAAGGAAGACCTAGACTGAAGGAAGTGAAGAAAGGGACTGAGTGAACTGAGCAAATAAGTAAAGAAAGAAGTCCAGACAGAGGACCAGCAAATGCAGACACACCCTAAATGGGAATTGGCTTATGTACTCCAGGAAGAACAAAGCTTCCTTTTCGGTCATCTTGCAAACTTTAGAACAGAAGGGAGAGTAGATATTTGTGCTCAATTTATTTTGAGCCAAATTTTTTATTCTCTGGATAGGTTGATTTCAGTGACTACACAACTTATTAAAATGATTAGAAATTCTTTCATGACCTCTTATTTTGCTATGCCATAGGTTGTGCTAAAGCCAGATTATACCAACTAGTAAGAATTGATAACTATTAAATATTCAGGAATATTTTAAGTCAGCTATAATTGTCCACAGTAGAAGTATTTACATCATAAAATCTTGAAAAACCACAATCAGTGACTTGTAATTGGCACTGGTAGGAGTGTTATTTTTTTCCCATGGAATCATGAAAAACTACAAATCAGGTCTCCTTTTTTTTTCTTTAAGAGAACAGGTTTACCAGCTCAGAACTGTAATTAACGTCCATATTATGTGACTTTTTATGTGCCTTTTCTCCTCCCAAAATAATCTTCAGTTTCTTACTTTTTACTTTTAAATATATTTTATTTACTTGAAAGATAGAGAGAAAAAAGATCTCCTACCTGCTGATTCACTCCCCACTTGTCTACAAGAGCAAAGGCCGGGCCAAGCCATGTGTAGCAGGGACCTAACTACTTCCGCTGTCACTCTACTGCCCTTGGAATGCAACAGCAGGAAGACAGAATCATGAGATGTAGGCACCTCAAGCAGCATCTGAACTGCTATGCCCAACACCCGTTCCCACCTTTGGCCCAAAACTTTATAAGGACTAAGATCATATGTTAGCATAACTGAAACAACAAGTAGGGATTATGCATATAAGCATGTCTTTTAATTACTTATTAGAGTAACATAGTTTGCTAGAATTAGGCTAGTGACTTTTTAAGATGTACTTATTTTTATTGGATAGTCAGATATACAGAGAGGAGAGACAGAGAGTGGCCACAACGGCTGGAGCTGAGCCGATCTGAAGCCAGGAGCCTCTTCCGGGTCTCCCTTGTGGGTGCAGGGTCCCAAGGCCTTGGGCCATCCTTGACTGCTTTCCCAGGCCACAAGTAGGGAACTGGATGGGAAACAGGGCCATTGGGATTAGAACTGGCGCCCATATGGGATCCTGGTGCGTTTAAGGCCAGGACTTTAGCCACTAGGCTACTGCACTGGACCCTAGGCCAGTGAATTTTTAAATTAGAATTTCTCGTTCAAAAGCTAGCTAGGACACACGGATGTGGATGTATCAGTAAAATTATTATCATTAAACCTACAAGCTATCCATTGAATCCATGTTCATTAATATGTCATAAGAGCATATTTTATCAATAGGATTAGGACTTTTTAGGAATGTGCATGTTTGCATATCAGTTGGCAATAATTCACTGACAAACTGATTTTGTTGAAATTATGTAACCCTTTGAACTTTGTCTTAGTCAACTTGGGTTAGTATAGCAAAACATTGTAACTGTAATGTATGATAAATCGTATTCCCAGAATTCTGGAGGCTGAGAAGTTCAATGTCACCGTGCCTACAGACGCAAGGTCTGATGAAGGCCATTTTCTAGTACACAGAAGATTGTTTCTGTCTACATCACCACATGGCAGAAAGGGTGAATAAGCTCCCTTGGGATTCTTTCATGAAAGTGTTCATTCTATTAATAATTGCTTCTTATGCATGATTTTCTCAAATTCAATTACCCATTAAAGGGTCCACCACCTAATTCCATCACATTAGGTGGAACTGTTTCAATCACATGAATTTCGGGAGGATGCAAGCACAAAATCAATAAATTCTGTCCCTGGTTCCCCCAAATCAATGTTCTTTTCACATGCAAAATACACCCATTCCCTCCCAGCAGACCGGGAGCCTTAACTCATTTCAGCAGAAACACTGAAATTGAAAATCCAAAATCTGGTCTAAATCTAATGTGGGTAAAACATTATCTCATCCTGAGATTCATCCTGAGGCAAAATTTCTCTCTAGTTGTGTTCCCGTAAAATCAGACAAGTTATTTACTTCTCAAATACACGATGGGACAAGTATAAGACTGACATTCCCATTCCAAATAAAAAAAAAAAAGAAGGAAGGAATATGTGGTGAGACCTGAGTTATGAGAGATTGATTCATCTTTGCTGCTTGAGATGTCCACATCCCACAGCACAGCTTCCATCTGAAGTCTTGGCTCCACTTCAAATTTTAGCCTCCTGGTAATATATACTTGGTATGGCAACATGCATTTGGGTCTTTGAGACCCATAATGGAATCCCAAATTGAGTTCCCATTCTTGGCTTCAGCATGGTCTGGTCATGGCTGTTGCAGTGAGCTGAGCCAGTGAACGAGAGCCAGTGGATAGGAGATGTTACTCTGTTTCTGTCACTCTCATTCTGTATCTCTCCAAATAAGATGAAAATGTTTTTTTAAATAATACAGCTAAACAACCAATGCTTCTGCTTTTGATATAAGTGAATATTTCAGCAAGGACATTTAATGTATTAAGATGCTGTGGCCTGGGTATCTTGTCCAACTCAGTACCATCCTTATAATTCATCCAATTTTAGTAACTAGCAGCAGCCAGTAGAAATGATTCAGAGTCTGATTTAGGGGCAGTTGGCTGTGGCCTCTAAGATACCAAGACATAATATAAAAATCACAGAAATTAAGACAGTGAGGGCCCATGGTGATGGCCCAATTGACTAATCCTCCCGTTGCAAGTGCCAGCATCTTATATGGGCACTTGTTCACAACCTTGCTGTTCAACTTCCCACCCAGCTCCCTGCTTATGGCCTGGGAAAGCAGTTGAGGATGGCCCAAAGTCTTGGCAACTTGCACCCATGTGGGAGACCCAGAAGAAGCTCCTGGCTCCTGGCTCCGGATTGGTTCAGCTTTGGCCTCTGCGGCCATTTGAGAAGTGAACCAGCGGATGGAAGATGTTTCTGTCTCTTCTTGCCTCTGTAAATCTTCTTTTCCCACAAAAATAAATAAATCTAAAAGAAAAAAAGATAGTGAGATGCTAACCTACAGAATGAATAGTAGGTATATAGATTTTGTGCAGTACACAGAAACAGACCAATGCATATGTGGAAGCTTGATGTATGGCAGTGAAGACATTACATGTTGAAGAAAAAAGACTATTCCATACGTCTTGTTGGGTAATATATTATCCAAGTGGATTAAACATGAAATTAGACTTCTACCTCACACCATATGAAAAATCAATTACAGGTGCTTTAATTGTGAAACATCTAACTTTAAAATCTTGAAAAATAGCAGATAAAAATACATTCATGATGTTGAAGTAAGGTAAAGGTTACTACACAATACAGGAAAATCTCAAGCCATAAAAGGTTAGTATATGCAGCAGTGTTAACATTAAGACCTTATACTCTCCCTGGCTCACAACCCTCCGGTCACAGCCATGAGGGCGAACCAGGAGCTGGACTAAACTAGCTCTGTTCTGCCGCCACAGTGGCAGGACCAATCAGGGCGGATTCCTTTCTTAGGGCTGGGATGGACTGAACCACTCTGCAGGTTGGCAGCTGCGCGGTGGTGTCTTGGCTAAGCGGGATCCGGCTAAGGGCTCTAGCCAAAAACACCCCACAAGGAGGTGGATGAGCCCTTGGTTTTGGGCGGCCAGTGCACCATGTGGTGCCAGGCTCTGCCTGCTGGCCGCCTGACGGCGAGCTCTGGGTCTTTTTAAATTGTAAAAGCTGCTCAGGGACACTCATGAATTAGATCAACTTTTGTATAGGTGAAACATGAATTCAAGGCGACTGCCAATGATAGGGGCATGTAACTTTATGCTTACACCGGAAGGTCTACTTTAGTCACGGATGCTGGGCCACAGTGTTTGGGCAGAGGCCAGGACAAGTGTGGGAATGAGATAAGCTGAGTCAGAGCAGCCACTGTCAGACGCAGGATCTGCAGTTAGGAACAGGCCAATTTGGGGAGATGGGGGGACACCCTAAATGGGATGAGGTTCCCACTAAGGAGCAAGTGTGCTGGAATGGGGGCTGCGTTCTGGCTAGGCAACAGTTGTACTCTCCCATGGCACTAGTGTGGCTGGGATTGGTTGCACCAGGCCGGGCCAAACACCAACACCAACTGGTGTCCTGGGGAACCAGGGTAGACGTGGGACTGACTAGGCAAGGTCTCAATCCCCTACTGAGCCATCTGTGAGCTATACATGGGTATGGACGAGCCATGGCCATGCTGATACATCCAACAAGAACCAGAACGGGGTGAAAGCCAGCCAGAAAAACCACTGTCCCTGCTAGGACAGAAGGTGAACTGAGTAGGGCTAGCTCATGAACCCTCTGGTTTGTGCATAAGAAGCACAAGAAGCAGGATAGGAAACTGCCCAGAATAGGCCATGGAAAGTTTCCCACCGACATACATTTAGCATGGGTCAGGGGTGGACCAGGCTGAAACGGTTCATGTCATCCACTGGCAAACCCAGGCGCCAGAACAGGGTGTGGGTCGGGCCAGGTTTGGTCACGACAAGAACTAGTACACAAGACAGAAAGCCAAGGTGAGGTTACTTGTACTAGATTTGAATGCAGCACCCAACCAGCACACGTGAGAACCAGGAAGGGAGAGGGCAGAGCCAGCGGGGGGATTGAGGGGCTGGTTCCCTCGCCGGACAGCTACTCCCACTAGATAACATGGGCAGGGATGGGGACAGACCAGACTAAGGAAGTGGTGGGTTCCCCCCTCTTGGGTCACTACTCCCGCAGGAGGACATCAGAACTAGGACGAGGGCTGGGGTGGCTAGATGGAGAGGCACTCAACAACATCCGTGAGGGCTAGATGATTGAGTTGGTTAGAAGGAACTAAGCTCTAATACCCATTCCATTGATAGGTATAGGGGCCAAATGGGAGGCGGGACAGACAGGACTAGTCGGCTATGCACATTGGCAGGCCAGGGTGGGAGGCGTGGCTGGAGGGGGTTATTGTGGGTCGCCCCCACTGGGCTGCAGCTCCCACTAGTTGATAAAGGGCCGAGTACGTGCTGGGCAGAACCAGGTTGGACTACAACACCCATTGGTTCCAGTGCAAGTTGGGACTGAGAGCAGAACCAACCCAGCAACTGCAACCACCACCTATTAGTGGAGATGGACTGTGCCGGGCCCTGTGCTTACTAGAACATACGGGAATCTGATCTGGGAATACCTCAAAGTTTCTTTGAAGATCTCCCCAACCGAACTGCTGGTCTCAGAACCCTAGCCAAGAAAAGACAGAAGACAGAACAAGTCTATCAACCACCTCAACTATATGCTGGCAGCGAAATACTGGGCGGATGACTATGACAATCAATGGATTCTTCAATGACCTCATCGAGCTGGAAGTGGCAAGATTGGCAGCGATTCACAACTGGAGAACTATTACATCCACTTGAGCAGGTATCTCAGAGCATGCCCCAAATCCAGGACTTTGGGCAGGTGGGAAACTGGGTGGGGCTTCTCCCTCAATATCCCCCTTTACCTCAGATACATGAAGGAAACAATATGGACATAAAAATCTTACCCACATCCCTATAGCCCCTAAACCTTTACACCGTAATTAACTATGTAAGATTGTTAACAATAAAAAAAAGACCTTATAGCTAAAAAGAAAGAAAGTATTATAAAGGCATTGACTAAACAACCTACAATCTGGGGGAAATATTTCTTGTTTATATAACTGACAAGTGATTGGTATGTGGTGCAAATACAAAACCTGGCAAAGGAATTCACTCACATTTTAGCAACCATGGTAATACAAATCAAAGCTACAATTTCTCCTTTATCACAATGGTAAAAACTAAGGTGCTTTCTGATGCTAAGATGGCTCAAATACCATACATAGGAATAAAAACTGCTATAATTACTTTGGAAGACAATTTGACATTGCTTAGTTATATATAGGCATACTGCATAAGCTAACGATTCTACACTTAGATACAGGTAACATCAAATTACTCAAAAGAAAACAGCAAGTTGTGGGCAGTTATAAGTTCATTTTTATAATTCATTTTCTCTTTCTATAACAAATAATTTGCTATCTGCGACATAGTTCATTTTCTCTTGCTATAGTAAAACACTTAATGCTGGGTTCTAAATGAATTTCATTAAGGATGACATTATGATGAGAGGAGCATGTGTAAGCAGTAAGCAGTGCATGCAGAAGAGGGGTTTAGTGGAAATGTCAGGTTCAGTTACAACAATCCATTCTCATGGGAATTAATCTAGACCGGGAGCCTATATAAATCCCTTTGAATGGCTGTATCATCAAGAAGTAATTACCTTGCACTAAGTAGTATCTTTTCAAGGTTCTACCACCTCAACACCACCACATTGGGGATCAAGTCTCTACCACACAAACCTTTTGCAGGCAAACTGCAGCTGTGTCCAAATTATAACAGATATCAGCCAATTAAATTGGATGTCAGCCTAAATCCAATACTAGTATGAATATATTTACTATCAGTCTTCCTACTCTTAATAAAATTCTTGCACATGAATATCAAGATATGTTAAAGGAAGATACATAAAAGGTATTTCCAACATCATTTTTGTACTGTCCACCAGAAATTAAATGGTAATTATGTTGTGATTTTTTAAACATAAGGATAAATTTCAGCTACACATAACAGAATAGATTAATTAAAAAGCATGAAATCAGTTTAAACAAGCCAATCTCAGAAGACAGAAAGGTTAACAGATAAAAGTATTCTATTTATATAAAGATGAAAACCAGGAAAAACTGCATTTCAACCACTGTTCCCCAGGAACAAGACCTAGACCTTGCTCTCTACCACAAGAGTGTCAAAACATAAAGGCTTTAGGAGTTTGCAGCTTATCCGTAGGATAGGAATTGTGGGGTGGCAGATGAGGAGGACAATGGGCTAACAAAAGCATTTGAGTTTGATAGAATCTGTTCCAGACTTGAAGTCATAACACCTGGATTCTAGCCTTTGCCTTCAATGTTAATAGGTGTATGACAATGGAAAAGTTATTTAAATTCAAAGGCTAATAAATATCCTCCTTATAACTACAATTACAAATATGAGATAATACTATAGAAGATATATGGTTTATTTTTAACTACATTAAATAGTTAGAAATAACACCTTTAATATCATAAAGACAGGAATATCACAGTAAATTAAATATATATTTACAGAATATCACAGGTCCAAAATACACACAAAGGACAAGCAATTTACACAGTGGCTTACACCATTTAGGAAGCCACAGCCCGTACCATGGGGCCTGGGTTTAAGTGGTTGCTCTGGTCCTGATTCTACCTTCTTGCTAATGCATACAGTGGGAGGCAGAAGGGCATGGCTCAGTATCTGTCCTATCGCACACACTGGAGGCACACATTGGGTTGTAGGTTCCTGGCTACCACCTGGCTGAGCGCTGACTGCTGTCAGCATTTAGGGAGTAACCAATAGATGGAAGATCTTTGTCTCCCTATCTTTCAAGTAAGTAAATACTAGATGAATGCTTTCAAATGTTTTTTAAAAGGTGCTTGCGCTGTAACGTGGTGGGTAAAACTGCCACCTGTGAGGCCACCATTCCATAGGTGTGCTTCTTCATGTCCCTTGCTTTTCAACCTCTAATCCATCTTCCTGCTAATGACCTAGGAAAAGCAGTTGAAAAATGTCTGATCGTTCAGGTACCTGCCATCCCTGTGGGAGACCCAACTGAAGCTCCTGGCTTCTAGCCTTGGCCTGCCCCAGTGCTGGGGAAGAGTAAATCAGCAGATGAAGGCTATCTTTCTCTCTCTCACTCCTCTCGTTAACTCTGACTTTCAAATAAATAAATACATCTTAAAACAAGGTTTGAAGAAGATCAAATGTACATACAACATTCAATTAAAGAAATATTTTTATAAATAGTTGAAGTGAATTAATGCACATTCAGGAGCATTGCTGAAACAGATGAGGTCCCGTTGTAAGGACTCAGATAGGCTAATAGGCAGTTGGGTTCACAGACTCTGGTAAAATTTTCCTTTGAAAATAAAAGATCTGGCTTCTCTTCTATTTTTACCTCCTTCGGAAAGACAAGTTCCTCCTGGCTCCTAGGTTTACCAGAAGAACAGCAACTGAGCAGTTGGAGCCCCTATTGGGATTTGAATTCCACCTCCCTGAGTTCCAGCATTTCATGAAATAAAAAAGTCAGTAAGTTCCACTGAGGAACTGCCAAAGCGTATCCCCAAAAGTTGTCTTCAAGCAGTGTCAAACCTGGTGCCCTTGAATTTTTATCATGAGGAATATCTAAGATTTCAGTTTATCATGGAAATGGGAGGAGGAGGCAGTGTACCATGTACTTGTCAAGATTTTCTTGTTTTGAGCAAGCTAGACAGGATTAAAATCCTGGCCTATGATTGTTAACTGTTGGTCTAGGTTTTATTTGTCTCTCAAAATTGTGCTTAAAAGATACCACTTCTATGATTTTACTAGAACTTTCTCTCTTGAAAATCCCCCTTCTGATGCCACAGCAGGATGTTTTCTAGTTTTAATCAATTTCGCTTTGCTTACTGAAATTGTCCACATGAAAATTCTTCTTTGTGTGAGAAAAGAACCGAGATCGCCTTTGTTTTTTGCTGAGAGAAAACCCAGGGGGTAAGGTCAAGATGACAACAAGGAAAATGGTGTCAGGCAGAAAAGAAAAAAACTTTAAAGTGTACAGTTCTGATGGAACTGACAGCATAAACTATATAGGTAGTGACCAGGGAATTTGACCCTGGGATAGATACAAGTACTTGGAAGGAGACAAAGAATATGATTCCAACCTAAAACTAGGAAGAAAAAGTGTAGATGGGAGTTAGACAGGGATGAATGCCTTTGACATATAACACAGTCACTTCTTGTGTTAACACATTGCTGAATTTAAGTTTTCCTGTCACTACTTACACAGAAGTAACATTAGAAACTTTGACAGGCTTAAAGCAGTGTTGTTGCCTCAAAAAGAGAAGAATCAGAGTTATTAACAGACAGTAACCATAATAATAAAGAGTGCCTGGCCTGCATGACTTCACACCCCATGCTGTTAACTACATATCATCTCTTAATTCTTGCCAAATGGTACTTCTTAGAGCCTCACATTACTGCCAATAGCCCTTCATGCCATGTGGTAATTTTCAGTTGGATATTGGATTAAAATCAATTACCTTTTTCAATTTCAACCGAGGAAAATGCAAGAATAATAATACCGACAGTGCAGTGCTTTGCTAGTTATACTTAATAGCATGAGCATGGCTGAAATTTGGCTCAACTTGTCTTTGCAGGTCCTCTTGTGGTACAACTCAACTACTGCAGTTTGAATCTACTAGGCATAATTTTGGAGATTTTCTAACAATGAATTGTAAAAGATTTTTTCTTATAGTGTCAGCATTTCACGCCAGACATTTTTAGTCTGAGACTCATAGATTTAAAGTATTTTGTTGATCCCCCCTTTTTATTATTATTTTATAGTTCTATAAGCTGCAGGATTTCCCTTACCCCCTCATTCTTAACCCCCCACACTAAATTTCTCCATGTCATTACAATAGTATAGTCCTTCACAATCAGTCATAAGTCCATCATTCTACTATTTAAGTGGATCCTGACATTAATGGCATGGAATAGTTCATAATAGTCCAGTCCTGTCTTCCAGATAACATTTATACCAGCTTTGCATTTATAGGTACCATATCAAAAGGTCACTACTGTCTAACACAGCAGCCATGAGTCACATGTGTCTACTGAGCAGTTGAAATGGGGGCAAGTATGACTGCGAAACTGAATTTTAAATTTTATTCCATTGCATTAGATTTTTATTAATTTGCCTTTAAAAACTGAGGAAATGTAAAATATTTTTTATAACTTTGATAGGACTATTTTTTCACTGTAAACACTGAAAGCTTTGCATCTGGACTAAGATGTTCAATACGCATTAAATACATTCCTGATTTCAAGTACTTAATATAAAAAGAATGTCAATTATCTCATTAGTAATTTTTATTTTGGCTACACAATAATACATCCCAAGCATATTTCTTTAAATGAAGTATAATGTTAATATTATATTTACTTCTTTGTTTTTTGTTTTTTTTTCTTTTGTTTTGTTATTAGTAAAAAATGTGCACTCACATTTGTGCCTCGTGTTATATTTCTAGCGGACAACGCTGCTGCAGGGCCTTTTGATGTTAATGCTTTCTAGCAGAGATTCTGTTTGCAGACAGTCTATCAATGGGATGCAATACACAGAGCAATGGTCACAGACAGGCCTCATCTTCATTACAGCTTGAGAGGCAGCTCCTCTGGTGTGCAGAAATAGTACACAGTGGACAATGGCATGGGTTGCTACACCTGTTTCTATGCTCACAGTGGCGGGGGAGGGTAGCAGAGAAAGCTTCCAGGCAGGGGCGCGGGATTTACTTGTCTCCAAGCACTGCCTACAATTTCTATCCTCACAGGTGTTAAATGTTTTTATTCATTTGTGGCTGACATGACATTTGAGGGTTGTCCAGACTAGCTGTATGTTGATTGCTCGATGCAGAATGCATAGATGTTCTGCATTACTTTGAATAATTTAATTTTAAAAAGTCCAACTGAATACCAATATATACTCATCACAAAAATCAGTAACACACTTGCCAATGAAATATTTATTTATATAGTTTCAGTTATTTTATGTTTCAGTTAGTGTAAACAATAATTTTATATTTCAAATGATTTCTCAATGGTGACTATCAAAAATTTAAAGACAGTATCTTTTTAAGAGACTTGGTCAGTAATTTTAAGGAGCCTTTCAACTGGAAAACCTTCCTCTCTCCAGCATTCTTTAACAAACATTTACTGTGTACCCACGCTTTACTCAGAGCTACTCTAACGCATGGACTATCAGTGAACAAAACAAAAACCCCTGCCTTGCCACTACTAAAGAGTGTAGGCTCAGCAACTAGAGATCTCTCCTATTTATAAATGCACTTCTGAACAGCAAACTCGATCTTTTATAGCATCTACTCATCCTAGAAGCAAGGAAACTGAACTTTCTTTGCCATTGGGTAGTAATTTTTTCAATATGTTTTAATATTTCATTAAATGAGGAAATTTTTTCACTACTCCTCGATCTGCAGCTAAGCATCTGGTTTTGATGTCCTGCATCCTGCTGCATACCCACAAACTCCTCAATGAAGAAGAATAATCCCCCAGCTAGAGGCAGTGGCCTAGCTTGCCTTGTACCTATGCGAGTGGTAAACACTGCTAGGAGAAAAGCAGACACTCTGGGACAGGTGAATGCCAGAACTGTGTTAACTTATACCAGCATGCCAACACGGTCGCTTGCTGCTTTTTTCTTTTTCTTTCTTTCTTCCTTCCTTTCTTTCTCTTTTCTTCCTCTTTCTTTTTCTTTCTCCCTTTCTTTTACTCTTTCATTCTCTTTTCCTCTTTCTTTTCTTTTCATTTCATTTAGTTGCTTTTCAAAGATATGTGGAGAAGGCAGGAAGTGCCAGACCAGAACATGCCATCCCAGCCCCCAGACTGGGTGCGCTGCAGATTGTCTGGGTATCTGGGGATGTATTGGAGAGGAAACAACTGAGGGGCATGTCTGACAGGGGAAGAATGAATTCTGGAGCTTCAACGGACCAGGCCACTGCTCTCAAAGGTAGATGAGGGAGTTGAAATAGAGTGGTTTAGAGGAGGAAAGCTGGAGTGTTAGACTAAACTACACTAGGCTAGACTAGGCTCCAGAACCTGCTGCCACTTGAGAGAGCCAGAATGGATGTGGGACAGGCCAGGCTAGACCTTGACACATGCCAGTTTACATGAGAGCTAGATGAGGGGGTGGCCCAGACTGTCCTAAGCTATAGCACCCATTTGTGAGAGCTGGAATGGATGTGGACAAGTTGGGCTAGGGGACCGTACCCTTTGAGTGCCAGGACTGGAGCATGTCAAGCTGAGCAGCAGTACCTGCCCACACATGCGAGATCCAGGGCTGAAAGTGAGCCTAGTAGGGAAACTTGGAGAACTTCCCCATTAAGCCACAGCTCTTGCTGGTGAGCACAAGAGCTGGGGCTACGAGCAGGCCAGATCATGCTAGGTTGAAGCAGCAGTCAGCATATGTGGAAACAGGTCTGAAGGCAGGCTGGGCAGAGTCAGTCTACAGTAAGCACCGGCATGAGTGAGACCCAAGGCACCTGTCAGTATGCTTGAGGACCAGGTCTCTGGCAGGCTGTCTTGGCTAGGCCATAGCACCTACAGGTGCTGCATAAGATAAGGTACTGAGGCAGAAATGATCAGGCAGCTGCATCAACTAGTAGTATGTGTATTGGCTGGTGCAGCTGACAGACCACACTTTACTCTCCGCTGGCTGGTGGACACAAGAATCAAGTCTGAGGTCACCTCAGACAAGGTTTTTTGGAAGACTCCCCAACTAGACTGCTGAACTCAGACCCTGGGCACAAGGAAAACCACAGGCTTTGTGGTCCAACCTTGGAGTGCATGTATCGGGCTGGGGTCTCCTCAGCTGCTGATGCCTGTGCAGTGGACAGCATCCTCAGATACACATGGGGGACATGACGACCAGCTCATCTAGGCCAGCAGGAAATGTAGACTGACTATTCAGAGGATGGAAAGCTGAACAGATTGAACAATTCTCCTAGTCAAGCTTTGTAATATCTCTGGGTGCACTAAGGTGGACTTTGTCCACCAGCAGACCTTGGAAAGGTTTTCTCAACCCTGGAGCAATGAAACCAATAACTTCTCAGTACCATCAAAACCACTGAAGTCACACTTCCAAGGCTGTCCACCACTCCTAAGTCATAATGGTGAGTTCTCTGTTATTCTGGGGCACTTTTTTTTTTTTAAGATTGTGCTGCCCTCATCTCCTCTATAGGTGCTGAGGGTTAGAATACCTCCCGGATCCAATCACAGCCTCTAGGACCTCTTATAGCCCTTTCAAAGAGGCTCAAGAACTTTTACGTAAATGGATCTGGTGTTTACCTGGTTTTTCACAAACGCTTGCAATGAAGTGTGTCACCTATGTATGACTAGCTCCCCATGGAAGTCTATTGATTTCCATTTTTTTAAATTCTTTTTTCAGGGCCAGCATTGTGATGTGGCAGGCAAAACCACTACCTATAATGCCAGCATCTCATATGGATGCTAGTTCAAGTCCCGGTTGCTCTACTTCTAATCTAGGTCCCTGATAGTGCACTTGAGGAAGCAGTGAAAGATGGCCCAATGTGGGAGCCTCACATTGGAGACCTGGATAAAGCTCCTGTCTCCTGTGTTCACCCTGGCCCAACCCATCTTGATGAAGCCATTTGGGGAGTGAACCAGCAGATGAAAGATTTCCCTTTCTCTCAGTCTCTTTCTCAAATAAACAAAATAAATCTTTAAAACAATTGTTTTCACTTTAGAGGCAGTGAGACAGAGATAGTTACAGACAGGCTGATAGAGAATTCACATCTTTTGGGTCACTCCCCAAATGTCCACAACAGTTGGGTCAAGGTCAGAGTTAAACTTGAGAACCAGCCTCAAAATCTAGGTTTTCTACATGGGTGGAAAGAATTTTAATACTTGAGCCATCACCATTCCCTTCCAAAGTCTGCAGTGACAAAAGCTGAAGTGAGGAGCAGAGCTGGGAATTAAACCCAGGCACTCCAATGTGGAGTGCTGGTGTCTTCACCCTCAAGCTAAACGAGCACTTGATAGCTCCTGTCTTCATGGCAGTACTTCTCACCTGCCATACACTAACATACGCGGTGATAGGTGCAGAGTGGTCTGGTCTAAACTGGAAGGCTTTGCAGACATTAAAACACAGATGCTAAAAATATGCACTACATGTTACATAATTATGCAAACTATATTTAGAGAAATAACATACCAAGCATTACAGAAGAAATACTGAATTTGAAGAAAATAATGAGAATGCTAACGTTTCTTTTGTAAATACCACTTTACATGTCCTTTGCAGCAAAGTGTGTCAAAAGAGTTGTCACTGCTGTCTTCAATGTCTGCTTTCAATTCTAAACCCTCCTCTTTCCTAAGATTGTTTCATTATCTCTGCCCCAACTACCCCTTTCCCACTGCTGCACACAGTATTCACAGGCAGTTATGAGCACTGGTTTCTTGCTTAATCATCTTATGTTTCCTTATAAAAAACACAGGTATACATGAACACTATAGAAAAATTCACAAGAATGTTTATTATAAAAAAATCTGTGCATGAATTTCAATCATCTTTGCACTGAAATAGACTTGTTTTCGCCCCATTTTCTACAAGTCTTTTGAAGTTCCCTTATATAGTCTTATCCTCCTGTACACTTTCTTATTTTCTTACACCAAAGATAGCATGCACTGTTTTATGTATTGATTCATACATTTAGTAAAATTTCCTAGAAATCAGATCTTTTAATATAACTGCACAAATACTATTCTCATTTTTTCAGCTGTATTCAGTTGTATCTTGTAGAAATTTTGTAGGTAGGTAGCTTACAATGGCAGAACTGTGCTGGTTGTGGGGTAAGCAGCTAGTTCAGGGTGACAAGTTTGGAAGTCACTGCTCCATCACCAATGTGGTCCCTACCGATCAGTGACACTCACCCCCTCATCACCTAGAACCTGAGAAGGGGCGGTATTGCATTGTTGAATAACCACTCCCCCCGCAAGTCCCCATAAAGGCCCATGATATGGAGGGGCTCACTCTCTTAGTTGTATGTTTCTGTCACTCTAGGACTCCAACTCTTGGCCTTCCCTGTACCTGTTTGCTCTCTGGCTTCCCATGGACACACTCTGAGGACAGGTAGCTTCTGAGCATAGCCCCTTTATATCTGTTTCTCACCTTCTGTTCACTGCTCTCTTAGGATAACTTACATTAATGGGGAAGCTTGGACATAGGTCTTTAGTTTAATGGATGGACTTCAGGGTAATGACCATTTATTTGTCCCTCTTGGGGTTTCGATTCAGACCTGGAGTGCCATATGAACTTGTTATTTGCTAATTTTTAGTGGGCCCTGTTATCACCAAGCTTGGTTAATAAAGCCTCCTTAATACATCCTAGATTTGTCTGGCGTGATCTTGTTCACAACCCTCAACATGTTCTTTTACTTTTACCAATGTGCGTGTGTGGAGGGGGGGGGGTCCAGAGAGGGGGGCATGGCTGTACATGTGAGAGAACAATTGATGAAGAGTAATGAGTACTACCGCTGTCAAACTTAGGCAGGATTCTACGTGAAAGAATAGCACTTAAAGAGATTCAGCATCACTAGCGAACATAGCATATTGAAGTCTTCTAAATAATGCCATCCAGGTATAGAAAGGGGGAGGGAAGGCACATAGAAACATGAGTGCAAGTGTAGACATGGGGTTAAAAGCAAAAAAAAAAACTGTTTTTGCTACATCTCAGGGCCGTTGATTTTTTTTTATTTTCATTCACTCAATAAAAGTTTTTATTTTTCTGATTAACTTCCTCACTGATTCATAGGTCACACTATCGCATTGTTTGCTTCAGGAACATCTTTGATTTTATTTTTCCTTTCTTCAGCAACACATTGGTCATTTAGCAGCATTTTATTTAACTTTATATTGTTGTAAATGTTCTATTTTTCTCTGTGTTGTTGATTTTGTTTTATGGCTTTTCATGTAAGGGGATGTATGGTAACTGTGTAGTAGAGACTATCATATACAGATGTGAGGATACAATGCAGTGTGCCTCTGTACTTGCACAGCAAAGATGGATTTCCAATGAAACTGGACTCTCTACCATTGTACCTAGGTACAATTTCAGCATAGACTTAAACAGCAGGACGATGGACTCATGACTGATTGTGAGGGAGTGTGCTACTGTAAGGATATGGGGGGAATGGGGGGGCGGGGCTGGGATTTGGGGAGGGGGAGGGAAATCCCGGAGCCTACAGAACTGTATCATGGAATAATAAAATAAATCAATTTATTTTAAAGCAATAAATTAAGCAGGACAATATAATCATAAATGTTCACACAGGGCAACTTCAAATAATTGAGTACGAGCAGAATATATGTGTAAGGTAGGGGAGTGAATGGAAACTTGCAGACACAGATGTGAGGATGAGGTGAACCCAAATAAGCACAAGGTATCTTTATAAGGGTAAATGAGACAGAAAACAAAGCAGAGTGGTCATGTCGGCCTTATGGCTAAGATTCAGTGTAGGAAACATGGATACAAGCTTTATTGTACTGAATAAGCCTTGTCTTATAGATTGGATTTTTGAAACTAAAGTACTTTTTAAATACAATAATCAAGCCAAATCAAAAAATGTTACAAAGCAGTCTGTAAAATTCTAAAAAAAGAAAGAAAATTAATACAACTGTTAATTTGAGTTGGTATAATTTCACAAAGATGAACTATTCCTGTTTGCATTTGAAGTTTTCCAGGAGAGGAAGAAGGCGTGCATCAGCCAGAGAGATGGAAGGAAAGCAAGCCTGGAAAGATGCAGAAACCGTCTTGGAAGCAAGAGACAATGAGCCAAACATTTTCGTGTTCTTTAGAAGTCAAATAAAATGAAGACCAGGAAAAACCTATTGTGTTTCTCATCACTTAGCAAAAGTGGATTACAAAAACATTTCATATGGTTTGAAAAGGCGCAATGTGCTTACAGAAACAACATGACCAAAGGTGAAGTCCAGCATCAAGAGTCACCTGCCTAATCCAGGATGTGTGGATGCGACTCTCACTTACTGCCTTTCATGCTTCCAAATTCTTACTCTAACACCATTTATCTTAACACTATCTACACAACAAGTTCAATGCAATCTACATGTGATGAGTTTCTTCCCCCAGCCTCAGAGCTTCCGAAGGCCCCTGGAAGTCCCTCTGAAGGCATCGGAAAGAAGACAGTAGGTGAGATTAAATATACACGAGGTGAGCACGATGGCTACATTGACTAATCCTCCACCTAGAAGCACTGGCATCACTTTTGGACACAGGTTCATGCTGCTGCACTTTCTCCCTGCACCATCTCCCTACTTATGGCCTGACAAAGTAGCAGGTGACCCGGAAGAGGCTTCTGGTTCCCCACTCCCAGCTCCCAGCTCCTGGCTTTGAATCAGCTCATCTCTGGCCACTGTGGTCATCTGGAGAGTGAACCAGTGGATGGAAGATTGTTCTGTTTCTCCTCTCTATAAATCTGTCTTTCCAAAAAAAATAACTCTTAAAAAATATTAAATCCACTTGCGACACAGTATGACACACTGTAATTGTTTTTATTAAACAGTTGTTAATATTGCACATACCAAGCATTATTCTGTTACTTTCTAAATGTAAACCCACTTCATCTTAACTGACCCATATGAAAATGATTACTATGAGGTTCTGCTCTACTACTCTCTCACTATATGACCTTGACTTAATGATTTGTACACTCTGTGCTTCATGTTGCTCTTCTTTATTTATGTTAAAATAGTTTTAATTTACTTATTTTAGGGCTGAGTTAGGCCAAAGTTAAGAATTGAGAACCAAATCTGAGCCTCTCACTGTGGCAGGTACCCAACTTCTGGGCACACACTAGTAGGAAATTGGATCAAAAGTAGACCCTGGACTTGAACTCAGGTACAAATGGGATGTGGACTTCCCAAGTGGCTTCTTAACTACCAAACCAGACATCCACCCACGTTTGTTTCTCTTTAAAGTGGAGGCTTTCCTCTAGGACCTTGGGAGGTTCCTTTCAACCTTGACATTTCACGAGTGTGGTAATGATAAATGAGCTTGGACACCAGCCTAACATGACAGAAAGGAAAGTCATCCTTTTTTTCCCTTCTTCTCCCAGCTTACATTTCTATTACCTATATTCTGTTATTTCCCCACACGAACAGTATTAAATGTGAAATAACTGCAGTCTCTGGATTTTAGTAGATATTCAACATATAGTTATTAACTGAAATGATCAATGAAAAATTAAATTACCCTAGCCCTCATTTCTGCTACTCATTTTTTTTCTATCCAGAGAATCACTGAAAATTGGACTAACATTATTGTGGGTGTGTGTGCATATGTGGTCTGTATACATATGCCCATGTATATATTTCTAAAGCTATTCTGCATTCTGTTTACAATCTTTTTCCACAACAGAAAGACTTGTGGCTATTTAAAAGCTTTCAGGAAAGAATTTTTCCATAGCAAAAAAGCAAGCAAGGTCAAATACTAACAGAACAGATTTGGGGGAGCAGTCAAAATTGGCTTAAGGCTTTTTAAAAAGTTGACTAGTCTAAACACTAAAGAAAAAGCTACATGTCAAGCTCTACTGTTGATGGATTCAATTCAATGGCTATTCCTCCAGGCTGCATACAAGTTTGCTGAAGCATTCTTATACACATTTGCTTTTAGATCAATCAACAAATAATTAAAACTTGAGCCTCCATTCTTCAAAAATTCTCCTGTTAAATGACGGAGGTAAAGCATGGTGGAGGAGCAGTGTGCCTTCAGACAACAGATATATTCAGCGGGGATTAGTCATGTTACAAAAAAAATGGCCCCTGAATGCAAAGTTTCTTTAAATAGCTTTGCTCCCTCAGTGCCCTTACGATGTGACTGGATTTTCCAAAATTGCATCTACACAAAGCTTTCCTGGAACACATGCTTTGTGAAGTGAGGTTCCTTCGTATTTAATACCAGCATTAAGTTGCCACTGTGTGTTCATTAATTTTAATGATTATTTGGGCTAAAATGTCACTTTGAAGAAGTAAAAAGAAAACACTCCCATTGGAAGCTTTCCAGTAAACACACTACAGAAAGTTCACATAACCTGAAGAGGGGAGACGTTTGAAAGTCGGTTGCATTTAATACTAGTTCTTCTCATAGAAACCCTGCATTTTACTCACAGTCTTCTGTTATTTTCTGAGTGACATTTTCTATGAGTACATTTCAGAAGTACTTCTAGGCAGGGTCATCAAGGAGCTCTTGTGTCTTCATTAGTTAATTCGCTTTTAAAAAATTTTTTCCCAAGGCAGCAGTCATGCTTCTTAATATCACCTAGATTTTTTTCCCTTTGCAGTATATACGCACTAGATTCTGTCATAGATTGCACAGACAAAAGGAGTTCTGAATTTAACCAGTGTGCAGTAGTAGAGGAGAGAAAGGAGATTTAAAGCAGAAACATTTGAAAATGAGAAGCAGAGAAAGTGGTGCTCCTGAGGGAATAGTCTTTCTCGTGGCACATTGCCCGGAAGCTGCTTTGCTTCCTGGCTAAAGCCACAGGGAAGATAAAAGGCAAATCCAACAAACAGAGCCGAATTGTGGTGGGAAACAGAGCTTCATGCAAGCTGGTGATTTGCAGAGCTGGGACAGGCAGTGTGAAAGCAAGATAGACCAGGGGCTACAAGGCTCAGTCAGTGGCACCTGGGCAGGGCAGCCTGAGAGCGCAGTCATCCGAGCAGAAAGCAGGGTTCCGCAGAAAGCAGTGAGGGGCGCGTGACCAGAATCACTGCTGTCATGTACCTGAAGGTGGAGCTGCTCAGGAAGATCATGAGATCCAGACCTGACCCTTTTGTGGGGGCTGCGTAACAGTGAGAGATGACACAGACCAAAGGTGGAGACACAGTGAAATCTGATCCCAAAACGCAAGCTACAGATGTGCAGAGGCCCAAACAGGGCAAGCAGCAGTAGAGGCAGGAGCAGAACTGGTGTATAGATAACATGGTATATGATTGGCACCTGGACCGAGACACTGGGAAAATAGAGAGAATCCGAGAGGCCCAGATGTGCACCAGTAAGTACCAGTGGACTATCCAAAACAGGGCTAGCACATGCTGGCTGGGGAAAAACAAAGGATCAGATGAGGCCGAATGGAGAGTGAGTGACCATTTTAATACTTCAGGATGTGATGAAGCATGAAAGAATTAAGTCCAGCGAGGTCAGGTAGGCCAGACAGAACCAGGACCTAGAACAACCTGAGCCTGCTACAGGCGGGCAAGGACTTCTTGGCAAAACAGGTTCCCCAACACTCTTTCCCTGCAAAACCTTCTCCCAACAGACACTGACTGCTCCCTCTAAGCAGCCCCTGCCCTGCAGGCTAGGCAGGTTTGGGATTCCAGCTGAGAGGCCACTTCAGCCTTCTCCTGCCTGCAGCTGAATTCAAGGCAGGCAAGCTGGTGCCAGCAATTAACCCCAGAGGTCACAATTTCTCCCCAAGGGATGTGACACCTGGTTCTGCAGTTTTAGCAAGATCCCAGGCTAAGTTCCCTTACATTCCATGGACTTACTTATTAAGCCTCACATCTACTAAAACTGTCAGAAAATCTTCAAGCTTTTTTCTCATGACTAAAAATACAATTTTATAATCCTTGAAAAGTATTTTGCACAGATAACCTGTATAGTGTAGTATCTGACACAGCCAGGTACCTGCAGAAGAGCCCATCGCACAAGCACAAGCTTCTCACTGCAGTCCAAGCTAGTCAGAGCCCCCTCACAACCCCCTGTCAGCACAGTTCACCCCTTCACGTCGTTCAGGGTCCTGATCCTCCCCACTCCCCGCCGTTGAAGGTATAATGTCTTTGTTGTTACACGCAAAGAAAGAACAAACAAACAATACTGGATGGAATCAGTGCTAATTTTCTATCAAGAATGTTGTCAGTTGACGTTAGTGCCTCAAAGATGTACTTCAGAGGTGGCATTTGCCTTTACTAAGCCTGAATGGTTTATTTGTGGATCTTTAAAGTTTAATACTACAGTCTAAATTTAAAAGAAGTTCTCATTTAATGAATGGCATGGGTGTCTGTTTATGTGGATTTTTTTTAAATAAAGTGTTACTTTAAATTTGACATTTCCCTGAAGGAATATTATCAAGAAAGCAAAGCTTTCAAATAAAAATGGAAGAAGAATAATATGGCTAATGCCTGGAAGTATAATGTGCAGAAACTAACCAAGTGGGACTGAAACTGGACCTTGACAGTAATTAAAAACATCCCTGATCCTCTACTAAAGCAACTGTGGAAAAGTCCGCGCATTTCAGCAGGTGAGACAGAGAGCCCCTGCTTTGGAACCAGGAACAATTACTTTTGAATTCTATGTGATATTCAACCAGTCTTTTTATCTCGTAAACTTATATTCTTCTAAAAAATTACAGTCACATTAGAAACTTTGAGGGGTAGAAGAATAATATTGTGTAGAAGTAAGTTCACTGGAAAATGAACCCAAAAAAGAGAGAGAAAAGAGGGGGGAAAGCCTTTGGGAGCCTTCTGAACCTGAGCCAACAAGCCTGCATGCTTCAAATGACTTCTGAGTTTCCTGACAGGGCTACCAACACCATGTAAACAGGGTGTCCTAAGCAGACATCAAAAAAGGGTTCAGTCAGATTTAATACTTCTCATTTGATAAAGCACAAAAAGTACATGAGACATTTTAGAAATTTTCCAACTTCTGGGCAACAAGTATAAATTTCAACTGTGGAAAAAGTAGTCACAGAGAATTTTCATTCCTTCACAGAGAATGTTCCATTTCTTCATAGAGGGTATTCTATTCTTTCATACAGAATAGGTACCCAACCAGTAGAAATCAATGATAACTAAAGTCTGTCACTTATTGAACATCTTCACTATTGATGAAAAGTTCATGCCTAAGCTTGACATGAAATCCAGCATTGTCAGACTCCAAACCCTTTTCATGACTCAACAATCCACTTCAAAATGAAAACCTGATTTAAAAAATACAAACACTGGGCAAATCACCTAATCCGACATTTCTTTTAAAAAGGTACAGAAATGGGGCCATGATGTGATAACTTAGTGGTTAAAGTCTTCGCCTTGCACGTTCTGGGATCCCATATGGTTGCCAGTTCTAAACCCGACAGCCCTGCTTCCCATCCAGCTCCCTGCTTGTGGCCAGGGATAGCAGTCGAGGACGGCCTAAAGCCTTGGGACCCTGCACTGCATGGGAGACCCAGAAGAACTCCTGGCTCCTGCCTTCGGATCTGCTCAGCTCCAGCCGATGCGATCACTTGGGGAGTGAACCATCAGATGGAAGATCTTGCTCTCTGTCTCTCCTCTGTATATCCGCCTTTCCAATAAAAATAAATCAGTCTTAAAAAAAAAAGATACAGAAATGACCAACGGGCAAGTAAAAAAGGTGCTCAACTTTCTTAGTTATCACAGGAACACAAATCAAAACCACAATGAGATATAACTTTACACCAAGGAGTCTCCATTTGCAACGATGAAACCTCCTCTATAACAATGAAATTGAACTGTTTCTGTGTTATTGATTCATTCTATGTAACCCTGGAAGAGGGATAGTTACAATAAAAAAGATAGTGGGCGATGAGAGCACAGTAGGTGTGGTGGTGGAGGGCTTTTACCCCACATCCTAGAGCATACTAAACTCTCTGCTCTACTTCCAATACAGATGACTCCTCCCAACAGGAGGTTCAGCTGCTTGTGGCCCTGCCATGTAGTAGACCCACACTGATTTCCAGGATCCTGGCTTTGACCTGACTTAGCCAAAGCTGTTAGAGATATTAGGAAAGCAAAGTCGAGAGGACAATGTGGTCTCTTTTCTCCTCTGCCCTTCTTGTCACTCCCTTTCCCAAACACCTGCTCCTGAAGGATTCTTTTTCAGAAGGATTTATTTATTTATTTGGAAGATCAAATGACATAAATTCAGGGCACACACACACACACAGATCTCCCATTCACAGGTTCATTCTCCAAATACTTACACCTCTCAGAGATGTAACCTCCTGAAGGCAGAGGCAGGGAACTCCACCCAGATGTGCCACAGCGGTGCCGGAACTCAAGGACTCAAGCCAGGTATTCCTGCCCTCCAGGGCACAGAGCAACGGAAAGCTAATCAGAAGTGGGGTAGCCAGTGCTTGAACCAGCACTCCCATTTGAGTTGCAGGCATCCCTCTGAAGAAACCTCAATATTGAATTTAATATTGAATCCTTTAAATTTCTTATTAAATACTCAGCTTTGGAGTTGTAGCTAGCCACGTGCTTTTGCTTTTCTCTGTCAAACCTGTGTTCCTCTAAATACTCTTAAGATTCTACGTTGTTATTTACTTTCAACAAGAAAAATATTTAGTGATTATAGTTCACACTATAATTCATTTATATTAAGAGGAAAAAGTTATCTTAGCATGAGGGAGGTTTTATTTGTTCAATGTGTAAAATAATTTCCTCGTGCCCATTTCTTGAGTGGCTTGTTTGTTTTGACATTTTGGTTGTTTTGTAGCTCTTTGTATATTCTGGAGATCAGCCCTCTAACACCTATGTCCTGTGCGAAGATCTTCTCCCATTCTGTGGGTTGCCTTTTTACTTTGTTGATTGTTTCTCTAGCTGTACGGAAACTTCTTAGTTTGATGAGGTCCCAATTGTTTATTTTGGTCTCGATTTCTACTGCTTTTGGAGTCTTTTTTAGGAAGTGAGGGCCTACCCCTAAGTGTTGCAGTGTGTTTCCAACATTTTCTTCCAAAAGTTTGAGGGTTTCTGGATGTAGGTTTAGATCTGTCATCCATTTAGATCTGATCTTAGTGTATGGTGAGAGATGTGGATCTATTTTTTTGTTTCTGCAGGCTATTAACCAGTTGTCCCAACAGCATTTGTTGAACAGACTTCCCATTTGCCTGGATTGTCGTTTGTCTTTTTGTCAAAGATTATTTGGCTGTATCTGTGTGGGTTTCCTTCTGGTGTTTCTATTCTGCTCCATTGATCTTCCTCTCTATCTTTGTGCCAGTACCACGCTGTTTTGATAACCACTGCCCTATAGTATGTCCAGAGGTCTGGAACTGTGATTCCCCCTGCTAACTTCCTGTTCTTCAGGATGGTTCTAGCTATCCGTGGTTTTTTGTGCTTCCAGATGAACCTTTGGATCATTGTTTCCAGTTCTATGAAGAATGTTTTGGGCAATTTGATTGGGATTGCATTGAATGTATGTATTGCTTTTGGCAGTATAGACATTTTAATGATATTGATTTTACCTATCCAGGAGCATGGGATGTTACTCCATCTTTTGAGGTCTTCTTCAATTTCTTTTTTAAGTAGTTTGTAGTTTTCTTCAAATAAGTCTCCTACATTTTTGGTTAGATTTATTCCCAGATATTTCATACTTTTCTCTGCCAAACTGGAAACCATAATGCTAAGGGAAATGAGCCAATCCCAAAAGGCTAAATACCACATGTTTGCCTTAATTTAAGATGATATGATGTTATGTAGAACATGTTATGCTTTGAATGTTATATGTTGTGTATAAACTAAAATTGAAGTATAGGTGAGTTGGTCACAGAAGGTGGCTGGGAACTCGCATTTATCTTTAACATATTGGTTACTCATTACTATGTCAATTAATTCCATAATGATGTAAATTTTTGCTGATGGTAGGTTGGAGCTTTCAATTGACTGGGATGATACTCTGCTGGCTCTGTCTTCAGACCAGAGAGGGTATACCTAAGAAGCCGTTGAACTTGACTGGACAATAAGATGTTGGACTCTATGTTTGGTATACGCTTGCAATGGGGGAATCTCAACTGAACTTGAGCTGTGGTTATGCAACAAGGTGGAGGAATCCACCATGGTGGGAGGGTTTGGGGAGGGGTGGGGAGAACCCAAGTATCTATGTAACTGTGTCACATAATACAATGTAATTAATGAAGTTAAAAAAAAAAAGAAAAGCCAAAAAAAAAATAATAATAACTTCCTCAATGTGGAATAATACATAATCAGCAAAGAAAATAAGAAAAAAAAAAACACAAAAAAGCAGGAGAAAAAAAGCCAACTGTCTTTCCACCCACAATGTAACAACCGTGAACAGTTTGGTTTATGTTTTGTCTTGTTTTGTATATTGTATGTACTTTTTCCACATAATTGTGATCATGTGATGTACTTCAGCATTTCTCCACTATCTGCTTTCACTATTGCTTTGAGGAATGAACCTAGTGAAAATTGAACAGAACACTGATTTATTTCTCGAGCTTTCTCCTCCCTCCTCTTTTCTTGGAGCTCAGCACTATCAGCAGCCAAGCCTGAAGACAATGAAGCCATTAAGAAGAAATGTTAGGAAACCAAGCTTGAAGTGCCCATCATCTTGAAGTGCCCATCCATCAACCATGAAGCTTACTGTTGTCTCTCTCAATGTCACATAGAATGAATCAATACCACAGCAACAGTTCAATTTTATCTTTGCAAAGAAGGTCATGAATACAAATGGATACCCTAAAGAGAATCAGCTCTTCTCTAATCAAGTGTTTGACTTTTTTGCCATCTCACAAAGATTCTGCCATGTTCCTTAGGTGACCACTTTCTGTTGTTAATGGGAAGAATAACAGAGTGACCAGTTCTGTTTAAAATAGAATATTTCTCTGTTGTTGGGGCATACTCTTTAGCAGTGTAATAACCTTTCCAGATCAAATATTATATTTTAGACGCCAATGACATAAACTGCAACTGTAAGTTATATGGAACCTATTTAAAGCATCAGAACACAGAAACTCCACCTACTAAGTCCTCACTTGACAAAAGACAGATAAACCCAGTGCTTGCAGATATTAAAAATGTTTAAAATTCTTGTAAAATGAATGTTCACCAAAGATACTGTGCCTGAAGAATGTGCACTCACTGGGCAGATTTTCTCAGTCGCGGAAAATATCATTTGATCCAACAAAACACAAAGCCATACAATTGAAAATGTTTGGTGCACTCTGAGATTTAGCAAGGCAACACTCACAGAAGCTGCTGAGATATTTGGTAGGCCTTAGGGAAAGGGAACCCTATTATTAATACCCTTGTGAATCACAGATGCTATTTTTCTCTATCATGTTATGTGTTCATTATTAAAGTGTCCTCCTATATACAGATTGAAATAATATGTTAAAAATTACCTTAAGCCAATTGTTGCTTATATGTAGCTATGATAAAAAGGACTATTATGATAAAAAGCAGAAAGAAACAAATTATGCATAGCCTGTTACTAATAGCATCCCGTGGGAGAACTAAATGTAATAAGATGGGTACATAGAATAATGTCAAATTAACCTAGCTTTTCAAGGACTATTGTGCTAAGAAAAGCAATGTGAAAATGCATGTATTTGTGAATCCAAAAAAAAAAAAAAAGAAAATTATACACAAATTTCTCAGTTTATGTAATTTGCTGGAGTGATTTAAAGCTAAAACAGCCAGTCCAGTACACAGGAAAGTAGTAGATTTAAGCATGTGAAGAAGGAAACGCAACTCGCAGGGAAGAAGTATTAAGAAAACTCAATTTGGGAAGAATAATTATTTCAATGCCTGGTTTTGCAGTTTTCTACCTTTCTCTTTATCAATAGGCACCTTGAAAGTGAATGCAGTTGCAATGAACAGGCAGCACATGCAACAAATGATGACTAAAATTCAGGAAACAAGTTATTGAACGTAAAGCTCCCTTTTAAGGCTAATATTTATTGAATATCCCTCTAATGCTAATCTATTCATGTCTATCAATGCATCCATGAGGCAAAGCACCCAATAAATGATCTAACAGAACAAAAAGCAAGTTAAACACATCATATATCAAGATAATCACATTATCATATAACTATTTTCCCACAGCTAGTCCTGCAGCTTCAGAATAAATAAAAACATCATGATGACACTGTTTTGTATGTTATGCGATTGGGGATTTACAGAGTATTCTTTAGTCCACTCCATAGCTTTCCTTTGGTGCAGAAAAAATAATTTAGTAAATTAGTTCTCATTTTCAGTTTGTCATCTTTCCATATCAAAGACAGATGGGTTGGATGCAAACATATGGAAAGTTTTTTTTAACTAAAATATCATGAATATTTCTATATTTTCTCATTATTACACAGAGTTGGACTGTCACTTGACTTTCACCTTTAAGTAATTTTATCTGGAACGCTGAGATCATCCCGCCCCAAGTTAATCACACTGTAGGAAAAAATACAAAACACATGAAACAGCTTCACCAAATAATCTGTTTTTCCTCTACCCTTCATAAAAAATTGGTTTTTATCAAAAATTATTTCTGAGGGCATTTTTCTGGTGCCTCTTTCTCAGCAATCTTTGGACTCCTTGTCAGGTTTACAGTAGTTTCCATGGAACAGCTGCCAGCAAAATCAATCTCTTCTGTTTTCTTTCCATTTGTATCTTTATATTCACCTATTATATTGTTAATTGAGCCCATGTGTTTGTTTCATATTCTGTCTCATCAATTGAGGATTTTTTCCCACAAAACACAGACCACCTTTAAGTAGCACCCACCACACACACAGTCTACTTATTCAGCTGCAACATGACATACCAAAACATCATTTTAGCAAGAATCATTTCTTACATGGTTGGCAGGACTAGCCTGTCTGCCCTACGTTCAAGAATAGATTAAATGTGCTTCCTTAACAATCACCTCTGAGAATCATTCCTTTACCACTCCATGTAAGCAGCCATATATGGCATCATTTCAGATATTCTAAAAATAAAATACAGCAATAAAAGAGCAAAAAAATGAAATGAGAAAAAATATTAATGTTGCCTCTAAATGGACTAAGCTTTTACAAACTCAAGAACAAAAGAAGAAATGACAAAATAATTTCAACAATTTAAAACATAAGTCTCTATATTGAAATAAAATTTAAGCTTGCAAACAAGAAGCTGTGCCAGACAGATAAAAGGATAACTGACTAAGGCAAACAGCAGTTTATAGTCATTTCCCTATTTATCTATTGCAATGTCTTTTGATGTTTACTTGTAAATGTTCTTTGTGTATTAGCTATATTAATACTTTGGTGTGTGTTCCTGAAAAATGACATAGTGGAAGGAGGTAGCAATATAATGTAATCTTGTAAGAAAGAACCTCCTAGAGGAGAGGGCCATGTCTAACAAGACTTCATTCTTTAATTGCAAGTACATATGTAATAAATATTATCTCAACATTGCTGCCTTGGACAAGGATGGGCTGGATGAAATTGGAGCAGTCATCTTGGAAACATGATATCATTATATCGTTCAGTACTGAGCCAATTCCAGCAGCTGCTGCTTACTTCCAGACAGCCAGTAAGAGAAATTACTATTAGTCTTAGCTCTGCTAACAAAACTTTCTTCTTTTTTAATATATAATTTTTGTTAATTTTTTTCATTTTTAGATTATTATTACATTTTATGATACACTTTCATAGGTCCTAGGATTTCCCAACCTCTTTCCAAGTCCCCTCCCCCAACACTGAGTCCCCCTATATTAATACAACAGTATAGTTTTTCATAAACAGTCATATGTCCATCATTATGGGTTTGGACAATGGCAAAGAGTCCAGCATCCTAACAGTTTCATTGTAAGTCCATCTTTGTCTGGAAGTAGAGATGCATACTGCATTGTATCCTCACATCTGGATATGATAGTCTCCATTACACAGTTACTATATATCCCCTTAAATGAAAAGCCACAATACAAAATCAACATCAGGGAGAAAAACATAAAATGATCTTACTGTATGATCTATGAGTCAGTGAAGAATTTAATGAGAAAAAAAGCTGTTTTGAAGAAATGAAAATAAAAACAAAAACTTTGAAATCAATGAGATATAATTTCTGCTGGTCTTTGTTGGTGAGATGTGTCTCCATACGCAACAGATAGATATTGTTTTATTTGCCAGTCTACTAAATCTATGACATTTGGTTGATGAGTTTAAGCCATTTACATTCAGGGTTAATATTTATGAGTGTTTATTTAGAACTGTCATTTTAGCAACAGGTTATTCATTGTTTGATTTAGTCTGCTGCTGTCATTTTCCTGGGATGTTCTTCACATTTACCTTTGGTTTTGGTGGGTGCTATTCCTTTTCTCTGACAAGAAAACATCTTTAAGTATCATTTGTAGGGCAGGTTTGGAAGACACATATTCTGTTATCGTTTCTTTACTGTGGAAGAATGTTATTTCATTTTCAAAGACAAAGGAAAGCTTTGCTGGGTACATTATTCTGGGCCAACAATTTTTTTTTGCTTTTAGAATCTGGCACATGTTGCTCCATTCTCTTCTGAACCTGTAGATTCCTGTGAGAGGTCAGTTGTGATTCTGATTGCCATTCTTCAATGTGTCAATTGATTTTTTTCATAATAAAGAAATTCTCATTTGTGATTTCATTAAATACATTTTCAAACCCAGCTTCTCTTTCTGAAACTCCCATAACTCTTACATTTGGCTTTTTAATAGTGTCTCTTAATTCTTGAACACATTTTTAGCTCGATCCAGTTTTCCTTCCTGATTTATGATTGTTTCCCCACGGTGACAAGAAATATTTTCCAATTCTAAGATTCTTTCTTCTGCTACCTCCATTCTATTATGGAGACTTTCCACTGAATTTTTAATTTGCTCTGTTGCATCCCTCATTTCTTACAATTTGGCTTGATTTTGTTTTAGTGTTGCTATTTCCTGTGTGACATACTCCTCAAATTCCTTAAATTCCTGTATGTGTGTCTCCTTCTAATAAGAAGCTTTATAATGAGTTTTCTGAATTCTGTATCCACCATTTTGGCAAAGGCTTTTGCTGTAATGCGAGGGAGTCTTCAGTAATATTCAATTTGCCTGTCTCTTCTTTTGCTCTTGGTCATTGTACTCTGGTTAGCAGATTCGTTTTCTTAGGGCAAGTTTCTAAGCCATGTCACCCACAGGTGTCTAAAATTCAATTTTACTTATTGTGGTTGGTACACAATTCTTTGTTTGCAGTCACATATGCCACTCCCTCCAGCAAGTTTCAGCTCTGGACTCTTATATTAAACTTCTGCCATGGTCTCTGTAGCCCCAGCTCCTGGCTCAGCACTCTACCTCCCGTGACACGGTGCTGAGGCTGCACCATTTTCTGTAAAACCTTTCTCCCACTTCTGGCTCTAGCAGTTTCCAGGATTAGCGAGATACCAGGTGTCCTAAATTACTAGGTTGTTGGTGGTGCTTATCTTGCTGGAACCTGTTGGCCATTACGTCTGAGGGCCACATGGACCTATTTTGACCCATATGAAGTCAAAGTCAGTATTATTTTCCCTGTGGGACCAGTGCAATGCACTGAACTCAGTGAGTTTACTCCCAGCCCAGCACATTCACTGCTCACTGTTGTCCCTGCAGTCTTAAATTCTTTGCCACACTGTACAAAATGGAGCCTGATGTGCCGCTGGTGGAGTTCTTGATCTGATCGTTGTTAGGTGTGAGGGCTACCCTGACCTATTTGGGGTGGAAACTGTAGGATGCCATGCCATTACAATTCACTGAGCCCAAAATGAGTTTGCTCCCAGCTGTGTGCACAGTCCTGTCCCACTTTGCCTTTGCCTCCCTACACAAAATGGTGCCCAGTTCAGCTCTAGTGGGTGTCTGGTCTGTGAAATCCATCCTGTTCTCACACCACCTGTCTGGGACTCGCTGCTCTGTCTTTGTACAAGTTCAACTCAAATAAACAAGCAGGATGAGCAGTTTATTGTCTGGGTTCACCTCCTGAGCTCCCGGTGAACGTCCCTTCCCACTTTGTTGCTGGTGGAGTTTCAGTTGCTGGTGGAGTTTCAGTTGCTGGTGGAGTTTCAGTTGCTGGTGGAGTTCAGATCGCATTTTGCTGAATGCCTCTAGGGTATCTGGTCACTGCAGCACCACACCATTTTCTCCACTGCTTTCCCATGTCCATCAGTCTCCAGGTGACCCTCTGCTATCAGTCTGTCCTCTCCTATTTCCTGGAATGTGCCCACTCTGCTTCGCCCTGGATAATGTTTCTCTGTTTAAATGTTTCCTAACCCTATTCCACCATCTTGATTCTACCCAAGATTTTCACATATTTTAATCCAAAGAATTTCTCATAGATGTTCCTCACATGGTTAAGAAAAACGAAGAAGGATAGAATGAAGAAGTATTCTTTCACTTCTGCAATGTTTTATTTTATATGTCAACTTGATTGTTGCAAGGAAGGTCCAGATGGCTGAAAATGTATTATTTCTATGTGTCTCTATAAAGGTGCTTCCAGAAGACTTTAGAATTTTCAGTCAATATACTGAGTAAAGAAGGTCACTCTTACAAATACAGGTGGGCATGACAGAATCCTATTGAGGTCTGACTACAGCAAAAAGGCAGAGGAAGCATCACTTTGATTCTGCTTGAACTTGGACATCCATCCACTGTTGCTCTGGGACATTGGTTTCCCCAGTTCTGAAGCCTTTACATTCAGACCAAATTATATCACCCAGCTTGCATGGACCAAATCATGAGAGTTTTAGCTTCTGTAATTGTGTGAACCTAATTCTATAATAAATTTATTTACAAATGTACTGATGTAGATTTCTACACATTGACAATGGAACACACACACAGTACACGTTATACATTGCAAATACGATAAGATTCTTGACAAAGGAATACTAAGTGAAAGAAGTCATTCACCAAGAGATAAATTCTGTCATTCAAAAAAGAGCAAATATTGTATGATTCCACTTAATATGTGGTGCCTGGAGTTGTCCAGTTCACAGAGGCAGAAAGTAGAATAGGGACTGATGGGAAAGAAGAATTGAGAGTTGGTATTTCACAGATATGAGATTTCAGATGGGAAAGATTGAAAAGATCTGGAGAGGGAGGGGAGTGATGATGTCATAATAATATGAAAATATTCAGGCCCGGCGGCATGGCCTAGTGCCTAAAGTCCTCACCTTGAAAGCCCTGGGATCCCATATGGGTGCCGGTTCTAATCCCGGCAGCTCCACTTCCCATCCAGCTCCCTGCTTGTGGCCTGGGAAAGCAGTTGAGGACGGCCCAATGCATTGGGACACTGCACCCGCGTGGGAGACCCGGAAGAGGTTCCAGGTTCCCGGCTTCGGATTGGCGTGCACCGGCCCGTTGCGGCTCACTTGGGGAGTGAATCATCGGATGGAAGATCTTCCTCTCTGTCTCTCCTCCTCTGTGTATATCTGGCTGTAATAAAATGAATAAATCTTTAAAAAAATATGAAAATATTCATTCCACTGAATTATACACTTAAAATGGTTATGATACTAAATTGAACACAAAGACTAAAAACACAATAAAATAAAACCAAGGACACATGTTTAATCTATTATTAAGAGGCCAGTCAGCATGGCCACATCCCACTTCAGATTCCCAGCTCTGACTCCTAGGTCAAACTTCCTTCTAATGTAGCCCATTGGAGGCAGTAGGTGACTACATAAGTAGTTTGGCCCCTGCCACCAACATGAGTAGATTGAGTTCCTTGGTTTCAGCCCCTGTCGCACCCTGGTTATTCTGGGCATTTAGAACACAAAAAGCAAATGGAAATGTTCAATCTCTCCCTCTCTCGCTCCTTCACCCCCTTCTCTCTATACTTCTCAAGTAAATAAATGATATTTTAAAAAATGATATTGCAAATGCTTTTTTCAATTTTAAAATTCACTATATTTTACCTTTTTATCAATTTTTCTGATAATGATGAACAATATTTATGAATATGGGGAAAAGGGATATTCTTACGTGTTATGAGTAGATTCAAAATTGGAAGAGCCATATTAGAAGAAAATATAGGCAACTATGTCCAAAAGTCTTATAAATATTCATATCCTTTAACACAGTGGACCATATTTATGGATATAGTCAATAAAATAATAGAAGTGCAGATAATATTTTATGTCCAAAGATGTTTATGAGAACATTGTTCATTTCAGATCATTTGAAACAATTTATGTGTCCTGCAAGTGTTGATTTAAATGCATTTCTGCCCATTCTTTCCTGGAAACACTGCACTGGCATGAAGAACAATGTGATAGTTCATTATCTCTAAAATTTTGTTGTATATTTGAGTCACCTAGGGAGGTTTTATCATTTTCAATGCCAGCCTTATCTTATACTCATTAAATCAGGACTTCTGGAGGTGGGGCCCAGACATGAGTGCTTTTTAAAGCTCTCCCTACCCCCACCTCCTACTGACTTCAATGTGCAGCCAAGTTTAAGAATCACTTGTGTAGATTTCTATTTATTGACATGGAAAAATAAAAATATTCACTAGAAGTTGATGACAAAAGCAGATCATGGAACAGTCTATAAAATGAACTCATTTAAAAATATAAATGTGTGGGATTTCTGAGTAAAGATGATGGATTGAACACCCACATTTGCTTTTACTTCCTCCTGAAACTCCACTAAAACAACAGTAAGGAGGTTTTGAAGATGCAAACTGACAAGGAAAAATAACTGAAGAGGGAAAAATCATCAACACAACTTGAGAAACTGGAAAGCATTCGAGTGGTATTTTAGCAGACTGAGGACCTTAACTCCTAAATGGACAGTAGGTAAAGCTAAGAAATAACTCAGTGTAATATGTGGAACCTTGACTCCTACTGACAAATGAATTAGTGAAAGATACACCTTTAGAAAGAAGGAAAGAACAGGCCACTTGAAGGGTTACTTCAGAAGCAGTTAATATTTCAGATTCCTATCCAAACTCTGCAATAGTTGCAGCCTTATTTTCTAGAGAAAGTAAAACACAGAATCAATTAACAGACGGCATCAGCACTGTTGTGGGCCAAGTACTATACTGAGAGGAGATGTACTCACTTAAGATTGAGATTCCCCAGTTCTCTTTCTCAGTTCCCATAGCTGTGGTACCCAGGTTTATGCCTCCAGGAGGCAATTTGCAAGGCATCAGATTAGCCTTAGAAGAGATACTTCAAGATATTTGCCATGGCCTTGGTGGTCCCCTGACATTTATATTCTGAAGTCTTACTTCAAGTACCTCAGAATGTGACAGTATCTTGATATTTACTCTTTAAATAGTTATAGTTAAAATGAAATCATCCAGAGGGACCCTGCTCCATTTGGCTGCTGCCCTTAAAAAAGTAGATTTAGACACATAAACACACACTGGAAGATTAAGTAAAGATATAGGAATACAGTTATCTAAGAGTGAAGCAAAGAGGACTCCCCAGTCAAGTGTGTTTGATATCATGTCTTGTTCTTGCTTCTAAAATAGTGAGAAAATGCTTCTGTTATTTTAGCCACCCAGTCTGCACAACTTTGTTACAGCAACTCTAACAAAGTGATATAATTGTATATGAGAATCGACTCCAAAATGGCCCAGCCATACCAAACCATGATGAAACTCTAAGTTATTAAAACCCACTCATACCCTCAGTTTCTAATTAACTTTTGATCTCCCCATATTACATGTAAACCCACACACAGGTTTATCACACATCTGTGAAACCTTTCCAACATGAAGAATAGAATCCAAAGAATACAAGAAACAGACACTTTGAGAAAACAGAAGTTGTTCAAGAAAAACAGACCATTTCTAAATTACAGAGTTATTTCAAAATGTTCATGGAAAAGTCGAATTGTGAGATTAGCATACTGGGAATTAACTTCTATATACATCAAGTGTATATACTCCTATGTAATAAGATTTATTCTTATTTTAGTTCATTTTTATTATATGTAATTTTATTTTTTCTTCTACTTGCTGTGTCATGATACCTTTAAATGTCAGAAAATTAAGCTTATCACTGGGAACTGAATGAATATGCTATTGTAACAATTTGCAAAAAAAATTGAAGAGATGTAGGAAGGGAGAAAGGAGAGCAGAAAGGAAGAGACCCTAAGGTTCTAAATGTGTATCACAAAAATGTGAAATCTACTCATTTTATATAAATGAAAAATTAATAATAAATACATTTTAAAAGATAAATTTATCTTGGAGCAAAAAAATTGAAAACGTACATAGTTTTCATAAACACATTTTCTATGACCTTTATAAAGACCTCTCCTATGCAATGGGCTTCAAAATATTTTGAATTAAAATAAATTTATTTTTCAATTCCATTTTCCACGATTTTTTGAAGCATCCTACTGATCCTTGCTACAACATGAGTAAATATGCTTATCTTTAAAAGGATGTAAGGGAATGGAACTAGAAGCAAAAGAACACATATTATACTACTACTGCAATAATTTGAAATGCCAAGACAGGAAAATCCATAGAAACAGAAACAAAGGTTAGTGACTATCAGAAGGTGAAGGGATAAGGCAACAGTGAACGGTCGCTAATGCATACAGGGTTTCTTGGTGGAAAGATGAAAATGTTCTGGAATCTGATAACGATGATGGTTACACAACTCTGTAAATATTGCTAAATGCCATTTAAAAGTACACTTTGAAAGGATCAATTTTATAGTATATGAATTGTCACAAGTCGCTGTAAAAAATGTGTAATATTATCCTCCATGAAATATGAGAGGATAGTTGCATCTGTACACATAAAAATAAAAACTGGATGATGTAAAGTAAGAAATATTCAAAAGCAAACAAACTGAAAGCAGCACTTTGAAATCAAATCATATTATTATTAAAATTCAATAGTTGTAATATAGAGTTGAGGAAAATATCCCCAAAACAGTGAAACAAAAAGATGAAGAAGCAAAATGACAGAAAAAGAAGATAATTACAGAACTAGTCCAAGAGACATGAGTTCTCAAATAATGGCAGTGCAATGAAAAAAAAAACCTCGAAATTACCTATTATTCATTGCTATGTAACATATTCTACGAAAGCTTAGGGACTTAAAAGAAAATGATCGTGTATTTTTTGTGTTATCTGTGGATCAAGAAACAAAGTGCTTGGAAGCTCAAAAGAAGGTCCCAAAGTAGGCAGCAGGCAGGAGCCACCTGAAGGATCATTTTTGAAAGGATCATTGTCGAAAGGGTAAAGTTGGCTGTCACCTGAAGATACAACATTTTTTTCAACATGGGGACTAGAGTGTACTAAAGACACAGAGACAGGGAGAGAGAAGGGGAGAAAAGGGAGACAGGGAAAAGGAGAAGGGGAGAGGGAAAAAGAGAGAGAGATCATAGTTAATTTTATGACAGCCTTGGAAGATGCACAATGCTAGCTTCTGCCATACTGTACTGAAGTCATTGTAAATATCTACCCATGCTCAAGGAGAATAAATAAACCATACTTCTCCATGGAGGAATGTCAAGGTCATATTGTAATTAGAGCATGTGGTGGAGGTGGGGGAGGGATATGTATTGTCATGGTAATCATTGGAAAAGACAGTCTCCCACAGGGAGAAAACATCAAAGAAGTACCAATTATTTAATACTAATTACTGTTATTTATTATTTTATAAATGCCGATTACATAAGGCAAACTTCCAGAACTGATTAATGTGAGATTCCAGCTTCAAAGATAACATTAAGAGCTCTATCTAATGAACAAAAATAAAATCAAACTAAGTTGCCTCACTGAGAAATTTTAGAACATTGAGATCAAAGTGAAGATCCTATATGCTTCTGCAGTTCTCTGTGTGTGACTTTGTTTTTTGTTTTGTTTTCATGCCCTACCTTGTTTTGTTTTGGAATTACCCTTTGCATCACTGGGAAGATAACTCATCATGTAACTTTGAAAATCTCAAAACAGGTACTTGCTCAAATTTACTCAAATGTCATACACCTAAGCACACTGATCAGTGTATTATATTCCACAAATAGAATAAAGACAAACCCAGATCGTTTTTTTCAAATGATATAGACAATAATTTAAAATGGCTCCCTCCTGAGATCGTAAGCATCAGGGACAAGGGAAGCTTGGAGCTGTGAGGAGCTGTCTATGCAGCCAACTATGAGGGACCCACTTCGGAATTCAGCTAACCTGAAGGGAAGGAGAGTCATGAGGTGCAGGGAAAAGACAGAGGTGATAAGGCAGTAATTTGAGTGCCAAGAACTAGTTCCACTCCTGACCATCTAAGAGTTCTAACTAGTTAAATAATTCACTGTATCTGTGTTTCAGAGGAGAATAACCGTGAGAGACAGTAGCCATAAGAATATAATTTTCTCAGTTTCACAAAGATAGGTTCCAATTCCTGGGTCACTTAAAAAACCTTAGTAATTAATTATAATAACTTCTGCCACAGTATTTACTCATACTTTCATGCTTTCTTTCAAGGGAATATAGATCCTATTATTCCATCAAATAATTTTGTATAAGTCAACATTAGAAACATGTATAAAAAGTTAATTTTAAAAATTTTAGAAATGACTTATAAGCATATCCTAAATTAGAGCCCTAAGATACACAGCTAAAGACATCCCAAAAGGAAACTATAATTCAAATCTTTGAAATTTTACACATCAAATGATCTCTTAAAAGTTCTAAATAGTGTTGGGGAGACCATTTCTGGTCTGAAGGTAGAGCTGGCAGAGTATCATCCCAATCAATTAAAAGCCCCAACATAACATCAGCTACAATTTATAATGTTATGGAATTGATTGACATAGTATTGAGTAACCACTATGTTAAAAGAAGAAGAAAGAAAGAAAAGAAAGATAAGAAAAAAAATGCAAGTTCTTATGCTTGGTATATGCTTACAATGAAAGAGCCTCAACTGAACTTGAACTGTGGTAATGCAACAAGGTGGAGGAATCCACCATGGTGGGAGGGTTTGGGAAGGGGTGGGGAGAATCCCAGTGCCTATAGAACTGTGTCACATAATGCAATGTAATTAATTTTAAAAAAGAAAAAAATTTAAATAAATATATAAAAAAGTTCTAAAAATTACTCTGTCAAAATTATAATTTACTACTCATAATGTTTAAATATGAAGACTTTTAAAAGTTAGTACAAAATATATGCTGTAAAAAAACTATGCACGGATTCCAAATTTTCTTGCACAGAAATAAACTTACCTTTTAATTCAACTTTTTGCAATCTTTGTGTCTTTGTATATATTCCTCTCAGGATACAACAGATAGGACTTTAATAACATGCTAATTACATTAAAATTTTCAGATGAAAAAGAGAAGGCAGAAGATGTTTTTGCAATTATGATACATTTTTAAAAGATTTATTTATTGGAAGTTGGTACAATGGCTCAATTAGTTAATCATGTGCCTGCAAGCGTCAGCATCCCAAATGGATGCCAGTTCATATTCCATCTGCTCCACTTTCCTGTCCAGTTCACTCTCTATGGCCTGGGAAAGCAGTAGAAGATGACCCAAAGCCTTGGAATGCTGCATCCATGTGAGAGTCACTGAAGAAACTCCAGGCCCCTGCTTTGAATCAACCCAGCTCCTGACAATGGGGCCATTTAAGGAATGAACCAGTGGACAGAAGATCTTTCTCATCTCCCCTTCTCTCTGTAAATCTGCCTTTCCAATAAAAATAAATAAATCTAAAAATGACAGAGTCTCACAGAGATATTCCGTCCACTGGTTTACCCCCAAAATGGTCACCACGGCCACAGCTGAACAGATCCAAAATCAGGAGCCAGAACTCCATCTTGGTCTCCTTCTTGAGTGGCAGAAGCCCAACTGTTTGGGTTGTCTTCACTATTTTTACAGGTGCATAAGCAGGGAGCTGGATTGGAAGTGGAGCAGTCAGGACATGAACCAATACTCATATGGGACGCCTTATAGCAGGATATAGCATAACCCACTAAAGCTAGCATAATTAAACTACTTTCTAGCTCAGTTCACAAATAAATGTACTCTAATTTTTGTCTAACAAAAAATATTTCAGGGGTATATATTATCACACTAATCCTGAGAAGAAAGCTTTCCAAGTCAGTATTTATCTTAGTAGTTTAATGTCATAGGGTTTTCAGAATGATGACTCTAATAAACCATGTACTTGATATGTTTGAAGTCACTTAAAATGGGTTTAGAGTCATCGAAACACTCAATCCACATTCCTTGATTAAGATTCCTTGAAAAAGTTCGTGGAAATCTAATTAAATATATGATTTTATTTTGATGCAAAATTTGGTACAAAATTGTTTCATAATATGTGAAAATGTGTACAATAGAAAAGATGCATGGATTTCAAATTCTTTGTCAAAATAAACTCATACTGTTACTTCCATTTCCATAAATTCTGGGGTATTATTCACCACCAAGGGTTTTGTTAATAAGGATCTTTAGGGGAGTTTGTTAATAGGGATCTTCAGGAAGTTAAAAAAAAAAAACACAGTGCTCTTTTCTTCTCTCCCCTACACCTACAAAAATAAAAACAAAACAAATAACCCACCATATTCTAATCAACAGATTAGATTCTTTGAAATCAACAAAGAAAATAAAATACATGAAATCATTCATTTCTGTCACTAATTTGTAGGTAAAAAGAATATTTGAAAGGGTAGCTTCTTGTGACCTCTAGGAACTACACATTTTTATCTCAGATGCTATTTAAGTGCTTTACATGCCTGTCACACTTACCTATCACAAAACCCACGTCATAAGGGTCGCATTTTTGAAGAAAGAAAACAGACGCACAGAGTTGAGTAAGCGGCCAGAGGCCTTGAAGTTAGCAAGAACAAGAACCAGAATCAGAGCCTCTAGCAAGGTGACTGGAGAAGACTGCTTGGAAAACGCCGGCAGGAAATAGCTGACCAGTCCTTAAGACAAAAACTTATTTTGTTCTACCTTAAACCACAGATACTTAATAAAGTTTGAATAAGCTGCCTTATAATATAAAAATTCTCTCTAGTTGGCAAACTATTCAGATCAAGTCACTTTTAAGAATGTAAAATATGGGCCTGGCGTGGCAGCCTAGCAGCTAAAGTCCTCGCCTTGTACGCATCACGATCTCATATGGTCACTGGTTCTAATCCCGGCAGCCCATTGCAGTCACTTGGGGAGTGAGTCATCAGATGGAAAATCTTCTGCTCTGTCTCTCCTCCTCTCTCTATATCTGACTTTCCAATAATAAATAAATCTTTAAGAAAAAAAATCATGTAAAATATGAAGAAACTTGTCATAAACATCAAACCCATGAAATTAGTAATATCTATAAAAATAATTTGTATGTTCATCCTCAACAAGCAATCAAAGTATTCTGCTCTCTATCAGCCAAGAATGAATTATGGTAATTCAGGTATATGGATTTATCAAAACATGTAACACATAAGGAAAAGCAGTTTTCCTTACTTTCATTTTAATTTTATAACATTATTTTGTGAATGTTAACAAACCGAAGGCCACAAAGTTTCCCACCTTGCCCTTCCCCAACCATGAATCTATTCCTCAAAAATAATCTATTGTGGGGGCCCAGCATGGTAGTCTGGTGCAACACATAAGAGACAACCCAAAGCCTTGAGACCCTGCAAGTGCATGCAAATCCCAGAGGAGGCTCTTGGCTCCCAGCTTCAGATCAGCTCAGCTCCGGCTTTCCCCAAGCTTCTGGCCAGGTGTGAATCATCGGATGCAAGATCTTCCTCTCTGTCTCGGCTCCTCTCTATATATCTGACTTTCCAATAAAAATAAATAAATCTTTTAAAAATAATATATATTTTACTGTTTGGTTTTTTTAAAAAACTGGTTCTTTGTTTATTCTCATTTATTTCAAACGCAGAGAAATAAAGAAACAAAAAGTATCCAGCAGTGGATCACTGACACCCCAAAGCACTCCCCGAACACCCACGCCTGCAATAACTGGGGCTGTACTTGAGCAAAAGCTGGGAGATGGGAAACCATGTGGGTGACAGGAACCCTGTTACAGAGCCACTGCCGCTGCCTGTCCAGGTATATATTAGCAGGCAGCTTGAGTCAGGAGCAAGAGCCGGAAATCACACCCATACAGCATGCCAGAGCATCAAAGAGCATCTTAACCACTCTTTCTCTTTTTTCAGCTCTCTGGAAGCACAGACGACATGTTTTTTGATTTGTAGCTATTGACAGGCATAGCCCTGATAGGAAAGACCAGCCCTGCATTGTCGCAGTTCCTCTGGTCCTCTCTCATGTTTCCTGATTTGATCTTTGTTATTTTTAGTTCTCTTCTGGTTACCTAGGTAACTTTAAATACTATACTTAAAGCTCTATTTCTCCTTCTATCAGCCTCTGATAGTATCTCTTGAATAGTATGTGTTTAGGAGCAATATTGACAAACCAGAACATTGGATGCAGACAGATGCAGCTTCCTAGGTCTGTTCCACATGAAATCACACAGAGTCCTGTGCTTGGAAGGGCTCTATATTAGGATTATTGCTCCATTGTCATAATGTCAAAATACCTGACACAATAAAAATGTTTTAAATAGAATGTGACGTATTGATTATGAATAAGTAATCCCTATTCAATGCAATGCCAATTAAAACCCCAACAGATATTTTCAAGCAACTCAACAAGTGTCTTCTTAAATGTATATCTTGAGAATATACAATATTTTCCTTTGCTATATCGGATGTCAAAAGCTACTACAAAGCAATGTTAATGCAATATTGGTACAAGGATAAAGAACTGAAAAATGAAATAACATAAAATGTGGAAAATCAGATTCATAAACATATTGAAAGTACATATGATAGGAATGAGGAGTGTTTCTACAGAGGCAAGATAGTTTATTTAATAAATAGTTCTGGGAAAATTGCCAAATATTCTACTCAAAAATCAGGTGTTGGTAGATTAAATCTCCAGTATGAATAAAGAAAACTTTAAAAATCAAAACACTTAGAATATCTTTTAAAAACTCAATCGTTGGACCTGGCGTGGTAGCCTAGTGGCTAAACAGCTTGCCTTGCAAGCACTAGCATCCCATATGAGCGCTGGTTCTAATCCTGGCAGCTCCACTACCCATCCACCTCCCTGCTAGTGACCTGGGAAAGCAGTTGAAGACAGTCCAAAGCCTTGGGACCCTGCACCCGCATGGGAGACCTGGAAGAGCTCCTGGCTTCAATCAGATCAGCTTCCACTTGGGGAGTAAATCAGCAGATGGAAGATCTTCCTCTCTGTCTCCCTTGTTTCTGTATATCTGACTTTCCAATAAAAATAAATAAATCTTTAAAAACAAAAACAATCTTTCAGGAAGTATTTCTTTTAAAAGACCAAAAAAAAAAAAAAAAGAAAGAAAGAAACTGATAAATCTAAGTTCATTAAAACTATTAACATTTGTCATCAAAAATAAAACAGTAAAACAATAAGTAGGATAAAGGTATGTACAACAAATATGCCTGAGAAAAATACTAATATCCCTGACACCTAATGAACTCCTCTAAAACCATAAGACAATGAAACAGCAAACTGGCCAGAAGTCAGGAACAAGCATCATTGAAGACCAAATGTTTTAGGTGGCAACTCATTAGAAGCGCTTGATAGGAATACGAACAAAACAAACTGTGAACTATGTGAACTAACGATTCTATTTCTGGGAATGTATGCTAAACTACACATGCACATTTTCTTTTTTGCACCTATTTCTAACTTAAATATAATCATGTGCACTGCTACATAGCTCATGATAGAAAAAATCAAAAATAGAAAAAAATCCAGCAAGTGACTACAGAAAGAAAGGTGATATATTAAGATAATTAAATGTTGTAAGGTAGAAAAAATGAATTCACTATGAATATATTCAACATCATGACTGAATCACGTAAGCAATACAGCATGGGAAAAAAAAGTCAAAGGACTAGTTTAGTATTCCATTCATATAAAACCGAAAAATTAGCCGAAAACTACGTAAACACAGATGCAAAACCCAGGGTGCTAGTTACTCCTGCGGCAGGCTAGAGAATGAGAGAGAAGCGCAGGGCAGATTCACCATCCAAGATCCTTGCAGAAACACACAAGTATTGTTCTCTGCATTTCTGAGACAACGAAATGCTTTTAGTTCCCTTTTTACTTAGAGTGGCCGATTGTAGGTGCTGTTGCTGCCACGGTTATGGCATTCTAACCCATTTGTCAGTGATATTGGCAGGCACGGAAGCCACAGTCTGCACCTCAGCTCTAGCTTACCTCAGCGTTTTTCAACTTCATTAGGCTCTTCATCTGGGTATTGCCTTTTCTTTCTTTGTCCTCAGATGTGCTTTGGAGAAGATTCTTACGATAATTTATCCAATACTGCCCACTATCTTTTGCCATGATATACCTTAAATCAGCTTTTCAGTTTCTTCTATGAAATTGATAATTTCCACAGCATTTTAACTTCCATTTTGTCAGTGTTTGTCAACCCATACTAAAATAAAATCAGTAATCCCTCCGTTTTTAGATCTGCTGCCAAATACATTCATGTAATATTTACTTACAACTCCATCACTATCTAATACAAGAATTTCTGTCTCATCTCTGCTTATAAATTTCGCTTTAAGCCTGTCATGCATTTTCCCTTAATCGAGAATATGATGTTATCTAGCTTAAAACTATTTTTAATGAATATGCTTTGGGATTGCATTCTATACACAATCATTTTGCTTCATAATTTATGAATTTCAGCTTTTGTTTTTCTAGCTTGCTCCTGGTTTCTTTCTTCAAATATTTTTAAATGACTACTGTTTCTTTAATCTTTATATTGTTTTTAAAAATACTTTTAAAGATTCATTTGTTTGTTTGAAGAGCAGAGTTAGATTGGAGAAGCAAGAAGAGTCAGAAGGAAAGACCTTCTGTCGACTAGTACACAAGATAAATGGTGAGGGTTAGTGGCTAAGGTTAGGGTTAGGTTAGGGTTAGAGGCTATAAGCCTCCTCCCATTTTCCAGCTGGGTGACCAGGTCCCAAGGACTTAGGTCCTCAACTGCATTAGCAGGGAACTAAATCAGAAGAGATTCAGCCAGGAGATGAACCAGAGTGCTTGTTGAATGTTGGAGTCACAATGCTAGCCCCTAAAATAAAGACATTCATAGCCATAAACTTTTTTTTGATAAAGTACATTTTTTGTTTTAATTACTTTCCTTTTTTATAGTAAAGATTTATTTTATTGGAGCTGGCATCATGGTGTAGTGGGTAAAGTTGCTGCCTGTGATGCCAGCATCCTTTTTTAAAAACTTTTTTTGAATTTTGATGATCTTTACATAGTTGATTAGGGCTCAAAGGGTCAAGAGCTACAGGAAAGTGGTCAAGACCACGGTTTCCACGTTTTCTTTTTCCTTTCTGTATCTGGGGGAAAGGGAGAAATAAAGGTAGAAGCCACACACACCCTCCTAACCATCCCAGGGTGCCGGATGTGAGGCATGCTTCAAGGGCACTGCTCAAGTCATTTCAATAGTTCAGCTGCTCTGAATGGCTGCCAATCTCGCCATTTCAACTATGATGAAATTTCTTCGGAATCCACTGGCTGACATAGTCCACCTTAGCATCTTCACTTGCACAGATTTTTAGTGCCAACACTTGGCTCGGCGAGTTGATCAATTTGTTCTGTCCGCTTGTGCCAGGTGTCCTATGCAGGCTTCATTGTACTACCATATCCTCCATGCGCACTTGGATATACTGTCCACTGCTCCATCTGAACCACTAAGGCAGCTCAGATTTGACACATGAACTCCACGGTCAGACCATGGAACCTGCAATTCTCTTCATGGTTGGGGTTCTGAGTCCGGCAGTTTGATTGGGGGGATCCCCAAAGAAACTTTGTCTGAAGTGATCCCAGATCAGATTCTTGGGTGTGCTTTCCAGTACAGGGTCTGGCACACTCAGTCACCCCAATCAGCCTATGCATATGCTGGTGGTTGCAATTGCTGGGTCAGTTCTGCCTCTAGCCTGGTCTTCTATATAACTCAATAGGTGTTGGAGCCCAGCCCAATCCTGCCCACCATATACTCAGCCCTCATACAAACCAGTGGGAGCTGTAGCCTAGTTGGGGCGACTCCCAATAATCCTCACCAGGCCTGCCCCATGCCCTAGTTCCCATGCTTGCCAATATGTACAGCAGACTGGTCCAGTCTGTCCCACATCCCATTCAGCTCTCATACATGTCAATGGGCATTGAAGCCTAGTTCAACCCAACCAGCCCCACTATCCAGCCCACACACCTGTCAATGGGCGCCACTCTCTGTCTAGCAAAGCCTGCCCCAGTCCTGGTTCTCATGCTCGCCAGATGGAGTGGGAACCCAAGAGGGAGGTGCCCACTGTTTCACTACTGGCCCACTCCCACTCCCACTCCCAGATCATGCACTCTCCAGGTGGTTCTGCAGTTTGGCTTGACAGAATTAGCTCCCTGTGTTAGCATCTGCTAGCTGATGCTTCGGCAGAGCACAACCAACCCACACCCACTTTGACATATAGTTGCACCAGCAGGAACAGTCAACCCAGCCTGGCTTTTCCCTGGTCCAACTCACATGAGGCCAACATGTGTTGTAGCTCTGCCCTGTCTGGTCTACCCCCATCCCAACTCACGCTCTCCAGTAGGAGTGGTGTTCCAGCAGGGGAGCCCTCCACATCCCCCTACCAGCTTTGCCCCCTCTTCCTCACATCTTACATGCGCTGGTTGGGTGACGCGGTTTGGTCTGGCATGGCCTGCCTCACCTCAGCTTTTACCAGTGGGTGCTGTAGTCTGGCCCGGTCCAGACCATCCCCAATTCCACCTCAGATTGGTGGGGGCTACAGCCCAAGAAACTGATTTTAGAATTGTCTTTCAACTTTGTTTTTGGAGTAACTTATTACTGATTTCTTACATGGTAATTTGCTTCCTACCTCCTCTCCACAACTTAGTATGCCAATCAATCTAGACATAGTTTTGTGATTGAATGTATTGATATTCAAATACTCTATGTATCAGATAGGAATTGCACTGATGAGTTAGAAAGACAACATAATAGTATCTTAGTAAAGACTAGGTTATTCTTTTCACACGAAAATAGTAAATCTGGAAATAAGTGGTTCAAGACTGTCTAAAGTGTTCTAATGTTAATTTTCTGCATTCCTTTTACCTTTCTGCTTTGTAATTTTGAATTGTCCTCTTCATTTTCAATGTTGTCTCATGATCACAAGATGGCTGTTACTGTTTCAGTAATTACTGCCAACATTCCAGGCAGAAGAACTAAGAAAGTAAACAGGAAAAAAATATTTTCCAGTTGAGTCAGCCTGCCTTAAAGAATTTACCTAGACCATGCACCAAGGATGTATGCTCATCACCTCTTTGTGGATTCAGCTTTATCTTGTCCACTGCATACAGGTTTCTGCTTACATTTGCTATAGCCTTGCCTTTTAATCACATAATGTTCTTATTTGTCCTCTTCAGCGCTTTTAATTTTAAATTCCTCTTCCATTATTTTCAATCTGCATTTACTTAACTAATACTTTCACTCTTCCTTAATTTCAATATTTATCCATTTATGTACATGCATTTTTAATCTATTTGACTGCTTTAAGTGGAGAAACTACTTGTCTGTGTTAAGCGGTGAAACTTGGTCCATTCAAATATAACTTCAAAGCTGACATGCTTTCTTTTGTGTTTTGTAACTGTTTCGTGTTTACAATTTATGTTGTATTGGTACTTACTGTATTTTTCTTTCCTCCAATACACAAATTTCTTTATAATACATTTAAAATAACATAGCAAATGCTGCATCCATCATAATGCTCAATTTATTCACCCATTTCCCCTCATGGCAACAAGATGACACACTTAAATTAATTTACTTCACCCTAACTTTGCCACCCCTGATGTTTGGTAAACCTTTATTTCTGCTCACCACCCATGCACATTGCAGTACAAAGTTTATATGTGGTCCTGGGACAATTGGACCTATTTGGAAAGAAAACTTGAAGCTCAACCCAAACCACCAACCTTAAAGAAAAAATTAAACTCAAATGTATTATAAACCTAAAGCTAAGAGCTAAAACGTTCAAAACTTTTACAAGACAATGTAGGAAAAATGCTTTTCAGCCTAGGATAAGCAAGGAGCTTTAAGAATAGGACATACAAAGAGCAATGTGTAAAGAAGACCCTGGACAACACCAAAATGTAAAACTGTTGCTCTTTGAAATAAACATGTTAATATAAATGTGAAATATACACATTTTAACATGAAGCTACAAACTGAAGGAAAATATTTGTAAGGCACACAACTAACAAAGGACATGTATCCAGAATAATAAGGAAATAAGCAACCCATTTAAAAACAGGGAAAAAATTTTGGGGTAATTGGCCATAGAAAATGTACAAATAAAGACATGAACTCAACATGGCTACTCACTGGGAAATAACAAATTAAACTCCATGTGTAGCATCACCATGCCTATTAGAAAGGTAAATTCTTCAAATGACAGTACTGGTGTTGGCAAAAACTTTGAGCAACACACTTTGCTGATAGAAATACAAAATAATACAGCTACTTTTAAAAATGAGTTGACAATTTCTTATAATGGTAATCACATACTCACAAAGAAGCAACCCCATTTCCAGATATTTACCCGAGAGAAACATAGTTTGTCTTCAGACACAAGCTCCTATGCAAATGCTATACCAAATTTTCTCATAATCTTTCAACTCAGGAAATAAACACTATGCCCTCCAAATAGTGAATATACTTAGATGCTTATACATACATACATATAATTTACTACTGTTCATCAGTAGAAACTAATTAGCCATCATACATGCAACAACATGAAGTCTGAATGTATTTTGCTAATTGCAAAAAATCAGCCTCAGGACCACTACTGTGGTATGACAAGTTAAACTGTTGACTATGTGGCCCACATTCAGTCCAGTACCATGCCAACATGCCTAGGAAAGTAGAGGGGAATGGGCAAAGACTTTGGATCCCTGCAACCACCTGGGTAACCCCAATAAAGCTCCTGGCTTGCAGCCATTTGGGGAATGAACCAGTAGATGGGAGGATATCTACCTCTCTCCTCGCTCTCCCTGTAATTCTGCCTGTAAAATAAATGAAAGAAATGTTTGAAGAAAAGTCACTCTCAAAAGACCACATATTGTATGGATCCATTAATATGACATTCTGGGAAAGGTGAATTGCCAGTGATTGCCAGACTTTGAATGTTGAGAAAGAGGAGGTCACACAAATGCTATCAGTTGTCCAAAAAGAAAAAAAAACAAACAAAAATGTTGTCATTTGTCAAAACTCAAAGAGCCATACACCCAAAGCAGTAACTTGTAATTATGTAAATTGAATCTTTAAAAAAAGTAATCAATAACTCAATTGTGTACTTTGTGGTTACTTCACAACCAACACAGTGATAAAGTACAAAATCCTTCCTTCTAAGTAATCTGGTGAGTAAATCCCATAGAATCCTAAAGCATGGCAGAAGGCTTTTTTTACCAGAAGCATAACAGGCCAACCAGAAACTGAAAATACCTAGCTAGGCCTGAATCAGACCAAGACCAGTGCTGTATTCTTCAGGAGCTCAGCTGCTACAGATGAATTCTTTTCTTGAGCCTGGTAATACTAGCAGTTCTTGCTGTGCACATCCATTTTGGCACTTGTTTTCAGTCGCCATCTAACCTGGAGGAGGGACTCAGCCAAGGCCAGCTCCTCAGAGTTCAGTTTTTGGAAAAGGTTTTTGCTCTGATTCTAAGTGTTCCCTGTCCCTGTGCTCATCCTCTGGTCTCAGGTCTAGAGCTTGCTAGCACAGTTCTCACCAGATCTCATTTGATCTCCTTTGCTTATCTGATTCACGGCATTTTTCATTAGTGGCTGTTTCTAGTTGTGCACGTAGGAGAAGCCCAGTTGTGATGTTCACGGATAGTAAGGCAGAGGTTCTCAGCTGACTTACTGAGCATATGCCTCTCCTGTGTGTTTAATGCCGGAACTACCATTACACTGTCCTGGACTGTATCTCCCTCCTACCCAAACTATGCATTTAACACACCCTTCTGCCATTTACAATCTGCCTTTCCCCCATTTGTCAGATTAAAACATTACAGCTTAAGCCAAGTTTTCAAGACTTTCTAAGAGGAAGAAAATAAAAGAAAAGCAAACAAACTCTTCTTTTCCCAGGACTTGTGGCCTTGGAAAGGAACAATTCAGCTGCATCTGTCCAGTCTACAGGCAATCTCAGTTACATTCCACTCTGCAAGGTCATTATTTCCATTAAATAAAATCATACTTGAATTACAATGAATTATTTAATTTTCTACAGCAATAAGGAGTACTTTAATCCTTTAGTGGAATTGTAACAATACAATTTCAATTCTCGATGCTTGGAAAGCACTGATGATTTCAAGATGCTATTACTCACAAATCAAAAACTCAAACCAATTAAAACTCCAAACCCTGCTTTGATTTACCTGCCCAAAACAGTTGAATACCTGTCACTCATCTTTAAACAAATTTATAAGAGAAACTATTCTTATACAACTAACCAATGGAAATTTCATCTCCTTTACATATACTTTTATTTTGTTGGAGTGTCCTATTCTAGGTAGAAAATCATTCCTGAACCTATCATACAATTTCAAGAACAGAATAACTCATCCACATAAATCATAAGACTCAAGATTCAAGCTGTCTTTAAAGAGGAAAGTTTTAGAACACATTTTAAAAGAATCACCCCCTCCCACCCATTTCACCTAAAATATAGTGATTAACTTGAACCTAATTTCCTTCTCGACTGCTTTTCCAGGGAAAATCAATAGTCACAAAGGTTTTTAAAACATTATAAGCATTTCATGTGGGCCACCCTTACTGGCATTAGGTGGTATCTCATTGATGTTTTAATTTGGATTTCCCTTATTGCCAGGGAGCTTGAGCATTTTTTCATATGATTATTTGCCATTTGGGATTGTTCCTTTGTGAAATGTCTGCCCATTTCCCGTGCCCATTTCTTGAGTGGCTTGTAACGACACTTGCTGGCGAGGTTGCGGGGAAAAAGGAACCCTACTCCACTGCTGGTGGGGCTGCAGATTGGTACGGCCTCTATGGCAATCAGTATGGAGAATATTCAAACAACTCAAAATCGACATACCGTATGACCCAGCTATAGCACTCCTAGGAATATATCCAGAACAATTGTTTTATGGGAAACCAACATGCACTCCTATGTTCATAGCAGCACAATCAGTAATTGCAAAAACATGGAAACAACCAAAATGCCCATCAGCAGAGGATTGGATAAGAAAGCTATGGTTCATCTACTCCATGGAATACTACTCAGCTATTAAAAAAAAACAAAATGCAGTTCTCTGTGGCCAAATGGGCCAAACTGGAAACCATAATGCTAAGGGAAATGAACCAATCCCAAAAGGTTAGATACCACATGTTTGCCTTAATTTAAGATGATATGATGTTAAACATATCATGTTATGTTATGGATATTATGTCATATGTAGTATATAAACTAAAATTGAACTGTGAATGGGGGGGTCACAGAAAGTGGTTAAGAACTCGCATTTATTTTTAACATGTTGACTGCTCAATACCATGTCAATTAATTCCATAATGATGTTAATTGTTGCAGATGGTATATTAGTGCTTTTATTTGACCGGGATGATACTCTGCTGTCTCTGCCCTCAGACCAGAGAGGGTCTACCCAATAAGTAGTTGGACTTGACTGGACTATAAGATGTTGGACTCTATGCTTGGCAAATACTTGCAAAGAGGGAATTTCAACTGAACTTGAACTATGGTTATGCAACAAGGTGGAGGAACCCACCATGGGGGGAGGGTGGGGGGAGAATCCCAGATTCTATGTAATTACAACACAATGTAATTAATGAATGAATTTAATAAAAAAATTATAAGCATTTATTATTCTTTCCTAAATAGAACATTTCCACTGTTTAAACCTTCAGCTTTGTAGCTCTGTATCATTTCTGCAAGAACTGGCTCTGTGAAAAGCAGAGCTTTTTCATCTCTGCTGTCACCAGTTTGTCCTTCTAAAATCTCTAGCTGCTGCCACATCAATACTGGAAAAGCAACCAACTGCTAATGTTTAGGGTTTTGAGTTCCGTCGTTGCTCTCTGTAGTACCAGGCCCTGGGGCATCTCTCTGGGACACCTCTTTGGACTCATGTCTGGTTACCCTGCTTCTCCTGCCTTCAGTGTTCCAACTCCATTTTCTATGTTAGAAAACAAATATATTCTTTAAAAGCACTGAAATGAAAAAGAAAGACTAAGAAGCGAAATACTACCATGTTCTCATAATTAAGAACTAGAAATGGCTACCACAGTCGCTGCTCACAAACATGAGCTCTGCTTTGGACCTCTATGGAACTCAGTATCAGTGAGGAACAGGGGACAGATTCAGCACCCTGGGCCTCCGTTTCCTCTTTCTTTTCTCATATCCTGGAAAACCCATCTCCCATCGACTATTTTTCTCATCAACTCAGTTGGGAACCCAGTAATTACCTTCAATCTATAGATTGATGTCTTTAGTACTCTTAGGAAGTTTTTTTTTTTTAGTATTAATCTATTTGAAAGGTAGTGTTAGACACTGTGGAGAGAGAGGAAAGGAGAGGAATGCGGAAGGGGGAGGGAAAAAGAGAGGAGAGGGATGGATCCAAACAGCCGGAACCTGAACTACTGTTCAGGTGATGCTGGTGTCACAGGTGAGGGCTTAAGGTACCTTAGTGCGGACTCCAGGAAGATCTCCTTCATTATTTCTTTACTACCGACTCTCCTTTATCTGTTTCTTTTGCTTCTGGAATTTCGACTAATTTTCACATTGCTCTTTTCATATTTTCCATATCCATTTTTTTTTTGCTTTGTGTTTTGAGTTTAATTCAAGATCACAAATTTGGATCTTGATAGTAGCTATCCTCTCCTTTAGTTCATCCACTACATTGCTTAGTTGGCAAGTCAAGTTGTATAAGTTTCAAAATTATCCTTTGTGCTGCACTTGAATTTCCTCAGATGTTCTCATTTTCTATTTAAATTATTATGATGCTTTTCGACAAAATTAGGACAAAATGCTCCTTTAATTCCCTTCCGTATTTACAACAATATACAGGACAGCATCCTAAGACTTTGAGAAAACTGAGCATCCATATTCTGATTTGAGAAGAAATTTGTTTTTTAATAATAAATTTATTTCATTTTTGATGATGTTTTTATAGTTAAGAAAGATACATGCCCATATGGACCACTGAATAGCGTGGGGAGGGTCAGGGAATGCGGGAAAGTGGATGAGACAACTGTTTCCAATCTCCTTTTTCTTTCTGTGTTTGGAGAAAATGGAGAGGAAAGGGAGGGGGCCACTCCCAGACAGCCACCTAATGTCATCTCAAGGTCCCTGATGCTGGAGCATGTTTGAGGATACTGCTTAAGTGGTTTCAATGTTTCTGAAATTTTGTTGATTTTGCTGCTCAATGGATGAGGAAATTCTTCCAAGGTCCACTGGCTGACATAGTCCATCTTAGAGTCTCCACTTGTGTACATACTCACTGACAAAGCTCGGCCAGAAAAGCTATCTAAATTGTTCTGCGCTCCCCCTGCCCCATGATACTAGATGTCCTCTGCAAGTCTCAATGAACTGGTTGTCATGTTTCCCACGTGCATCTGGGCATGCTGTCTACTGCACAGGCTTCAACAATCATGGAGACCCAGTCATGACACATGCACTCCACCATCAGACCACAGATCCTGTGATGCTCCCTGTGGTTGGAGTTCTGAGTCCAGCGGTCCAGTTGGGGTGTCCCCAAAGAAACCTCACCAGAGGTGACAGCAGACCTGACTCCTGTGTGTAACCAGCTGGTATGGGGTCTGGCTCCGTCCATCACCCACATCAGCCTACACAAACATTGGCAGTTACATTCACCCAGTCAGCTCCATCTCATACTGTGACCCAGTTCATCCCTGCCACCACACATTCGCCCCCCCCACACACACACCAATGGGAACTGCAACCTAGTTGGAGCGACCTTTGCCATTGGATGATGTAACCTGCCATAATCTGGCCTAGCCGGGCCTGCCTCCAATCCAAACTTCCTCTGGTGAGTGTTGCAGCCTAGCCCTGCCCAGCCTGCCCTATCCCTCACTTTCATGCAAACCAGTGGATGGTGATAGCCTAGCCTAGCCCATCCTGGCCTGCACCCCGTCCTGGTTCCTGCACATCCCAGTGTGCTATGGTTTGGCCTAGCACTGCCCAGTCTGTCCCAGACCCCAGAGCCAACCCACATACATACCAACAAATGAGGCAGCCCTGTCTTGTATGGTCAACATCTAGCCCTGACTTACATGCTCACCAGCAGCAGCTACAGCCCACCAGAGGTGTTCCCTAAGTTCCCTCACTAGGCCTGTTCCCAGACCCAGATCTCACATGTGCCAGCGGGTGTTAGGCCCTTACCCGGCACAGTCTGCCCCCGAGTGTGTGGGCTGGTAAATGTTGCAGCCTGGCATGCCCTACATCCAATGCTTGGGTACACCTGTGGGTGCTAAATCCTGGATTAACCTAGCCTGTTCCCAACCCCAGTACCCACGAGTGTTGGAGAGTTCCATGGTTATGCCTAGCTTGATCCATCACCACTTCCAGCCCTCAAGCAATCCAGTTCCACAAGGGTGTGCCCACAAGTCCCCCACAGAATTTGCTCCCAGACCTGGTTTTCTCGCATTACACTTGGTGTCATGGCCCAACCTGACATGATCTACCTCCTGCCCCAACACTCACTAGCAGGTACTTTGGTTGAGTCCTGCCAGGCAGGCCCCCCTACCCCCAGCATCTACCAGTGCTTTTGTGTGCATCAGTAGATGGTGGTTGATACCAAGAAACCTACTGAGGTCTCCCATGTGGGCAGGTGCATTGGTCTAACCCAGAAAGATCCTCCGGTTTCCCTCCTCCAAACTCCTGGTCTCAGCCCCCTGATTTATCTGCAAGTGCAGCAGCCTTGTTGGTGGAAGTCCCCCAGAAGTCACTCCTCACTTGCCACATTCTACCTCTGCAGTTCTCCCTGCCACATATCCCCAGACCCCTTACCCTGAGCAATCCACAGCACCCCATGCCCATGAGCATGCAGATCTCCAAACCTAGTCACTGAGCAGTGTGTTGTGCCAGCTTGGGCCCCTGTCTACCTGCCAGAGTCCCACATACACTCAAGCCCAGGTTCCCAGACCCTGTCTGCCAGTGTACCAACATCTGCCCCTCCCCGCCTATCTTAAGAAAAAAATAGGCATGTATGCTATCACACTGGAATAGTAACAAATATTTGGAATTAAGCATGCCCAGAATGTGCATCTGCTATTACCTGCTTTAATCTCCCCAGAGTGTAACACTTGCCTAGGTACAATGTAACCTAGGCAGTTGCCTACAGCTGGGAAAGCATTGTTTTTTTCCTAGCAGATTTGTTTACCTGGATGTGTCCCATGGATCTTGCTATTTACAGCTGCTAGGCTCCTGAGTTGGTGTTTTATTGTATTGCCATTTTTCACTCTGTGAGGTTAAGTTCTGGTTGTTTTGAAAGCACTAGGTTGAGACATAAAGGTGGAGGCAGTTAAAAAAAAAAAAAACAGACAACTCCACAAGTCCAGTGTGGATGCAGAGAGTCACCTGTGAGTAGTTACTAAACACATATCACTTTTACTCTGATCACCGAGATTTGGGGGATGGGGATGCAGTATTCTTCACCTCAGTCCCCAAGGTCATGGGTGCTTGTTTCCAGGTGTTCCTGGAGTCAGTGGCGGAAAAAACACCCCACGCACATTTTGTCCTGCAGAGCTCAAGGCTTTGAGCTGGAATTGCCAGTGTCTATTTGCCTCAAAAGAGGAGATTAGAGTTTGGCTCTACATATCAAAAATACTTGTCTCTGCTTCCAAAACCTTAAAATTCCACTAATACTAAAAAAAAAAAACAAACAACACCCTTTGGGTCACACATTGACTTTCAGCTTTAAAATTCTGCCTGATGTTCTCTAGGTGTATTATAAGCATTTTCACAAATTCATCACATTGCAGAAGCTTCTGATTTTAAAAAACTACAAGATTTATACTCTTAATGTTGTTTCTATACTCTTCGGTCTTAAGATGTAATTGTCAGTGTAGGATTAGCATTGGCTCCAAACTCTAAGATTGAAGAATGACTCTCCTCTGAATAATTAATGGGTGAATTTCCATGAATAGTAATATCCTGTTGAAAATGTGACTTGTTATTTTCTTATTTGCAAAAACAAAAACCTTTATTTAGACAGATTTAGAATTTTAGGATATATATCTTTCAAGCCAAGCTGATTTCAGTCAGCATTTATAAGGTTTCATGTACTAAAAAAACACAGCTAACAGTAATTGGTTTCACGTGAAGATTTAAAAACAAAGCAAAACAAAACAAAACAAACTAGAACATTCTGGTCTGTCATGTGATATGTGATGCTCAGGGCTATCAACCTAGATGTGGAAGAGTCCAACCAGCAGTTGTGCTTTTCTGACAACGCTCCTATACACTTCCAGGGAAATGCTTGTGTCTTCAGTTTCCCAAAACTAATTGTTTTTTTGTTTAATTATATTTTTGACAATCTTTACATTGTTAATTAGGGTAAAAAGGTGCAAGGGCTATAGGAAAGTGGGTAAGACTATTATTTCCATATTGTTTCCTTCATATATCTGAGGTAAAGGGAATATTGAGGGAGAAGCCCCACCAAGTCTCCCACTCACCCCAGGTCCCGGAGGTGGGGTATGCTCTGAGTTACTTGCTTAAGTGGTTTTGATAGTTCACCAGTTATGAATTGCTGCCAATCTCACCACTCCAAGGACGATGAGGTTGTTGAAGAATCCACTGATCGACATAGTCCATCAGAGAGTCTCCATTTGTCCAGTATTTCGCTGCCAACATGTAGCTGAGGTGGTTGATTGACCTGTTCTGTCTTCCGTCTTTTCTTGGTTAGGGTTCTGAGTCCGACATTTCAACTGGGGAGATCCCCAAAAGAAACTTTGAGGTGTTCCCAGTCCAGATTCTTGTATGTACTAGCAAGTACAGGGCCCGGCACAGTCCATTGCCCCGATCAGCTGGTGGTTGCAATTGCTGGGTTGGTTCTGTTTTCAGTCCCGACTTCCACTGGAACCAATGGGTGTTGCAGTCCAGCCTGGTTCTGCCCAGCACACACTCGGCCCTCACATGTGAGGGCCAAAACTAATTTTGATGGATACCCTGGCCATGCTTGATATGTGTTTCTAGCACGAGCCTTCTTGTCTTCCATGACATTTACTATTTCCCTCATTTCCTGTGGTAACAGCTCCTATGTCTAAAACTGCACTCATTGCACTCATTGGAAACATCACTGCTAATATCTCCAGCCTTCAATTAGGTCGGTGCTGCTACTGGTGTCCACTAATAGCTACATGAATGCTCAGGCTGAAGCAACACACTGCTGCCACTGCTGAAACAGCTGCTGTCTACCCACTGTTTAAAGCTGTTGGGCCCAATGCAAACAGCCTCAGTATGCCAGCTTTGGAAATCTTTCACTATTTCTCTTGTATCCCCAATTCCACAATGAGGCCATGGGTTCTAGGGTAAGGAGAGAATCTGAATGAATGAATCAGGCCTCCTTTCCAATAGCCTCTGTCTTTTAAACACATTTGTTTGATCTGTGTGATCCAAACAATACACTTCTGGTTCCCAAGAAAAACAGATTTGTGGTGGGCCTTTTCCCTATGAGTATTCTGGTCATACCTAAATCCAGGCTGTGAAAAAAGCTTAGGCTCATACAAACACATCTGGATGACATTCACCCAAATTATTGTTATTTAAATGTAAATAGTAACTTTGTTATATAGTAATTTTTCTTCATTATTTCCTTATTTTTAACATAAATACTTTAGGAATACTTTTCTCTCATTGGACATTTATTTATTTGGAAATGGGAGTTACATAGAAATTGGGATACAGAGATTGAGACCTTGAGATTCCACCTGTTGATTCATTCCTCGGGAGCTTCATCTGGCTCTCCCAGGCGGTTTCAGGGGCCCAAGCATCGAGTTGCCTTTTCCAGGCCATTAGCACATTAGCAGGGAGCTGGATTGGAAGTGGAGCAGCTGGGATTCCAACTGTCACATGGCATGCCAGCATCTCAGGAGGCAGCTTCTCTTACTATGCCACAATGCCGGCTGGGAATAATTTTCATTTTGCAAAATGGTACAAACATAATGTAGAATTCCTTAAGTACTCTAAGCAGTTTCTCCTTATGTTAGCATTTTACATTGCCATGTAACTTTTGTCACAAGAGACCAACATCTTTGAGTTACTATTAACTACAGATTTTATTAAGATTTAATTAGCTTCCTTGTGCTCTTTCAGGATCCAATCCAGGATATTATATCACATTTTGGCATCAGGTGTTTTCAGTCTCCTCTGACCTGTTACCATCCTTTAGTCTTTCATTCTCTAAATTTTTATTTAATTTTCTGTTTTAAATTATTTTATTTATATAAAGTGAACCAGTTTCATGTATTTCATGACACAGATTTCAGAGCATAGTAATACTTCCCAGCACATGCTCCCTCCTGATTGTATCCCCTACCCATCCTTCTCCTTCCTTATTTTTCAGGTTTTACAATGTTATCCAATTGTGTTTATATGAGTTATAACTTTTCTACTGTATGTATTAGTTATCACATATCAGGGAAAGCATATATTTATCTCTTTGAGATTGCCTTATTTTGTTAAGTATAACAGTTTTCAGTTGCGATCATTTTGTTACAAAAGAAGATATTTTATTCTTTTTTTAAATAGCTAAGTAGTATCCTGTAGTGTATATTTATCACATTATCTTCATCTAGTCATCTGTTGATGGGCACCTGGGTTGATTCATTTTTTTAGCTACTGTGCATTGTGCTGCAATAAATATGTGTGTACAAATAACTATCTTGTATGCTAATTTCATGTTATTTTAGTAAATTTCCAGGAGTGGGATAGCTGAATCATACAATAGATCAATTTTCACATCTCTGAAGAATCAGCATACAGTCCTCCAGAATGACTACAGTAGCCTGCATTCCCACCACCAGTGTATTAGAGTACTTTTTCCCAAGTCTTCACCAACATTTATGGTAGCCATTCTAACTGGGGTGAAGTGAAACTTCACTGTGCTTTTCATTGGCATTTCCTTGATGGCTAGTGATCCTGAGCATTTGTGTGTGTGTGGCTGTTGGCCATTTGAATTTTATCCTTTGAAAATTGTCTGTTCATGTGCTTAACCATTTTTTAACTGGATTGTTGGTTTACTTGTCATTGAGTTTCTTGAACTTTGAATGGATTCTGAATATTAGTCCTCTGTAAGTTGCATAGTTTGCAAATATTTTCTCCCATTCTCTTTGTTGCCTCTTTACTTTGTTTCCTTTATAGTACAAAAGCTTCTTAGCTTAATACTGTTATAGGGTGCAGCCAGAGATAGCCAGCACCCATTGACAGTGGGCAAATGAAATTTGGCTGTGTCCCTTATCCTCTGTCCTGAAGGTGGGTCCTAACAGCAATGGAATGATAATTCCATCCTCAATCACTTCCCCCACGTCCTAATTAGGCAGGATATTGGATGTAGACAAGTCCAATTAGTCTAGGCATTTTTAGCTACAAGCCCAGTTCCTGTTCCTGCCCATCCCAACGAGCACTAATCAACTCCTTAGCCCACAACACTTAGGTGTTCGCTCTGTGACTCACCTAGCAACTGAGAGGGGACGATATTGCATTGTCATGTAACCACTCCCCTCACAAGCCCTTTAAAAGGCCCACGAAGCAGGGGCTCTCACTCTCTTTCTGGCCAAGTGCTTCCATTACTCTGGCACCTCGACTCTTGGCTGACCCAGGACAGGTAACCCCCTGAGCATGGTCCCTGTGTACTGCTTAGATGGGGTAATGGTTATAATAATGTTGTTTCTGGTTTGTGTGCTGTCAGGAGTTCCAGGAGGGGTGAGGCCTAGCAGTAGTGCAATGTGGGCAGAGAAGCCAGGGTAAGGTGAATGTCTGCAACTTTGTGAGTGTGTCCAGGTTATTCGTTGCATGTCGCTTAGGATGACTTATATTGTTGGGGAAGCTGGGACATAGGTCTTCAGCTTAATGGATGGACTTAAGGATAATGACCATTTGTTCCTTTTGGGGTTATGTTCGGTTGGATTATGATTGGTTGGATTATGATTGGGTGGATTGCAGTATGGACTTGTGATTTGCTTTTGTGCTCTATTATCACCAAGCTTGGTTAATAAAGACTCCTTAATAAACCTTAGACATGTCTGGTGTGATCTCGCTCGCACCCCCCAACAATATAATCTCACTTGTTTATTTTTGCTTTAATTGTGCTTCTGGGGTCTTATTCAAAAACTCTTTGACTATGCCTATATGTTTACAGAGTATCATACGTTGATATATAAACATATTCCTGATACTTTTTCAAGTAATTTTCTGGTATCAGGTTGTAGATCTTGACCTATTCTGAATTATATTTTTTGTATAAGGGTAGGGGTCTTGTTATATACTTCAGCTCATGTACATTCAATTTTCCCAGCATCACTTATTGAAGAGACTGTTCTTTCTCTCTGGATTGATTTCAGGTCACTTATCAAAAACTAGTTGTTGCAGGTACCTGGGTTAATTTCTAGGATTCTATTCTGTTCCATTGATCTGCATATTTGTTTTTGTAAATGAACCATACTGATCTGACAACTGCTCTGGAGTACTCCTTAAATTATGGTATTGTGAGGTCTCCGGCTTTGCTTTTGCTGTTTTTAATTGCTTTAGTTATGACTGGTCTCCTGTGTTTCAATATAAATTTGAAGATCATGTTTTCTAGACCTGAGAGGGTCACAGGTGTTACAACTGTACTTACATTTAATCTGTAAAATTTTTTTTTGGTACTATGAACATTTCTACCAATCCACAAACATGGAAGACAGCTCCATTTGTTGTGGTCTCTTCTATTTCTTTAATGTTTTGGAATTTTCATCATAGAAATCCTCACATTTTTGGTTAAATTTATTCCAAGGTTGTTTAAAATTTTGTGCAGCTGTTGAGAATGTGATTGATCTTACAAGTTCTCCACTATTAAATCGTATACACAAAGGCTATCAATTTACGTGTGTAGATTTAATATCCTAAAACTTATCAGACTCTTTTATTAGGTACAATAGCCTCTTTCTCTTAGTACAGTATTCTGGTTCCCCGATATACTTGACTTTCTTCCTTTGAATTTATATCTATTCAATTTCATTTTCTTCCCTAATGGCCATAGCTAAAACTCCCAGGACTATATTAGATAGCAATGGTGAAAGTAGGTATCCTTGTCTGGTTCCAGATATTAATGGAAATGATTTCAACTTTTCCCTATTCAATACGATGTTGGCTGTGGGTTTGTAATGCATTGCTTTGTGTTAAGGAATGCTCTTTCCAAACCCAGTTGTGTTTAAGGATTTTTTTTTCATGACAGGACATTGTATTTTGTCAAATGCTTTCTCTTCATTTGAACCATCCCAGTATACCAGAGATAAATCCCATTTGATCCAGGTGAATGATTATTCTAATATATTGTTAGATTTGATAAGCTAGTATTTTGTTGAAGATTTCTGCATTTATGGTCATAAGGGATACTGGCCTACCAACATATTTCCTTGTTGTAATATTTATTTCTGGTCTGGGGATTAGGAAGATGTTGGCCTCACAGGAGGAGTCTGCAAATAGTCTTTCACTTTCCATTGTTTTGAAGAATGATAAGAATTTGAATAATTTTTCCTTGAAAAGTTTTGTAGAAGTGAAGTCATCCAGTTCTGGGCATTTATTATTTAGATTGGTCTTTATTACTGATTCAATCTCCAAGTTAGTTATTGCTTTATTTATGTTTGCTATCATCATGACTCACATGAGGCAGATTGCATGTATCCAGAAATCTACCCATTTCTTCCAGAGTTTCCAGTTGTTGGCATAAATCTGTTTTTAGTGATTCCTGATGATTCCTTGTGTAACTGTGGTGCCCCTTGCTGTATCTCATTTTTAATCTTAGATTTTATTGACTTGGGTCTTCTCCCTCTTGGTGGGAGGGGGTTAGTTGGGTCAATGGTGTGTCGATTTTTTTTTATTGTTACAAAAACTACTCTTTAATTCACTGATATTACGTATTGATCTTTTGCTTCAATTTCTTTATGTCTTCCATAATTTTAATTATTTCTTACTTCCTACTACCACTGGATTTTATTTGTTGTTTTTATAGACCCTTGACATGCACTGATAGATTATTGGATGCCTTTTAATTTCATAGTGACAGCACTACTTGCTATGAACATAATGCACTGCTTCTTCTGTATCCGATAAGTTCTGATATGATCTGCTGTCAACTTAATTCATTTCCAGGAATTTTTGCTTCTTTACTTTGTTAATTGTTTCCTTTGCTGTGCAGAAGCTTCTTAGCTTACTACAGTCCCATTTGTTTATTTTGGTCCTGACTTCCTTTGCTTTTGATGATTTTTCTAGGAAGTCTGTGCCTACACCTATAACTTGCAGAATACTTCTAACTTTGACTTCCAAAAGTTTGATGGTTGCTGGGTATAGGTTTAGATCTTTTAACCATTTAGATTTTGCTCTGATCAGCAGAGCCAGTAACGTGGACAGGGAGAGGGTATGGGGATGAAGCACCAACAGGAGACCAGTGATGGTAGAAGTCTCTGTGAAGTCTCCCTTTATTGCTCCTTCACCTCTCCTTATATACTCTTCCCCCACATCCTAATTTAGCCAGGAAATTGGATACAGATAAGTCCAATTAGTCTAGGTGTTTTTAGCCACAAGCCCAGTTCCTATTCCTGCCCAGCTCAATGAGCACTAACCAACTCCTTAGCCCACAACAAGATTTGATCTTTGTATATGGTGAAAGGTGTGGGTCTTGCTGCTTATTTCTGCAGGCTGTTAATAAGTTGCCCCAACAGCATTTATTGAAGAGATCTTCCTTTTTCCCTGGATTATTTTCTGTTTTCTTGTCAAAGGTTAGATGGATGTGCAAGTGTGGGTTCCCTTCTGGTGTTTCTATTTTACCCCATTGGTCTTCCTCTCTGTTTCTGTGTCAGTAATAGGCTGTTTTGATAACTATGGCCCTATAATATGTTCAAAGATCTGGAATTGTGATCCCTCCAGCTAGGTTTTTATTCTTCAGGATGGTTCTGGCTATTCATGGTCTTTTGTGTTTCCAGATGAACCTTTGTACCATTTTTTTTTTAAGATTTATTTTATTTTTATTACAAAGCCAGATATACTGAGAGGAGGAGAGATAGAGAGGAAGTGGAGCTGCTGGGATAAGAACCAGCGGCCATATGGGATCAAGGCGAGGACCTTAGCCACTAGGCCACGCTGCCGAGCCCCCTTTGTACCATTTTTACCAGCTCTGTGAAGAATGTGCTTGGTATTTTGACTGGAATCACATTGAATGTATATATTGCTTTTGGTAATATGGACATTTTGATGATATTGACTCTGCCCATCCAGGAACATGGTATGTTTCTCCACTTTTTGAAGTCTTCTATTTGTTTTCTTAATGTTTTGTAGTTTTCCTCATAGAGATCTTCCACATCTTTTGTTAGGTTTATTCTCAGGTATTTCATTTTCTTCTGTTATTTTGAAGGGTACCATGCTGGCTAGTTCTTTTTCCGCCTTGGAGTTGTTTGCGTCCACTATGGCTGTTGATTCCCGTTCATCGATTCTGTATCCTGTCACTTACTGAACTCTCACATAAGTTCTAGCAGTCTCTATTGAGTCTCTTGGCTCTCCTATATATAGAATCATGTGTCTGCTAACAGAGGTAGCTTGGCTTCCTCATTTCCAATTTGAATTCCTTTGATTTCTTTTCCTTGTCTTGTGGCCTCTGCAAATACCTCCAGAACTATGTTGAAGAGCAGTGGCGATAGCGGACATCTTTGTCTTGTTCAGGATCTTAGTTGGAAGGTTTCCATCTTTCCCCATTCAGTATGATGCTGGCATTGGATTTTTCATATATTGCTTTGATTAAGTTGTGGACTGTTCCTTCTATGCCAACCTTATTTAGAGTTTTTGTCATGAAGTGGTGTTGAATTTTATCAAAATCCTTTTTCTGCATCTATTATTTATTTTTTTAAATAGAGATTTATTTATTTTTATTAGAAAGGCACATCAGGTTTACAGAGAGAAGAAGAGACAGACAGAAAGCTCTTCCATCCATCCACTGGTTCACTCTTCCGGTCGCTGCAAGAGCTAGAGCTGAGCTAATCTGTATTCAGGAGCCAGGAGCTTCTTCCAGATCTCCCATGTGGGTGCAGGGTGCCAAGGCTTTGGGCCATCCTAAGCTATCTTCCCAGGCCACAAGCAGGGAGCTAGACAGGAAGTGGAGAATCCAGGATATGAACTGGCACCCATATGAGGTACTGACACTTGCAAGGCAAGGATTTAGCCAATGAGCCATCATGCCAGGCCTTTCCATGAACTTAAAAGAACCCTATACAGCCACAAATTGCTCTCAGTTTGGGAGATTAAGTAACAAGCGTCTAACTAAATCATGATTAGAAGCTAAGTTTCAAAATACATTAAAAATATTTGAATTCAATAAAAAAAACACTACAGCAGTTAGGCAGAAGCAGATTTACATATCAGCAATAAGCAATTGGACTTTGAACTTGAAAAGATAATTTAACTTATATCAGCACAATAAATGAAATATTCAGACATAAATCTAACAAAATATGTATAAGATCAAAAGAGAAAAACTACAAAGTCTTAATGAAAATAATCAAAGAAATACTAAACCAAGAGAGTGATATTCTGTATTTATGGATAGGAATATACAATACTATTAAGATGTCAAGGCTGTCTAAAATATAACCTCAGCATGTTTTTAGCAGTTATTGACACATTGATTTTTAAAAAGATTTTCATCTATGTTTATTGAAAATATAGAATTACAGATAGAATGAAAGACAGAGAGAAATATCTTCCTTCTACTCATTCACTTCCCAAGTGGCTGCAATGGCCGGAGCCGAGCCATTCCAAAGTCAGGAGCCAGTAGTTTTTTCAAGGTCTCCAGTGTGGGTGAAGGGTCCCAATGCTTTGGGCCATCCTTCATTGCGTTCCCAGGCCATAAGCTGGGTGGGAAGTGGAGCAGCTAGGACACAAATCAGTGCCCATGTGGGATATCAGCACTTGCAGTCAGTAGATTATCCATTTGAGCCATCGTGCAAGCCCCAATGCATTGATTTTTGAAGTTTATATAATAAGGTAAAAACCCAGACTATCCAATACAATATTGAAGAGCAAAGTTGAAAGACAGTCAACATCTACTTAAAGAATTACTTATAAAGCTACTTAAAAACAATGTGGTATTGATGAAAGAATAAGTAAATAAATCAATGGGTAAAACAAAGATGCCAGAATTAGATGCATTCAGTAACAACCACCTCATCATTGAAAGACCAAAGGCAATTCAATGGAGAAACCAGAGTCTTTTCAAGAAATAGTACTAGAATAATTGCACATCTAAATGCAAACAAAAATAAGAATCTGGGCCTGGTGTGACAGCCTAGCGACTAAAGTCATTGCCTTGAATGTGCCAGGATCCCATATGGGTGGGTGCCGGTACTAATCCCGGCAGCTCCACTTCCCATCCAGCTCCCTGCTCGTGGGCTGGGAAAGCAGTTGAATAAGGCCCAAAAGCCTTAGGACCCTGCACCCATGTCGAAGACCCAGAAGAAGCTCCAGGCTCCTTGCTTTGGATCAGCTCAGCTCCAGCCATTGCGGCTGCTTGGGGAGTAAACCATCAGCTGAAAGATCTTCCTCTCTGTCTCTCCTCCTCTCTGTATATCTGACTTCCCAATAAAAATAAATAAATCTTTTTTAAAAAAGGAATCCATGTAGATCTTATATCTTCCATTAAAAACATACCTAGCAGGAGGCATTTAGTCTAGCAGTTCGTATGCCAGTTAAAATGGCCACATCATTTATCATAGTGCCTTGGTTTGATGCCCTGCTCTTGCTCCTAACTCCAGTGAGGCATATCCTGGGAGGCAACAGTGATAGTATAAGGAATTCCATTCCTGCTACCCTCATGGGAGACCTAGATTGAGTTCCTGGCTCTTGGCTCTGTCCCAGTCCTGGCCATTGAAGTCATTCGAGGGGTGGATGGCTGAATGAAAGATCTCTCTCCCTCTGCCACCTTCATTTGTTCACCTACTTATTCATTCGCTTACTTAATTACTCAGTCTGTCTGCCTTTCAAATAAATGCTTTTTTCATTTACTCAAAAGGTGACATACACCTAAATGTAAAACACACAAAAATATAGAATTTCTACAAGATAACATAAGAACATGGGAGATGCAAGATAGCTGAATAGAGATACCTCCAGTATAGTGAAGAATCAGAACACCAAAAGAAGGATCGCATTTCCAGGAGATTGACTGAGGGAAACTCTAGTAAAGAAGTGATGGGAACAGTTAACCGCACAGAAATCCATAAGCCAGCAGAAGGAGAAAGAACAAAGCACAGCATACATACACACACACACACACACACACCCCTAGAGGATTTGGTCAACTTCAGTTGAAATCCCTCAGTGCAAAGACTAGGGATTTTGGTGCTGTAAGCCTTGGCATCACACAAGCCCACCCAACAGGAACTGAAGAAAGTCCCATCCATATCACAGATCCAAGGCAGTAAGTATTTATGCCCAAAGTCACAGCATCACTCAGGCTTCGCTGATGGGACCAGCAAACATCCCGCTCTGTGTCCCACATCACCAAACATGTAGCCCCTGCCATCTAAATCCCCAGTGTGATTCACTCATATTTCTACGGTACCTAGAGAAATACACCTTTGTAAATTAAAATCCAATTCAAAGTCATATTACTGTCTCTGTAAATTGTTAATCTTATACAATTGTGACACTGATACATACTGCTGACATTGATTATAGCTGAAGAGATCATTTGGGGGTTGTAATCCCAATCAACTATCCAAATGATACCCCATTGTTCATCTGAACAACAACAAAAAAAAACACCTTTTTAAGCAAAAGTTAACTCCATAAAGATCAATAAACTGTTATACCAGACGTACAGATGCTAACGTGGTCACAGGAAACCAGGAGAAGCAAGCAAGCAGATTAGCTTCAAAACATCAATCATTTCTCAAGAAATACATCCTATCTTGAAGAAAATCAATGAAATGACTAAAATAATTGAAAATGGTGATTCTACGAACCTCAGGGAAACACGTGAATACAAGTAGACAGTTCAAAGAAATATGTTAAAACAATGTATGGTATGAATGAGAAATTCAACAAAGAGAATTAATTAGAAAGAATCATCCTGGGCATCCCATTTGGGTGCTAGTCTCAAATGCTCTACTTCTGATACCGCTTCCTATTAGTGCATATGGGGGAACATGTAAAAACGGTCCAGGTACTTGGGAATCTATTACTCACATGGAAGACCCAGATGAATCTCCTGACTCCTGGCTCCAGCCTGGACCAGTCCTTGCAGCCATTTGTGGAGTAAGGCAGCAGATGGAAGATGTCTTTCCCACCATGTGTGTATCTTTGTAACTCTGCCTCTGAAATGCATAAATAAATAAATCTTTAAAGTCCAGCTGTCATGAAGGAAAAGTTTAGGAGCTGATGACTTTATAATTGAATTCTACTAAACATTTAAAGAGAAACCAACTCTAATAATGCTAACACTATTCCAAAATACTGGAAATCTGTCAAGCTACTTTTTATGACGTCAGCATTACTATGACAACAAAACCAATATCTTTGATAAAAATAGAAGCAAAAATTCTCAGCAAAATATTGGCAAACTATATCCAACACTGTATCAACAAGATAATGGTTCATTATCAAGTGGAATTTATCCCAGGAATGTAAGGAGATTAATTAACTTGCAGGTTAATAAATACAGTAAAGGATACCAAAAGAATAAAGAAAATCGCATGATCATCACATAGATGCAAAAAAAATCTTCATCATAAATGCTCTCAGAAAATTATATATAGAAAGAACATCACTGAAAACAATAAAGGCCACATATAACAAACTCAAAGATGGCATCATACCAAGTACAGAAAAGCTGAAAGCATTTCCTTTTAGACCTGGAATAAAAGAAGATGTGCACTTTCACAACTCTTGTTCAATACAGTATTGAAGTGTTAGAAACAGCAATTAGGGAAGAGAAAGTAAAAGGAAAGGCATGAAAATTGTAAATGAAGGAGTAAGAATATCGATGTTTTTATCTGATGTGGTATCATACATAGAAAAACCTTCACACTATCAAAAAGCTGTTAAAGCTGATAGGCAAATTAAGTAAAGTTATAAAATACAAAAATCAATATTGAAGAACTGTAGCATTTTACACACCAACACAGTTTTTCTCAGAGAGAAATAAAGAAAGCATTCCCATTCACAAAAGCCATAGAATATGTTGAATGAATTTAACCAAAGAAGTGAAATAGATCTATAATGAAACTAGAAAACATTGATAAAAGTAACCACCAAAGACACAAAGATGGAAGGATAATCCTCGCTTAAGGATTTGAATAATTAGCATAATAAAAATGACCATGCTACTCAGAACAACCTACACATTAATGCAACCCCTAGAAAATACCAATAATATTTTTATAAAAGTAAAAAAAATGCACCTAAAGTACAGATGGAACCACAGATTTTCCAGGTTAGCCAAAGTAATGTTGAGTAAGTAAATATATAAAGCAAGCAAGCAAGCCGAAGGTATCAAAATAACTGAATTAAAAGGTATATTATCAAGGTGTATAACAGCATGGTACTGGCATGAATCCAGCATACATGCAGCCACCTGATTTTTGACAAAGGTGTCAAGAACATTACTAGAGAAGGGACAGTTTTTAAAATAAATGATCCTGGGAAAACTGGCTATATTAGATTCTTACCTCTTCGGGGCTGGCACTGTGGCGCAGGGGGTAAAACAGTCATCTGCAGTGCCAGCATCCCATGTGGGTACTGGTTTGTGTCTTGCCTGTTCAACGTCTGATCAAGCTCTATGCTAATGACCTGGCAAAGCAGTGGAAGGTGGGCCCATGTCAGCCATGTAGGGAATCCAGGTGAAGCTCCTGGTTCCTGATTTAGGCCTGGCCACACCCTGCCCATCGTGGCCACCTGTAGTGTGAACCAGTGAATGGAATATTGCTATCTCTCTTTCTCTCCCCACTCTCAAATAAATTATCTTTTTAAAGATTCCTACCTCTCACCATATATGAAAGTCAACTCAGAATGGATCAAATAACTTAATATCTGATAAAATAAAAGAAGAAAACATAGAGGAAATACTTTGAGACATTTCAGACTCAACAAAAGCACATACAAAAAAGAAAACAACAGAAATGCATTGTAACAAACTCAAATTTCTGTAGAACAAAGGCAGTGACCAATAGCATGAAGAGACATCTGAAAGAATGGGAGAAAATATTTTCAAGATACCTGTCTAAAAAAGGATAAATATCTAGAATATAAATCCAACAAGAAAATAAAAACAAAAAGAGTAATCCAGTTATGAAATGAGCAAAGAAACAGAATAGACAGCTACTAGTTGAAGAAATACAAATGGTCAATAAATACGTAAAAAACATGTACCATCACTCGCTATCAGGAAAATGCAAATCAAAACGACAACTAGATATCACTACACTCCTGTCAGAATAGCTACTACCTAAAAGATTGAAAGCAACGAAAATAACTGAGAAGAAAAAACAGGAACTCTTATACATTGCTGGTGTGAATATAATTTAGTGCTGATACTATGGAAAACAAAATGGACCTATCTTAAGAACAAACAAACAACAATAACCAAAAAAGACTAGAAATGAACTGCCATGGGCCCCAGCAATTCTGCTATTGCGCATATACCTAAAAACAAGAAATCATGTTTCAAAGAGATACGTGCTGCACCACATTCTTCACAACATTCTTCACAAAAGTTAAGATACAGTATCAGCCAAGATACCCATCATCACATGAATGTCTAAAGAAACAGTGTTACATACAGAACCCAGCACCTTGCAAGTGCCAAGATCCCATATAGGTGAAAGTTCATATCCCGTCAGCCCCTGCTTCCCATTCAGCTCCCTGCCTGTGGCCTGGGAAAGCAGTCGACCCAAGGCCTTGGGACCCTCTACCCACATGGGAGACCAAGAAAAAAACTTCTGGCTCCTGGCTTCAGATCAGCTCAACTCCTACTGTTGCGACCATTTGGTGAGTGAGCCAGTGGATGGAAAATCTTTGTCTCTGTTTCTCCTTCTCCCTGTAAATGATCTGCCTTTTCAATAAAAACAATTTCTTTTAAAAAAGTGTTACATACACACAAGAGATTACTATTCACGTATAAAAAGAATGAAATTCAATCATTTGTATCTAAATGGATGCTGTTGTAGCACAGCATAGTAAGTGCAATAAGCCAGACGGGGCAGGCATTGTGACATAACTTATTAGAGTCCTGCCTACAATGCCAGAATCCCATATGAGCAAAATTTTGAGTCCTGGTTGTTCTACCCCACCTACCAACATGGAAGCTCTAGATAGAATTCTGGCATCTATACGGTCCAGCCCTGGCCATTGTGGCTATTTGGGGCGTGAATCTGGAGATGGAAGATTGATTCTCTTTTCTTCCCCAAATCTGAACTCCTGCTCTCTGTAACGTATTCAAATATATAAATCTCTTTAAAGAAGAGAGAGAGAGAAAGAATTCAGGCACATTAAGATAAACATCATATGTTCTCCCTCATGCAGGAGTGCTTTCTCCTTTACGGGTAGGAAGCAAGAGGTAGTTTGAATGATCAAACCAGACCAAAGTAACAGAATACTATTGTTACCCAGTACAGCAGGGAGACTTCTCTTCAAAATAACGTAGTATATATGTAGACCAGAACAAATAGGCTTTACGCTGTCAATAAAAAGGAATACCAAAGTAAGTGAATGCTGTTTATCTGATCAGGGTATATCATATATGTGTATGGAAATGTCACAACATAGAACATAAATGTTATTGCGAAAATAACAAAGAATTTTTTTAAAACTACTTAAGAGAAAATATAGGCAAACTTGTGTCTGGTGATAAGAGTTTTGGGTAAAAGGGAACTGGATGGGAAGTAGAGCAGCCAGGACATGAACTGGTACCCATATGGGATGCTGACACTTGGAGGTGGAGGCTTAGCCATTTAACCCATTGAACTGCCCCCACCCCCACCCCTTTACACAACTCTTAGAATGGCCAAAATTCAAAACATTGAGTACATCAAAGTCAGGTAGATATGTAACATCAGAAAGCCTCATTCATCGCCAGTTTGGAAGAATTTTCAGAGCTTACTCAACAAGCCAAACATAGTTTTACTATGCAATGCATCAGTCATGCCCTATGGAGTTTATTCTTTTTTTTTAAGATTTATTTATTTTTATTGTAAAGTCAGATATAAAGAGAGGAGGAGAGACAGAAAGATCCTCCATTGATTCACTCTCCAAGTGGCCGCAACGGCCGGAGCTGCATCAATCTGAAGCCAGGAGCCAGGAGCCAGGAGCTTCTTCTGGGTTTCCCATGTGGGTACAGGGTCCCAAGGCTCAGAAATGTCCTCAACTGTCTTCCCAGGCCACAAGCAGGGAACTGTATGAGAAGTGGGGCCAGCAGGATTAGAACCGACGCCCATATGGGATCCCAGGCACGCAAGGCAAGGACTCTAGCCACTAGGCTATTGCGCCAGGCCCACCATGGTGCTTATTCTAATGAGTTAATAATTTAGCCAATGGGGCTGATGCAATGATTTAACTGGCTAATCCTCTACCTGCAAGTGCCAGCATCACATATGGTAACGGTTCATGTCCCAGGTGCTTCAGTTCCCATCAGCTCCTTGCTTATGGTGTGGGAGAACACTGTAGGATAGCCCAAAAGCTTTGGATGCTACACCCATACAGGAACTTCTTCCACATCATATGACTTCAGATCAGCTCAGCTCTGGCCATTTGGGGAGTGAATCAGAAGACAGAAGATGTCTTCTCTCTTTCTGTCTCTCCTTCTCATTGTAAATCTGCCTTTCCAATAAAAATAAATAAATCTTTTTTAAAAAATTGGGTCCACACTAAAGCCTCAAAAACAAAGTTTACAGTAGTTTTATTTATAAATGAAGGAAAAGTTGGAAATAACTAAGATGTTCTTCAGTGGGTGAATGGATAAACAAAGTATGGCAGATTTTTCACAGTAAAAGTAGAGAAGCTGGGCCCAGCGCGATAGCGTAGTGGTTAAGGTCCTCACCTTGAATGCACAGGGATCCCATATGGGCACCGGTTCTAATCCCAGCAGCCCTACTTCCCATCCAGCTCCCTGCCTATGGTCTGAAAAAGCAGTCGAGGATGGCCCAAAGCCTTAGGACCCTGCACCCACGTGGGAGACCTGGAAGATGTTCCTGGCTCCTGGCTTCAGACTGGCTCAGTTCCAGCTGTTGCGGCCGCTGGGGGAGTGAACCATCAGACAGAAGATCTTCCTCTCTGTATATCTGTCTTTCCAATGCAAATAAATAAATCTTTAAAAAAAGTAGAGAAGTTAACAAGTTATGGAAAAGACACAGCAGAACCATGAGTGCTTTCTTCCAAGTGTTTCTTCTAATGTATAAGAATGCTACAAAGTAAATGACATGCTGGAAAAGGGAAAACTATACAATCAGTGGTCACCAATGTTGGGAAGAAAGCAGATGAATAAGTGGAGGACAAGAAATTTCTAGGAGAGTGTAGCTATTCTGTATGACACTGTAGTGATGGATAATATGCACTTGGCAAAACACATGGCATTGCACAACACAGTGAACCTTAATGAAAACTACAGGTTGGTTAACATTAATCATCAATTGTAGTAAATATGCTATATTCAGCAAATATGCTGAATGTGTGATTTCAAATTTTGTTAACCAAAATGAACTTATTATTTTAAAAGACTTATTTGACTAGAACCAATAATTTAAGCAGTTGCTTAACCTGGTTAGGTCACAATACTGACAGAAAGCATATTTGTATTCCATCTTCCCATAAGAAGCTTGAAGGGAAAACTGGGTGGAGGAGTACATGTAGGAACCTTGTATGATCTATCCAGTTTTATGTAAATCAAAAACTGTTCTAAAAATAAAGACCAAATTCTGTTTTTCCCAGTATCAAACTCAAACGAGAGGTCAAGGGAAGGTGAGATTGTCAGAGTCATGAAAGAAGTGAGACTTAAGCTGGGTTCTGAGGGGTACATAAAGATTTCTCCAACTGGAAAAAGTGGGAGACTGTTCAGTTGGAATTGAGGCCTGAAAAAGACTAAGAGGGTTCAAATTGTGAGGAAAAAGGAAATAACAGAAAAAATCAATGCAAAGACAATTGGCAGCAATTTGACAAACTAGGCACCAAAGCCAGTGAAGAAGTGTTAAGATTCTTTCCAATATCAGATATCAGAGGTGGGAGCAGACTTGACCTTCATGTATGCCCACTCACTCATTCATTCATTCATTCAGTATTTAGTAAATATCTACTATGTTCCAGACATTGTGGCGGGCACTGAGGATAGACAGTGCATAAAATTAGTGGGAATATTTCTTTTCACTGAACTTACGCTCTAAAAGTGGGGGATGAAGGGACCTGGTATTTTCAAAAGAGAACAAAACAACTATTATGACTAGAAAGATGGAGGAAGAGCGAATGGTCACATAGACAAGATATCAGAAGGCAGTTTGTGTAGGACACTGGGGCCGTAATACATCACTCTGCCCTTCACTTTCAAGATTCAGGCAGCCCCTGGAGGAGTCTGAGCGGCAAGTGGACTCAGTTATACCTGAAAAGGGTCAGTCTGTCTTCTGTGTCGAGATGTAACAGAGATGACAAAAGTGGCTGCCAGAATATCAGTGAAGAAATTATTGCCATAATCCAAGTAAGAGAATGGAGGTTGGAACCAGGCCTTCAGCAGTGCAAGTGGTGACAGATTCTGAACTCTGAATGGATTAGATGTTTTAGAGAAAGAGAGGGACAGTATGATTCATTTTAGGCCTGAGAAACTAATTTGAAGGTGGAGGTTGCCAGTAACAGAGGGAGAACATGCAAGAGTATGCTAGTGAGCTTGGCTGAGCCCAGTTTCTATATTCAGCTGAGCTACCTTTATTTATTATTCCATGACACAGCTCCGTAAGCCCCAGGATTTCATTTTCCCCCTCCCCAATTCCCTGCCCCTCCACTGATTTCACCCATATAATTACAATAGTATAGTCCTTCATAATCAGTCATAAGCCCATCATTCTGCTATTTAAGTGTATCCTCACATTGTAGGCATGGACAGTGGCAGAGCCCAGCATCCTATCGTCGAGATACAATCAAGTTTCATTGCAAGCCCATCTTTGACTTGTAAGTAGAGATGCACATTGCATTTTACCTCCGCATCTGGTTGTGATTGTCTCTACTACATAATTATTATACATCCTCTCACATGAAAAGCTATAAAACAAAATCAACAAGAGAGAAAAACCAAAAAATTATAACATGAAGTTAAATAACATGCTACTGAATGACCAATGTATCGCTGAAGAAATGAAAAAGAAAATCAAAAACCTTCCTGAAGCAAATGATGCTACTATCTTACCTAAGAGTCAGTAAGGAAATTAGTAAGGAAAACAATTTTTTTGAATGAATGAAAATAAAAAAAAATAACAAATCCCCTGAGATGTCAAAAAAACAGTATTGAAAGAGCTATTGATCTTGAATCATGAAGGTTGCCTTATGTCTAAGAGAACATGACATTTGCCCTTTTGGGATTGATTTGTTTTCACTGAGCACAATGGTCTCCAGTTGGGACCATTTGGTAACAAACAGTAACATTTCATTATTTTCAATGGCTGAGTAGTATTCCATGAAGTATATGTAACACAGTTTCTTCATCCACTCCTCTTTTGAGTATCTGGGTTGTCTCCATGTCTTTGCCATTGTAGACTGCTGCTGTGAATAGAGTTACAGATCCATTTTTTATATGAAGACTTCATTTCCTTTGATGTATTCCCAGAAGTGGGTTAGCAGAGTCATATGGCAGATCAAGTTTAAGTTCTCTTAGCACTCTCCATACTGACTTCCATAGAGGTTGTAATAGCCTACTCTCCCAGCAGCAGTGAAGGAGGGTGTCTTTCGCCCCACATCCACTTGAGCAGGGGTTACCAGAGTTCTGCATGTAGGCCAACCTCACTGGAGTTAAGTGGAACCTCAATGTGGTTTTCATTTGTATCTCCCTTACAGCTAGGGAGCCTGAGCATTTTTTCATGTGTCTATTCAGCTAAGCTAACTTGAAAGGGGGTTTGAAAACCAAAGCTCAGAGTGGGAATGATTACAAGTCAGGTGGGCAAGAGTGCATCACAGCATGTGCAAGTAGTGAGGATAAGTACTTATTCATTCATTCAAAATGTCTTCAAATCAACCGATTTTAATATCACAAAGACATCAAGAGAAACAACATAACTTCTTTCCCTAGAAGAAATTAATATCCCAATGAAGCAAACAGAAACATAATTAAATAATTATAGTACATTAAGCATCATAGACATACTCAACATCTGATTCCCTTCTATGTGTTGAGCAGTGTGGTGAGAATGGATGAGTTATGCACTACAGAGCACAAAATGGGGAGCAGGTGTTTTAGCCTAGCAGTTAGAATCCTACTTCTGACAACGGAATATTTGGGCTTGATTTTCAGCTCGTTCCTGAGTCCAGCTTCTGACTAATGCACATGCTGGGGACAGCAGTGATGGTTCCTGCTATCCATATAGGGCAGTCTGGATTGAGTTATTTGCTCTGAATTTTGGTCTTGACCTGGGTCCAGATGTTTTCAGCATTTTCAGCATACACACATTCCATACTAGAGTACCTGGGTTTGAATCCTGGGTCTGCTCCCAATTTAGCTTCCTATTTATTAATGAAGACCCTGGGAGACAGCATGTATTAGATAAAGTAATTGGGCCTCTGCCACCCATATGAGAGAACCAGACTGAGTTCCTGCCTCCTGGATTTTGCATGACCCAGCCCCAGCCATTTTGGGAATTTGGAAGTATGAATTAGAAGATGAGAGATCACTGTCTCTCTCTCTCTGCCTCTCAAATGCAATCAATCGATCAGTCAATCAATCAATCAATCAATATTAAGAGCACACAATAAATTCTTGCAAAAGTTAATGAAGTTATTCAAAGGGATTTCACCACAGTATGATATCATGGAATCAGCAATAACCTAAGATAGCTACTCATTATAGATATGTATCAGGAAAACCTATGGAAATATTCAGTAAAAGTAAGAAAAAAATGTTTATGTACACATAGCAATGTGGATGCAATTCAAAAACCTCCTATCAAGTGAAAACAGTTGGGGATGGAGATTTACACTTCAATATCACCTCTGTAAGTACAAAGGCATACACAAAACATTACCTCTTTTAAATTGTCAAGCATCTGTATAAAATCCATTCCAGTTTTTATCTAGAATAATGTGATTTGGTTGAGGAATATGAAGAAAAGTAACTTAAGGAACATAATAGCCGTGCCACCACCCCATATGGGTACTGATTCTACTCCTGGCTACTGCATTTTCCATCCAACTCCCTGCTTGTGGCCTGGGAGAGCAGTGGAAAATAGCTTGGGCCCCTGCACCCACATGGGAGACCCAGAAGAAGCTCCTGGCTCCTGGCTTCGGATCTGCTCAGCTGCGGCCACTGCAGCCATTTGGGGAATAAACCAGGAGTTGCAGCATCTCCCTCTCTGCCTTTCCCATTCTCTGTCTCTCCCTTCTGTAAATCTGCCTTTCAAACTAATAATGACAAGAGTAAGCAGTAAGTACCTAAGATTCCGCCTTAAAAAAAATATAGAAAAGTAAAAATAGAAGTAAGTTTGTTTTTGTAGAAATTGATGACCACAATGTGCTAACAGAAGAGCAAAGTTAACTCATTGCACCTGAGGCAAAATAGACACCTAATAGGAATCCAGCTGATAATGCGAGGGGGCAACTCAGAGACGTTAAGGTATGAAAGGCTGTCATAGGTTCAGGAAACAGAACCAGGTTGAGTGTGGCTTGTAAAAAACTAATCTATTTGAAAAGCCTCGGTGAACCGCGTGTTTTAATGTGGGGACAGAATAATCTTTCTGATCCATGTGTCCTTTTTACCTTGTTGGAGCTAAACATAATGTCCTGTCCTCATCCACAGGGTGAAATTCTCTTTCAGAGAGGACGGTTACTTGGAATCTCACGAGAACTCCAAAGACCCCAGGCCAGTGAGCTTCTCGTGTTTAGTACGGCCACGACGGTCATGGCCCTTGCTCTGCTGCATTACAGCTGCGGTTCTGCACGTAACAATGTTGCTGTTCTGGCTGCAGTGTGGCGTGAAGGCAGTGTGAGGCCTAAAGACGTCTCATTCTGGGGTACCTGCCTGGGGAGGTTCATCCCACCTCCACCAGCTCAGCGCTAATTCTCACCTGTCACATTGCAGCTGCAACCACTTCCCTGTCGCGATTCACCCCTGCTGCATCAGACTGGGTCACGTTCCAGAACCACAGGCGTGCGGCTCTTCTTAGCCCTATCACAGCTATAGGTCCAGCTTTGCTTTCCTGAAATCCACTCCTCTAGGCTCTAGGTTCTAAGTTCAAAGCTGTCAGTCTTTTTTTTTTTTCTTTTGCTCATCAGTATTTCATTAGCAGATAGAAGTGCCTGGTGCATGGGAGATACCCAATAAACTTATTAGCTGGCTACCAGTACTCCAACAAAAGCAAAACAGCAGGAAGGATGGATGCACACGCAGTAGAGGGGCGGGGATGGGTTTGCATTAGTCCTAACAGAGAGGGCCAGGGGAAGAGGTACAAAGGTGTACTGGCGCCTGTGGAAAGGAAGCGAAAGTGCCCACACACGCGGCCTGCACTGGACGGTGGGCATACAGAAGCAGGAATGAACTGTAAGGGAATTAAAGACTCTTTAGCACATGCTTTTTTCACGTACACCAAATAAAATATGAAAGCTAACTGAGGAAGGGCCCATGTTTCCACAGGTCCTGACAAGCCACATTACCCGCCAAGGGCACAGCAGTGTTTGCCTTCTGCTGCTATGGGTGGCTGGAGGGAGGTGTATGACCGCTGCTCCCACTGTTACAAGTTCACAGACGTTTCCAATCTAATCTGTCACCTTTATTCTCCCCGTGTTGCACCTCCAGCTCAATGGGACGCAGAGGTACTTCACAAAAACCAGACCAATCCTCTTGCTCCAATCATAGCCAGGCCAAACTGTGGTAAGTACCTGCAGTCTATCCCTACGGGCGGCTCTGTCCCACGCCTTCCGACTTGCCTCTACAATAATGGGGACCCAGGCCTACGCCAGCCGACGCGACACCGCACAACCTGTCACCGCCCTTCGCGCCTTGCAGCCCTCTGCCGAGCTCGCGCACGCCCAAGCCCGCGCACCCCGGACCCGGCATTCTGGCTGGTTCCCAGCAGTGCGCATGTGCGCGCTCCGCGGCCCTCAAGGAAGGAGAGGGCGGGGTCGAGGGGGCCAGCCCGCGGGGGGAGGGGCGGCGTCGCTCACGTGACTCAGTTTCACTGTTTACACGCGGGGCCGAGCTCGGAGCCTCAGTCAGGCGCTAGGCTCCGTTTCGGTTTCACTTCCGGTGAGGGGCCGCCTGCGAGCGGGCGGCGAGCCGACGGCGAGCGCGGGCGGCGGCGGTGACGGCGGCGCTGCTGCCGAGGGGCGTGCGGCAGCGCGGCGGCGGCGGCGGCTGGGCCTGGAGCGCCCGCAGCCCGGCTCTTGGGGGCGGGCTCCCGGCGCGAGCAGAGCTGACGAGAAGATGGAGGAGCTGGTGGTGGAAGTGCGGGGCTCCAATGGCGCTTTCTACAAGGTACTTGCTTCTAGGGCAGGGCCCATCTTCCTTCTGCCTTCCCTCCCTTTTCTTCTTGGCGTCGGCTGAAGGCAGGCCTGGGGCCCTGTTCCCGAGCGCCGCGCCCGGGGCCGGTGCGCGCTCGGCGGGATGTTGTTTGGGAGGGAAGAGCAAACCTGGGCCTGTAGGAAGCCCCGCTCCATCTCCACCCTGAAGCTCACGGGAATGAGAAGAGAGCTAGGCGAAATGGGGGGGTTTTTAGGGACAAGACCCGCCAGGGAGAGATGGGGATGGGGCCAGGGCAGTCGGCAGGTGTGCGATCCTGGCGGGAAGGGCCAGCATGGGCGTCAAGTGACGGCGATGGCTTATTCCTGCTTTCCTAAATACCCTCTCCGTGCGATCCGGGCCTGTCCTATAGGTACTTGTGGAGGCTCAAGTGTCGCTTCAGCCTGGCCGCCCCCTGCCTCGCACAAGAGCATTTAAGGTCTCCTTTGGCTGCTTTCCAGTCCAGCATGGGGACTTGGGAGAGCTCCTCTGTTCTGGACAGCTAAGGGGTGCGGGGAAAGACTGCGAAGTGCTAGCCAGCAGCAGATCACAATGGCAACTGATGTGCAGTGGCCTCTCTTTGTGGATTTCATGGCAGATTTTACACTGGAAAGTTTCAGGAAAACCCTCACATATCCGAGCAACAATGCATGAAAGAAGTTGGGCGATGGCAATCTTCTTGGCCGCCCTTTGTAGAAATGGAAATTAATTCCTGAATGCACATGCCTCAGTGTCTATGAAGATCAGCACTTGTGCTACTGAGGTTTTCTTGTGTAAGTCTCCAGAGACTCGAATAGATGCCATAGAACTTCGAGAAATTAACCGAGAGCATCGGATGATTACTGAGGCATTTTTGAAAAGTTTGGGTTTGCAGATATTGTGTGTGCTGCAGAACTTCACCATGTTTTCTTTGATTGTGTAATGCTGCAGAGCTTCTTGAAATGTTCGGTGGACATTCATGGGTGTGCTGGCTTTGTAAGTTACATCATTGCAGCTCAGCTATCTTGCATTTTCAGAAAGAAGAGGAAAACTTTCTCCCTCTATTTGTAGTGCGTTTATTAGGATGCACTTGTTGTAGATGCAATCATGTGTTAAGTTCTTTCCTCTTCCATGTCTGTCGCTTCTATGAATATCCTATCGCCAGTCGAAAGCGCACACGTCAGGAAGCATGCAAAAGGGTATGCTTTGACCAGTTTGGAGGGAAACTTTGGATTACAATATGTAAGTGAGTAATATGTGTAAACTTTTCAGTGCATTTAGCAAAAAGAAATCTCTTCCTGTACAAAGAAGCAAAAGGTGGTATCTAAGTCTCTTCCTGTACAAAGAAGCAAAAGGCAGTATCTATGTTCTTCGTCTCACTGATAGATAACCGTTCCAGCTGACAATGCACTCAGTATTTTTGGTTGCGTTTATTTCAGCGATCCATACTTTTTGCTTGTTAGTTTGCGTAGAATCATTCTGGACCCTAGATTGGTAGTCTTGGACATTACATTTGTGATTTTAAGTCATACTGCATATATGCCTTTACATGCCTATATATGTATGTTATATACTATATGGTAGTGAGTGATCAGTCCCGTAATCTGCAACATCAGCCTAGATTCATTGTGACTCTTTAACTCTCTTTTTGTGAAATTTGCTTGCCATAGCGGTGAGGACTGCAGCCTGGTCGTGAAAGTTGTCTTGGCTCCTGCAATTTTTGTTTGTAAACTGTCTGGAACATAAGAAATATCCTCTGCCTTTGTCAATGACCTGCACTTTCTGGGTTTCATTTTTTAAGAATTACTAAATTTGAAGATGAACAAAAAAGAATGGGCTATCCTTTCGTTCCTTGGGGAAAATTATGGAGGGGAATTTTTTGTTATGATTGTTTAAGGCTGATTTTTAAGAAAGCTCAAATGGTCTAAATTGATGAAAAAGTGGTTTTGCTAAGTAATAAATGAATCTTTAAGTGACTTCTAATATTGCCTTGGGTCGCAAAGCAAAAATTAATTGAATTGCTTATCTTCTGGGATGGGCAGGAAGGACAGGCACTAAAGACTAAAAAAAGGAACACCTTTGGAGAAGTGTTCACTTTGGAAGGAAGAGTGGGAACCTTGCTCGCTAAGTTGACAGAAAACTAGATGCAGCTTTAGGGTGATTTCATTCAGGCTTTCTTGTGCCTGACAGAACCACCATCTTCCGAAAGGCAGTCCTCTGATGCCCTTGGCCATGTTTGCAATAGAAACCATGGATAGAGTATATCCTGACAACTATTTGATTCTCTCTAAAACACAGCTCAAGCTCAAGATTCAGAAAGAATGGAGCCATTAAGTCTAAACCCCAAGATGCAACTTCTGTCCTCTCTTTTTCCCCTTTGGTGTTTATTCTTCACAACTTAAAAATTGGGTCTGATCTTCTCCAGAGCCCGTACTTTGATGCTAAAGTATGTTTCTCTGAGTTAGAAGAAGTTGGCCTTGCGTACCACTTAGAGAGCCTATGGGTTCAGAAAAACGCCTTATAAACTCTTTACAGAGCATTTCCTAAAGGAATAGTGTTTCTTCTAGGGGCATCTGCCCCAAATAACCTAGTTGTCTTTGGACTAGGAGTTCTGATGTGCTGGGAATGGTAATGAACCGACTCCATTGGAGATACAGGATGCACATCATTCCAGTAGAAGTGCCACAGTGGTGTGTCCTAGGGTCCCTGGGTATTAGAATTGTTGAAGTTTGATGTTAGGAGACAGTTTGTCCTTTGATGATTATCTTGGTAGCTGGCAGCTAAATACAATAAAATATACAATCAACGGGATTTTTAAAAATGAAGACATTGGTTACTAACAACCAGCCAAAAATTACTGTTTTACTACATGTAATCTTGCATAAAGTTTCCAAGTTTAAAAACTTCCATAAAATGAAAATTAACTGTACTGACGTATTTCTCTAGAGATAACTTTGCTTGTAGATGTGATTTTGTGCTCCTGGCGCTTCAAGGAAGTGAGTTATTGAGGTCAACCGCGTTCCCCCTCGCCCGGTTTACATACCCTGTTCAGTGTTTATTTTCTTTATGGATGCAGTGCTTGTCCACATGATTAGGGTCATATTTACAAGGATGTGTGTCAGTGTGTCAGGCTCTGGCACCTCACATGCAGTAACTTCTGGAATGCTCCCCCACAAGTGCGAGGTGCTGTTGTCGTTTTGCGTTTTGGGTGAGGCTGTAGAGGGACAGAAAGGTATCTGAATACCAAGTAAGAGAAGGTAGAGTTAGAAAACATTGCTCCTGCTAGCAATACGTGTGTTGCATTTGGAGCTTACAAACTGAAGTACTTAAGATTAAGTGCATACACAGGAGAAAAACTATTGACTTATTCAGTACTGTTTTATTTATAGCTGTGGTGCCTTTTGGTCAAATGAACCAGAAAGAATTGTATTTTTCCCCAGGATTTGTGGAAAAACCTACTGGTAATGTAGTAGTTGTGTTCCTTGGTGGTCAGGGGTTTATGTTGAAAGCTCACAGTAACCAACCTTATCACCAGTGGCTGGCTTTTAGGCTGCTGATTACTAAGTGAAAAATATGAAGTGCAGTGCATGAGTTGAAAGTTTAATACAGATGGGATTTCTCTATTTCATCATTTCTGGTAATGTAACATTAGGATTGGATAGCTGCAGTCGTTACATACTTTGTTACGACGTGGTGATAGCTTTGCTTCTTTGGTCCAATTGCTAGTAAACTGGTAATCCCATACTGTGGTTTTTTAAGTGCCCCCCGCCCCCATGAAGAACCTGCATCTGTTTTGAACTGTTTAACACTTTTCTCAAGCCCTAGAGATTTCAGTAACTTTTTTTTTTAACATTCCAAATAGCCGTTTAGAATTTGGTAACTTCTAGAAATATGTTTCTTTTTCTATCCTTATTTTTTTTAAGTTTGCCTTTATTGAGAGGTAACTTTCTCAGATGCAAGAGTATTTCTGCTACCGCGTTTTTTAGAACATATGCCCCCATCTAGTTTATCCCTCTTTTAGTGCCACCTCTGTGTAATTTCAGTAGTCACAACTCCAGAAAGTTGCCTCAGTTCCTTCCTTGCAGCAATCTGAAGTCTAGAGATTGCCTCTTGGAGATGCTCACAGCTATTACGTAGAGCCAACATTCTGAATCTAGGTTTAATTCACAGCAAGATTAACTGCCAAGTTCACAGACTACAACAAGAGCCCTAGTTCTCTTCTAACCCAGTGTGGTTCTCTGTATGTTCACTAAAACTCATTTAGTCTTCTGCCTTTGGAAGCATCTTAGAAATTTCCTTATTTTCTTTGCAAACACCAGCTGTGCTTGATAGGCAAGGATCAGCGCTAAATGCAGTTTCCAAGAGCTTGGTGGTGCCATTGAGGTATTCAGAACAGTGTGATGCAGGTGAAGAAGGGATGGGATTGAAAGGAGGAATCCGGCAGATAAGGAACCCTTGTGAGAGTGAGAGTTGAAAGACTTGATACTCATTGGAGCTATTTGCCCTTTGTTTGAGGGCTGGCTGGGCCAGTTCTTGTATTCTACTTGTTAAAGTAACAAACAGAAGATATTACAAGCTTTCTATATTGAGGTAATAGGCAAACACTGAGTAAAAACAACTGATTTCGAAACAGTCTTGCAAACATCCCTGTGGAGATAACTCTGTGTCCCTCAGGCAGAGGCCCTGTGTGCTGTAATGATTATTCAAACCGAGGCTGCATTTGGAATTGCATTCAGAGCCTGTGGACATTCTTTTTTTTTTTTGGTAGTGGCAATACTTGGACATCTTCCTTTTTTGTGGGAATATTTGGTGTTAGGAAAGTGACAACTATTATCAGTGAATGATTAAACTTGGCAGTAACTTTTAGGCAAACATGAAAAATAAAATTGTGCAGAAGTGTCATAAGACAACTGACTTCTAGTCTGTTTCTTCTGGTGGGTGTGCAAAGTCCCCAGAGTTTGTGGATGATTTAAAGAAGTGCTGCCCTCTACAGTAGCCACTGAGCCATAGGTTGCTTTTGAGAACTGGAAATGTAGCAAGAGTGGATGAGAAACAAATTTCAGTTTTATGGTCAATGGCTGAGAGTAACTTCACCAGAATGAATACAGTTCTACAAGCTGACCAAAATTTTATCATTCTGAACATGTAATGTACAGTAAGAAACTAATGATAAAATTTTAGACAAGGATAGACAAAGACAGAATTATGGCTCTTCTTGGTAAGTAAGGAATCACTCATCTCCTAGTCGGAGTCTTTATTTTAATCAGTACTCTAATGCCATCTTCCAAAGCACATCAGAGAGATATAGGGGGTATCTTTCCCTTTGTCTCTTTTTCATGACTAAGAGCCCAAGAGTGTCAAGTTTCAGCACGCTTAGCTCAAAATCAGGCTTCTTTTTTTTTTTTTTTTTTAAAGATTTATTCATTTCATTACAGCCAGATATACAGAGAGGAGGAGAGACAGAGAGGAAGATCTTCCGTCCTATGATTCACTCCCCAAGTGAGCCGCAACCGGCCGATGCGCGCAGATCCGAAGCCGGGAACCAGGAACCTCTTCCAGATCTCCCACGCGGGTGCAGGGTCCCAATGCATTGGGCCGTCCTCGACTGCTCTCCCAGGCCACAAGCAGGGAGCTGGATGGGAAGTGGAGCTGCCGGGACCAGAACCGGCGCCCATATGGGATCCCGGGGCTTTCAAGGCGAGGACTTTAGGCGCTAGGCCACGGCGCCGGGCCCCAAATCAGGCTTCTTTTTGCAGAAGTAATAAAGTCATAGTGAGGCGAAATCTCAGAGTCCAAAAGATCGTGGTCAGTATTAAAACTAGAGTTCTCAAAATACATTGTAGAAAATGTTGATAGTTTAAATATAGGTCAGTAAAACTAAGCAGGGGCACAGTGCTAGCAAGAGAATGTGTTATGACAGTGTGTCAGTGCGTTCCATAATGGCCATGGTTCCCAGCTGCTCCGCTATGCTGCTGCAGCGGGAGATGGCCCAAGTGCTTGAGCTGCTGCCACCTACTTGGGAGACCTGGAAGAAATCTGTGGCTTGGGCCAGGCCTAGCCCTACCCTTTGAGGCTAGCTGAGGAGAGAAAGCGCAGGTGGAAAATCCCTGTCTCTCTCGCCCTCTCTATAACTTTCAAATAAATAAACCTTTTTAAAATTTATTTTTATATGAAAGTCAAATTTTTTATAGAGAGAAGGGAGAGAGAATGAGAGAGAGATCTTCCGGTCTTTAATTTACTCTCCAAATGGCCACACTGGCCATAGGGGAGCTGATCTGAAGCCAGGAGTCAGGAGCCTCTTCCAGGTCTCCCACGTGGGTGCAGGGTCCCAAGGCTTTGGGCTGTCCTGCACTGCCTTTCCAGGCCTCAGGCAAGGAGCTGGATGGGAAGTGGAGCAGCCTGTACACGAAGTGGCGCCCATAATGGTTGTCAGTGACTAAGTAAATCTCTAAAAAGAAAGGAAATGTATATTTCTCCGACTTTGAGCCAGCAAATATGAAGATTTGTTTCTATACTTTAAGATAATAATTTAGCTACCTCAGTTATAATGCAGTACTTGATGCTACCGCAATGTACTTTAGTCTATAAGCAAAATTTTTCACCATAGTTTGAATTGTCTTTATTTAAGCATTCTTGGAGAAGTGTGGTTGATGCCTGTTTAAGTTGATTACCATTCTGTTTTCCAGGGCCCTGCTTCAGGTTCTGTAGTTTTTCCTAGAAGTAGATGATTAATACTTGATTTATATACTTTAATTTGGATTTTGAGGAACTTTAATTAAAAAAAAAAAAAAGACAGGCGACCCTGTAAGTACCGGTTCTCCCAAATGGCTGTGATGGCTGGGGTGAGCCAGCCAAAGCTGGGGGATATGACTTCCATGTGGCTTTTCCATGTGGATTGCATGGGCCCAAAGACTTGGGGCATTATGCTCTGACTTGCCAGGGAGACTAGCAGGAGCTGGCTGAGAAGCAGAGTGGCTGGCACTCTAACAAGTGCTCCAGTGTGGGATGCCAGTGTGGCGGAGGGTTGTCTTAATGTGCTGTGCCCCACCTCCAGCCCCAGGAAGCTTCATGTGTTCTTAAAGAATCCTTTTACCTACATCAAGCCTCTGAAGACGTTTTCTTTACCAAGGTGTCTGCAGTAAATCATTGTATTTATTTACAAGATTTTCGAGCACCTACCATGAGAGTGAAGACAAACTACCTATCTTCCGAGTGTGGATATTCAGGATCCAAAGCCAAGTGGATTCATTACTCTGTTTTTTCCTAAGAGGTTTATAGGTTTAGCTGAAGTTTAGATCTGATGTATTTTAGTTACTTTTTGCATATGATATGAGCTAAAGATTGACATTTCTTCTTTTGTCTGCAGTTACCCAAAAGCCTCAGCACCACTTGTTGAAAACACTCCTTCCCCTTGTTAAATTGCCTTGACATCCTTTTAAGCAAAAACATGTTTTATTATAGTTTTAAATTCACAAAATAAAAATTACTGAGTTGTACAGAGTTTCCATATATGGCTTCCTTTTTGACAAAGGATTTTTTTCTCTCACACCCTGAATTGTTCCTCCTTCCTAAATCTGTGTGCCTTTTGCCCCTTCGATCTGGGGAAATGCCTCTGCATCATCTACTCCCTTTAGTTCGACTCATTCTTCCTTCTCTTTTAATGTTCACTGAAAACCAGGTTTTATTCCAGTGATCTTCTCTTATTATGTGTCCCCTCCCCCCATAACACACGTCTTTGTTTTTTAAAGATTTACTTATTTTTATTGGAAAGTCAGATGTACAGAGGGAAGGAGAGAGAGCAAGACAGATCTTCCAACCACTGGTTTACTTCCAAGGTGGCTGCAAAGGCTGGAGCTGAGCTGGGCTGATTTGAAGCCAGGAGCCAGGGGCTCCTTCTGGGTCTCCCACGCAGGTGCAGTGTCCCAAGGCTTTGGGCCATCCTCCACTGCTTTCCCAGGCCACAAGCAGGGAGCTGGATGGGAAGAGGAGCAGCTGGGACTTGAAGTGACACCTGTGTGAGATCCTGGCTCATGCAAGGCAAGGACTTTAGCCAATAGGCTACTGTGCCCTGCTCTGCCTACTTCCCCTCGCTCCAAGCACATCTTTACCCAATACTGCGATTGGAACCTCTTAGGAAATGATCCATTTGGTAACTCCACGGAGTTACTACTAAGCTCTCTGGAGCATTAGTGAACAAATTAAGATCTACACATCCTCAGGAAGCTTAGTCTTAGTGAAAAAAATAAGCAATACTGATATAACGGAGTGAGGTGTGTGATGTCAAGGATAGACACAGAAATGCCATCAGGGCTTTAATGTAGTCATCTGAGTTTTCCCATACCTGAACTGAACTGAAAGCCAGCACCAGTCAGTCCCATCAGTGGAAGATAACTGGATAAAATGGAAGATCAGTCAGAAGAAAAGGAGGAACCGGCTTTATGGAGAGAGGCCTCCAAACTACAGTGTGTGTCATAAGCAGTTGAGCTCTTCCAGAGAGCCAGCCCTAACGTGGTAAAATATGAAGCTTCCAGAGTTTTGGGTGTGAAGTAACAGATCAAGAAGAACCCCTCACAGCCGGAGACATTTGTCCGGTCCTACGGGCAGGGAGAAACCAGTGAAGGAGAGTAGAGAAATAGTAGGTACAGTGCAAATTTTGAAAAAGGTTGACGTCTCTCAGTTATTGTAAAATGAGTTCAGATACAAAGTCCTTCTAGCTTTTCTTCATGCTTTATCCTATTCCTGTAATTGCCCAAACCCTGCTTTTCTATACCTATTGCTTCATTTTATAGAATTACAGACAACATGCCAATTAAAGGACTCTTCATAATTAGCTATTATTTTGTTCTTTCTGTAAATTGCTGTAATTGTGTCATCAGATTTTAAAAGTTGAGCCTCTAAACTTTATAATTTTTTCCCTCCAAGTGCCTACGAGTTTGAGAATTTCAACACTAGTAATTTAGACTTGGTGTTTGCAGCATATGATTGGAAAATTTGTACTTGCCTATACATAGTTTTGAAATATTTAATCACTGGTGCATTCTCCTAAAATTCCATTGAAAGGTATGTTACAGCAAAACTACACCAATGGACATAGAACTAAAACGTGTTTCTTAATTGTTAATCGTGCTAGCCTAAAGTATACCTTCGCTTTTGCACTCCACCGGTGCATTGGAGCTTTCCAGTATCTCCGTATTTCCCATGAAATGCTGAACTCTGCGGAGCAGTTTTGGTTTTACTTATCTTTTTTTTTTTAAGATTTATTTACTTATTTTTATTACAAAGTCAGATATACAGAGAGGAGAGACAGAGAGGAAGATCTTCCGTCCGATGATTCACTCCCCAAGTGAGCCTCAACGGCCAGTGCTGCGCGGCGATCCGAAGCAGGGAACCTGGAACCTCTTCCAGGTCTCCCACGCGGGTGCAGGGTCCCAAAGCTTTGGGCTGTCCTGGACTGCTTTCCCAGGCCACAAGCAGGGAGCTGGATGGGAAGTGGAGCTGCCGGGATTAGAACTGGCGCCCATATGGGATCCTGGCACGTTCAAGGCGAGGACTTTAGGCGCTAGGCCACGCCGCCGGGGCCGGTTGTACTTATCTTTTATAGTTCTAGGACCTGGCACATAGGATCTGGTATGTGAAAAGGGAACGACTCTTTCATTCAACTCACTAGGTATTCTTAAATATAAGCTATTTGATAGCTCCATGAAATTTTTTTTAAAGATTTATTCATTTTATTACAGCCAGATATACACAGAGGAGGAGAGACAGAGAGGAAGAACTTCCGTCCTATGATTCACTCCCCAAGTGAGCCGCAACGGGCCGGTGCGCGCCGATCCGAAGCCGGGAACCTGGAACCTCTTCTGGGTCTCCCACAAGGGTGCAGGGTCCCAAGGCTTTGAGCCGTGCTCCACTGCTTTCCCAGGCCACAAGCAGGGAGCTGGATGGGAAGTGGAACTGCCGGGATTAGAACCGGCGCCCATATGGGATCCCGGGGCTTTCAAGGCGAGGACTTTAGGCGCTAGGCCACGCCGCCGGGCCCAGCTCCATGAAATTTTAACTGAAAACAAAAATGATCTTTAAAATTAAAAGTTACTTTAACTTTTTCTTATAGGCATTTGTGAAGGATGTTCATGAAGATTCAATAACAGTTGCATTTGAAAACAAGTAAGTGTCTTGCTATATAGACTTACTGTTTACATTGTTTAATATTTTCTGCCAATCTTTTGACATTTTCATAATTGAAGTCTAGTTTGAATGTTTTTCAGGAATGACTCTTCATTTTAGCCAGAAGTTCCTGAACAGCTCCAGTTAAAGCCGTGGAATGACTGTGCTAATGACCTCAACTTCTCAGTCCCCTTGACTATGGAAAAAGTTCCTTCCATTCTAGAAACTTGAAATTTGGATAGGGATATTTATAATTTTTAAAAGATGAAAATGAAAAATTCTTGGGTATTAGTAAAAAAAATTACGTGGGTTTTATAACATTCAATGTAAAATTGGTGGCTTTTGTTCTTTAGTACAATTTATCAGATAGTCATGTTTAACATTAGCTTGTATTATATATTTCATATCTTTATAATTCTAATAGTGATAGCTGATCTTTTCTGCTTTCTTTTGCTAGATGACAAAATGAAAGTATGGCTCTAAGAAACATTACTTGTAGGATAGCAATGAGAGTATAGATAGTAACATTTTGGAGAGAAGTGAGATCGGTCTCCCAATGTTTTCAGTGCTAATAAAGTCTGTTTTCATAATTGTCATTCAAAAGTTTAAAGGAAAAATAAACTCCCTAACCTAACTATGGAGGTAGCCATAATATTAGAATTTTACTAAATTCTGATGAATAGTGGACAGTTAAAAGGTTTGGGAGTTTTATGTACCAAGAGACTTAATAGTATGTCATAACTAGTCTGCAAATCTGTAGAGACAAAAAGTAGATTAGAGGTTGCTTAGTGCTAGTGGGGGATGGGAAGGACTAGAGCTAAGGAATACAGGGTTTCTTTTGGAGGTGATGAAGTTATCAGGTAATTTCTCATGATTGTACACATATGTGGATATAAGAGCCAGTGAATTATACATGTGATTTGGTGGGTCATATGATATGTGAATTATATCTCAATAAGCCTGCTAAAATACAGCCTATGATCTGTATTGAGCAATAAATAAAAACATCCTGATTCTAAAACTGTTGAAAAACACGACTGCATATCAATGCCTAGAAAATAAATGTTGCAATCAGAGCATTAGCTTATTGTTTTAGCCAACAGAGCAGAGCAGACTCAGACATCAGAGGAACATTGGCTGGAGAAGACTGAGGACCGGGCGTGTTCACCCCATTCCTGCCTGTAGACTGATCTCAGTCCAAAACACAAGTTTGGATAATAAAATACACTTTCTCTGATCACATTAAAACAAATTACAGAATTTGCCTCTGCTGCTTCAAATATCCCTGGATGTACAGTAGGCGACAGTATCACACTTCTAATGGAAAAATCTCTGATCACCTGGAGGGTAGTTTTTTTGTTTGTTTGTTTCCTTGTAATTTTTCTGTTTTTTGCTTACTCCCATCGCTAGGTAAACAGTTTCCCATTAAGAGAGATATCTTCATTTGCCACTCTTAGTTTCTCCTGTAGTCTCTAGCCTGAAGTGTTAAGCAGATACTCATTCCCTCTGTGCAAGTAAGAATGTGTCATATATATGTGTGTCTGTATTTGTATGTGTATATGACTTACCGCAAGGGATTGCTGATTTTGAATCAGATTTCTTAATATAAAGTCAGAAGTATTGCATCCTTGCACCTTCTTCTTTATCTCTTGGATCTGCATGTATGTTTCTTTTCAAGCTGTCAGTCATCCTGGAAATTTGAAATTAACAACTGGTTTCGCTTGTGTTCTTAGCGGCAACAGGGATGGGGCACTGCTCTGCTTGCTAGGGCCCTGCCATCGCTCTGTTAAAAATCCATCTTCTGTAGGACCTCAGATTTGCATGTATCCATTCTTTCCTTTCAATCAACTTGTGTTAATCAGATTGTTTTGGATGATTTTATTTTTTAACCTTTCACATTTCATGTTTTTAGTAATTGATTTTTCTCTTTGTATTCTTGACTTAAAATTGTTTCTTATCCTTTGAAATCAAGGATACCATACATTATATGCTTTACAATTAAAATTTAGCAATTTATGTTAAAAGGCACCAGTTTTCAATCCATAGACAAGGATGTTTTGAAGTAACGACTTAAATTTTTTTACGGTTTTGAAGTGTGTATGAGTCAGGGAAAGGCACATTCTAATACTTGTACAAATTCTGATTTAATTATTTGCCCTCTTAGATAATTTTTAAAAATATTTTGGAACAGTTACCGAGAGGGAGGGGTTGGAAAGAGTGGGAAAGAGTCTTCCCTGAAGCGTTTCACTCCCCACAAGGGCTGGGCCACACTGCAACAGGAGCTTCCTGTGGCTCTCCCGCATGGCTGGCAAGGGCCAGACATCTGGGCCGTCTCCTACTACTTTGCTCAGGCTCACTAGCAGGGAGCTAGACTGGAAGTGGAGCAGCTGGGAAGCCAGCTGGCGCCCATATTGGATGCTGGTGTCACAGGCAGCTGCTTTACTTGCCACAAGCCAGCCCCATAATAACTCTTCCTTAAAAACAAAAGCAGGGCTGGGCACAGTAGCCTGGTAGCTAAAGTCCTCGCCTTGAACGCACAGGGATCTCATATGGGTGCCAGTTCTACTCCTGGCTGCTCTACTTCCCATCCAGCTCCCTGCTTGTGGCCTGGGAAAGCAGTTGAGGACGGCCCAAAGCCTTAGGAGCCTGCACCCGCATGGGAGACCTAGCAGAGGCTCCTGGCTCCTGGCTTTGGATTGACTCATCTCCAGCCATTGTGACCACTTGGGGAGTGAATCAGTGGACAAAAGATCTTCCTTTCTGTCTCTCCTCTCTGTATATCTGACTTTCCAATAAAAATAACAAAATACAATAATAAAAAACAATTGGCACTTCCCTCATTCCCCTTTAAAAGCAAGACATTAGCATTGTGCAGTGAACAAATCTTAATATTTGCTGGTAAAACACCCCAAGAACCCAAAAGGACTGCTCCAGAAGTTGAATCCCTCAGCGTTCCTGCAGTTTGTTTTTTAATGTATCTTTGTGGGCTTAAAAGGAATTTTGGGGTGTCTTTCAATGTTTTTTTCCATGTGATTTAAAAATGGAAACCATAGGCCACTTGACTGACTTTCTGTAGGCTGTCTCCATTGGGTTTCTGTGGTTTAGGGGGTCGCCACCAGCCCAGTGCCTGCTGATGTAGCATGCTGCTCAGCTGCTGGCTACCTGTAGCAAGGACTGACAGCCTTGTGGGATCTAACATTTAAAAGGGGGGGGAAGTGAGTTGTGAATTGCAAATGTGCTGACTACGCCAGTTTGCTTGGGAAATTGAAGGCAATTTCTGCGGTGGTTGGAATGTGGTTGAAAGTTCCCTGGCAAGTAGAATTATGTTGATGATATTACTAACAATTATTGATGTAAGCATTTAATGTAAATATCGAAGGACATTTCTGTTGGCGCCGTAATATCTAGAAAGTCTTAGGAGATGAAATTGGAAGAATGACTGTTGATCTGTTGTGTTTAGAGACATCTAAAATGAAAGCTGCAGAGCTGTTGTGCTTTGTGGAGAATTTGCTGTAAAATATTTGTCTTAGCATTAAGCTGCACTTGGCAAAAACTGACCCGTGTTAAGCATTTGCTTCTTAAGACTAGATCAAGAGAGTCCCTCTTACACCAGATGCTAACGGCAGCGTGGTCAAGGGTGCAGTTGACCTCCGAAAGCATATTACATAATGGTACGTGTGTTTACTTTCAGCTGGCAGCCAGAGAGGCAGATTCCGTTCCATGATGTGAGGTTCCCACCACCTGTAGGTTATAATAAAGATATAAATGAAAGTGACGAAGTTGAGGTAAGTTTCTCCTTTAGTGCTGGAGGAGTGGAGGTACTTGAATTGCCTGTACTTTTTCAAATACCTTAGCTTTGATACTACTGAGCTACCTAGATTAGTGTGGCTAAAACATTAATTCTTAAGCCCAATCTGTTTTAATAATGATTTGAAAATGGTACATGATTTAAATGTGACAGTCTGAGGATCACCCAGGATATGGTTTTGAACATCACTGTCCTGAGTTTGGGGTGTGTGTGTGTGCACACACACAGTATTGGTATTTTCCCCTTTTATTGCAGTCTAAATATTTAGGCCACATATTGTTTGTCTACTGCTGTATGGCTGTTTTAAGCAAAATGGATTAGGAAAATTGATTTTACAAAGAAAAGAAATAATGCTACTTAGTAGAACAATTACCTGGAATTTATTTTAGTAGTAGTGAATCTCCCTAATAAGCTGCAAATTTGTTTGTACATATAGACCACAATTCTTTCACTCACTCATCTGCTGTTGCTACAGAGATTAAATACACGAGCGAGATAATAGTGTATGTGAGTGTTCACTTTAAATTGCTTTTGCACTTTGGGCAGATGTAGTTTTCCTTATATTACAGTACGTGTACTGTCCTACCTTTTTGCACACACAAGGTTGAGCTGCTTCTCTTTTCGTACAGTATATTGTAAACAGTTGCAATTTCGTGAGTGTTTATATTATGAAGGAAACAGCTAAATAGGCTTTTGTCAGGTAAGACAAAATGGCACTGGGTTCTTGAATTCTTACTTTCTGTGCTAGGTACCAAATGTACAGCTGAAACAGGACAAAGTTCCCTGCCTTTGGTGAGGTCACATTCTAGTGGGAACAGCTAATAGCATGACAAGTGTGAGTAAGTCATATGAGGAGGAAAACAGCAAGAGGATGAAAGGTAATGTAGGGGAAGTTCTAAACAGTAGCCCTGGGGGGTCTCTGGATGTCCAGGCCTAGGAGAAAGCATTACTTTTATTGTACTCAGTACCTGCTAGATGCAAAAAAGCTGGGTTCTTGTAAGGAATCCTCATAGTATTTGCACCTCCTCTCCACTTCTCTAGGAGAATACAAGCTGTGTAAAGGCAAGAAGCAGGTCTTTTGGTCTGTGTGAGGAGGAATGGTTACAGTGCCTCCCCAACCTGGTCATGCTGACAAGTGAAGACGAGTGAGATGCCAGCACGGCCTCCCTGTGTTAGCTACCAGTTAGCTGAGTTCATTTCTCCGGTTACTGCGGAGGTAGAGATAGCTGCAGCAGGGAAAGGTAGATTGGGTTGTGCTTGGTTCCCGTATTGTAAATGTGTAAGGGAGGTGAGTTTGAGCCCTGACTTGTGAGCCCTATACTCTGCCTCTCTCTACTCTCTGGGCCTCTCCTCCCCACTTCCCGTGGTCCTCAGCACTTCTTTCTGTTTCTGGAATGTTTGCATCTTTTCACTTATGCATACTATATTGTCCTTGCTCCTGTTGCTCTCCGTTTGCTTAGTGTGTTCACAAAGATTGCACACTGCACACCTTCAGTGAACTCTGAAGTCGTCACCAGTCAGTTAAAAGAGGTGATAGCTAGCATCTGAAAGAGCAGGAAGATAATATCCAGAAGGTCGCCAGGATGAAATTGTCTTTTTTTTTTTTTTTTTGAAAGGAGGCAGGAAATGGCAATCTGTCCATTTAGTCCCCAGGAGACATGAATGTCAGAAGCTGTGCTGAGCCATTAGTGGTGCGATCCATTTAGTAACTAAGGAACCAGGTATTCTATCCGTGACAAAAACTTCCAAATAGTTCTTGCTTATTTGAATAAAATGAAAACAGGTTTGTCCATGTTTAGATGCACTTCTCTAGCTTAGTAAGTATGTAGGGGAGCTATGACCACACTTACGAAGGACAGCTCGTTGGGAGCACTGGCATTCCTGAAGTAGAACAGATGTGTAGGAGAGCTGCCTTTTGCAGGCGGGTCTCAGGCAGTCTCCACGAGTTCCTGATCATGTATAGTTCAGAGTACATAGGCACATAATCTGGGTGAAGAGAATACGGCATGATTTGAAACACACATCTGGGCATTTTTAAAAGAAAATTTCCTAGACATCTAATTTATAGATTCCAAATGATGTTGATCATGAACTATGCTGCATTGTAATTTTGTGTAGGTTTATTCCAGAGCAAATGAAAAGGAACCTTGCTGCTGGTGGTTGGCTAAAGTGAGGATGATAAAGGGCGAGGTAAGGAAAACGCTGCAGGATTTTTTTTTTTTTTTTGCCTTGCACTCATTCCCTTTTCTCAACCCATTTACTGCACTTTTCTCTCAGTTTCTATCTTGAAATGTTACCCATTTTGAATTTTGAATTACACCTCTAAGGTTTTCGCTAGGTAGCTGTTATGTTTTAGGGTTTCCATTGATTAACTTTGTTTCCTGTAGAAAATTTGTTTCCAGATACCTCAGCAGGTGTAGCTTCTTTCAGTCTAAGCGCTCTGGCTAGGTGTGACTCTTCTTTATTTCTCTCAGTTTTACGTAATAGAGTATGCAGCATGCGATGCTACCTATAATGAAATTGTCACAATTGAACGTTTACGATCAGTTAATCCCAACAAGCCTGCTACAAAAGATACATTCCATAATATCAAGCTGGATGTGCCCGAAGATTTACGGCAAATGTAAGTGGGATGCTGGGAATGCTGAGAACTCATTTTATGCAGTTAACTTTAAAAACTTTTTATAAATATTAAATTCATATTAAATGCCACAGTTCAATGAATTTAATATTTAGCTTTTCCTACTTATATAATCAAGGCAGTCTTGTATGTATTGAAACTTCTTTGGCTAGATACATGGTTGTACATAACATGTATTTGTTTTCTAATAAACCAGCTTCATTTGTGAATTGTAAGCTTTTGAAGCTGATAAAGCAAATGAGATTAATTCTGTCTTTAATCAAGTTAAATTCTTTCAGCTTTTCCTTTTTTTAGCCAAAATATCTGTGTAGTATCAGATTGTTGAATTGGCTCCTCCTTTGAGACATAAGCAGCAAAGAAATTAAACTGAACTTTTATGTTACATGTTTTTTTCTGGAACCATGATTCTTTTTAAACTCTAAATCCATTTGCATGTAGTTGTGGCACTCATTTATTTAGCGGTACATATTCTGTTTCCAGGTGTGCCAAAGAGTCGGCACATAAGGACTTCAAAAAGGCAGTTGGTGCCTTTGCTGTAACTTACGATCCAGAAAATCACCAACTTGTAATTTTGGTGAGTTTTCGAATTGTATTTGGAGGATTCATTCCTTTGGGGGGGATTTGCTTTGATAATAATGTTGTTAACTTCAATAATTTAGTCCATCAATGAAGTCACCTCAAAGCGAGCACACATGCTGATTGACATGCACTTTCGGAGTCTGCGCACGAAGCTGTCTCTGATACTGAGGAATGAAGAAGCCAGCAAGCAGCTGGAGGTATGTGTCTCTCCAGAGCACTGTGGCCAAGACTATCTGGAAGTGAGAACTGTACGGTTCCAAAGTGGAAAGGGGCAGCTTGGCATTACTTACCATTTGCTAGCAGTTCTTTATAATCTGGAAAATTAAATTGTACGAAAGTGTAATCATACTAAGGTTTTCAGGCCTGAGCTTTCAACGTAAAGCAGCACTTTGTGTATCTGAAGGGACTTCTGACCGATTCACTGTTACTAGAAGTTCGTCCAAGCTGCTAATAAATGAGACAGTGGTTCTCCCATATGATGTTATCATTAAAGCACTAGAGTGTTGAAATATCTAATCACTCCTGTCATTGTGTCTGTTCATCTCTGTTTGACAGGGTGTAGAACTTCCAATTGGTTCTCACTCTGTAAAACTCCTGCTTTCAGTTTCCTGCAGAGGTCCTTTCCCCTAACTTATTAGTTCGTCTCTTATGGTGCATTTTATCTACTTTTATTAATTCTCCAATGATTTCCATCACCATACATTTATTTTCATTTGATAACTACCTAGTATTTCCATTCATTATCATAGATGCGAAATGGATTTAGTTTATTATGCCAACTGATGTATTGTACTGTTAAATGTGGCAGTTCCCCATCATTATTCATTTTGATAGAAAAAAGCATCATGCAATTGAAATCGTTTTTAAAGCAAAAGTTGAAAGCTACATTTTGAGGGAGAAGGTAGTCAGTTCTATTCTTGTATATTTTTTGACTTCCGACTTGATGTGTGAGTACTGAACTCTTATTAGGAGAGGAAAAAGTCAAATCTCTTCGTTTTCCTTATGGCCATGGGGAATCTGTGTATTGTGGGGCTTTTGTTTTGTTTTGTTTTGTTTTGTTTTGTTTTGTTTTTTCGGCTTTTTTGCCTGTTTGTTTTCATTCTTTCTTAATGTCCCTATGTTCACAATTTTGTGGTTTCTTTAGCAATTCTCTCGTAACTTTTAGGCCAGAGCAGCCTCCTTTCTCGTTGTGAGTATTAATGGATATATTTGTTTGCCTCTTAAATCTCTAATTCTCCTTAAATGATCTGTATCCTGTCCTTGACTTACCATACATTAGTAAAGTATCAATGAAAAGAATGATTAAGTTAATGAACCAGGACTCAAAAACATTACTTTGAAAAAAAAATGGATATTGTACTTATAAAATTGTTTATACCAGATATGTGCATTTCTTCAAATTACCAGGTATGCTGAATAATGAGCGACTAGTGTGCATGCCTTTCGTCACTACTAATAATATTCCTTTAAGAACTTTGCATTTTTCAACATGAGCCACTAATATGTTTGGTTTTCATTAATGGCATGCTAGAACTAAATGTGAGACTTTGACATTCTAGTTAAAGATCAGGATTATCCACAAGTTTGGGGTGTCAGTGTAAGTTAGTTTCATCATTACTGAGTATTTGAAAGAGTTCGTCATATTCCTGGAGCCACATCCAGGTCCCACAGACTTGGATGGAAAGTAGGATAAGCTTAAATCTTTGGCATGGTCCATGCTCTCTTGTTTGTAACTACTCGGTTACCAACAAGCTTTAGGATCTTTTTCTTTAGATTTAAGGAGGAAAGAAGGTTTTAATATCATCACTTCAAAAGAGAGGTGGATCACCATCTCTACTTTCCCAGGCCACATGAAGGGAGCTGGATGGAAAGTGGGGCTGCCGGGATTAGAACCGGTGACCGTATGGGATCCCGGTGCGTGCAATATGGTCGCCAGTTCTAATCCCGGCCGCCCCACTTCCCATCCAGCTCCCTGCTTGTGACCTGGGAAAGTAGTCGAGGACGGTCCAGAGCCTTGGCACTCTGCACCCACGTGGGAGACCAGGAATAGCTCCTGGCTTCGGATTGGCTCAGCTCCAGCTGTGACAGCTGCTTGAGGAATGAACCATCGGACGGAAGATCTTCCTCTCTGTCTCTCCTGCTCTATATATCTGCCTTTGCAATAAAAATAAATAAATCTTTAAAAAAATAAAATTGTAAAAGCAATGCTGTTTGCAGAAAGCATACATTTATGTCCTTTAATAAATAAAAAGTAAATGAATTTTTATGAAGATGGATAATTTTAACATTGCATCTGTGAGACCAAGTGAGACTAAATGATCTGCTTCGTAGTCACTGCCTTGGCAATGTCATTAGTAACTAAAGCCACCTTACAGATAGACTTGTCAAAGTGACTTTGGAAAACTCTCAACAAGCTCTTTCCTATTAATAAAAATGTATCAAATGGTACACATATCATGTGACCTAAACAATATCTGTGCTGTAGGAAATAGTTTCCAAAATTAATTTTCAACTGAAACTAATTTACAGGCCCCTGAAATACAGGGCCAGGAGAATTTACATGGCTGACCTAATTGTAGTAGTTTTATTATTTGATTAAACATGTTGATCAACTGTGTATTTCTCTTCAGAGTTCAAGGCAGCTTGCCTCAAGGTTTCACGAACAGTTTGTTGTACGAGAAGATCTGATGGGTCTAGCTATTGGTACTCATGGTGCTAATATTCAGCAAGCTAGGAAAGTTCCTGGGGTCACTGCCATTGACCTAGATGAAGATACCTGCACATTTCATATTTATGGAGAGGTAATTATTTTGCTAAATATATTTTTTCAAATCAGTATTTCAGTTGGCTGGTTTTGGTCTTGAACCTTTCCCTTCTTTTTCTTAGGATCAGGATGCAGTGAAAAAGGCTAGAAGCTTTCTCGAATTTGCTGAAGATGTCATACAAGTTCCACGGAACTTAGTAGGTGAGTCAGAAATATCAGTTAACACAATACAAAACCAAAATTTACATCAGCAGTATATACCAATAGAATTTAATTTCCCCTCACTCAAAGGTATTGTTGAATTGAAACAACCTTTATAAATTGTGGTCTGGTGCTGCAGTTTATAGTGCATCCCTTAAAGAACTGAGAATACTGAGACTTGAAGCATGGCAGTGAGTTGTTACATGATTAACTGCAGAGAAATGAATTCCCTTTAAAGGTGTTTGAAGATTGGGAATTAGGCCGGTGTTGTCACACCGCAGCTTAAGCTGCCTTGTGATGGTGGCATCCCATATGGATGCCGATTTGAGAAGCTGCTGCTCCGCTTCCAGTCCAGCTCCCTGCTCATGCCTCCGGCTTAGCAGTGGGAGAATGCCCCACGTGTTTGGGTTGCTGCCTCCAAGTGGGAGAGCTTGAGCGAGTTCCTGGCTGCTGGTTTCATTCAGCCTGGCCCAGCCCTGGCTCTTGCAGCGTTTGGGGAGTCAGTTGTGGATGGATGATCCTGTCTTAATTTTACCTTTCAAAGGAAAAATTTGGCAAACAAAAATCAGGAGTGAAATTAGAACTGTAAATGGTCTCACCAAATAGTTACTGGATGAACGGGAGCAGTGTCTTTGTGGAGAAAAATGATGGTGGAGCTTTCCAAGGTATTTTGAAATGGACTCTCGCAAAACATTTTCCTAATAAGCAGGTGTTACTGTCATTTTTCGGCCTTCCACAGAGGTGACAAGCAAAGTGTTCAGAGCATTGCAACGAAACTGTGGCCGTGAACTTTGCCCTGATTAGACCACTGGCACCCCTTGAAAGGCACTGCGTTGATTGAGCTCTGTCTTTAGAAGCATGTTGATAAAGCACTGTTTCATCTTGTGTTTCATCTTCCTGTGGAGAGCTCTGCTCTTGTCTGCCACTGAGCTGAGCACGGCAGTTTTGGTATAGAAGCTTTGCCTCACTTGAGTTTTAGAGTCAGAGTTGTCGAGGCAATTGAAATGTCTATAGTGTTGGCTGTTGTTGCTGTTGTAAATCATTGATCCTCTTCAGGAACGCATGAACAACATTCATTTTATCCTCACAGTTAGACTGATGTGCATGGTCTGCTGCTGGGAGCTTTGTTGCCAGTGTCGTCTCATTGTTTCCATAACATGAGTTATCCCGGGGAGGGCGTTGTGACACACTAAGTCACCACTCCCCCTTATCCTTGGTGACGTGAGTCCAGCTTGCTGTATTCCTGATCCCGCTAATTGCTAATGAGTTCTAGTAAGCAGCAGGTGATGGCTCAAGTGCTTGAGCCCCTGTAGGAGACTCAAATGAAGTTCCCGGCTGCTGGCGTCCACAGTGCAGGCTCTTACAGGCGTTTAGGGGAATAAACCGGCAGGTAGAAAGTCTACCTGGCTCGTTCACGCTGCCTTGCCAGCGGATTACATTTGAAATGTTCATCCATTTGCAGATTACTGATTCTTTAGCGCATTATACCTGTGACCTTTTCATAAAGCACCAGTGATCTTGCCATTCTTCCACCTGGCTTCACCATAAATTTGATATTTGTACTTCCATTTTAGCAGAATTCATATTGCTGTGATAAGAACCCTTTTCATATTCCAGACCCTTTAATGTCTCAAACTAAATGTTGCCCAGAGAGAGTTAATACAAATTTACTTTGGTGTAAAAAGGTTTAAAATGTTCCTTTTTTTGTAATGCACATTTCCCACGAACTTTTTAAAAACCCTCCTCATAAAAGCATAAAGATTTTCTTACGTCATTAAAAAAAAACAAAACAAAACACCAGGAATGATGCCCCCATGTCAGAAAAAAAAAACTATCTGAAAAGTAATGCTGTTGTTTTTAATTATCAATAGACAGAAACTTGTATGTCAGTTTCGTTGATGTTTGGGCCTGGTATGATAGTAGAGCACAGTACTTGGGTGCTGCGTTGCATCATTTCTCAGTATTTGTTTGACCTTGGCAGTTGATTTAGTCAATTGGCGTCCTTTTCCTCCACTTGTCAAACATCTCACAGAGTTGCAATAATTAAATGGGAAGGTTACCCAATTGTCAGCTCTATTTTAGTGCAGCAGAATTTTACTAAATTGCCCATCGGGCTTTGGAAGTAACTATGTAATATAGAAAGTGGATTATTTGTTATTAAATAGCAAAAGCAGGTTCTACTTGTGAGCTCAGAAGATCATCAGAAAAGTTGCTGAAGTGAATTGTCCTAGTTTTTTGTTCTGTTGCGTTTCTGTTTGGTAAAATGAGAATTATGGTTTCCAGATGGTCTGTTACAATGCTGGAAGCAGTCGTTTTCAGAATGTTTTTATATAAGATTTCGCAAGGGAGATGCCATAGCAGTATTTCACGACTTTTGCTTGAGTCTCAAAATGTTATTTAGGATATGTACACAAATTCTCCATCGAATATACACTCATATATCTTTTTCTGAAATTTTTCCTTTTTCTTCATCTTCTTTGCTAGTAATTTGCTTTATTCCATTAGCTGTGGTCAACATTAAAATCAGCATTAATTTAGGAAAATGTGTCATAGATGAAATACAAAGTCAGAGATAAATTCCACATGGTTTTTGTCTTGCCCCTGCCCTTAACTTTGCATTTGAAGAAGAGCAAAATAATTTAGAGGGGGCCTAGATCAGTGGTCCTGATTTACTGCTATTAGTGCTGTTCCGTGAACAAATAACCGATCTGCGAAAGTTCCCAAGGGATTGGGATAGCCCTGTGCAGTGAGAATTCCAAAATTATGGTCTGATCAGAAGAACCACAAGATCCTGTTGTCAAAGGGCCTTTCACTGGGCTCTTATCATACACACACTGTGTGTGTGTGTGTGTGTGTGTTACATCTACTTATGAAAAAATAATTGCCTATTTCAAGTAGTTGAAAACTTTGGGGTTTTAAGAGCTGTTACTGAAGAATAATTAAACTGGTTATAAGCTTTCTCATTGTGATGTTGTTATCTTAAAGTGTGCTCTCTTCATCTTTGACTAATCCCCTTCCTTACCTCTTCATACTTATTGTAACTTGTGACTTACGCACAGGAATAATAATCTGTTAACACATTGGCCCGAAGAATGGTGTTGTTTCTAGATGTATCTGGAGCTGCTGAATCCATTTGTCAACTTAGGATAGCTCTCATAAATGTATCATATCTGATTTTAAAAACTACTTAGCATGGAGGAAGAAGCAGATTTAAATCAGTTACACAGGAATTGAAATTTGCAGATATGTTGCCTATTAAGTCTACTTTATTTTTTAAAAGTTTCATAGTAAGAATGCTACACATCACAGTGCCAGCAAGTTTAAAGTGTTCTCTTGTGTGCGAGATAAGAGACTGCAAACCACAATAGCAATTACAATTGTTCAACTATTTCACAAATACCTTATCAAAGAAATTTAAACAATAATGACCAAATCAAACCAGAGATTAGTTTAAATTTGTGTTCCTGAGAAGAATATCTGGCTTGGTATTAAAATCTTACAAGTTGGGCCCGGCACAGTAGCCTAGTGGTGAAAGTCCTCTCCTTACATGCGCCAGAATCCCATATAGCACCTGTTCGTGTCCCAGCGGCCCCACTTTCCACCCAGCTCCCTGCTTGTGGCCTGGGAAAGCAGTCGAGGCTGACTAAAAGCCTTGGGACCCTGCACCCATGTTGAAGACCTGGAAGAACCTCCTGCCTTCAGAGCACCTAAGCTCTGGCCATTGTGGCACTTGGGAGGGTGAACCAGTGGACCAATCCTCTCTGTCTCTCCTCTAAAAATCTGACTTTCCAATAAAAATAAATAAATCTTAAAAAAATCTTATAGTTCTTTTGTGTATGTGTGTGTATTTGTGTATAATTTGTTTATGAATGAATGAATGAATGAATGTTATAAGGCAGTTTACAATGGGGTGTGTGCTTCAGCTTGAGATAATGTATTTTTAAAACCAAATATGCATTATTTATTTTTTAGGCAAAGTAATAGGAAAAAATGGAAAACTGATTCAAGAGATTGTGGACAAGTCAGGAGTTGTGAGGGTGAGGATTGAGGCTGAAAATGAGAAAAACGTTGCACAAGAGGAGGTATGTTGCAATATATATATTGTTTCTGGTTTGTCTAATAGAAGTTTTAGTTAACATTAATTTAGAGGCCTCTATAATATGTACATAATATGAACATAAATATTCTGAACAATCAGGCATGTCTGATGTAACTAGTTATATATTTGAACATAATGATCTCTGGCCTCCTGTGATGTGACTTTGAGTGGATCACTTTAACCTTTTCAAGTGTCTTTCAAATGGGAAGGCATACATTTAAAAAATGCAAAATATACATCATTGGACCTGGACACTAATGACACATTAATGAAATACAGGAAATTTTATGTTGCTGATAGAGCACTTTTCAAATGTTAATTTTGCTGGAAAAAGGACAAAATTGGGACACGGGTTCTGTTTTCTGGCATTTATCTTCGGCTTCTTTAGTTTGGGAACTGGGTGGTATATATGTTTAAATTTGAGCTTGAGGTGGGGGAGAAGTCTTGTCTTCCCCAAGGTCCGCATCTCCGGGTTGGTGACCCTGACCTTTATCTTCCTGGATAGATGCTTTGATGGATTGGGATGAGGTGAGAAGGGGGAGGTGTGCTTTTCCATCTGTTGGTTTACTTGCTGAAACTCAGTGTCATAGTTTTCATATATCTAGCCTTCTTTCAGGAAAGTGTCTTAGATGAGGCTTAAAACCTGTGGGATTGCTTCATAAGTTTTGTGTTCTGTACTGTTAAAATTTGTATTCTTAAAATATGATCATTGATACAATAATGTAGCTACCTAAAATTCTTAACATTTGGATTTTTTTTTTTGTCTTTTACATTTTTTAACCAAGGAAATTATGCCACCAAATTCGTTACCTTCCAATAATTCAAGGGTTGGAGCCAATACCTCGGAAGAAAAAAAACATTTAGATATAAAAGAAAACAGCACCCATTTTACTCAACCCAACAGTACAAAAGTCCAGAGGGTAAGAATTATTTGTCACTTTGAGTTACACTCTTAAGTTCAGTCAGATGTCTCAGTTGGTCTTTTTGGTACTTTCTCTGGTTACTTATATAATGCTTACGTTCTGTTTTTTCAAATCCGACTGCCAGGTTATGAAGTACCACAAATGAACTTGACACATACTTTTCAGCTTATTCACAGTGACATAGCTTATGGTGTAAATGCAAAATAGCAGTTACGCTTACTAGTTGCACTTTTCTTTAGAGGGTGGTCTTTTTGTTTCTGTTCTTTCTTTAAATTTTCAGGTGTTACAGCTCAAAATGTACCTTCTCTTAAATGCATTTGTTACTTAAAACCATGTTTTAGAGCCTTAGCTTCATTATGTGGACTAACCTAACTATTGAGAAATGGGTTTAGAAGGCCTACAGTGAAAGTCTTGCATTCACACTTGTGTGTATCATTGTTATAGTTAATGACATCACTTGCGTTCCTTATACTGCTTTAGGTATTAGTGGTTTCAACCACTGTAGCAGGGGAATCCCAGAAACCTGAACTTAAGGCTTGGCAGGTAGGAAAACATTCCTTGAAAAATACGTTTGAAGTTTAGATTTTAATGTTTAGTCTCCTTGTTGAAGAATGCAAGTGATCTTCATGGTTGGGACAGGTGCAGGAATGTTTATGGTTGTGTGAACTTATTTTCCTAACGATAAAGCTCAACACCTTCCCCGCCTTCTCCTACACACTCTGGAGGAACTGGAGTCACACTAAGGTACTTGGAGTTTTCTTAACGTCATCATACTCTGTTGCTTGTGTAGGTTTACTCTGCCTGGAATATTCTCTCTCCCCTACTTGCCACAACACTGACCTTATGCTGTGAAGGTTTTCTGTACTTAGTGCTGTTCTTGCGCCGTTCGCTGGGTTGCGAGCCTTCCCCTCTGTCCTTGAATGTGCTAACACCTGCTTTAGTACTTATCTATCTATGGAGAGAGATGCTTACCCCCTGAGAGCTGTTGACGAAGAAGATGCCATGACTCCCAAGAGGTTCAAAGCACAAGTGCCATTTTACAAAGAGAAGTGTAACTGAATGTGGATTGGATGTTCTTACAGCATGGGAAATCACTTTTTCTTGGTGTCTGTGTTGAAGACCACAGTCCTTTCTTCCTTTGGATTTGCTATCCAGCCTCGCTGAAGCAGTTCCTGGATACTCCCACAGTTTGGACACAGCAAAAATAATTTCGTTTGTTCCAAAATAAATCTAAGTAGATTTAAAAGCTGATTTTAGTGATAATCGACCTATTGGAAGAATATGGCATTTATTCCTTCATATGGTGTTTTGCAAAACAATGAAATGAGCGAATGCCGTCGTAACAGAATTGGGGAAAGTCAACACCCAAAAGGAAAGAGCCTGATCTCCAGGAAGGAGCTCTGATTCTTAAGCCTGCTCAGCTCGTACTTCACACGTTTGTTCTTTGGTGTGGAGAAGCCATGTGAAGCCTGTAGATTTTCACTGGCACCTAACTTTTCAGATAGTTGTTATACTAGCAGGCCTACTGGATCCTCAGCCTGTAAGCAGTGTTTGCTAATTCTTCGATGTTACTCCCCACCAATAGCTACATTCCTGTGAAGAGAAAAAAAAAAAAATCCCTTTTAATCCCCTCATGGCTTTAAGATGTGTGTTGATACCCTGATTGGATGCAGACCACAGCAGCTCGACTGTAGCCAGACCAAGCAAATGCAAGTTATTCAGAGTGGTACTTGGCTCAAAAATACGGCTTCGTACTTTGTCTCACCTTTAAATTTGCCTGAAAGTTAAAATGTATCCACACCAGAATTATCATATGATTTTCATTAGTCTCTTGTGAGTATCAGTAACAAGGTGCATTTCTTCAGAAGCAAGGTGTTGAACTGCTCACCAAGTTGAATGTCATTGTTGCCAGCTACTACTTACACAACTGTTCAGGCTTCTTAGCTTGTAACAAGAAATAGATTGTCATTTATACTGATGAACTAAAGGAACACTTTATGCCCTTTTAAAAATCTATCCTTACATTAAAGTGTACATTATACAGAAAGAGAAATGCAAACTTTCTTTGTAAGTCAGTCTTTTAAAACGTTTCAAGTATATTACTGAAATGTGAGCCTGCTAAACTTTATGTTCATAGATGCACCGAGGTGTTCTTGTGTTAGCAGATGAATTGTTGAGCTTTCATTATTTTGTTCCTTTGTGCTTTGTTTCTACTTGATTGATAACAATACCAAAATGGATATGGTTTTTACTTTTGTATCTCTGCTATCTAATTTTGAAATTTTTAAGTGTGGTAAATGAATTAGAATTTTTCAAGCCATTCATTTATTTGCTTAGATTTCTTATATTAGAGTTTGTATAATTCTGAATCTTATGTTTGTGGATTTTGCCAATATTTGATAGTAGTCTATAAAGCACTGGGTACATTTAAAGGACTACTCTGTCGATTCATCTTTATTCACAGATATGCAAAGTATACTAGCTATATTTGCTTTCATGCATTAATTATACTTCTAACAAATTTTTATACTTCCTGTTCACCAGTCCCTGTGCTAGGGATTGAGTCACTTTTTACATTTTTCAGATTAGTTCTTCATTTTTTCTTTAACACTTTAGTTGAATGTTTATTTCTCATATTAACAGAAATTGTGCCCCTACTCCTTCTGTGTGTGTATGTGTGTGTGTGTGTGTGTGTGTGTTTTGTGATATACTTCCTTAGGCTGAAAGATTTCCCCTTGCACACTCTCCCTCCCACTGTTTTCTCCTATATAATAAAAATAGTAGTCCTGCATTATTTGTATAGACTTGTTGTAATTTTTTTTCAGGGTATGGTACCATTTGTTTTTGTTGGAACAAAGGACAGCATCGCTAATGCTACTGTTCTTTTGGATTATCACCTGAACTATTTAAAGGTGAGAGCCAAATTTCTAATCCTTTTGCACTAATATATAAAAACTCCATTGTAAGTCTTTCAGCAATTCAGCAGTTAGGATTAATTCAGCTTGTATGCGCAATGTGTGATCAGTAAATAGGGAAAATGCTCACTGTCATTCGCTTTAAAATCGTTCTGAAAGCAACTCAGTTTTTCATCATTACAAATTTAAGATTGATATATTTATTGTTAATCAAATTCCTCTGTGTCCGCTAATTCTTAAGAACTTACATTCCATTTAGGTAATCTTGTACAGAGCCTTCTAATCTAGATGGTCTTTGCTAGATTTTCTGATTTGTTGCCAAATTTTGCGTCAGTAACACGTTGTTGTTCCTTTTATGTCACTTAATAAGAAAATCTCTGTGTTTCATAAAATCATCCTCTGTACATGAACATGTATCTATATATTTGATTATTCAGATTGTAAATAATTTATTTCTTCTTGTATTCGCCCATGTTAGTATCTGTCAGTTATGCCTGCTCTAGGTTTCTAGGTTGCAGCCTGGAGGCTGTAATGTGTAGTGGACAGAGCATTGGATTGCCAGTCTAGTGATTTGCTTCCTTCCTTTCTTTGGCCATGAACTAGCTATGCAACTTCAGGCAAGTTCCTTCCCTAGATTGGCTGCATTTTGAATGCTTTTTAGCCAAAATGTTCTGACTTAACAAAAATGGAATTTTATCCATTTTCTGCAGTTGCTTCTTTATTTCCATACGTATCAAAATCATGTAGCTCATGTTACGTAGTCTTTAAAAAATAATCAAACTTTCTGCTTTGCTTGTGTTGCTCTTCAAGAATTCTGGATAATTTCTTGAAGAAATACAAGGAAGTGATTTTGTCTTGGGCGTTTCATCCATGTTGTGGTGGTAGGCTGATTAAAGGTGGGAAGGCTTCATCTAGCAAGGTTTGCATGGGTAGGGTGCCTGCTTGATTTGCTTATGTGTTTTTTGTTTTACAGTGTGTTATATCTAACATTTTGAGTGATTTTCTTTATATTTCTGAACTAACTACAAAGATCTGGAGAGTTAAGGATGCATTATATCAAACCCTTTGTTCTTTTGACTCATGTTCTCTTAAAATCATTTTGTTGTTCACAGTTCTGTGTCATTTTTCATTATTATCAGCTGTCTTGTTGCCATTTCCCATCTGGCAACTCTCACCAAAAGTGATGACTTGTCCCAATGGAATAACCTAGAATGCAATTCTGTTTTGCAAGATATACCCAATACATGAACTATATCTTTGGAGGAAGGAAGCCACCATCTGCAGTCTTCTTTTTCTCAAGTCCTAGGCAGAGTGGAGTGCGGTTCACGGCACAGATGAAAGTCACTGAGATGCCACCTGAGCATTCCTCTCCAGATGTCATACCAAGGGCTAGGGAATTTAGTTTTACAGTGCCTTCTTCAGTAACTGTTTATAAAGACCAGAGGTGGGTGATGTCCAGTCTGCGGGCCGTGGAAGAGCCACAAAATCATTTGATCTGATCCTGCCAAGGCAATTGCAGGCAGGACTCAAAATTCAGTACATCTATAGCAGTCTTAATTTTTTATGTTGATAGTTTTGAATGGTGTACAGATGATTTTGTAAGCATACAGTTGGTCCTTGGCAGAAAAAAAAGTTTCCCACTCCTGGTTTAGACAGTCGCTTCAATGACCTTTGCTTAAATGAGACATCAGTGGTACCATAGGAAGGGATCTGGTTCCAAGTAGCCTGTCAATTAAATGTTTACAGATCGGTTGGCAAGACGGGTTTGAAAGGAGGGTTCATCTGGATTTGATAGAACCCAGTGTATTGGAAGCAGTTTGTGGCCTCAGACATATATTTTGGTCAGCTAAATTTGTGCTGTGTCTTGATCTCACAGAGTTGTGGTCCTGTAGAGTTTTGAACACATGCTAATACCCCCTTGATGTTTTAGTCAGATATTAAATAGTTTTTTTTTCCCTTAAGTAAGGAATATTAACATTTTCAGTTCATGGATAATAATCATTCCTTAATTGTATAATTGTATCCAAATTAAGTATATTCATATTTTAAAACAAAAATAGGCCTATACTCAATGCTTTTGTAAACTTAAGTCATTATCTTGCAAATCTGTTTTAATTAGAATAGCTTCAATGTGTGGTTTTTAAGGTTAGTTGATTTATCTTAAATATTATTGATCTGTATTCATAAATTTTAGCATTGTTTTATTCAATGTTTTCTCATCAAAAAGTCCCAAATCTATCATATCTGCCTTAGAAAAGTGGAATAATAGTGTCAAATCAAGTGACTTTAAGTTCTGTTTAGAATGATTGTAACATTGCATGTTTTGGTGATGTCTCTAATTCAGGATATAGATAATCTCTTCCCTGTGGTTATTTTTTTTTAAGGAGACCTTTCACTTTCTGACAATTCTGTGTGATGCTGTTTGCTGTAAATTTAGAACTGAAATTGAAGTATTTCTAGTATACCTTTTATCTGATGAAAAGGAGAAAGGTATTATTAAGTAAAATGTCAAATTATTTTTACTCTTCTCTTGTATATTTTAAATAGGAAGTAGACCAGTTACGTTTGGAGAGATTACAGATTGATGAGCAGTTGCGACAGATTGGAGCTAGTTCTAGACCACCACCAAATCGTGCAGATAAGGAAAAAGGCTATGTGACTGATGATGGTCAAGGAATGGGTCGAGGGAGTAGACCTTACAGGAATAGGGGGCACGGCAGACGTGGTCCTGGATACACTTCAGGTACAAACTAAGCATTTTACTCAGTAAGTTTATCTTTTCCTAGACTTAATAGCTGCTAACCTCTGATATTCATTAGTACCCCATTATAACAGTTTCTCACTATGTGGTTTCCAATTCCCAGTGGGTTATATGATGTTGTAAGAGACAATAAAAACATGATGACAAAGCGTGTAGTTCCCCGGGCAGGTATGGGTACTGTCCATGTTCTGACTGGGGATCGATCTGCTTAAGCCCTGTGTACTGATGTCCCAAAGGCCTCTCCTGATTCTATTACTGGGTAGGCATTTGTACATTTCATTTGTACTGCGGCTCATTTTATGCCAGGCATGTGCTGGTCATAGTTTTGGCTGCAGTATCCTATGGGTCATGGAATGATTTCCAAGTGGCATGGTCAAAATCAGGCCTAGGCACAGTCAAGAAGTAGGCAGAGTTTCTCTTTGCCTTTCCAGCTCTTCTGTCCTTGCTTCTTTCTATTCTCCCTCCCTGTACTTTTCCGTTAACCTGGTCCTCCCTGCCAGTGCGGTGCCTATTGTTTTTCTTGCTCAGTTGTGTATCTACTATATAACTTTCTAATGATGGTATAAGGTATAATCCATCTCACAAATATTTGCATTTCAAAAAAAAGAACTCTTAACATGGAAAAAACCTACAAGATCCACAGAAATGAAGCTCTAATGATGAAGCTAGAATTGGTTGTTAGCTCCAACAGAGGAAGAGAGGTACTAGAGTGATATTCTGGAGTCCGGGAGAGCCGCCTACGCTTAGAGCCAGCCTTGAACCTAACCCCATCCCCTCTCCCAACAATCTACTCTTTTGCCTATGAATTTCCCCCACACTGTAGAACTCTTTTCCCCTATTCCCATCTCCTGTGCTTTAATCCCCTGACACAATGGTTTATTAGAGTAACACTTTTATTAATGATCAGTTGGTCTCTTGGGAGTAGGAGGGAAAATTATGAAATGAGCATCAGGCAGACATTTCCCTTTCAACAAGGTCCAAACCCTGTCCCTCTTTGGAGACAGTTGTCACAATGGCTTTCGGCACATCTCTGAACAAAAGCATCCATTACCCTCTCTCTGTGGCCCGGTCTTGTTAAAAGGAGCTCTCGTCAGTGAGGTTTTATTTGTCAGATGTTGAATTTACCTGTTGTAGACAACTTTTCCTCCAGAGAGCACAGATGTGTAAAGGAACACAGATGGTTAATGAGATGTCACACTTGGGTTTGAACTTAGGTGACAACAATAAAATGCCTTTTTCAAAAAGGAAACCCAAAACTGTTTATGACCAAAAATTAACTACAATATTTCAGTGCCCTTCAATTTGAATTTAAAAGCTTTATGTTTTACAAAGTGGAAGATGATTGTTTTATTTTGGTGGGCTTACAAATTGAGAAAGTATTGCATTACCCCCCCCCCCCCGAAACGTCTCTGGAAGCTTCTTTTAACCTTTTTTTTTTTTAAGTTGGACAATGGTATATAACTTTTAACTCTCGATAGGAACTAATTCTGAAGCATCAAATGCTTCCGAAACAGAATCTGACCACAGAGATGAACTCAGTGATTGGTCATTAGCTCCAACAGAGGAAGAGAGGGAGAGCTTCCTTCGCAGAGGAGACGGCCGGCGGCGTGGTGGGGGAGGAAGAGGACAGGGAGCAAGAGGACGTGGAGGAGGCTTCAAAGGTACAGAGGTTTGCATTATTAACGAAGAAAGCAAGGAACTCCGGATGATGTGATGAAATATTACCAGGAGCTCATCTTACCTGTTTTGCCCTAATCACCATAGGACAAACAGGCTCTTATTTGTGTGGTACCTAATAAAATCGTAGATAGCCTTCCTTTATGGTTCATGTAGAACACGAGGTTAAACATTGCTTCTTTGAAGATTCTAAACATAGCATCTGGTTGCTATTTTATATTGACCCGTAACGCTGCTGATGCAGAATTGTAATAATTTTGTAATATTTGTTTGCAGCAGGCTACATTAACTGTTATGTAATTAGAAATTTTTGACTGTTGATGACACACTAGAGCCTATGGTTTGTCTAAATAGAAGGTGGGAGGTAAGAATCAATAACTTAAACTTTTGGAAAACCTTGCTATAGGAAACGACGATCACTGCCGAACGGATAATCGCGCACGTAACCCAAGGGACGCTAAAGGAAGAACAGCGGACGGATCCCTTCAGGTAAACTCCAAGTCATTGCAGTGTGCAAGGGGGAGATCTGGGAGTTGATGTTTATGTTTATACAGATGTAGAATTACAGATCAAGTATATGTGACATACTTTCCCTTCAATGTTACAATTGTATGTAGTTTTACACCTTGATGAAAACTACGCAGATAAGATTTCTCTAGGGAATATGCAATCTGTATTTGTGAAGCTTTGACAGTAACATTGCAATTTTAATAACCTGTTTGTGAGCCCTCACTTCGCCCAAAGAAGAATCATCCTAGGAAATAAGAAGAGTAAGCTCTGTGGATATGTCCTCCCTTCCGTTACAGGGGCACGGTATTTCAGTGAGGAAAACAAAGTTCTGTCTCCCCAGCAATGCTCATGACAGCTGCTGCTCGGCATAGCTCCGTGCCGACTCAGGGAGCTGCTAGCTCATGCACAGGGACTCCGAGGGCCCCATCGTCCTCAGTGGGAAACGCCCAGAGCGATGATTTTTCAGTGAGCACTGAGCATGTCTAGGCATCTTTGGCTAAGTGCTTTGTGTGTGTGTGTTATCTCATTTCTTCATCCAGCAGCTCACTGTTGTTGAGCAAGCTGAAGCTTCAGTCCTGCGTCCACGGTCACATAGCTGGCATATGGGGGGAAGATACTCAGCTTGGGGTCTGATTCTCAGAATGAACATTGCCCGTTTCTATAACGTTCAGCTCTCAAGGCAAGTGGTTAGGGTTCTTGCTAATTGTGTAACCACAATTCAACATTCTAGAACCACACTCAACATTAAAGATCTTATGGTGAAACCTTGCAATGGAATATTCCTAGGATTTCATAGCAGCTTTCGTTTTTTAAAGAAATAACAAGAAACATTCATTTTTATTGGAGAGACAGCTTTAGAGAGAGAGAGAAATAAAGAACTTTCATCTACTGTTTTAATCCCCAAATGACTACAGCAGCAAGAGCTAAACCGATCATAAACCAGGAGCCAGGAGCTCTTCCAGGTCTCCCACGTGGGTGCAGGGTCCCAAAGACCTGGGCCATCCTTCACTGCTTTCCCAGGCTATAAGAAGGGAGCTAGATGTGAAGTGAAGTAGCCAGGGCACGAACAGGTACCCATATGGGATGCTGGCAATTGCAGGTGGAGGATTCACCAGTTGAGCCATAGTACCGACCACATAGCAGCTAAGTGTTATGTATTAGTGGGTTCGTAAGAACTTACAGAAAAATTCTTGTGCCTAGCTAAGAAGATTGACAAATAAATGTCTATGTATGTCATTGACAAAAATATAAAGTATATATGTACTGTTTAGGTAATTCCCCACTGAATTCGGTGGTCTTAACAGTCTGACCCTGTTAGTTAAAAGTATGCATAGTTCTATTTAAAATGCAGTATTGAATAACAGTTATGTTTTCTATATGAAAGTAGGTAGAAGATCAAAGCACTGAACCTTTGATGACCCAACAGTTAAACATACTTTTAACTTAAAAATCAACCATTTGGGGGTATTTTTCAGCATTTGTACTGAAAGTAAATAAATACTTAAGAGTTGTTTAAGATCAATTTGTCAAGGTTTTCCTTTGGTATAACATCTAGAATTCTGTTAACTATGTTCAGTGTTTGCCCTTAAATTTTTTTGTAGCTCTTCAAAAAAGAAATTTTTAACTTGTTTTTGTTATTAGAAAGGCAAATTTACAGAGAGGAGAGACAGAGATCTTCCATCTGCTGGTTTACTCCCCATATGATTGCAATGGGCAGAGCTGAGTTGTTCTGAAGCCAGGAGTGTCCTCCTGGTCTGTTATGTGAGTGCAGGGTCCCAAGGACCGGCTCATCCTCCTCTGCTTTCCCAGGCCATAAGCAGGGAGTTGGATGGGAAGTGGAGCACCCAGGACATACACTGGCACCTGTATGGGATCCCAGTGCCTTCGGATGGAGGATTAGCCATTTGGGCTAATCCGGCCCCAGAATCTAAGTTTCTTTATGGCCTTCTAGGATTTGTCTTTCCACAAATTATTGTCTCCAAACTTGTTTGTGGAAAAACAAATTAAAATGTGTTTCTTGTGCTTCAAAGAACATCGTATTTTTTTTTCACTATGTATTTACCATGACCTTTTGGAAGATCTGTCATACAAGCTAGAAACCAGGGCTCATGTTGTTCTGCTGTAAGCTGATGGAGTTCAGTCTAGAGAAACACATCTGGGACAGATGTAAAACTTCAAAGTAAAGGCTAATGAGTGAGTTCGTTGAGTTCTTAACCTGCTTGTCAGGATAAGTAGGCATTATTTCTTCTCCTAGGTATCAAAATCTTTGGAGAATAATCTTTTTGAGCTCTAGTGTTAGGGTCATGTATAACAACTGATAATCGGTACAAGTAGTTGATTTTAACCGTTTCCTACTGTTTTATTCTGCTTAAAAGAAGACATGGTAGGAGTGTGAGTATCTCTTAACTTATGCAATGAGATGACTGTTGTGTTCCAGTTCAAGAAGAGTGCTTTAAAATGAAACCCGATAAAGACTCACTCGTATATCCTTGCACTTCTTATATTATCATCTCCTTTTCCCGTATGATATGTAGCCTTCACACTTTTTGTCAGGCCAGTGACATGAGGATATGATCTCTATATATAACAATTATAACTTGTTTTAGATCAGAGTTGACTGCAATAATGAAAGGAGTGTCCACACTAAAACATTACAGAATACCTCCACCGAAGGTAATCGGCTGCGCACGGGTAAAGAGCGTAACCAGAAGAAGGAAAAGCCAGACAGCGTGGATGGTCAGCAACCACTCGTGAATGGAGTACCCTAAACCGCAGAATTTGGAAGTTCTGTTTCCTATACCATTTCTGTAATTCTTATTCCATATTAGAAAACTTTGTTAGGCCAAAGACAAATAGTAGGCAAGATGGCACAGGGCATGAAATGAACACCAATTCTGCTAGGAATTTTTTGTTTGTTTTTGGTACTGACCATAAGCAACACTTTTGACATTTGCACAAAAATATCTTGAAATTTGGATTCTTGCTTTTAAATATACTTAGCACTTCAGGGCGGGATTTTCGTTTTATCTTTCAAAGTACTGAGCAGTGATATTCTTTGTTAATTTGGACCATTTTCCTGCATAGGGTGAGAACTCACCAGTACATTTCAATTTTTGGAATAAATAGCATTTATGGTAATCATACTAGACTTCTATACTCAGTCTCAGAAAAGTCTCCATGAAATGCTATGTCATTTCATGTCCTGTGTCAGTTTATGTTTTGGTCCACTTTTCCAGTATTGTTGTGGACCCCGAAATGTGTGTGATGTGACATTTGTCATTTTCATTAGCAAAAAAAAAGTTGTATGATCTGTGCCTTTTTTATATCTTGGCAGGTAGGAATATTATATTTGGATGCAGAGTTCAGGGAAGATACGTTGGAAACACTAAATGGTCAAGATGTAGCAAACCCTGTCAAACATTAGTACTTTCTAGAACAATGCATGCTTTGCATATTTTTTCTTACATAAACATCAGGTTAGGCAGTATAAAGAATAGGACTTGTTTTTGTTTTGTTGCACTGAAGTTTGACAAATAGTGTTATTGAAAGGGATGTGTAATTTTTATGTATAGACTGGAGAAGAAATAACTACTCTTCATTTGAGAGAGGCACAAATGTTTTCAGCTAGGAACAATTCTGGGGCGAAAGTCAGTCGAATATGCCTGCTCTTTGGCCTGATGACCAATTTTAACTTAGATCCTTTTTTTATTTTGTCCTCCAACTTTTGTGAAGTTTTTCATATTTTGATTTCGAAGTTACTTTTCTGAGAAAACGAAGGTCATTTCCATGATAAGCGTAATTATCCTGTAAAATGCAGGTACTTTGTCTAAGGAACTTGGGAAGCAGGTGAAATGTTTTGTAAACTTTGAAATATAAGGCCTGACATATAAGCAGAATCATAAAGCAGAATAGAATCGGTTAACAAATAACACAATTTTTTGATTATGTTTTTCTCTTTGTTTTTTTATGTGTTTGGTTTCGGTTTTGTTTTTTGTTTTTCTTTTTTAACTAATAAAATTTGATGAGGAAAAATATGTGAAGGACCTTCACTCTTAAGATGTTATATTTTTCTTAAAAAGTAACCCCAAGTTAGGGGTACCACTGAATCTGTACAGAGCCGTGCAAGCCGAAGTTCTGCCTCTGATGTGTTTTGTGAGTTTGTTTCTTTGAATTTTCATTTTACAGTTATTTTTCCTTGCATACAAATAAGCATATGAAATGGCAACAAACTGCACATGATTTCACAAATATTAAAAAGTCTTTTAAAAAGTATTGCCAAACATTAATGTTGATTTCTAGTTATTTATTCTGGGAATGTATAGTATTTGAAAACAGAAATTGGTACCTTGCACACATCATCTGTAAGCTGTTTGGTTTAAAATACTGTAGATAATTAACCAAGGTAGAATGACCTTGTAATGTAACTGCTCTTGGGCAATATTCTCTGTACATATTAGCGACAACAGATTGGATTTTATGTTGACATTTGTTTGGTTATAGTGCAATATATTTTGTATGCAAGCAGTTTCAATAAAGTTTGATCTTCCTCTGCTAAATTGATGTTGATGCAATCCTTACAAATGATTGCTTTTAAAGTTTTAAGATAGGAAAAGAAATCTATAGAAAGTGTTCTGTTACAAAGTGTAACTGTTACCACTGGCGATGTCACATGTCATAGGAAGTTAGCTGTTATCTACCAACTTTGAAGAACTTAAATCTTGTTTAATAAAACAAGTGAAAGATCCAAGTGGTACAAAAATGCAGTGTACCATTACAATATGCACTAAGTCTTTTTTTTTTTTTTTTACCAAGGCTGAATCCAGCAAGGCGCTAACTTGCTTAAATGTGAAATACTAACTTCTAAAACTGTAATTTGATTCACATGTTTTCAAATGGAGTTGGAAGTTGATTCATATTTCAATATTTGTGTGCTAAACGTGTATGTTTTCAGTTCAAAGTCATGATGTTTTTAAAATCTTATTAAAGTTTCAGAATCTGAAGATTGTTTATCTAGATGTAAATTTTTATTAAAAACTTGCACTTACGAAAAAGCAAAAAATTAGTCTGACAGATGTTTGCTCCGGCTTTACATTTCCTGAAAAAACGTAATGGGAGAATGTTACTTATGCAAAGCAAATGTACGTTGCAAATCATCCTTTCTGTGTGCTTAACAGGCAAAAGTGAACATGTGAAAATAAGTCTCCATATTTTCACAGCATTTCACCTGTGACCTGCAAAAGGCCCATACATGGAAAAGGTGACAGCACCTAAGTTGCACCTGCTGTTAGAATCTGAAATAACATGGGGCAGCCCCTACACTGATGAGCTTTTTTTTTTTTTAATCAGAAAAAGGAATGCCTATCTTCAACTTTCTGTGTTTCCACTGTGGTTCTTCTTTGCCTCTTCACTGCATATCTGCATCAAAGCACAGAGTACTAGCGTTCAAAGAAGCTGTAACATTCGAAGTTGCCAGTGCAGCCCAAATGTAGTTCTCTAGTCTGACTCCTACAGGGCTCCTCAATAGGAAGGTTGCTGAACCAAAAGTGAAGTTGGCTCAGATCCCAATCCTGTGCTTCTTCAGAGATGCTAACTATATTCCTATACATGTAGTCTGGAACACAGATGGATAGGGTACTCATCAGTCCTAGATTTAGTAAACACTGGCCCAAGAAACACAACTTGTAATATGGTCCACTCCACAGCAAATTAACGTCCCTGACAGATTTAGGGACTGATATTACCACAGATGTCGTTGCTGTGTTTTCTGGTCTTATGTCAAACTGTGTTTGCATGGATGTGTCCATTTCCCTTGGCCTAGCGCAGTATGTATAAAAACATTCCAGATGGGTGCAGCCATGGTGATGCCTCCTGGAGGATACTATGCATTAGTCCCGTCAAATCTCTGAAGCTGCCTGCACTTCCAGAGTGTGCTGGAATTGTGCAGATAAAACACCGTCGGGGGTGGGCATTATGGGGAAACAGATTATGCCACCACTCGGGTTATTTGCCTGCATTCAGGGCTCATGGCTCTGTGCTTCCAATCCAGCTTCTTGGCAGTGTACACCCTGTGAGGCAGCAAATAATAACCCAGCTACTTACTTGCCATCTACACGAGAGACCCAGATGGAATTATTGGTCCCTGGCTTTGGCCTGGCCTGGCCGAGACCTGGTTCTTGCGGATATCTGTGGAGCAGATGAGAAGTAGAAGGTCTTTATTTCTGTGTTGCTCTGCCTTTCAAAATTAAAAGAAAAAAATTAAAGTTACTTACCGTGAAGTGAGAAAGAAAACATTGCTGTCATGCAAGGTTTATAGCCATGTCCAGGAGGGAGCAGTAGGCCATGCCACTTCAGATTCCACAGACGTGTATAGGCAGTGAGGAAGCCCGGCGTCTCTGCTCCCCACCCCCCAGTTACGTATCATTGTGGTTTCACTAGTGGCTACCAGGGCACTTACAATGCCACATGATGAAACTTTTTACAACCATTACTAGCACTTGACATCCAATCCTAGAGCACTGTGATGGCAGCTCTTGGGACACCGGCACTCTAACCATGTGGCTCATGAGTGCTTCAAACGTGGCTCCTCAGGATTTGCATTTTAAGTGTAGAATGCACAACATTTTGAAGACCTTGATCAAAGAAAAGAATGAAAAAAATCTCACTTTAACAAATTTAATCATTGGAATGTTAATATTTGACATCTATTAACTACGTCATTAAAATTGTACCTATTTATTTTTACATTTTTAGTGACTGTTAGATCATTTAAAATTACATATGCAGGTCACATTATACTGAAATGGGTGGGGCTAGAGAAGCAGAAGCAGGCCACTCACACAGACATTGCACAGCCTAATAAGGGAAAACTAGTGGCCTCTCTGACACTGTACGACGGGGCTGTGGCCTGTAGGCCTGTGTGCCTATTACTGACCAACACATCCTGCCTGCACTGGGGAATGCTGCTCAAGCATCTACAGAACAATGGCCTCGGATCCAGCATCCACATCCTGCAATAGATTCACTCTACCAGATCTCTGAGATGACTGTCAGTAAGGGTACCGTTGGAAAAGCATGAGTCACTCGTAATTGAACTGTTTAATATGTGGATTAGTTAATCATGTTCAAGGAATGGAATTCTGAGGTGAGGGCATTCAGATAGCAAAAAATAGGCTCTGCAGAAGACTACCATTCTAAAGCCCAGTGAGGCTTCTTTTTACTCTCAAAAGCTCAAAAAAGATCACAGAATTAAAACCAAGACCTTTGAGAAAAGACTGCTATCCAATTGGTACTGACACAGTTGTAACTTAAAGGCAGCACCCCATAAGGCCAGAACTTAAATCATTGAGGAACTATGGTGCTGCTTTGGAGAGTGTGGGAAACTGGAGATTGGGTCCAGCTGGTGCTACTGGAGTGTCTGTTTCCCACCAGAGTGAAGAACTGCCGCCCTGCACCCTTAGAGCCCTGGACAGAACCTGGTGTGGCGCATGTGGTGAAGGAGCAATATGACACAGAGTTCCAGTTTCGGCATCACAGTATAGTTTAGAATTGAGTGACAATACCTTAACACTTGGCCAAGTGTGACAAGCAGGAGTAGGGAGTAAAAATTTTATCCCCCACTAAGTGCAAATCAATTCCAAGGAAAGGTATTTGCCCACCCAGTAGGTACTGGGATAGCTGTGCTACCTACCATGTCAAGCATAGGCTCAATGCCAGCCTTGGTTTCAACAATTGGTAGTATACAAAGAAGCCTGTTGACTGATGGGATAGTCCCTTCCATGGTAAACAATTGCAATGCAATGCTAGGCTATCTTGACAGTGGTAAGTGTTGGCAAGCAGTGGCAGTGCTGCTCTGAATATATGTCTAGAACTTCAGTTGCTTTTGGCAACAAAGCATTCTGCTCACTGATGAATGAAATGTACCTTTACCTTTACACACATTGATGGGCTTCTGTTAAAGGATTCACCCCTTGCTCAGAACATTAGGCCACCAAACACAATATTTAAAATCATACAGATGCTATTCTCCCTATGGAAACAAACATACCTCATGCACGGGCTCAATTAAAAAGCTGTATAATGTAGTTTTCTCCAAGAAAGGACCACAGATTAAGAAAAATCATAGCATCTGGAGAGACCAAGTCAGTTAAGCTTGTGAAGCATCCTGTACATGGTGACCTAAGGGATCCATGTTCAGACCTACCGCAAGAACAAATCTGTCGTGAAGAGCTGTGATTTGACATACAGAGAAGCTACTGACAGGCCCAGAGCCTGCACTCCTTGGCTGCTGCATAAGCTTGCAATTCCAGGTAAATGTGGCATGATGCTACATGGGGACTGGCTCATGCTGAATGATTTAAGTGTGTGTTCCTTGCCCCTACACATGGGTATGCAGAAGGTCCTGACTGCTTTGGACACACACTCTATTCAGGTTGCTATCCACTTCTCCTAGGTAACACACGTGTATTTAAGGCTTTGACTGACTCACCTTTGCTATATATTTAAATGTCCTTAATTTCATGACAACTGAACTTATAGTCAAGCAGCAGTGCGCCAATGGCCTTATAAGTGTATGGAGTTCACTAACTCCCGTGTTCCTTTCCACTCCTGTGAATCAGGTGCAACTTTGTGCTAGAAATATCAGCTCCTGCAACAACTGTGCTGGTCTTTTCAACAACAAGCTCAGTGCTGGGAACTAGCACAATTCTCTAGATGTGTACACTGACACATCCCTTGTCTTTGTGCAGGTCCTCTGATAGGTAGAAGCCAGGACAGGATTACGTGTGTGATATAGTTTTTGGATAAACACTTGTGAAAGATGACAAGCAGGAAATTTGTGAAAGTCAAGGGAGAATTCAGACTGTGCTGTGGATTTGACATGGCTGAAACAAAGGGAAGAAAGGAGAACTGAATGGGTAGACCGAAATACAACTCAGTTCTAAGAGTTTTGCATCCAGGCTGCTGGGAGCCCCCTGAGCCACATTTTAAAGGGATTCGGTTCAGCTTCCAGGCCACTTTTGCTTCTGCCCTGCGAAAGCAGCGCAGAGGTAATTCAGGATCTGCACCCATGAGGGCAACCCAAGGACTTCAGGCTCCTGGCCTCAGATCAGCTCAGCTCCTACCCTGGCAGCCATTTGGCGAGTGAAACTGTGGGTGGAAAACCTCTCTGTCTCTCCTCTCTGTAAAATCTGCATTTCAAATAGAAATAAATCTTTTTTTTTTTAGAAATATCTATTTTAAAGGCACAATTACAAAGAGGAAAGAAAGCGAGGGAGAGAAAAGGAGGAAGAATATTTTTTTCTATTGATTCAAACCCATATGACCACAGCCAGGAACCTGGAACTCCATCCATGTCTCACAGATAGGTGCTGGGCTCAAGGATGTGGGTCATTTTGTTCTACCTTACCAGGCACATTATTGGGAAGCTGGATCAGTACCCATATGGGATGCCAGAGTTTGCAAGTACCCATATGGGATGCCAGAGTTTGCAAGCAGCAGTTGAACTTCCTATATACCACAATGTTGCCCACAGAAGAATTTTTCTTTTAGACACTAAATTAACAGGCACTTCTTTGTAGCACGCAAACTAGCAAAAAGCATCACTATGTTGCCCGAGGTGATGGATCCTGATAATCGTTAAGTGTTAGGTGTTGCAGGAAAAGTAAACCAATAAATAAATAAATTCAAAAGCTATTGGGGATGAAGTTGTGACACTGCATGTGAAGACACCATTTGCAGTACCTGTGGTTATTCACAATAGCTGATTGGGATGTGGGTGAGTTGGGATAGGCTGCAGCAGAGTGTGGCATACACACAAACCGGGGATGGGTATGAGCCTGGTGGGGATTATTGGGGGTTGCCCTAACTAGGCCGCGGTGCCTGCTGGTTTGCATGAGGACTGGGTCTGTGGTGGACTGGCTGGGATGGGCCACAACACATCCGTTCATGTGAGAGACAGGGTTGAGGTGGAACTGACCAAGCTGCATCCACTGGTATATGCATTGCCTGGTGCAAGTGACAGACCAAACCTAACCACGCACTAGCTGGCTCACATGAGTCAAGTCTGAGGTCACCCCAGTTGAGGTTTCGTAGAGAACTCCCCGACTCAGACTGCAGACACAGGGAAAATCACAGGATATGTGGTCTGACATTGGCATGCATGTGTCTGGACTGGGACCCCTCGGTTGCTGATACCTGTGCAGTGGACAGCATGTCCAGACGCACATGGGGGCCATGGCAGTGGCCAGCTCATCTAGGCCAGCTGGGGATGCCAACAGCCTCTTCAGAGAATGGAAAGCAGAACAGGTTGGACAATAATCCTGGTCAAGGTTACAGCTTGCTCCTGGGACTGTGGATGCACTAAGGTGGACTGTCAACTGGTAAACCTTGGAAGACTTTCTCACCCCTGGAGCAGGGAAATTGACACCTCAGGGCTATTGAAATTACTCAAATAACACCCTCACAACACTTCCTCACATCAAGGTATCTACAGTGTCATCAATGGCCAGTCTCCCACTTCCGAGTGCTGATAACAGTTTGACAGTGAGGAGCAGCCCTCTTCCCTTCCTTCCGTTTGGACACAGGAGGAAAAAAATAAACAAACCTATGTCCCACCCACCTTCTCCACATCTGATCCTTCCCGCATTAATTAGAGGCTCAAGTGGACCTACATGCATCTCAACTATGTAAACAATATTAAAAATTAGTTACAAGACACTGCTTGAGACACTGGCATCCCAGTTTGAAGCAACTCTGCTTCTGACCCAGCTCAGGAGGCAACAGCAGATAATGGCCAAAGCGCTTGGGGCCCTGCAGGCCACATGGGAGGCACAGAGGTCCAGGTTTTTGGCTTCAGCCTGCTGCAGACCAGGCCATTACAGCTTTCTGGAACATGAACTAGTAGATGAAAGATCTTTATTCTCTCTCTCTGTCTCTCTGTGTGTGTGTGTGTGTGTGTGTGTGCGCGCGCACGCATGCATACTCATGCACATACAATTGCCATCTCCATTGTTTTGCCTTTCAAATAAACTAAAGCTATTAACAGTTTTGTAGACAATTTTTAGTCAAATATGTTTTCGAAAAACTGAGGCTTTTTTTTTTTTTAAGATAAAAAGGGATCTGGTGGGCCCGGCGGCGTGGCCTAGAGGCTGAAGTCCTCCCCTTGAAAGCCCCGGGATCCCATATGGGCGCCGGTTCTAATCCCGGCAGCTCCACTTCCCATCCAGCTCCCTGCTTGTGGCCTGGGAGAGCAGTCGAGGACGGCCCAATGCATTGGGACCCTGCACCCGCGTGGGAGACCCGGAAGAGGTTCCTGGTTCCCGGCTTTGGATCGGCGCTCATCGGCCCGTTGTGGCTCACTTGGGGAGTGAATCATAGGATGGAAGATCTTCCTCTCTGTCTCTCCTCCTCTGTGTATATCTGGCTGTAATAAAATGAATAAATCTTTTAAAAAAAAAGGGATCTGGTGCCATGAAAGCCAGCATGCCACACAGGTGCTGATTTGCAGCCCACCCAGCTCCCTGATTGTGGCTTGGGAAAGCAGTGGAAGATAGCCCAAGTGCTTATGACCCTGTACCCATGTGGGAGACCTGGAGGAAGCTCCTGGATCCTGGCTTCGGATTGACTCAGCTCTGGCCGTTGTGGCCATTTGATGAGTGAATTAGCTGAAGGGGGCTCTTTCCTCTCTTGTCTCTCTGTAAACTCTGCTTTTCAAATAAAAATAAATAAACCTTTTTAAAATGTCAGTTTTAGTTTAAAGAGATAAAAGGGTAGTAGGTTTTTTTTTTCGTGACACATCCTTAAAACCTAAAGAATGATATTTATAGATGAGAGATGGAGAAATTGCAAAAGCGAGAGCAAGTCATATTTAAAGAATCATTTGAATTTGAAACCTTATCCTTCTTACCCATATGGAATGTGATTAAAACTGGCAAAGACAATAGAATAAAATTAATAAAAAACTTTCGGAAGACCAGAACATAGTAAGAATAGGATGACAGTAGAGTCAGGTATCCACACCACTTATAACCCGGAGTGTGGTAGCTTTGCAATGGAAGCATTGCTCTCCGTCAGCGGGTGTGCCCAAGCCAATGCAATGAGCGCGATTTTGTGGAGTGGACTGATTTGAGAGCCAGAAGGGGGCGCAATGCTCTCATTTCAACAAGGCGCTGAACCTTGGCGGAAGCTACTTCGGGCCACCCAGTTTATGAGTGGTGATGAGTGTCACCTTTGTGCTCCTCACACATTTATTCTCTGTGGTTTATTTATGTGTGATTCAATGTCACGGTCTCCAAAAGGCAAATATTGTTCTGTCTGAAAACTACTACACCTCCAACAATCTACTCCCGCGCACCCACAGACGCTTTAGCCACCTAGAATTCATCCCAGCCTCGGCACAGAGTGAGTACTTTCTGCCACAAAGGCAAGGCACCGCTGAAGATGGCGCCCACAAAGCGCCAGTGGCTCTTGTGGTGGAGGAGCTGATGGCTTAGTTTGCGTTCATTAACATTCACATTGAACTAGGTACATTTCGTTGCTGGCTGCTTTAGTGAACATGGCAAGGAATTCCCAGCCAAGGCTAGAGTCTAAATTCGGTACTCCCTTTTGTCAGTAAGCAGTCATGTTAATGGTGCAGGCCTCAAGCCTCATTCATTTACCAAGCATCTAAACTGGTCAGGCTTTGCGAGGGGACACGAGCGTACAAGACAGGCGGGGGGGTGGAAGGGGGGGGAGAACTTGGAATGAACCAGAAGGCGTCAAGAGAACCAGGCTCAAGTCTCGCGAGAGTTTTCACGTGAAGAGAGCGTCAACCTGCCAAGGGCTTCTAGAAAGCACGCCACCACAGGGCTTCTGGGACAAACGACCACGAGGCAGCGAGGCGAGCAGTGAACAGTGAGGTGGCTTCTTAGTGAACCAGGCAGAGAGCCATGCCTTCGGAGGCCAAGCCTCTGAAGGAGAGGCTGCGATCTAAGCACGCCTCGCGTGGCGGCCGCTCGAAGCTGAGGGCTTCTGACGTGGAGCGCTATGTCCAGGACCCGGCCCGTGGGGCCCAGAGAGCCACAAACAGGATGATGATTGCGGCCAGGCCTCAGGGTGCCTGGCAGACACCCCTGTGTGGAATCCGCCCTGAGGCCCAGCAGCACCCTCTGGCCGGGCTGTGGGCCCGCAGGCGTTTCCAGATGCTGACTCTGATCATCTGGGCCCTTCTGGTTCTGGGCTACTATCTCAGGACTGGTGAGTCCCCGCATCAGCCCCTGGCTGAGGGGAGGACGCAGGTCAGGGCAAGACCTGGTGAGGGCCAGGACACTGGTGAGGGGTAAGACACCCGGGAGAGGGGAGCTGGGTCGGGAGGGGACACCGGTCAAGGGAGGACACCAGTGAGCGGAAAGCCCGATGAGTGGGAGGACGCCAGTCAGAAGGCCCAGTAACGGGGAGGAAGCCAGTCCGGGAAGGCCTGGAGAGGGAAAGGGCCGGAGAGGGGGAGGACGCCGATGAGGGGGGGAAGTGCTGGTGAGGGGAGGATGCCAGTGAGGGGGAGGACCCTGGTGAGGGGGAGGACGCTGGTCAAAGGGCGGCCCAGTGAGGGGAGGCCTGGTGAGGGGGAGGACGCTGATTGTGGTGAGGCCGGTGAGGGGGAGGACACTGGTGAGGGGAGGACGCCGGTCAGTGGGGAGGCCCGGTGAGGATCGAGGACGCCAGTGAGGGGAGGCCCTGTCCGGGGGATGACGGCAGCCTGGGGGAAGCCCAGTCAGGGGGAGGCCCGTTGAGGGGGAGGGAGGACTGGTGGGGAGGAGGACGCCAGTGAGGGACAGGCCAGGTGAGGGGAGGACACCGGTTGTGGTGAGGCTGGGTGAGGGGAAGGATGCCCGTGAAAGGGAGGACACCTGGGTGAGTAGGAGGACACTGGTGGGCAGGGAGGCCCGGGAGGTGGAGGATGCAATGAGGTGAAGGACACATGGGGGAGGTGATGATGTGGGTAGCGGGCGGAGGACACCCGGGGGAGGGGAGGTGAGCAGTGGGGGAGGATGCTGGTGAAGGGGAGGACGCTGGTGTGGGGGATGATGCAAGTGGCGGGGAGGACACCAGGAGGAGGGGAGGGAGGGGGTCAGAGGGAGGACGCAGGTGGGAGGGGATGCCGGTGGTGAGGAGAAGGCTGTGGGTGTGAGGGAAGGCTGGGGGAAGGGAGGGCATCCGAGGGAAGGGAGGGGAGGCCCCTGGTGAGGGGGAGGACGCCTGTGCAAGGGGGAAGGGTGAGGAAGGGGCCCGGGTTAGAGGGAGGACGCTGGAAGGAGGGGGCTGCGTGAGGAGGTAGGGGGATAATGCCCTGTGGGAGGCCGGAGACGAGGGGGAAAGCGGGGGAGGGGAGGCAGAGAGGGGAGTTGGGGGAGGAGAGACGGAGTTGGGGGAGATGGAGGGCAGAGGCGAGGGGGAGGAAACCAATGGGAGGGGAGGTGAGGTGGGAACAGGACACCTACAATGACACCACGCCAGTTTTAATTTGGAGTGATTAAAAAATATTTTACAGCTGGAAGAGGAAATGGCTATAACACATTTTAAACACACCACATTCCGCGAATTGTAATTTTACATTATGTCAAGTTCACCTCAAAAAAATAAAAAGGATGTGGGAGGGAAGTATTTTCTGGGAGAACTGAGGTTGTGAGAGGGGGGGAAACTCAAGGTAGGAAGGTGTTTTTGAAGGGGGATTAGAGTTGTTAAAGAACAGGCATTGCTGAAAAGGTGGCAGAAAGACTTGCAAGACTAAAGGAGGGAAGGCCTCTGCGAGGGCAGGAGATGGGCCAGCCTGGACGGTCACCTGGAGGGAACATGGCACAGGGCCCCAAGGGAGAAAAGCCAACGCTTGGTTGTTCGCACGCACAGTCCCCTACTCCCTCCCCAAATCTGATCCCCCCAAGCCCCTTCTCCCAATCCCCTCTACCCCAGCCCCACTGGCTCCCCTACCCCCCACCCCAGAACCACCTTCTGCCCCCACACCTCCCACCAGTGTCCTCCCCTACCTGCAACTCGAACCCCCTAACCCCACCAGCATCCTTCCCCCCACAAGCCCAGGCCAACCCGCCTCCTACCTGCATCTCCCCCCACCTCCCCCGCTCCCTCCACCCTTCACCCTTCACCCTTGCCCACCACAGCAGTCCTCTCCCGTACCCCTACCCCACTGGCTTCACATAAGGGCAAAAGGTCCTGTCCCAACTGCTTCACTTCCCATTCAGCCCCTTGTTTATGTAAGATCTCGGCGCTTGCAAAGTGAGGATTTACCTATTGAGTCATTGCACTGGGTCCCAAATATGCCTTTCAAATAAAAATAAATACATGTATTAAAAGATTTTCCATCTACTGCTTTTTTTCAGATTTACCTATTATTTTGGAAAGGTAGATTTACAGAGAGACACAGGGAGCTATCTGCTACTGATTCATTCCCCAAAGGCTGCAACATCCAGAATTGAGCTAATCCAAAGCCAGGAGCTTCCTCCTGGTCTCCCGCAGGGGTGCAGGGGCTCAAGGACTTGAGCTGTCCTTCACTGCTTTTCCAGCAATAAGCAGGGAGCTGGATGGGAAGTGGAGCAGTTGGGACACAATCAGTTAGTTGCTCATATAGGATGCCTGCAGTGCTTGTAGTTAACCTAGCCTTTTGAGCCACCGTGAAGGCCCCAAATAAATACATTTCTTTAAAAAGCCACTTGACCTACTGGTGGGGACTGGATGCCTTCACCCCAGATCCAAGTGGGGCGCTGTGTTTTGTCAATGCTCGAGACGTTGCCATAGGGATTCTTCACAGCCTTGGAAGGCAGCAGTTAGTGGCTTAAGGATTTGAGTTCCTGCTTTCCTGGACTGCACTCCCGGTCCCTGGCTTCTGCCTTGCCGAATCTAGCTGTTGCAGGCATTTAGAGACCAACTGGCTGGGTTTCTTTGTCTCTCTGCTTTTTAAAAAAAATGCCCATTTTTCAGGTGCTGCCATTCCCTCAGTCCATAAAGTGTTTCATTGCATTTTGGGATTGAATGAGTATCGTGTGACTATTTTACGACCAGCTTATGAAATTTACTCAATTTAGGTTCTTTTCACTTTGGAACTTTTACAAACAATGCTACTCTGAAAAGCTGTGTGCAACTTCTTGGATATTTTCAGTTCTCCAGGAATGGAATCATTAGATCACATGGGAACTCTCTATTGAGTTTTTCAGAAAATCCCAGATTGTTTTACAAATTGGCTGAACCTTTTTACATTTCCATGGAAAGTGGGCAAATCCAATTTCACCAGCCTTTGTTATCTATCCCCTTTCAATTTTAGCCATTTTAGTGGTTGTGAATTGTATTTTGTGATTTTGATTTGTATTTCCCTAATGACTAATGATATTTTTTGCATGAGCCTGTTAACCATTTGTATATATTTGAAGAACTGTCTTTTCAAATCTTTCGATTTTTTAAAAATAGGTTCTTTTGGGTTTTATTGTTGAATTACACATCTTTGTATACTGAGTAATGCTAACTATCAGATACATGATTTTCAAATATTCCTTCCCATTTTGAAAATTGTCATTTTTATTTCTTTATCAGATATTTTATGTCAAAAGTGCCTAATTCTGAGAAAATCTAATTTATACACTTTTTTAGTTGCTTATGCTTTTGTTGCCACATATAAAAATTGATTATAAATCCAAGGACATAAAGATTGTTCCTATGGTTTTACCGGTTTAGCTATTATATGTGGGTTATTAATCCATTTTGAGTTAAGTTTGGTATGTGATGTGTGTTGTGGATCTGACATCATTCTTTTGCAAATGGGCATCTAGTTATCACAGCACCATTTGTTGAAGATTGCTTATTAAGTATTTTTGGCACCTTTGTAATAATCAATTGACTTTCAGTGTATGGGTTTATTTAACTATCAAATCTGTTCTGTCAGTCTGTCTGTCCCCATGGGAGTACCATATCTTGACTGCTGTAGCTTTGTGGTGGGTAGTGTGGAAATTCATTTATATGTGTTCTGACATTATTTTTTAATTTAAAAAATTTTTAAGACTTAAATTTTAGCTTAGATTTTAGGAGATTCAATATAGTTTGAATATATAATTCTAATAGTATAATGCTATTTCTTTTTCCTTCCCCCATCTTCCTCCCATTTTTTGTTTGTTTTCAAGATAGTATGTTTAAGTTTACATTAAACTAAAAAAATCTCACTGCTTTGCCAAATAAAATTAATAAAGAGCAAAAAGACTGTAGTGTAGTGGGAATATAAGCAAAGAATCTAAATGATAATTAAATAGAAAAAAGATAATTTCACACATATACACCAAATATTAACACAATCATAGATTATTAAAAGTAACATAGAAAAATAGTCTTAACCATTGGAATGACAAAGTTATACAAATTTTCCAAACCTATAATTTCAACAATACTAACACACACAGGCATTTCTTTGCTTCGTTTTTTCTTTGTTTTTTTTTTTTTTAATTTATTTATTTTTATTTCAAAGACAGATCTTCAGGGAAAAGGAGAGACAGAGAGATTTTCCATGCCCATTCACTTCCTGAGTGTCCGCAATAGCTGGAGCTCTATCTATCTTTTATATCTTAAACCAATTAGTTGTTTTGTTGATCTTTGCTATTGTTTTTAGTTTTAATTTTATTTGTCTTCTGTTGCTTTGGGGTTTGGTTTGTTTTTGTCTTTCTAAATCTTTGACACGCATTATAAAATCTTTGATTTGAGACATATCTCTCATCTGATATAATCACTTAATGTTGTAAGCTTCCCTGTTAATACTGTATTGCAATATCCTACAGGTTTTGATATATTGCATTTTTACTTTCATTTATTTCAAGAAAGTTTTTGATTTTTTAAATTTCTTCAGTGACTCGTTGATCATTTAGTAGTATGTTGTTTAATTTCTACATTTTATGAGTGTTTTATTGTTGTTCATTTCTAGTTTTATCACTTTGATACAAGAATGTACATGATATAATTTCAGTTTTTGAAATTTATTGAGGCTTGATTTGTGACCCAATATATGAGCTATCTTGGAAAACGTTCCAAGTGCTGATAAGAAGAACATGAGTTTGATAGTTGTTGGGTGAAATGTCTTGTAAATATCTGTCAAGTCTGTTTGCTTGTTAGCATGTTTTATATACATGGGTATGCATTGGCTGCATGTATTTATGTTTGTTACATCTTTTTGCTGAATCTGGTCTTTCCAAAATACAATATCATTTGACTCTACAGTTTTTGATTTAAAGTCCATTTTATCTGATACCAGGATAACTATTGCTGCTCATTTTGGTTTCTGTTTGCTTGCTAATCTCTTCCTGGATCTTCTCTTTCAGTGTATGTACATGTTTGAAAAATGAGTTTCTTATAGGCAGTATATAGTGGAATCTAGGTTTTTATTCATTCGTCCAAAACTGAGTGTTTAGGCTTGAAGTTTTAACTCATTTACATTCAAAGTTAGTATTGATAGACAAGAAGTAACACCTGTCATTTTATTGATTGGATGCTAATTATGACTGTCCTGTTAGTGAATTTGGTGGTGGTTGTTTTTCATGATGTGTACTTCTAATGCAGGACTCCCTGCAGAATTTCGTACAAGGCTGGTCTGGTGATGGTGAATTCTCCCAGTTTCTGCTTATCTGAAAATTACCTTATTTCCTTCCCTTTTAAAGGATAGCTCTTCTTTCTTTTAAAACTCAGAATGTATTATCCCAGACTCTTCATACCTGTAGGGTTTCTTCTGAGAAGTGTGTTATTAGTCTAATTCGTTTTCCTTTGTATATAACTTGATACTTCTCTCTTACTGTCCTTAAAATTGTTTCATTTTACTTAACTATTCACAATTTAAGTACAATATGCCTTGGTGAAGACTCTTTTTGGTAGAGTCTTCTTAGGTTCTCCAAGCTTCTTTTTTGTTTATTTTTATTGGAAAGGCATATTTACTGAGCAAGGAGAAACAGAAAGATCTTTTGTCCAATGATTTACTGCCCAAATGGCCACAACAGCGAGAGCTGAGCTGATTCGAAGCCAGGAACAAGGAGCCTCTTCCGGATCTCCCATGTGGGTGCAGGATCAAGGCTTTGGGCTGTCTTGAACATCTTTCCCAAGTTACAAGCAGAGAGCTGGGTGGGAAGTGGAGCAGTCAGAACATGAGCTGGTGATGCTCATATGGGATGCCAGTCCTTGTAGGCAGAGGATTAGCCAGTTGATCTATTGCACCGTCCCCTCTCTGTGTTTCGTGTATCTGGATGATCTCGTGTCTTGCAAAATGTGAGCAATTTTCAGCTATCATGCTATTGATCAGCTTTTAAATGCTTTTTTCGTCTTCTTCCGTTTTAGGAATACTTATATTATTTTGTTCATGTAAAGATATCTCATATTTCACATAGACTTCATTCTTTAAAATCACTTTCTCTTTATTTTATTTTGATTGAGTTATTTCAACAGTCTTTTGACTGTTGAAGTTCTAGCTATTTTTTTTTAAAATTTGATTCAAAGTTTTATCTCCAAAATTCTATTTGGTTCTTCTTCATTTCTATCTCCTTAGTAATATTTCATTCATGTCACTCAATGATTTCCTTATTTGTTTAATCTCATTGTATTCTCTAGAATTGTGTTGTTTCCCTGAAATCTTTGTTTTGAATTCTGTATCTGTCATTTTATAAATTTCCTTTAGTTCAGGATACAATTGTGAAGAGTTATTATGTTCTTTTGCAGCCACCACATTGCTCTTAAACAGTGATAATTGCCATCAGAGGGTTTTGGAAAGTAATGGATGTGTTATATGTTGGTACTGATTGTGTCACTTCTTTTAAGGAGGCTCAAATTCTGGATCTTACAATGAGACTATTCTGCAGAACAATGATGATCAAACTCTAGGAGAACAATCCATGTGGTACCCTCTATCGCGTTTTTTCTTTCCAACAAGTAAGTTCTTGTTTAACATCGACCTCCAGCCCCTGCCCCACCAATATCATTGTTTTCAAAACAGTAGTTAAATGTTTAGGAGGCAGTGTAGTATAGCTGTCAGTGTAAGATGAGTCAAAATCACTTGCATGAAATAACAGTCTTTCCCCACACAATTAAACTGTTTCATTTTAATAGAAACCACTGAGTTACATGGATTCCGATTTATGAGATGGGAAGTAAATGCTTATACTATATATGCATATATATATATACTTATACTATATCAACACATATATCAGTGTATATATTTATATACCGTGCATATTTACATATGCTGCATATATTTTATATATACAGTTAATATATGTGTGCGTGTATATAGGTATATATAGTATTCCTTGAAAAGTATAACTACAGGTTTGTCAGATGTGAAATTTTTGATGAATTTATTTCCTCTTCTCTGTAATTGAAAATAAACACTCTTGCCACTTAAACATTAACAATAATAATCTGAAAATAAAATTGATTTCAAAATTTTTAATAATTTGAATCTAAATATTAACATTTAGCATAAAGTTTATCAGCTACAACTCAAGTGTAAACTAGCAGAAGCCTGACATTATGAGGAAATTTGAATATTATATCATCTAATCTTTTAAGTCATTTAGTGTTTATGAATGTTTTAAAATCAGATTTATTTATTTGAAAAGCATAGTTATGGGGCACTGGGGAGGCACAGAGAGAGAAGAGAGGGAGGAGGGAGAGAAGGAGGGAAGATGGGGGGGAGAGAGAAAGGGAGGAAGGTAGGGAGAGAGAGAAAGATTTGCGATTCCATCTGCTGGTTCACTTCCCAGAAGGGCCACAATGGTCAGGCCTAAACAAGGAGCCAGGAGCTTCAAGGTCTCCCGTGTGGGTACAGTAGTCCAAATACTTGGGCTATTTTCCACTGCTTCCCCAGGTACATTAGCAGGGAGCTGAATCAGATGTGGAGCCACTGGAACTCGGATTAATGTCCAGTTGGGATGCCAGTGCTGCAGATGGCAGCTTAACTAGCTGCACCACAGGAGTGGCCCCAGCTTCTTGTGATTTAAACCCTAATACCTTCCTGAGAGTTTGAATAATGCCAGCGGGGAGAAACTAGGCATGCAGGAAACGCGTTCATTCTCTGCCTGGCTTCTGATTATTGTCATTATTTGTTGATACTGAAGTACTTCCGAATGCCATTAAATAACCAGTTATTGGTATGGGTATTATGGTGCAACAGGTTAAGTTGTCCCTTAAAATACTTGCATTGCATGTCAGAGTGCTGCTTCAAGCCCTGGCTCCTCATCTTCTGATTCAACTCCATGTTCATGTGCCTGGGAAGTACTAGGCACTGCTTCCCATGTGGGAGACCTGGTTGACATCCCTGGCTCCTGGGCTCTTAGCAGCTACTGGAGGAGTGAACCACTAGATGAAATTCTTTTTCTGTGTCAACTTTGCCTTTGTAAACAAATAAATAAATATTGTAAAGACATTTATAAAATGTTAAATTAGTTACTACTTTTAAATCCTTGCGAGCCTGGTGTTTTGGAACAGCGAGTTGAGCTACTGCCTGCATTGCTGACATTCTGTATGTGTGCTGCTTCAAGACCTGGCTGCTTTACTTCTGTTCCAACTGCTTCCTTATGGCCTGGGAAAATCAGAAAATTATGGCACAAGCATTTGGGTCCCTGTTACACACGTGGGAGACCAAGCTGAAGCTCCTGGTTTCTGTCTGGCCAAGCTCTGGCATTGTAGAGAGTGAAACAGCAGATAGGAGCTCTTCTGTCTCTCTCTCTCTCTCTCTCTCTCTCTCTCTCTCTCTCTCTGTGTGTGTGTGTGTGTGTGTGTGTGTGTCCCCATGTGTCCTTCTTTCTATAACTCTGCTTTTCAAATGAATACAAACAAATCTTTTAAAAAGAATAATAAAGAAATAATGTTTTAAAAAGTCTACAGTTAGGGACTGGCATGATGGCCCAACTGGCTAATCTTCCACCTGCAAGCACTTGCATTTCATATGGGTGCTGGCTTGTGTTCTGGCTGCTTCACTTCTCATCCAGCTCCCTGCTTGTTTACTTGGAAAGCAGTGGAAGACAGCCTAAGTCCTTGGAACCCTGTGAACATATGGGAGATCTAGAAGAAGCTCCTGGCTCCTGGCTTTAGATCAGTTCACCTCTAGCTGTTGAGGCAATTTGGGGAGTGAACCAGTGGATGGAAGATCTGTCTGTCCCTCTTGGCTGTAAATCTACCTTTCAAATAAAAATAAATAAATCTTTATGAAGTCTACAGTTAATTATGTAAGAGATTGGACTGAATCATTTCTGACCTTAAGAGATGTCGTGGATTTTTTTCTTAAAAAAAGAAAAAAATCTGCTAATGGCCTTTTTAGTTGTTTGTTTCTCATGTAAAGGTGAATGTGTTTAGAAACACTTGTTCAACCTTGCAAGTGTTACAACATATCTGTACATTCAGATGCATACACATTTATTGAAATTCATTCTTGGTGTTCACACAAGAAATAATTGCTTATTCAAATTATAGAGTCAAAACTTGAGGTCTATTAAAACAGATCGTAGTGCCAATTTAAGTGTTCACAGAAGTAGGTCAGTACCAATTGTGTCACTTTCTTTGCTCTAGCAGGAAACCAGAGCAATCTTAGTTACATTCATTCTCATTAATGCATTCAGTCAGTTTCTGGAGCTTACTCAAATTAAGTTAGAGACTATCCGTGGCATCATTTTAACAAAGTGTTAGTTTGAAGGAAATTTGGTTTATTCTTGAATTCCTTCTGTGTTTATTTTACGACTACTACTCAGTTCATGATTTCTAAAACTGCCTTATCAATGATCTATTAAAAACTTGATGTTTGGGCCTGGCGCGATAGCGTAATGGTTAAGTTCCTCGCCTTGAACGTGCCAGGATCCCATACGGGCGCTGGCTCTTATCCCGGCAGCTCCGCTTCCCATCCAGCTCCCTGCTTGTGGCCTGGAAAGTAGTCGATGATGGTCCAAAGCCTTGGGACCCTGCACCCACGTTGGAGACCAGGAAATAAGTTCCTAGCTCCTGGCTTCGGATTGGCGCAGCACCAGCCGTTGCGGCCACTTTGGGAGTGAATCATTGGACGGAAGATCTTCCTCTCTGTCTCTCCTTCTCTCTGTATATCTGCCTTTCCAATAAAATAATAAACCCTAAAAAAAAAAGACTTAATGCTTTTCTGCAGTTTAAGAATTGGAGATAGTTAAACAGCTATTAAATGCTGCTGTGTTGTTTAGCTTTTCTTTTCCCTCATTCAACATTATTTCTGTAAATGATTTAAATTTTAATGTGCCACCTTAAATGTCGTTTTTTCTAAAATTTTGTATTGTAGTAATTGTTTAATAGGGGACGTGTTCGTTAGTGGCGCTAATCCTCTTTCCTGAATTTCTGTTTTGGAAAGCATGCACAGTGAAGCAGGAGCAGGTGGTCAAGGCTTGCACCAGGAAGAAGGATCTCAGAGAGAGTGAATGTTTGAGATATAAATGTTGCTTCTCATCATCCAGGATCACTAACTTAAGATGCTATGCTCCACTCAGAGATAGTAAGTACATCCTCTTCCATTTGTTTTATTTCTATTGTAAACATTGAAAACAAAAGGGCCACAGTTGCCTAAGACCGCGTGTCATCCTCCGGTCTCCCACTTGCGGGGTTCATGGCCTTAGAGCAGTGCTGGCCTGAGAAAATGGTGACATGGCCAAGACGCATGAACAGGTTCTGCTTGGCTTGGAGGTGGCTGACTGTGCCAGTTCAAAGTTAGTCTTTTTCCTCTGCTTTAGTCCCCTCTGTCTTTTGTGTGTTTTATCCTCCATGCCTGGGATTATATGCTGTGAGGACGGAAAAGGAGGTGATCTCTTCCCTACTCCTCATGACAGGTCATGGGCCACCTGCCTGTATCGTCGAAGGATAGGTTAAACAAAAGGAAAACATATTGAGTATAGTTCAACGTGGCATATAAACCTTCATACTGAAGACCCAAAGGCCCAGGGCGAATTATTCCTTTATATACTTAGGTTCAAAGGATACAGAGAACTGTGGTGATATGATTGGCTAAATAAGGTGTTATCTTGTAAGAATAGACTGGTTTTTATCTTAGGGATTTTTGTCAAAGTTTTGGGAACTAAGCCATCTGTTTTTGCAACCTTTATTTGGGTGGTGGGGATGCATCAACACTTGGTCCCATGATGTGTTAAACACTAACAAATATTATAAAAAGGATGCTCGTAAAACAATATCATATGCTATTGCAGTCCTTTTTCCATTTATAGTTCTTTGTTGAACATCTAGTATTAATAATGGAAGCCAAAATCTGATTATGAATGTTATATTACAGTTTTAACACTGTCACATGGTGTTTTGTAATGCATTCATTATTTGGGCCTTTTTATTATGTGTGAAGAGACATTTTGTTCTTGTTGATGAAAAAAAAATTGAACTGTGACTTGCAATTCCCCAAGGATGTCAGAATACATTCCCCAATGAATGTAAGACTGAAATATGCTTATTAACCTGCAAATTCTCAATTTTTGTTTAATGTTTTGTAATTTAGAAGTAAATATGTAAGAAATCATTTCTTTACCAAGTTAATTGTTAACAGATTAATTTGTTCCTTGAGTGCTTTAGGATTTACAACATGACTGAGGAAAAAACATAATTAGGACCACAGGAAATAATACATACCATGCACTATAATAATCTGGATTTTTAAATTTTATTTATTTTTATTGGAAAGTCAGATATACAGAGAGGAGGAGAGACAGTGAGACAGTGAGAAAGATCTTCCGTCCAATGATTCACTCCCCAAGTGAGCGCAATGGCTGATGCTATGCCAATCCGAAGCCAGGATCCAGGAACTTCCTCCAGGTCTCCCACACGGGTGCAGAGTCCCAAGGCTTTGGGCCGTCCTCAACTGCTTTCCCAGGCCACAAGCAGGGAGCTGGATGGGAAGTGGAGCTGCCGGGATTAGAACCGGCATCCATATGGGATCCCAGCACGTTCAAGGCGAGGACTTTAGCTGCTAGGCCATGCCACCGGGCCCTATAATAATCTGGTTTTTACAAAGATTTGTTTGAAAGGTAGAATTAGAGAGAGGGACACACACAGATAGAAAGGTTTTTCCATCTATTTGTTCACTTCCCAAATGGCTGTAATAGCTTGGATTGGACCAGATGGAAGACAGGAGCCTGGAACTCCATTTGGGTCTCAAAGGTGTTGTAGGGCCCAATAACTCAGGCTATCCCCAACAATTTTTTCAGGTGTTTTAGCAGAAAGATGGATTTGAAGTGGAGCAGCTAAGACTCGAACCAGAGCTCATGAGGGGTGTTAACATTGCAGGTGGTAATTTTAACCCACTGTGCCACAACGCTAGCCCTTGAAATAATCTGTTAATAAGAAAGCAGCTTCAGTTAACACTTCTATTGGGGTAGCATATATTGGAAATACAGCCTTTGTATTTAAGGAAGATTTGATAAACTGCTACTTATAGAGTAACAGATATTTACATATCATAGAGGAATCCCCCCCTCATTTTACTTAACTAACTAATTTTTAAAAAGGCTTGATGGAACAACTCAGACTTGATTTCTTTGTTTTTGTTGACGTCCTCAAAGTAACAGGATGTGATTAACCCGACAGAGCCTACACAGGTGCTGCGGATGTTTGGGGTCAGCTTGATCACCATCATCAGCCTGGGAGTCCTGCCCATCTTGTGCTGCTCTCTTTTCCAGAGGAGGTAGGCAGGCATCAACTTTTATTTGCTGCTTTCTGCGTGTGCATGCGTAGTTCTTGCAGACACATTTGTTCATATGCTTCACAAAACCCAAAGACTTTGTTTGGGTGCCTATCGTTAAAAATAAGGTGGTTTAGGAGAACCTGAAAGTGCGGTTAACATGTTTTTTAAAAATACGCATGTGGGAGGATCCCACCATGGGGGGAGGGTGGGGGGGAGAATCCCAGATTCTATGTAATTACAACACAATGTAATTAATGAATAAATTTAATTTAAAAAAATACGCATGTGATTTTACCTTTCCACAGATTCAAGATACCTCTTGCACAGTGTACACATATATTACTACATGAAATAAACCTCCAATTAGATTGAAAAATAAACCAGCAAGCTGAGAATGTGCAAAGTGGGAGTGACTAGGGAGGGTGAAGCAGGATTCCTCTGCGGTGTTAGCTCCTCAGATTCACCTTCTATTTCCTTTTTAAAGATTGTTTTTATTTTATTGGAAAGGCAGATTTACAGGGAGAAGGAAAGACAGAATCTTCTGGTTCACTCCTCAAGTAGCTGCGATGGCCGGAGCTGAGCTGACATGGGTACAGGGTACAAAGGACTTGGGCTATCCTCTGATGCTTTTCCAGGTCATAAGCAGAGAACTGGACCAGAAGCGAAGCAGCCAGGACACAAACCAGCACATGTATGGAATGCTGGCACTGCAAAATGGAGGATAGCACATTGATCCACTATACCAGCCCCTGCCATTGGGTTTTAATAGTCATCAACCACTCGGTCTTAAACACTTGGAATGCCCTCAAACCAGTTTGTAATGTTTTTCTTCTTATAATCTTTTTAAATAGACTGATTCATTCTTTTTTTAAAAGATTTTTTTTTTAATTGGAAAGTCAGATTTACAGAGAGCAGAGACAAAGATATCCCATCTTCCGGTTCACTCCCCAAGTGGCCATAATGGCCAGAACTGAACCAATCCGAAGCCAGGAGCCAGGAGCCAGGAGCCTCTTCCAGGTCTCCCATAGGTGCTGGGTCCCAAGGCTTTGGCCGATCTCTACTGCTTCCCCAGGCCACAAGCAAGGAGGTGGAAGGGAAGAGGAGCAGCTGTGATAGGAACCTGTGGCCACATGGTATCCTGGTGCATGCAAGCTGAGGAGTTTAGCTATTGGCCTACTGTGCCACACCCTCTTCTTGTAATCTTATATAAAATATTGGTGTAGTGCTAATATGATGTTTTGAAATTTACTCTTTTTTAAAAAGAATTATTTCAAAGACAGAGTTGGGGAGAGAGAGAGAGAGAGAGAAAGAGAGAGAGGTCTTCTATCCACGGTTCATTTCCCAAAACTCAATTGGCTGGTACTGGGCCAGGCAGCAGCCAGGAGCCAGAAGTTTCGTCAGGGTCTCCCATGTGGGTGTAGGTGCCCAAGGACTCTAGTCATCTTTCTCTGTTTCTCCAGGTGTGTTGGCTGGACTGGAAGTCGAGCAGCTGTGATTTGAATCATTGCCCATAGGGATCCCAGTGCTGAAGACAGTGTTTAAATACGCTGCTGTGCTGCATCACAGTACTTTGTCCCGTGACTTGAACCATCTGAATGCCTCACAGCAGGAAGCTAGTCGGCAGCTGGAGAGCAAATTCAGATGCTGTTCTGTGGGACATGGCTTCCTTTGAGCACTAAGGCACCAGTGCCCTGCGTGGTGTTTCTCTTTGATAGCTTCACGTCTGTTAGGACAAAGTTAACATGGAGGTGTAGGCCAGTGCTAGGCCTCGGACTAGAGTGAGGCATTCGGAGCACAAATACTAAGGAAACACTCAACTCTCTGCTGTACTCGTCCGGGATTTGCACCTGACATTCCCAAGAGAAGTTATCTCTTGAAATGCTCTTCCAGAGAGAATGTGCCTGTTGAAAATAAACCATTTTTGTTTCAGTTAATGAGAAAATAGTATATGAGTTGTCAAAAAAAGGTTTCAATTTCACTAATGATTGACCCTGCATATTTACCTCACTTTCCATGAAGATAATCAAATGTTTGCTCATATCCCTTTACCGGAGCAATTAAGAGTGAGCTGGGTGCAGGGTGGCAGCCATTGCAGTTTGTGTATGGCAGTAAATGCTTTTCTTAGGCATTGCTGTTTCCTCTGCTGAGTGGGTAACCTCTGTTCTTTGGCCTCTCTTTTTTTTCCCTTTGCTAGATGATAGGAAATAAAGGAAGAGTTTTTTTCATGTTCCTTCTTCCCTTAAAAACCCCATGAATAATAATAAAATATATGCTAAAAATTGGTGGCTAGAATTACACCATGTAATTTGTAGAGCTTCTAGGATAATAAAGCCAATATAGTCATTTAATTTTGATCCTTGAGTTATGCCTCTGCCAAGATTATGGAGATGTTCAGAGGTCTACTGGATTCTTTTCTCTAAAATCAAATCCAAAGGATTATCCCTTAATAATAATATAGTTTTGCTGGTTTTCATAATACAAACAGTTTCAGAGAGTTGAACAATATAAGTATATATATTGAATATCATATATTTTGGTTGGTTCATGCTATCTATTTTACTGTTCTGTGTAAGAACAGTATGTCCTTTCTGTCATCTGAGGTGCCTGTCAGAACTTTGGAGCAGGTGGCAGTTTCAGCATGATGCTGAGCTCACAGGAAAAACGATAGTGCGTATTAGGATCCCTGTTCCCTTTTGCTGGTAAGTTGATTGTGGAGGCCAGGGGAAATACTTGTGTGGAAAGAAGGTCCGACTCTGCTACCAAGCACGAAGCGAAATGGAAGAAAAAGGCTGCTTGGAGCAAGATGTCTCCTTATACCCATCACCTAAACTCACTTCCTTTTCTCCATTCCAAAGAATAAAATGGTAGATAAAACATTAGAGGTAAAATAATCCCATAAAAGGGAAACAGATGCAGTACTAAAATCAGTATGTGGTAGCTAAATTTAAGAAGGAAAAGAAAGATATTGGGCTGGTGCGGTAGCCTAGTGGCTGGAGTCTTCGCCTTGCATGTGCTGCCTGTATGCTTGTATGTATGGACACTGGTTCATGTCCTAGTGGCTCCACTTCCCATCCAGCTCCCTGCTTGTGGCCCGAGAGGGCGGTGGAAGATGGCCCAAAGCCTTGGGATCCTGTACCTGCGTGGGAGACCTGGAAGAGGTTCCTGGCTCCTGGATTCAGATTGGTGCAACTCTAGCAGTTGTGGCCTCTTGGGAGTGAGCCAGTAGATGGAAGATCTTCCTCTGTGTCTTTCCTCTCTGTCTAGCTCACTTTCCAATAAAAAATAAAGAAGAAAGTCGTGAAACTTAGTTGTTTGTCTAAATCAAAGGAGCTAGAAGGCAAGTACAGATCTACATGATGATCTGGGCCTCTGTTGGAAGAATGCCTTTCCTTTTTAGTATCAGAAGACACCCTTAGCTCCTCTTCCTGCCGAGTCTAGTATTACTGTGAATACTTGAGCATGCCTTGGGAAAAGTGCCTGTTGCTGTTTTTGCCTTCAGTTGAAGCCAAGAGGGACACTATTCGAACATTCCTTGGTTCCTGCCATTTGGACAGTGCCTTTTATTTACACACCAAATAAGGAGCAAAAATAGCTAATGTTGGAGGAAGAAAAATGAGAAATATTTAAACAGGGGGTAGAAAGTAAAAGAATTTTAGGTTGAAGCAGATAATCCCCTTCGAGAGCCACATGCACTGTGTTCCCATGATGCCTGCTTCCGACTTTACAAAACTGATTTTATTCATTCAGTGTTTACGTGCGTTAGGGCTAGGTATTGTGGAGGATACACCAACTTTAGTACGTGGAGCCTATTTTTAAGTAGCTTAAATCCACCTTAAGTCAAATCGCAAGCATAATACATTTAAACAACAAAAACAATACGGATGAGATGAGGCATTGACAAGCCTTCTGAAGTGGGGAAGCTCAGGCCCGGTGGGAAGGTGAGAGACTCCACAGTGGTGTGCCATTTGAGATGGGTTTTGGGGCCTTGAGAACCAGCTTTGCAGAATGCGTTATATCTAGGTGAGGATTTCCTCATTATAGACCCCTTAATTGCTTGTCGTTTATAAGCAGAGATGGCTTGCCCTAGTCTGTAACTGAGCTTTCAGTTTACTTCTGCTTAAATTCAGCTGTGACATGCACCAGTTACACAGAAAACTGGGGCCTGCTTGAACTGCTTGCCATACGCAAAGCCGAGAAGAGAGCATAAATGAAAAGCTTTCTAAGAATTTACTGCTAATAGAATTGTTGACTTTGCATATAATATGTGTTTTGAATTTCATTGCATCCTCAAGGTTATGAAGATCTATTTTTATGCTGATTATACTCATTATTATATTCATTAGGCTTCAGTGTCACTCGTAGGCTTAAGGAAGAGAAAGATTAACTGGATGGAGACAAAAGGAAGGGGGAAGCCGAGCTGAAGGAACCTGAAAGGAGCTGGCGGCACTGTTCCCATCACAGTATTGGAGCACAGAGGATAGTAATTTCAACTGCCAAATTCAATTTTGAACCTTTATCTGATTTTGTGTTTAAACCTGGGTTCATACGCCAGTTAAACATTTGTGTGTTTTATAGTGATTTCATACCTGAGTATGTACCAAGCTTTGGTATCATGGCAAGTTCAAACATTTTAGTGCCATGCCTGTGAAATTCAGAAGAGTTGCATTTTCATATTTTTTCTTCTTATCAGATGGAATTTGTAGCTTTGAATTAAGAAAAAATCGGAGCCCAGTCTGAAAATGGCATACTGTTTTTGTTTCACTAATAAGAAAGCCATGTTTGTCAATGCCTATAGACTATCTGGTACACTGATGATGTAGAAAGCGCGTCCCCCATGCACTTCCAGTGTTGCTGCTTGCCTGATGGCTGTAACTGACAGTTTCTGCATTTAGACAAACCCTGCTGTGTGATTCTCTCTATTTTAATGTAGCTTTCATTATGCTGGTAGTTGTAAAACTACTTGTTTTCTTAGAATAGGAGGTAAAAAATTGAGAATAAATGTGTCAAAGTTGCCCCCAAATCATCACTCATTGAATTTAAAAAATAGACATTTACATGTTCAAATCTGCATGTTTGTGTGTCACTCATACTGTACAATATATGTAGTAATGTTATTTTGAAAATGCTTTATGTGGTAATTAACCAACTGCTAGAAAGTTTGAAGTTCTTAGGATTATGTATACTTGAATTCTCAGGGAGGAGATAAAATCCACAAAATATAAAATAATGACTAGATTCTAATAACTTTGATAAAATATCAGATGGGAATGTGAGCAAACTGGCACTCTGTTCTAACATGACTCACTATAGATTTGAAATGTGTCTAAAGTCAGTTCTTGGACCTTGTTTAAACTAATTTAGATACTTTTGCATAAGAGAACCTCATTAAATGTGGATTATATGTCTGAAGCGCTGCCATTGCTAGGGCTCTAGGAACAGCAGTTTAGAGAATTCTGGAATAGTACGTATTTTTTAAAAATATGATCTGTTGCCAAGTAACTAATAACCTAATTAAATAATTCAGTGGTCTTTTCTAAATTTTCGTCCAAATTGACATTTTTTGTTACTCGTGCATTGTTGCCTTTTCCCTTCTTGAAACTTCACTCCCTTGGACTTCATTGTTCCTGTTTTCATTCTGATCCTTTTTACTTTGTCTTTGTTTTCCAAATTGTGATTTTTTTTTATAAACCATTGAGGGCATTTATCAGAGAAGCTTAAACACGGATAGTAGAAAGAACATTTCTAAAGACATTTGATCTCGGGTCCAGCGCAGTAGTCTAGCTGCTGAAGGCCTCACTTTGCATGCCTGTGATCCCATATGGGCACCGGTTCTAATCCTGGCAGCCCTGGTTCCCATCCACCTCCCTGCATGAGGCCTGGGAAAGCAGTAGAGGACAGCCCAAAGCCATGGGATACTCCACGCAGATGGGAGACCTGAAAGAGGTTCCTGCCTCCTGGCTTCTGATTGGCTCAGCTCTAGCCGTTGCAGTCACTTGGGGAGTGAATCATTGGACGGAAGGTCTTCCTTTCTGTCTCTCCTCCTCTCTGTATATCTGATTTAACAGTAAAAAATAAATAAATCTTTTAAAAAAAGAAAATTGTAAATGTGAGTGTAATGTGAACGAATTCGGTTCAATTTCAACATTTATGGAAGGATGACTCCTTGTAGATTAGAAGTGAAAAGGCAGGCTTCTTAAGCAAGATAATGTGTGAAGTGGGTGGTGAAGGATGTGCACCACTGATGGGAGTGGAGAGAAGTAGGAGGACTTTACTGTGGTGGAGGATCAGATGATAAAAATTACTGTAAACCAAACAACAATGATGGTCACGATAACATGAGTGAGCCAGTTCTGTTATTTTCTAGCATTATTACATCAAGTGGCTAAGCATAAAGAATTCTCTGTGCAAATATCCATTTCCTCCGAACCCCCATTGTTACTGTATTGCTGTTGAGAAGTAAGGTTTCACTTAAATTTTTCATATTGCAGCGGGTGGACCAATCCATTACGAAAGAAAAATAGTGGTCTTTTACAAGTGTTTAAGAAACCGAAAATCAAAATTAAAAGCGATATTGCAAGGATGGAGGAGGCGATGGATGAGGACAGTGATGGAAGTGATCCGGAAACTAGAGGTAACTGACAGTAGGATATGATGTTGAAGGACTTAATCTCTGATTCTTATTAACTTTAGGGTTCTGCTTTTCATCTTGGTTTGACTGATCATTTCTACTCTACTTAGGTTTGGCCCATAGGGAAGTCAGCTTCTGAAACAGTGTATTATCATTAGGGGTATTTGGATGGTAGAAAATGGACAAGGCAAATGCCAATTTGGTTAAGTGCCATATTGTATCAAAGAAGTAGTTAAGGCCTTTAGAGGGAAGGGAAAAGTGAAATTGGCCTGCTTTGACTTCTGAGCTCCCTTGCTAAGCAGTAATGTCTGTGGTCTCCAATATGTGTTTGTATAACACGGTATATCCAAGGAAAGGAGCGCTCCCTCAGGAATCTGACGGACCTGGGGTAAAATCCTAGGTCTTAGTTGTTACTCTTAACTCCTAGGACCTGCTCCCCAGACCTACATATTGCAGTGTTGGAAGAGGTTTGAAAGAAGGGTTCTGAAATCACACACTAGGGATTACCTTGGCTTCACTTAAAGAGGCTTACAAATCCCATAGCCTTGGCATGAGTTGTCTCCTTCTGCAGTAATTATGAAAGGCTAGTAACTAAGAATAACATTGTTGATGAAAAAAGAGGGTCACGTAGTGATGTTTCCAGCGCTAAGCACTTTTACTAATCAGCTCCTTAATGTCATCATTGGAGATTTTTCATGTAGTTTAAACGATAAAGCTTTGTGAAAATGCTTTTGAAATGTTAATTCCTAGCCTCAGTTGCAGGGAAGTGGAACAGCGGAATAGCACATCATTGAATTTAGTGTCAGGTCCCTCCGACTGGTACCAATGTTGTCATTATTTACGGTGGAGGAATGGGCTAGCTCCTTGGTTTGCCTAAGCCTTGCCTCCCCGCTATGTGGCATGAAATTAAACTGAAAAAAGGAATTGTTTCAAGAGAAATGAAAGATAATCCTTACATAAGGTATTATGCATACAATGTGGATATAGCTGATAATACATGTATTGCTTAGCTATGGTAAGACATAAGTTGTTAATGCATGTATATTATTCATACTATGTGTTATTACCTTGTATGAAGAATATTCATAAATTTCTTCCAAAATACATAATATAAAAGAACTATACATGTTTTTCAAAATGTTTTTATATCAAAATATATCTTTCAATATATCTTTTAATTCCATTTTCCATGAAGCTTATGGAATATTCTTTTATACATGTTATGCAAAGCTGTGTGTGCACACATGTGCATATTATAACTAGTTTAATAAAACGTGTTTCTGTGAGCTAGTCATTGGGGCATGGAAGCTAACTTTATTTTCCTAAAAACTGTGTATGTGTATGCCTCATGGGGATGTTAAGATGATGTACTGCAATGCTGAAAATGCTTAATTATTACGTTAAATACAAAAAACTTGAAAATTGTGTGCATTTTGTTATATGAAAATGTGTAATGTATGTATACTAGTTCCTTGAAATGCTTAACCCGTTTTACTTTTCTCTTGCAGCTTTATTTCACCACTGAGATGAATGCAAGTGGTCCAGAGCAGTGAGGATTTCTAAATTTTCCACTTAATTTGCTCATGTATATCTCAAAATACTAAATAAACCTTATAGTGCATCAAACCAGGATACAGATCCTTTCTTTAAAAAGTAATTCTTGCAAAATTATAAAAATTGTGTGTAAAATACTGGTGGCATTTCAGACCCTAACTGGTGATATGAATTTTGTAATTTGGCTTATTTTGTCAACATTTATTTCTGCTGGTGCAAAATGAGAAAGGTCTCATGATGTTATTCACCTCAAGTGTGTGTGGGAAGGAACACAGCCATATTATGCTGGGTATGAAACTGTTTGCAGGGAAAGAGAATACTTTCAGTGGTGTTGTCCTTCTTTATTTACAACATTCTTTTACCCACAATAAAAGTGATGCATATTATACTAAATTTGGCAAGTAAGGATATGGGCAGAGAAAAACAGAACAAGCAAAGGCCCACTGCTCAGAGCTAAGCACTATTACTGTGTTTTCTTTACCTTTTAAAAAAAAAAAAAAAAAAAAAAACAAAATCAAGATGGCAGAATATGTTGGAGCTTTCAATTGACTGGGATGATACTCTGCTGGCTCTGTCTTCAGACCAGAGAGGGTATACCTAAGAAGCCGTTGAACTTGACTGGACAATAAGATGCTGGACTCTACGTTTGGTATACACTTGCAATGGGGGAATCTCAACTGAACTTGAGCTGTGGTTATGCAACAAGGTGGAGGAATCCACCATGGTGGGAGGGTTTGGGGAGGGGTGGGAGAACCCAAGTATCTATGTAACTGTGTCACATAATACAATGTAATTAATGAAGTTAAATAATAAATAATAATAATAATAAAAAAAGATGGCAGAATAGGGTAAGGACATGTTCAAATGAATGGAAAAAACATCTAATCAGTATGAAGCAGAGACGACATATTTCAGGAAATAGGAAAGGACAGAACAACAACAGACGGGTACCTGGAGACTGACAGACACAAGAAAGCAGTGGACACAATGGTGTGGTGTTGTAGTGACTCATACTCCAGCAGCATTCAGCTAACACCAATCTGAACTCCACCAGCAACCAGGTGGGAAGGGGCTTTCACTGGGAGCTTGGGAGGTGAACCCAGACAAAGAACTGTCCATCCTGCTGGTCTGTTTGATTTGACCAGAAGCAGAGACAGAGCGGCAGATCCCAGCCGGGCAGTGCGAGAATAGGGTGGATTTCATAGCCCAGTCAGCCCGCTAGAGCTGAATTGGGCTCCATTTTGCGTAAGGAGGCAAAGGCAAGGGAAAGGACTGAGCATACACTGAGCTGGGAGTGAACTCATTTCTGACTCAGTGAACTGCAGAGATGTGGCATTCTACAGGTTCCATCCAAGACACGTCTGGGTAGCCCTCAGATCTGACGGGCAGCAGATCAAGAACTCTAGTAGTGGCATGTCAGGCGCCGTTTTGTACACTGTGGCAATAGCTTTAGGACTGCAGGGGACAACAGTGAACTGCGCATGTGCGGATTTCAGGAGAACTCACTGAGTTCAGTGCATTGCACTGGTCCCACAGGAAAATTATACTGACTGTGGCATCGTACGGGTCAAAATAGGTCCGTGTGGCACCCAGACCTAACGTCCAACAGGTTCCGGCAAGATCAGCGCCACCAACAACCTAACTATATAGGACACCTGGTGTCTCCCTAATCCTGGGACCTGCTCCAACTGAAAGTGGGAAAAAGATTGCACAGACAACAGTGCAGCCTCAGCACAGTATCGCAGGAGGTGGAGAGTGGTGAGCTAGGAGTTGGGGCTGTGGAGACCATGGTGGAAATTTGACATAAGAACCCAGACCTGGAACTCGCTAGAGGTTGTGGCACAAGTGGCTGAAAGCAAAGAGTTGTGTACCAACTACAATAAGTAAAATCGCATTGTAGACCTGTGGGTGACAGAGCTTAGAAACCTGCCCCAAGGAGAAGACTGCTAACCAGAAGTACAATGATCAAGAGCAAAAGAAGAGACAAAGGCACAATGAATATTACCAAAAACTCCCCTGCAAAGGAGCAAAACCCTATGCCAACCTCAGAGTTAACTGAGGAAGACATGGAGAAAATAGAGGACACAGAATCCATAAGACTCATTTTAAAGCTTCTGATCAACAATGAGAAGGACATGCAAGAGTTCAAAGAATTTAAGGAAGCAATAAAGCAGATCAAGGTTGATATATCAGAAATTAAGAACACAGTAGAGCAAATTAAAAGTACAATGGAGAACCTCCAAAATAGAATGAAGCAAGCAGAAGAAAGAATTTCAGAATTGGAAGATATTTCCTGTCATCAGGGGGAAGCAAACAAAAAGCTGGAAGCAGAGCTGGATCAGGCCAAAAAAAGTATTCAAGAATTGAAAGACACAATTAAGAGGCCAAATATAAGAGTTATGGGAGTCCCAGAAGGTGCAGAAAGAGAAGCTGAGTTTGCAAATGTATTTAATGAAATAATTAAGGAAAATTTCCCTAATCTGGAGAAAGAATTGGGAAACAAGATCCAAGGAGGAGCATAGAACTCCCAACAGGCTTGATCAAAAGCGATCTTCACCAAGACACATGATCATCAAGCTCTCTTCAATTGAACATAAGGGAAAAGATCCTTAAATGTGCACATGAAAAAAATCAATTGACATATAAAGGAATGCCAATGAAACTCACAGGAGATCTCGCACAGGAAACTCTACAGGCAAGAAGAGAATGAAGTGACATATTCCAGATTCTAAAAAAATAAAATTGTCGGCCTAGGATAATGTATCCAGCAAAGGTTTCTTTTGTCTTTGAAAATGAGATAAAATTCTTCCACAGTAAAGAGAAGTTACAAGAATATGCCTCTTCCAAACCTGCCCTACAAATGATACTTCAAGATGTTCTCTTGACAGAGAAGAGGAATAGCAACTACCAAAACCAAAGGCAAATGGGAAGAACATCCCAGTAAGTGACAACAGAAGACTAAACCAATGAACAACCCATTCCTAAAATGACAGGACCAAAGTGTCACCCATGCATATTAAGCTCTGAATGTAAATGGCTTAAGCTCAATCAAACGTCATAGATTAGTAGACTGGATTAAAAAACAAAACCCATCTGTTTATTGTCTGGAGGAGACACACTTCACCAACAAAAATCAGCAGAAACTGTATCGCATGGGTTTTGTTGTTTTCTGTTAGTTTCATCTCTTCAAAACACTTTCTTCTGATTAACTCATATAAAGCTCAAATGGTCACTATGATTTTAATTCCGATTTCATTTCTTATGAACTCTGGAAATATAATTTTCTTTCAAGTTAGGAATCTGTTGAAATGTGTGTTTTAATCACTTTATGTTATGTGAGGAGCAGAGAGACGTTCCCTGAAGTCCAGGTTCAGATCCAGGTCTTCACAGGGGCAGCCCAGTTTTGTTTACTTGAACCATTGCTTGCCGCTTTCATAGCACGTGTTGTCAAGGACGCAGAATCAGGATCAGATCTGGGACTGAAAGGCAGGAACCTGGGGCATTTTATTGACTGCACCAAAGGCCTGCTTCTGGACATTGTTTTATCCAGCATTCCCAGAAGGTTTTAGGTTGAGGTCGGAACCATATCAGCTCTATCTGCTCGTTTGCCAGAATTCTCCTTATTTAGCCCCCAAGAATAACGAACTGTTTAATAACATGGAAAAGTGCTCATGAACAGAGATTACAAAGTAGATGATAAAACTTTATGTAAACTAAACTACTGGTTTTATTGTAAACATGCATCAACAGTAATTTTCTTGAAAAGTATATAACTGTCGAAACTTCTATAGGTAAAATTTATGTTAATATCATAGGAATGAATGATTTTGAAACATGATAAAAATAAATATTGTCCTATGAATAGCAACTGGAAAAAGATGGGATAGTAGGATAGGCAAAGATATGCTGAATATTGGGTGAGGTAATGTAGAAATGATGTTTCCATTGTAATGTAGGGGCTTCAATTTTATACACCTATGACACTTGGCTCTTCACGCATTGGAGTGAGGCAGTGACCAAAAGTTATTTCTCAGAATTCTAGATCCAGATTGCAGGTCTTATTGTGCATGTAACTAGGGCATGGGAACAGGAATTTTAAACAATTGCTTATTAAAGGAATTTTTCTTTTAAAGATTCATGATTTAACTAGGACAAGAATAGAATAAGTTAACTGAAAGATTTGAATGTTAAATATCACTGGAAAGATTGATACAACTCAGTTTATAAAAATCATTTTATTTTTGTTTGCTTATTTTAAATTTATTTACATAATTGAGAGATATGAATGTCCGCATAGGCCTCTGATTAAAGTGAGGAGGTTCAGGAACAGAGAAACGTGGGTGGGACATGCTTCAGGTTTTTTTTTTTTTTTTCTCTTGTGTGCACAAGGGAGGAGGAGGAGGGATTTGCACCTTGCTGTTAGACTACATCAGCACCTAGGGATGGAGATGGCCATTTGATGCCGCCTTAGAGACCCTGAAGGGGGAAGAGTGTTCTAACAATATTATTTCAGTGGTTGTGACAGAACTGAGAAGTTGTTGGTTTTGTTGCTCCAGTATTGACAAACTCTTTGTCTGCTGGTTGCCTAAGTCCACCTTAGCGCATCCACAAACCCAGGAACGTGCTGCAAAGCTTGGCTGGGAGAATTGTCCCACCTGTTCTGCTTTCCATCCTCTGACAAGGCAGTTGACATCCCCTGCTGGCCTAGATGAGCTGGCCATCCTGTCTCTTGTGTGCAACTGGACATACTGTCCACTGCACAGGCACCAGCCACTGGGGAGGCCCAGTCCCACCACATGCAGTCCAAGGTCAGACCGCACATCCTCTGATTTTCACTGTGTCCATGGTCTGAGTCCAGTGCACTAGTAAGGGAGTCTCCCAAGAAACCTCACCTGGGATCACCTCAGACTGGACTCTTGTGTGAGCCACCAGTGCAGGATCGAATCTGGTCTGTCATCTACACCAGTCAACATACATACTGGTGTACTCGGCTACCTAGTCAGTTCCACCTGAGCCCCGTCACTCACATGATAGCAGCTGTGGCCCAGCCCAGTCACTCCACCATAGACCCGGTCCTCATGCACACCAGCAGGTGCTGCAGCCTAGCCGGGGCAACCCCCAATAACCCCCTCAGACCTTCTCCTAGCCCCAGTCCCCGCATGTTTCAGCCTCTGCTGTGGCCTAGCCCAGCCCAGCTGATATCCTGGCTGACTCTGGTGCACACCTGTGGGAGCTGAGGCTTAGCTTAGCCCCACCTGCCTCCAGACCCTGCCTTCACATATGTCAAAGGTGCTGCCACCCTGGTGCCAGCCTGTACTGCCACCAGCTCTGGTGCTTGTGCTCGCCAGTGGTAAGTACAGCCTAGCATGGGAGTAGCCAGTTTCCCTGCCAGGAATGCTCCCAGTCCTGGATCTTGCATGTGCCAAGGGGCACTGCAGTCCAGTGCAACTTGACTCCCACCCAGTCCTGGCTCTTGCCAGCTAGTGCCGTGGTATAGCTGGCTGGCCCATACCCATTCTGGTTCTCATGCCTACAGGTGGGCGCAGCAGGTTAGCCAGCCAGGCTTGCAGCCAGACAGCCTGCCAGCCGTCCCAACTCTCACACTCACCAGTGGAAGTAGCAGTCCAGCAAGAGAGTCCTTGAAATTCCTCACAGAGGCCCTGCTCCCAGGCCTGCCTCTTGTCTGTGCAGCAGGTGCTGCGTCTCCAGTGTGAGACGCCCCATCTCCAGTCTCAGCTTTCATCATCTAGTGTAACTGCCTAGTCCAGCTTGGTCCAACCCCAACCCTCATGTGAATTAGGGTGTTGTGGTCCAATCCTGGCTGGCATAGATCTGATCCTGTCCTGAATCTCGGTGGTGCCAGTGTGTGTTGTAGACTGACATATTCCAGCCTGCCACCAGACTCAGCTAATATCTATGCCTAATGGGACCTGTAGCCCAGCCTGGCATGACCTACCCCCTAGCCCCAGCTCCTGTGGGAATTGTGGCCTAGTAGGGGAGTTTCCCAAGTTCCCCTGCCAGACCCGGTATCATGGGCTCCAGCCGGGGTAGCAGCCCTCCTAGGCATGGTATGCCCTCAATTAGTCCTGTCCTTTGCATGTGTCCATGGGTGCTGCAGTTTGGTCCCACCCAGCCTTCTCCCAGCCCCAGCTCCTGTGAGTGTCAGGTGGGCTCCTGTCAGGCAAGTTCTGTGGTCCAGCCTAGCTTGGCCTATCCCCATCCCCAGCTCTCTGGGCAAACAAGTGGGTGTTACAGTCCCACAGAGGTGAACACATAATTTTCCTACAGATTATCACATTCTTACATTCTCGTGGATGTTGTGGCTCAGCCTGGTGTGGCCTACCCTTGCTCTAGCTGCAACCTAGCCCAGCCAGGCATGCCCCCCCAGCCCCAGCTTTTGTGAGTACCAACAGGTGGCAAGTGATGCCATTTAGCCCAGTCCAGTTCTCCTATGTGGGCAGGTGCCTTGGTTTGACCCAGACATGCTATCCAGTTTTTCCCCTCTAAACCTCTGTCTCAGCTCCCTCTCCTACCATTGATTATGGAAGCCTGGTCCATGGAAGACCTCCAGAAGTCATTCCTTCCCTTGTAAACCTGCCCTCAGCTGCTCCTACTCCAAGATATCCACTGACCCCCTTCCCCAGAAAAGCTGCAACATCCCTTACCTAGGGGCTGCAGTGATGGGACCTGGCCCAGAGTTCCTTGCCTTTCCCACTTATCTTAAAAAAGAAAGAAAATGAATAAATAACCATGTTGGCAAACTGGTGTAGTTAACGCAAAAGGGGATTAACCAGGCCCAGAATGCCCGCCATATTTGGCTGCTTTTCTCCCAGCAGTATAACACTTGCCTAGGTACAAGGCAGCCTAGGCATTTGCGTACATCTGGGTTTGTTTCTATTAATGTCTCAAAATATATGATAGCTGTGAGCATGAGCATGGGCTCAAAACAGTTTGACAAATTGTAAGGCTTTTTTTTTTTTTTTGCCCTAAAAATGATACAAGGTTTCTTGGAAATTTTAGTCCCAGTTGGAATGTCCTATCTGAAAGGTACATGTGATCAAATGGAAGAGAGCTCCATGTACACATAATACCAGTCACAATTTCCTGGTTTTGGTATTGCACTGTAGTCATGGAAAATGTAATCACTGGGGGAAACTGGGTGAAGGATACACCAATCTTTCTGTTCTCTTTGCAACTTTCTGTGAATTTCAAATTCTGTTAAAATAATCATTTTAAAAAAGAGAAGCAACAACAGTAAAATAAGTGGCACAGACTAACATCTCTCAGGAAAGGCAATGTGACTCCTGAAATCATGCCTCCTCTTGCTTGGTTGAACATCAAGGCTGGGAGAAGAGGTTTAAGCTGACTGATGCCTGAGTGCTTCGCCAAATAAACTGTTAGACAAAGGAAAGGTAAATATAGCCAGAAGAGCATTGATGAGTTTTATTTTTATAAGGGCATAATGTCTTGTTGCAGCTAGGAAAATGTCTTTCTAAAACCTTCTGCTACTAATTAGTTTATTTAGACAGTTCATATGACCATTTCATTTGAGAAGGAAAAAAATCATCTGATGAATTGAATAATCAGTCAGAATATCAAGCTCTTCACTGGATAGCAAAAGGCATGGGATGTATGCTTATAACAAAAGTAGCTCGCCAACTAGCTGAATAGCTTTTAGGTGATCCGATGTATATTTTAAAAGAATTAATGGTCATAGTTAGAATAAACATAAATAAAAAGAGTATTGGGAGATGGACCTTAACTATTGAAACTATGTTGAAATGTGGTAACATTTAAGACTCTTTAATCCACTCATCTTATTTTATTTGTAGCAGAAATTTGTTTCTATGTCCAAACTAAAATTCAGATGTATCTGGACTCCACTTCTGCCTGAGGTCTGGGAGAAGTTGTTTCTTTATTGGTCCTTGAAGAGTAGAAGCTTGATAAAAGATAGATGTACAGAACAGCCTCTTCCTCTAACTGACTCCATAGACGAGGCCTGAGACCTTCGGAATAAAGAGCATTCCTTCTGTTTCCCCATGGAACATAGTGTGTTAAGTGCACTGGAAGTAATGGAAGCTGCAGGTTGGGAACACTGGAAAATAAGCATCACAAGGGGATCAGTAGGACAGTGACTTTTGAGAAGAATTAGAAAAATTGGATAATTATTTCTGTAAGTATTTGTGGGGGCAAATATTATATTCTAGGTGGTAAGCAGAATAAAATTACGTGATCCATTAGAATATCAGGAGCACTTTAGAAGGAACTAGGAGTTGAAGGAAAAATGTTTAGAGAGGCATTGAGGGGAGGCACTGGCTTTACTAGAATAATTACGACAAACTTCATTGAGTGTGGAAGATTCGTAGGATGTAAAGGAGTTAGAGATGGTAACTAATGGAGTTGTTGGCCAGAAGAAGACAGAGTCAAGGCCTCCAATGGGTGTGTGTGACAGGTTTGCCCAAGAGGAAAGAAGCCTTTGTGGATGATTCAGAGCAAAGGGAAGAGTATTCAATGAGACCCTAGGGAAGATGAAATTAAGGGTTTTCCACATTGGCTAAGATTTTGGCTTTATGAGCTTGGAAGCAGAGTAAGTAGCTGGGCAGAGGAGAGCTGTGACTTGGCTTGTGCTTTATTAGAATAATCAGATCACTAGGATTGTTGCATTGAATAAATTCTAGAATGGTCAAAGAAGCAGGATGCTTAATTGTATCAATATAGGTGACTCAAACCAGCGTGGTAGCAGGTAAGAGGGATTACAGAGGCCATATTTTTGAAAGTATTTTGAAGGAACTGTCAATATCATCTCCTGATAGAATTGATGTGAGATGGGAGAGAAAAAGAGAATTCAAGAAATAGTAAAATTGTGGAATTGTAGTCAGCTGGGATTTGCAAAGGCACAGGAGAAGCAGGTTTGAGTATATGATGAAAAATTAATCATGCTTAATTTCAGATAAATTATAGACATTCAAGTGCACATATTGAGTAAATAGTTGGCACTGCAAGTCAGAAATTCAGAATTGTCAGTTTATAGATGATATTTGAAGCCATGTGTTAGGTTGAATGGGATAGTTACAGAAAAGGACCCGAGACTAGTTCTCAAAATGATATGGAGAAAAAGAGGAGAGCCAACAAAAGGCATTGAAGTGTCAAAGTAAGTGGAGGAAAACGCAGAGTGTATGTTGTGCAGGTCGGTGGTTAAGTTCTGCTAGGTCAGTGTCTCAAATGCTCCATGTTTTTGCTCTCCCTGCTCAACCCCAATTACTCAGGTGTCTCCACCATAAGGGAAATCTCTCGTTCTTTTCCCCATGTGCTTCCACCTTCATTTCTTTCTTTCATAGAGGGTGGCCCAAATGCCTAGATGACACTGGACAGGAGTAAAGACAACCTGCCTCTGGAAAAACACAAGACAGAAACATGGACACAAAGGTGGAAGGTATGGGAGTCTATGGAGGTCCATAGCTCTTCAGTTTTCTCAGATAAATGGGAAGCACAGTCACGAGCTGAAAGAGTTGTTTTGGCAAGCTGGTTCGCATTGTGTGAGCAGTATTCTGTGAGAACAGTCACTCTCAACCATAGCTTGTGGTAGCGTGAAATTATAATGACTTCTCTGGAGAGAGATTTAGCAATATTTTAATCCATTGACAAAGCAATGTCACTTCTAGTAACTTAGCCAGAAGATAACTGTGGAGAAGGCTCAGAAGGCTGACCTTCTCTGATGAGCAAGAGCACTCTGCCTGGAGTGGGGTGGCGTTCTTCAGGAAAACCTCCGGCCTTGCTACAGTGAACATCTAGAGTACAATCCGGTTGGGAGGGCAGTGTGAGTTGAGCACAGCTGCAGCTTGTGTCCTTGAGTTGATAGCCTTGTTTTGGTAGAACACCGGGGAAGGAGCCCAGCTGCTTCCACCATGACTACCCATTACGCCTGTTGTTTACTGCGTTCTATTTCATGCTGTGCTCTCCGACAAAGCGTTTGGATTACTGACCCTCTGGCTGCCATTGGTCACTCCTGTAAGTAGAATAAACCCAGGTCTCTCCCAGTTGGACTTCCAGGTGATTGCTTTGCAATGAGGTAACCTTATATGTGAGTCCTCTTGAACCTTGGGCTTCAGTTATGAAATAGCATACTCACCAAGGTTATTTATTATGGCATTGTTTGCAATATGAAATATTGAAAATATCCCGAAGGACCACTGACTGGGGACTAGTAGATGAAGTATTCCACAGCTGTAGAAGGAAGGGACATCTTCACATGCTTACAGAAGATGATTTCCTGCTTATGTTAATGAGTAAAACATGGAAGAGACAAGGCAGTTTATATAACATGAGCAGGAATGAGAAATGACAATGTATACTTATTTTTATAGAGACATAGAAAGTAAGAAGTGATTCTTTTAACGCAGTGGGTAGAAAGAGTGCAGAGGGAAAAGAGATGGGATATGACAATTTTGAAATAACCGTATTGCTATGTAACTAAGTACATCAAGTTTACCCTTGAGAGTGTATATAATTCAGTGAGATTTTTTGGTGTAGTAACAAAATTTTGCATCAATAAATAATCATGTATTTTCTAATTTAAGGGTATTTGATTTTTTTAACCTTTCTTAACATTTACTTTCAGTTTTCAAATGTTTGTTACATAGATGAGGGGACTGGGTGGAATGGTATCGGCTTAGGGAGCTGGGCTGGGGGAGGTGCGGGAGAGAAGAGTGAGGGAAAAAACCCGCCTTCCCTCCTGTCACCATGGGACTGACTGAAAGGGGAGATATTGTGCCACTCCTTGTGGCCAGATTATATCAGTGCCAGGGGACAGAGATGGTGCCCTGGTTTCCTTCCAGGGACCCTGATGGGGAGACACGTATCCTGAAGGTTTTGTATGAGAAGTCTCGATTGTTTTCAGATGCTATTGGCTTCATTGCAGCAGCTGTGAGTCAACACCCTACCTGCTAGCTGACCTATGTTTTGGTATGTCCGTAGCTTTAGATGCCTGGAGGAGATTTTGACTTGCAGCAATACAGAATATTTGCTTCTTTCCAGAACAAAATCCACTGTGTATTAGCAGTGATTTCCCACTGCATTCCCTAGCCTCCCCTGCCCAGCCAATGAACTACTGCAACCACTAATCCACTTTTCTTCTAGACAAGTCATACAAATGAAGTCGTATGGCGTGTGAGCTTTTGTGCCTGGCTGCTCTCGTTTAGCATAATATATTCAAAATTCATTCAAGTTGTTGCTTATGTCAGGTTTATTCTTTTTAAGAGTGCGATAATGTAGTGTATGAATATACCACCTTGATCAGTTTGCTGAACGTCTGGACTGCTTCCATTTGGGGGCTATTATGAATAAATCAGGTATCAGGTACAAGCTTCTATATAAACAGATTTCTGTAACTATTGGGCATATATATCTGGAAGTGGAATTTCTGGGTCATTGGTATTTTTATGAGAATATATTTCCTGATTTTTATGCTAAGATCTTGACTCTACTTGAGATAACGAATCAGAGTCGTTAAGTAAGGGTACAAATGAGAGCACAATTAAATAAGAGAGAGAACACATTCACACATGAATGTGGACAACTCCGTGGAGAGAGGTAATTGCTGTGAGAGGGCCTGAGAGGTGCTTAGGAAGACAGAGGAAGGAGAAGGCAAGAGAAGACCCAAAAAGACCAAGGCCACTCCCTTGTGTAATGGTTCCCTTTATGGGGAGGTTCTCTGAATGTGCGGATAGGGTGGAATGGGGCCAGGTTTGGTGTGTGAGAGCTTTTCTCACACATGCGGTTTAGCTTCTAACATTTTCATCATAGCATATCCTTTTCAGGTCCAGATAAAAACACAGGTGCATCATGGGAAAGTGGGCAGACTGAATAGACATGTAAGGATATGGAGTTACAGTCAGGGTTGCAAAATAAAAATCTCCTAGCTCATTTATTCCTACCTAACTTCCTCCCTAGATCACTCATGGCAGTACTATCATGCCTAGAATCTTTATTTTATTTTAAAAATATCTGTATTTCTTTGAAAGAGTTAATAGAGAAGAAGGGAAGGAAAGAAGGAGGGAGGGAAGAAAGGAGGGAGGAAGAGAGAGAGCAAGAGCGAGAGCGAGCACGCTTGCAGGAGACTTTCCGTCAGCTGCTTCATTTCCCCAATGTCCACAATGGATGAATCCAGGACAGTCTGAAGCCAGGAACCAAGAGCTTCTGGGTTTCTCATACCTAAGTACTTGAGCCATCATATGCTACTTCCCCAGGTTCATTCACAGGGAGTTTTATCAGAAATGGAACAGCCAGAATTGGAGCTGGCCTCTCTATGGGATGCAGGCAAGGCAGGCAGCGGCTTAGTCTGTTGTTTCAAAGTGCCTGCACAAAACATTTTTGTATTTGATGGTAGCCATCTTAGTGGATGTGAACTGGTATCATATTGTGGTTTAATCTTTGTTGTTGTTGTTAATGGTTGTTGATGTTAATATTATTCTGTGTTTATTAGTCAAATCCTTAATAGACTTTGGAGAAAATGCTGTTCAGATCTTTTGGCTAGTTTTTAGTGGGTTTTTCTTTTAATTGCTTGAATTCTAAGACGTCTTTAATATTCTTGATAAAATTCCCTTATCAGACATGTAGATATTTTTCCTCTTACTATTTTTGTAATATCTTTTGAAGCACACTTTTTTTCTCACTTTGATGGTGCTCACTTTATCTTTTCTTTGTGTATATATATATATATATATATATATATATATATATATACACACACACACACACATATGGGATGTGTGTGCTTTTGACCCTCACCATCTGGGACAGCCATCACTTACCGAAAAGACCACTCTTCCCTCACTGCACTGCAGTAAATCCTTTGGTAAAGATCATATGATTATGTAATTGTGGGTACTGTAATTTCTATTTTGCTTCACCTATCTGCTTATACCTCACAGTCTTAACTATGTTAATTATTATGGCTTTATACTGGGTCTTGACATCTGACTGTACACATATTCCAGCTTTGTTCTTTAAGGTTGTGTTAGTTATTGGTAATTTATATTTCTGAATAAATTTCAGTTTAAGTGTGTCAAATTTCCTATGAATTCTGCCATTTTTATTGGAATTTTATATACTCCATAATCAAGGTGGGAGGAATTGACATAGGCAGAGGAATTGACATAGTAACAATATAAAAATTTCAACCTGTGAACATGGCACATTCCTAAATTTACATAGATTTCCTTCAATTTCTTTCAAAAGTATTTTATAGTTTCTAATGTAAAAATCCTATAACTCTTTTGTTCGATTCATTTCTAATTACTGGCTTTCATATGCTATTGTAATATTTTTTAAAAAATTACTTTGCAATGACTACTGTGGTGGCATAGTGGACTAATTCTCTGTCTATAGTGCTGTCATCACATCTGGGTACAGGTTCGTGTCACAGCTGCTCTGCTTCCCACTCCAGCTCCCTGTGTATGGCCAGGGACAACCATACAAATCCTTGGGATCTTGTACCCATGTTGGGTACCAGAAAGAAGCTCCTGGCTTTGGATTAGGCCATTGCAGCCATTTGTGGAGTAAACCAGAGGATGGAAGACTTCTATGTACTCCTCTCTGTAACTCTTTCAAGTTAAATAAATAAATCTTCAGGAAAATACTTTGTGGTTACTTTTCCAGAACTGCAAAAATGGATTTATCTCTGTATTTCGCCCCTCACATCAACATTATTGAAATTATGTGTTAAAATTGTTAACCTTCCTAAATGTGTTACGTCATTATAGGCAACAGTAGTTTCTGTTTGCTCATGTAAATCCATATACCTTTTCCACTTTTTCTTGCCTGATCACAGTGCCTAGGAGCTTGTCTAGCACTGAATCTGTTGCTAATGGACATCCTTGTCTTGCTTCTCATCTCAAATAAGTTAAAAAAAATAGTAGCTATAATGCTTCATCTCTAGTGTTGTTAATTATTTATTCCGATTAAGGAAGTTTTCTTCTCCAAATGTACCAGTAAGTTATTTTTTCTTTATAAGTGACAACTGATTTTCTGCATCTATTGTGATCATACGGTGTTCAGCCATTTTTTTTCCTGCTAATATGGTAAATGATAGAAATTGATGCCTCCGTTATCTGTGATACATGGTTGGTTGGTTATCTCAGGGTTTGGTGCAGCACCACATGAGTGCTTCTTCAAGTCTCGGCTTCTCCATTGTTGATTCAGTTCCCATTTGTCTTAGACTATTTGAAATCTCATATTATAATTTTTCATTTTTAAACATCTAGTTGAAAGGCAAAGTTACAGTGAAGAGGGAGAGAGAATCAGTGGGAGGAAGAGAGATCGTCCATCTGCTGGTTCAGTCTAGGGCTGCGCCAGTTCAAGTTAGAAATCTGGAACTTTGTCTAGGTCTCCAGTGAGCTGAGTACCCAGGCTTTCTGCTGTCGCTTTCTTGGGCGCATTCACAGGAAGCTAGATCACAAGGGAAGTAGCTGGGACTCAAACTGGTTCATTGGCATCACTGGGGGCAACCTGCTCTGTTACATCACAAGGCTGACCCTTAGTTTGACAGCTTGATTTGTTAAAATGCTCACGTTATACTATGGTCAGTGTTTTCTTTTTTGGTGGAAGTCTTTGTCATTCCTTCAAGTGTTTGAAATAATTTATTAGTGAGGCCATTTCATCCTGGAGTCTTACTTCGAGGGTCTGATTTTAACAACAGATTTCATCTCTTGTATAGATACAGGACTATTCTTGTGTCAGTTTTATAGTTCCATGAATTGCCCTACATGTTCTTATTTTTCTGAGCCCCTCAAATACACATGTATTAGACCTTTCTAACATTTTGTGAATTTCTTACACCCTATTCATGGGCTTTCATCCTTTTTATGTCCACATTTCTTTCTTAGTTTCATGTACTGAATTATCTTTTAGTGTTCCGATTTTGTTCTCAATATGGCCTGATGTGCTATTAATTTTGTTGAGTTTTTGCTTTTAGTAATTGTATTTCTGTTCTGGAGTTTACATTAAAAAATAAATTGCAGTTCATTGGTGAGATTCTTTCTCTTGTCATATATTTTATAAATATATCCATCACAATTTTCAAAATCCATTTAGTGACTCTAGTACCTCCTAGTGTCTTTTTCTTGTGATCTTATTTCTTTAATATGGCAGTACATTTTTCTTGAGTATCCAACATTGTGTGCATGAGAATCTAAAGGGGCCACAGCTCTTTATCTCCATCCTATGCTGATTGCCCTTTGCACCTGCAGATCACACCTATTTATCTAGGGACATTACTGACTCAAGCATACTTGGTCGACTTTGTGCATCCAAATATACGCTTGTTTTACACACATTTTCACAGTGTTAACCATCTAGGAGCTCTGGGTCAGAAGCAAGGTTGATCTCTCTGGCTTCCCCTCTTTTGCCAGCTCATGGACTCTGCAGTCTCGAGCCCTCTGAACCTGTCACAGACATGCTCTTTGGTTGATGTTTCTGATTTCCTTCTTGGTCTCATTCTCTGTACCACGTTCAGTTGTACATGTCTCTAGAAACAAGAGGAGCCCAAGTGTTGGGTTCTGCTCAGCCTGCCCTCTGTTATCTTGTTCCTTCCAGCTCTGGACTTTTAGCCTCCTCAGTGCCATGAGGTCACCTAAACCTAGTTTGCTAGCTTCTCTGACTCATTCTCCTTGCGAAAAAAATCTCAGGGGAAAAGAAGTATCCAAAACACAAGGCTCACCTTAATGAGCTGCGCTTCTTTCTGGTTCCACTCTCTGAAATCTTGACTGTCTCAGCAGCTCTCTGCTTCCTTCACAAAAGATGTTTTTGAACATATAAACCAGTCTCAAAAAGACAAATATCATTATGTTTTCCCTGATCTGTGGTAACGAATACGTAGAGTACAAAAATGTAATTCATATGAGCAAAATTGATATTTTGATGTTTGATTATTTTTTACAGCTTTTGCCTAAATTCTCAAGGAACAGGATTTTTTTTCTATAGTTTTAAGAAAAAACCTGACATCTGGGAAGATGAGAAGATATAGAGCACTAGGAGTTTTATGTGAGATTGGTCACTTCCGATTTGAGAATAATTGTAACAAAACTGCTGAAAGCATCTTGTTGGAAACATAAAGTATTTTCAGGACTAATGCACTGTATCAAGAACTGTGTTTGTAAATGACCAAGAACATGGCTGGGCTGGGTATTCTACTTTGTAGCTTAAAAGGAGTTTTTTTTCCTCCACTAAAGGCTAGCTATATAAATTTGTTCAAGCTTTCCTTAAATGAGAAAAGATAGGGGGGAAATACCAGAATTATGGAATTAAATACTTGACCTTGAAACCAGGTACCAACTTTTATGATACATGGCTGCTATTTTACTTTAATGGTGATACTTAAATTCTTTCTCTATATTAAAATAAACAAACAAGTTTGTCATAGAACTTCTCTTCACGATTATATTTATACAGCCATCCTTTCCTAAATGTGACATATTCCTTCCCCCAAATAAATGTACACAGTTTTGAAATATTTATTTAAATATTTGAAAATCAGAGTTGGAGAGAGAGAAAGGCCAAGACCCAATGGGAAAAACCTTCCATCCATTGGCTTACTCATTAAATGGCCCAAATGGCCCAAACTAGGCCAAGTGAAGGCGGGAGCTTTTTTTTTTTTTAATGTTTGCAAGTTTTCTAATGAAGTTCACTGATCAGCCTTCTTGCATGCATGGCTTCTGAATTTTTTTTTAAAGATTTTATTATTATTGGAAAGCCGGATATACAGAGAGGAGGAGAGACAGAGAGGAAGATCTTCCATCTGATGTTTCACTCCCCAAGTGAGCCGCAACGGGCCGGTACACGCCAATCTGATGCCAGGACGAGGAACCTCTTCCGGGTCTCCCATGCGGGTGCAGGGTCCCAAAGCTTTGGGCCGTCCTCGACTGCTTTCCCAGGCCACAAGCAGGGAGCTGGATGGGAAGTGGAGCTGCCGGGATTACAACCGGCGCCCATATGGGATCCCGGGGCTTTCAAGGCGAGGACTTTAGCCGCTAGGCCACAGCTGCCAGGCCCATTTTTTTTTAAAGATTTATTATTATTGGAAAGCCGGATATACAGAGAGGAGGAGAGACAGGAAGATCTTCCATCCTATGTTTCACTCCCCAAGTGAGCCACAATGGCCGGTGCGCACTGATCCGATGCTGGGAACCAGGAACCTCTTCCGGGTCTCCCACGCGGGTGCAGGGTCCCAATGCATTGGGCTATCCTCAACTGCTTTCCCAGGCCACAAGCAGGGAGCTGGAGGGAAAGTGGAGCTGCCGGGATCAGAACTGGCGCCCATATGGGATCCCGGGGCTTTCAAGGCGAGGACTTTAGCCGCTAGGCCACGGCGCCGGGCCCGAAGGCAGGAGCTTTGTCTGGATCTCTCATGTGGATATTGCTTGAACCATCTTCTGATGCTTTTTCTAGGCCGTTGCCAGCAGGTTGGGTTGGAGGTGGAACAGCCAGAACACGAATCAGTGTCTGCAGGAGCCTGGCATCACAAGATCATAGGAAGCGGTTTTACGTGCTATGCCACAACACCAGACCCCAACTAAATGCATATTAAAGCTTTAACTTTTTCTTCATTTTCATCTTCCCTTTTGTACTATTTTCTTTTAAAATTTGTATTTGTGGGGCCAGCGCTGTGGCATTGTTGGCTAAAGCCTCTGCCTGTGGCGCTGGCATCCCATATGGGTGCCCATTCGTGTTCTGGCAGTTCCACTTCTGATTCAGATTCTTGATTATGGGCCGGGAAGGCCGTGGAAGATTGTTGAAGCCCTTGGTACCTGCATGCGCATGGAAGACCTTGCGGGAGCTCTTGGCTTCTGGCGTGGATGGTTCAACTCTGGCCTGGCCACTGGGAGAGGGAGCCAGTGCATGGAAGCTCTCTGTGACTCTCCTTACTGTAAATCTGTCTTGCAAGTAAAAATAAAATAAACCTTAAAAAAACACTTTTTTTCTAAGGTAAAGCAAAAATTGTGTAAAAATATTGAATTTGTGGGGCCAGCCTTGTAGCAGCTCAGGGAAAGCCTCTGCGTGCAATGCCAACATGCTCCCTGTAGTGCCAGTTTCTCCAGATGCAATCCAGTCTCCTGCTAGTGTTCTGGGAAAGCAGCAGAAGGTGGGCCAGGTATTTGGGTCATTGCCACCCATGTGTAGATTTGGGTAAAGATGCTGGCTCCTGGCTTTGGTCCGGCCCACTGCTAGTCAAAGCCACCATCTGGGGAGTGAATAAGCAGATGAAAGATCTCTCTCTTTCTCTCTCGCTCTCTTTGTTTTCTCTTTGTAACTCTTTCAAACAAACAAATGCTGAAAATGTTTAATTTATGATGATTATATTAAGCGTGCTAATGTGATTAAAGGGGAATCATTGGCAATGCATACCGAAATGTTTCATGGTGAAGTATCTAGATGAAGTCAAAATACTTTCCTGCTTCGAAAAAGGTTACGTGTGGATGCAGGTATGTGGTGAGAGCGGCAGAGTGCGTGTGACGCGATGTTCACAGTGAACACAGGTGAGCAATGTGAACCTGTTGAAAATTAGATTAAAAAAACCAAAACCTTTGTCACCTCTGGTTAGTTTTTTCCAAGAGGAAATCCACTAGATGGCGGTAGAGGAACACTCTTAGAATGATTTTCTTTTGGGTCTTTAATGACCTGATTTTTCTATTTGAAAACGGGGAGATGCAGCAAATAATGTTTTTTTTTTTCTAATACATTTACATGACAATCATATAAATGTATTTACACACAATTCTATTTATTTTCTACAAGCTGCTTGTATTGAACTCAGTAAAAATTTTGCACAGTTTGTTTTTTTAAATTCGTTAAAGGTGTCTAAAATGGTGTGTGCCTCTCAAGTCTTCTGGTGAGAATATGCACAGCTTTCTCACATCTCAAAGGAGTTTGTTACCAATCCCCAAGCCACGAAACTTGATTGGTTGGAAGTAGTGGCAGTAGGGCAATGCCTTCATGATCTTTTTTTTTTTTTTAATGAATTGATATGGGATAGCTAGGAGTTAGAAGCCTTACAGTATGTGTGTGGTACTTTCATCATTCCCTCTGCACAGTTTCCTTTAAACACACACACTGAGATTAAATATTGTCAGCAAGATGTTTCTGGTCATAAACAGAAATTTCCTGCCAAACAGAATCAGCTTTTTGCCTATGTGTAATTTTTTACACCTCAAAAAACAACAGCCTGTCAGTGGAGATGCCAGCTATGTAAAACTTCATAAATAGTTGTCAAAAAGTGTTCCTTTACTGATTTGTATTTATTTGAAAGGCTGACACACACATTGAGAGAGAGAGAGAGAGAGAGAGAGAGAGAGAGAGAGAACGAGAAGATAAGAGAGATAAACCATCTACTTCGTCCACAACAGCTAGAACTTAACCAGGCGAAAGCCAGGAGCTGGCAGCTTACAATAACTGTCCTGCATGGATAGCAGGGTTGCAAGTTCTTGATTCAGCAACTATTGTCTTGCAATGTATACATTAGCAGGAAGCTAAAGTGAGGTGCTGGAGGAGTTAAAACTTTAATCCAATTACTCCAACATGTAACACAAGTATTCTAAGCAGCTTCCTAACCACTACACAAAATGCTCGCCCTAGATGAGATGATTTTTTAGGGTATGATGAGTCATGCCTATGATTACTGACAGGTCTACCCTCTTGTACTTGTTACGGTGCTTTGTCCCCGGGGCACCCCAGCACTTGCTTTCCACAAATAGCAAGGTGAGCATAATGCTCTCTTTTTCCTGATTCATTGATCAGAGAGGTGCTTTCTTCATTTTGTATTGAATTGAAACCAACTTTACAGATGTCTTTAAAACTTGTTATTTCACCTGTTTGTAAAAGAAAATCCCTGCTGAGCACTTCAGTCTTGGCTATTTGAGGCATGCCAATTTTCTAAAGAGGGTCATGTATTGAATAAAGAAAATTCACACAGTCACACACTGTGGAATACTGGTTACACATAAAAAGAACAGGATCTTGTTTATTTGCAGCTAAATGAATGCAAATGAAAACCATTATGCTTAGAGAAATAAGCTTTCTCTGATATGTAGCAGGTAATACAGAACACATAAAAACTCTAGGAATGAAATGGTCGCTTTGGGATATGATTGTCATTTTTATCCCATACTTATACTTCAGTGGGTATGTGGTCCTGTGTTCTTTTTAGTTTTTGTTTGTTCACTATTATGGCTAGTGGAAAATTAAGCCTAAGAATATAGAGTGGATCAAAATTATGACTGAAAATATTGTTGAGGAGAGTATGCGGCATGGGCAGAGCAGCAGAGCAGGGAAGCAGTGGCAGCTTCTAGAAGCTGCACCTATGGGATGCAACAAGTACTAGAATCAACCCAGTGGAAACAAAATGCCCATTTAAGATGAGTTGATAGTGCATAGGTGGTTTAAATCTAGAGTTTGTGTTCTTATTCTTTAATGCTCTCAACTTTATTAATATTAAGTAAATTCCTTTTTGATGGACTATGCTCTATGTGGTAAGCACTATCACTGGAAGAGACTAAGTAGTATAAAGGTCACATCTTGAGAAAGGAAGGATTACATTCTCTCTTCTGCATTCTCAATGCCAACATCATGCTGTGCAGTGTTGGTGACAAAGAGCTCCTGCACAGTAGCAAACTGGAGAAATAAATTATGATGCATCCCTCTTATGGGATCCTATGTAGCTGTTGGAAATGACATAAATCCATAAATATCAACTTGGAAAATACCCACACTAACTTGTAAAAAACAAGACAGGGCAAGTTGCAGAGCAATGTAAGTACAACTCCGTTTTGAAATATATGTTTGCTATTGTATGTTCAGAATGTAATATCGCGAAAACTGAATAGTAATCTATTTAAGCACTTTATGTTTGTGGAAGCAAGTAATATTTTAGCATAAGAAGAAAAATACTTTATTACTTTGTTTTCCTTTTTTAAAGATTTATTTATTTACATGGCAAAGTCAGATTTTTACAGAGAGAAGGAAAGAATGATCTTCTGTCTGCTGATTCACTCGGCAAGTGGTTGCAATGCCTGCAGCTGAGATGATTGGAAGCCAGGAGTCAGGAGCTTCTTCCAGGTCTTTCCTGTGGGTGCAGGGTCCCAAGGCTTTGGGCTGTCCTGGACTGTTTTCCCAGGCCACAAGCAGGAATCTGGATGGGAAGTGAAGCAGATGGTTTACGAACTGGCACCCACATGAGGAACTGGCGCCCATGAGATCCCAGCTCATACAAAGCGACATTAACCACTAGGCTACCGTGCCATGACCTATATATTTTTCTTTTGTCTAGACTTTTATGAGGATGTAGTCTGAATAAATAATGATATAAAAATTGTTGACACAGACCTCTGAGACCTTCATATACTCAATATTATTGTTTCTTGGTATAATCATTTCTGTTACTTATCTTAAACAGACAAAATCCATAGTCAATTAATTTGGAAATTATATTCTTTCTACATTCAAAGCTGTTTACAATGTTAAGAGGCATAAAATAGGACAATAAAAATAAGTGCGTTAACCAAAAAGACACATTGTCTAGAAAGAATGAAATAACTGCTTAGAATGAATGAGAAAACAGTACTAGAAATGTGGAATGCCTTCATATGTGAATAGAACACAGAGTGTATCTCTGGTTATTTTGGTAGCCAAGGGAAAAATGAAAATATGTTTGTACTATTCTTTATGTATTTTTATATTTTACAGATTATTTACATAGAATGAACAACTTGATGTGTTTTACAGTACAGATATAAAAGCATACTGATTCTTTCCCCTTTCCCTCCCTCCTGTCTATTCACCTGCCTTTCCTCCTCCTTCCTTCTTTTTAAAAATTTTTTTGCAGTAACATATTTTCAGCTCATTTTATGATTGCAGAGTTAGCACTCCATTAGATAAAGAATTCAACAGATAGCAATCAGGACACGAACAGACAAATGACAAAATCTCTGTCCCTCAAGAGTATAGTCAGAAGCTGTAAACAACAGTCAAATATCAAAATGTCCATTTTGCTCAAATAGATGACATTTTTGTACTCTTTGAACTCTGTATATTAGTTGCCATAGAGCAGAGAAAACATATAATATTTGTGTTTTTGAGACTGGCTTATTTCACTAGGCATAAACTAAGATTTCCAGTTGTATCCATTTTGCTATAAAACACAGGATTTCATTCTTTTTATGGTTAAGTATTATTCCATTGCTGTGTGTGTATAATTATATACCACATTTTCTTTATTCAGTTATTCATTCGTGAATATCTGGGTTGATTTCATTTCTTAGCTATTATGAATTGAGCTATAATAAAGATGGGTGTGCAAATTTTACAAGAAATTTATTATATGACATCTTATGTGTCATTGAGTGACACATTGGGCAGTTTATTGAAATTATGTTTTCACAAAAGGCATATAAACCTTTGATACAATAACTTTTCTATTTATGGTCTATAAAATGCAGCCACAGGCAGCTATTTAGTCTAGTGATTACGATTCCTGTGTGCATAGTGGAATTTTTGAGTTTGCTAATTGGCTCTGGCTCCTCACTCCAGTGTCCTGCCAATTCAGAATCTAGTAGGCAGCATAAATGGCTGGAAAAGTTGAGTGGCCTATGATATAAAAGCATAGCATGTCTTCTAGCAGATATTTTACTTGAAGGTTAAATGAGTTATTTTCATGTGAAAGCAAATAGATGAATTATGAAACAGAATTGTGATCAAAGTAAATCATGAATCTTAGACATCAAATGTATGCAAGGACTCATTTTAAGTTACATTCCCAGAGTCTGATGAAGTAGATTTCATACCTTATTAATGTTAAAGGATTTTGTTATTTATAATACCAAAGGTGTTTGAAGTACCAAAGGCATTCCATCAGTGAGAATTCTGTGCCTATAAACTCTTTGGAAGGACTAAAAGATGGAGGGTCAGGACACACCTCCATAGTTGACCTAGAGGTTAGGATGCACCTGTTGTAGCCTCTATCAACACTGTTGTTCCATCTACTACCTCTCATCCCCATAGAAGCTCAGGGTTGACTAGTGACACTCCACAAACTGTGATGACAGTCACATGAATAATGACTTAACCTTTCTTCCACCTTTCAAATCCTATTGACCTCATTAACTAAATGGAATTCACTTCAAGGACACCAACTTCAAAAGAACCAGGGAAGCAGAATTTTGGTTTTTCCAGCCCTATGGTTTAGGAAGATGGTTTGGAAGAGGTTATTGAGGATACTGGGGGTCAAGTGGTGTTGTCAAGCACAATTACAGCTCAAGTGCTAAGCAGATGGATCGGACTGGCTAGTGAGAACATTGAAGTTCAGAAAGCATGGTGATAATGCTGCCCATTTGTAAAGATAAGGGTTCCTTCAACACGCAAGCTAACAAGGACATTTATTTTTCTCATAGAAAGCATTGTACAGATGGCTGTCTCTCCAAATGGTGTTTGTTATTGGCACTGGACTCTGACCCAAACACTTTCAACTAAAAGTTTTTGAATCATTTTTCCCGATTAATGAGTTACTTATCAACTAGGCTGGCAATTTCCCGGATAGTCTGGACACAGGTTGAACAAATCGAACTTCAGGTTGCCTGTACTCTTGGGGGCTTGGAGTCAGAGAGGGGCACTTCCCTGCAAGTAACAGAGGGTATTGATTGAGCACTATTCTCTGTCTGACATTGTGAGGAATGCTTTACATGTAGAATTTTTTTAAATTCTGAGGATATCCACTTGAGGGATGTATTATTGTCTCCATTTTACAGATAAGGAGACAAATGTAAATGGTTTAAATGACTTACTGAGATGGCAGTACTAGTAAGGGATTCAGCCAGAATCTGAATCCAGGAATCTGATACCAAAACTTCCACTACACCAGATGACATTGGAGAGCTCCTGAAGATTACCTGTGGAACTGCAGAGGCCTCTTTTTCTGTTTCAGTCTGTTTTTAAAAAATTAATTGTTTTTGTTTTAAAGTCAGAAGTACAGTAGTCACAGGATGTGTTTAAGAACTTGCATTGTTTTAACATATTGATTACTCAATGCCATGTCAATTCATTCCATAATGTTATAAATTGTTGTTGATGTTGTGCTGGGGCTTTTAATTGATCGGGATGATATTCTGCCAGCTCTGTCTGCAGACCAGAGATGGTCTCCCCAAGAAACTGTTGAATTTATCTGGACAATAAGATGCTGGAATCTATGCTTGGTGTATGTTTGCAAAGAAAGAATCTTGACTGAATTTGAACTGTAATACTACAACAAGGTGGAGGAATCCACCATGGGGGAGGGTACGGGGGAATCCCAGAGCCTATGAAACTGTATCACATAATGCAACATAATTAATTAAAAAAATAACACCCAGTCAAATTATTATAAAAAAATAAAGTCAGAAAAAAAATAAAGTCAGAAATGCAGAGAGAAGGAGAGAGAGAGAGCGAGAGAGGGAGAATCTTCCATCCACTAGTTCACTCCCCAAATGTCCTCAATGGCTGGAAATCCAATGCCAGGAGCCAGGAGCTTCTTCTGGCTCTCCCACATGGGCGCAGGGTTGAGGGAGCTCTGCGCTGGATCTCTGTCTGCTTAGTCCATGTGGGAAGCCTAGACACGGGGCACACCGTGTCCTGGGGGAACCACCTGACAGTAGACTCAGCTGACTGAGACTGCAACCTGGTTTGTTCACTGGGCATGTAGCCGGAGTGGTGGACCACACCCCAGTCTCGATAAGCAACTCCAAGAAGTTAAATACAGCCCTCATCCTATTCACCAGCCACATGTAATGAACCTGACTTGAAGCATAGCTTTCTGTCCAGGTGCTAGCTTATCTAAGCCTACCTGCCTATGGCCTGAGACACAGCTTCTAGCCCTGAGAGGGTACAGAATGTGAGCTGTGGTTTGACTGGGGGATCCAGAGAGATAGACATGCCTACTAGCCAGTCACTGATGGGGTCCATGCAGTAGGTGTGAATAACACGAAGGTGTGAAGAGAACAACTCCCTGACTGTCAGGGCCCGGGGAGCTACCAGCTGCTTAGCAGGGCTCAGTGGATTCATCTCTGACCACCTTGACGCAGTTTTCACCCCCCTTCGCATGGGCACTCAACCACCCCACTAGGAATTTTGTAATCTATTGAGGCATTGTCTGCCCCTGTGAGATGGCTTTAACAGCCAACATGAGCTTAAGAGTTAATGTTACTGAGGATGTCCTGGTGAGTGGGCCTTTAACTACACACAGGAGTATAATTCAGTCTGTGCTGTTTACCCATTGCCATAAAATCTGGCCCAGATATTTATCATGCTTTCTAGGAAATGGCTTGATAAGAAGGACCCTAAAAGTTATCCTGTTACTGTGACCCTAAAGGTCATTCTGCTATGACAAAGAATATAGTTACTGTGACCCCAAAGGCCATCCTGCTATGACGAAGAATATAGCTACTGTAACCCTGAAGCCTATCCTGCTAAGGCAAAAAATATAGTTACTGTGGTCTTAAAAGGTTAGCCTGTCCTTGCAATTCTTTAGAATATAGAAAATGTAGTTGCTTTAGTTGTTTTCATAAATTTTTAGCTAGAGGAAATACAGGGTGATTTCACTAATATCATAAAGATATATTTTTGATTATTGTTTGATCACTTATGAAGCTGCAGAGCCTGCAGTTGTATAGGAATGTAATGTTTATAACTTTTTGTCTTAGATCTTCATGTTTTTTCTCTCTTGATGTATTTCTCCCATTTAGTGATAGATAAGTTGTAGAATAAGAATTGTATTAGGAGTGTATTACTGCATAAGATGTGTTGTCTACTGAGAAACTCTTGGTTGCAACGTTGGAATGGATAATGCCTTGTCTAATACTGAAACAATTTGTAGAATTGTCTTTGGAAACACTCACTCATCCATTGTAGAGTTGAAACTTAAATAGAGTAACTTAGTTCATTGCTAACTGCAATTTTTTCCGCCGTTATTACCCTTGCTTTAACAAACTGTGTGAGCTTACAGACCTAATGGCCAACTAATGTCAATAACCCCGATCCCCACAGACCAAGGCCCCAGACCTTTTAACTCATACAAGATAGGGGTCTGGTTGACACAGGCGGTGCCTAGGTTATAGTCCAGACCTGAGGAGAGCAGATGAAGATTGACAAGCCAAGATAAGCAAGGAATATGGAATCCTTCCTCAATCATTTCTCAAGAAGTTGTAAATTGTGCCCCCCTGAAGCTATGTCGATATGCCCCTAAGAAAAAACTTTGTACTGCTTCTGTATAAATAAAGTGGACAGCTTTCTCGCTTAGTCCACTACGATCAAGGAATCCTGGTGGTCCGTCTCCTTCCTTTCTCTCTTCACGCCTCATCCACGCACCCTTCCCGAGTCCCGAAACCCAGGCTGGAGCTGGACTCCGGCAAGTCACAATGTCACTGTTGGGTGGGAGTACCGATGGTACCACTCTCCTGCATTCTGACTTTTCTACTCTGTAAAAGCTTCTAAGTTCTTGCCAATAAACGGACATCCCTCACCAGTTTGTCTCAGATGGTTCTGCGGCAGAAGGACACCACCACCTCACCCCTTGGTGTTCTCAGAGTCAACTGGTCAGGAAATCCCTGAGACAGGGTCCCAAGGCTTTGGGACATCCTCTGCTGTCTCCACAGACCACAAGCAGGGAGCTGGATGGAAAGCAGGACAGCCAGGGCATGAACCAACATCCATAAGGGATGCTGGTGTTTGCAGGTGAAGGATTAGTCAATTGAACCATCATGCAAACCACCTATTTTACTCTTATTTCTCCATATTTTGATTAATGCACAAACGGAATCTGGAGTTGTATGAGGCTGCTTTCCCAAGGTGAGGTGACAGGGGCCCCGCAGAAAACCACTGGAGAAAGGAGACAACCAGGAATCAAACTAACTGATCTGTTTTTTGAGTCTAATAGTGAAGCTTATATACAGGGTGGTAAACAGAAGGCCAGAGCATTAATAACAGTAACCGGATTGGTTCCCCGACCCCACATAGCCATCAATCAACTTAAAAGTCAGTTTTTGGTAAAAATCCTTCCTCAGTGGCTACTAATCGTTTCCCTCGTTTCCCCACTGCAAGGTGGGGACCTTCCAAACAGAGGAAAACAGGATATGTACGTGTGGTCCCGGGCTGGCTGTCAGCTATCAAGAGAAGCAGGGCCTCAGTTTGCCATGCTCCCTGCCAGTTTCCTGGGTGCACAGTGTGCTATGCCCTCATGACTTCTGGCATAGGCCAGGAAGGCCTGGATCAATGGACGGCTACCCACAGTTGTAATATTGAGTGCAATAGTAAGGAGAACTGAGACCAGTGTTTCAGTATTTCTGGTTAAGCTGCCAGCTCTGATGCCAGTATCCCACAGGGGTGCCACTTGGAGTCCTAGCTGGTCCACTTTCTATCCTGTTGCCTGCTAATGGGCCTGGGAAAGCAAGGAGACCTGAATGAAGCACCTGGCTACTACTGTCAGCATGGCCCAGCCCCAACCACTGTAGCCATCTAGAGAGGAAACTGGACAGTTGGAAAATCTCCCTGTCTTACCCTGTCTGGTTCTGCCTTTCAAAGAAATAAATAGATTCATATTTTTGAAGAAAAGGAGAAATCATTTTTAATACAGGTCAAGATATTTATCTACAAATTTAGATATAACAAAAATTGTAGTTATTGAGCAATCAGTGATTCCGGGGCAGACATAAAATCAGAACCTTCTCATCTTTCCTTCTTGCACTGTTAATCCACAGTATTAGATTGTGCAGTGGAGTCATAGTACCTTATGTATATTCCCATGGCATGTGGAGTTTGGGTAGTGAAATATATTGGGAAAATATTTACATTGTGAAGAAATTGTGCATTTCTCATGTCCTGTCTGAATAGATTCTGAGCTAAATAGGAAATTTCACTTAGAAAGTCACAAGAATCGAATTATGGGCGTTTTCTGTCATTGGAATGATGGCAAAAGAATTATAGTGATTTATGCTCGTTTTCTAGCTTCAATTTCATTACTCCAAAGTCCCTGTGCAAACACCCAAATCAACAACAGGGTAAGCACAGCTGTCCATATCACACAGGTATCTGATGGAGTGTTTCCCAAACAAGGTATCATTATTTTTGGAGGGATGGTTCTTCACTGTGAAAACCTGGTTAGGGAGATTGGGGGCTTTGACTTCACTATACTAGCTGCCAATAGCTCAAACACCATCTCTTGAGAGTCCTGCCTCATTTGTGGTGTGACTGAGTAGGGGATGTGTCTTCCCTTTGGGCCATTTTTCAGAAGAAAAGTGTCTGAAACACAGATAAGTATTTTTTTTTCAATATAGAATCACCACAAGTTTTTGCATACATAAGTGTTTTACTCACATTTAAATGGGCATCTTGGATTCTCATTTTCTAATGTGCCAAACAATCAGGCAATCGTAGCCCAGAGTCAGTTGGCAGAAGTGTGACTTGAAGTCAGTTCTTTTTAGAATTACTTCAGAATTTGCATGCTTTCTACTATTCTGTACATCCTTCAAACAACTCACATATGCCAAATTTTGCCCTGGAATATGCAGAGATAAAGTTATAATTCCTATCATCAAGTCCTTTGGATTTTCAATGACAAGAGACAGAGTTCTAAAGAACTGTGATTAAGACTGTATTCTTCAGAGCCTACTGTGATGAAAACTGAGTAAGTTGATATTCTAGAAGAATTTAAAATCTTCAACGATTGACTTCTGGTAGGATTTTTCTCTGAAGGGTCTTGCAGAAATGTGCAGGTGATTTCACACACTGAAACATCTACAGGAGATCATTAAGAGAGGCACTTTCCAGATATGACTCCCTATGCTGCTTTAGTTTAAGGGGTAGCTGATAAGGAGACTCAGCTGAGGTCACAGCTTACATTGAGTAATGGGTTTCATATATCCAGTAGGATGATTCTAACAGTAAGAATAGAGCCTACCCAAATAGCTTTCTTTAGAACTCTGCAAGCTGGCAAAACATTTCTAACATTAACAACTTTATCTTTCCATTTGCATTGTTAACAAAACTGTATACATGAAAATGCTTTGTAAGCTGGAAAACGTATTTGATTGAAATAACAAATGGTAAGTTGAGATCCATGTTTTCCATATGAAGAACCCAGCCAGTATTGTGGCACAACAAGTTAGGCTGTCACTTGTGAGGTCAAAATCCCATATTAGAGTGCCATTTCAAGCCTGGGCTGCTTATGTTTTAATCTATTACCCTGCTAATGCACCTGGGATGGCAGCAGATGGTTGATAAAGTACTTGGGTCCCCCCACCCATGTGGGAGACTTGGATGAAGTTGCAGGCATCTGGCCTTGGCATGGTTCAGCCTCAGTCATTATGACTGTATGGGGAGTTAACCAGCAGATAGAAGATCTCTTTTTCCTGTGTATGTCTCTCTGTTTGTTACTCTGTCTTCAAAATAAGTGGCTATATATGAGTTAAATATACATATAGATATATCATCCTGCCTGTGTATATTTTTGTAACTTGCTTTATTTACTCAATACCATTTCTGATATTTATTTGTATTGATACATGTGTATCTAATGCATTTATTTAAAAATTGTTGAATGAATAAAATATTTATTCACTCTCATACTGATGGACACAATTTTGAAAGTGAGAGTTACGGAGACAGAGGGAAAGGCAGAGAGATGTGTCATCTGCTGGTCCACTCCCCAAAGGGCTGCAACAGCCAGAGCTGGACCAGGCTCAAGCTGGAAGCCAGGGTTTTTTTTCCAGCTCTCTCACATGGGCCATCCTCCATTGCTTTTCTGGGCTCCTAGCAGGAAGCTGATTTGGAAGTGGAACAGGCAGGACTAGAACTAACACCCATATGGGATGTTGGTGCTGCATTTGGGGGATTGGCCAGTTACACTGCTACCCTGCGCCCTAGACAATATTATTATTATTATTATTATTATTATTATTATTAATTTATTTATTATTTTTAATTCATTAATTACATTGTATTATGTGACACAGTTACATAGATACTTGGGTTCTCCCCACCCCTCCCCAAACCCTCCCACCATGGTGGATTCCTCCACCTTGTTGCATAACCACAGCTCAAGTTCAGTTGAGATTCCCCCATTGCAAGCATATACCAAACATAGAGTCCAGCATCTGTAGACAATATTATTTTAAGTGAACTTTTAATTTCAGAATACTTTTAAATTTATAAGACAAACATGAGGGAGTAATGCAAGGAGGTTGTATCAATTTTTAAAAAAGATTTAATTATTTTTAATGGAAAGGCAGATTTACACAGAGAAGAACAAAGAAAAAGATTTCATCCGCTGGCTCACCTCCCAAGTGGCTGCACCGACCTGAGCTGAGGCGATCCAAAGCCAGGAACTAGGAGCTTCTTTCAGGTCTCCCATGTGGGTGCAGGGTCCCAGGGCTTTGAGCCATCTTCTACTGATTTCCCAGGCCATAAGCAGGGAGGTGGATGGGAAGAGGAGCAGCTGGAACATGGAACTGATGCCTACATGGGATCCCAGTGCATGCAAGGCAGGGATTTAGCCACTGAGCCATCACACTGGGCCGAGTTCATATCATTTTTTTGACTGGTAAATTTAATCCACATACATTCAAGGCTATTAGTGATAGATTAGAACTAATATCTATAATATCTATCATTTTGTCTTTTATTTGCCTTATTGCTGATTGTTTTATACATTCTAGATTTTTTTTTCTCCTTTATTTGTGCTTTGGTAGGATCTGTCATGATAAGCATGGTTTATTTTCTCTTTGTCTTTTGTGTATCTGCTGTGTTAGTGAATTTTATACTATCATGTATTTTACTTTCTTTTTGGGAACTATTGAAGGTTAATTTTATTGTAGTTCCAAAAAATTGAAATTCATGCATGGTTTTTCAAATCTTCATTTTCACTCATTTTTTTGAAGTGCCCTCAATGCATGTTGTATGATCACTGGGTTCAGTTGTATCTCACCAGTAGCATCTACTCTGTCCCAGATAACCTCTGTTTATTAAAAATAGCATGCTCTGAAAAATATGCATTATTCAGCTCTAGTGTTGGAATATTTAAATGTTAAATACTTAAGTGTTCAGCTCAAGTATTGGAGTGCTTGAGACAGTGAACTTATAAATAGAGGGTTTACTAATATAATAGTTTTGCAGGTTTAAGGCTCAAATCTGCATAGCTTCACTGATTTATCCTCTGGTGGAAGTGGCAGATGGTGGCATATCATGGTGGTGAATCCTGTCTTCACAAGAAATTACCTCTCAAAGAGGAACCGAGGGTGAAACGATGGGCAGGACCTGATCTGATTTTTTTTTTAAGATTTATTTATTTATTTATGTATGTATGTATGTATGTATTTATTTATATTGGAAAGACAGATTTACTGAGAGAAAAACAAAGAGAAATATCCTTTGTCCACTGATTACTCTGCAAATGGCCACATTTGGCTAGAGCTGAGCCGATCTGAAGCCAGGAGTTTCTTCCAGATTTTCCACACAGGTGCAGGTTCCCAAGGCTTTGGGCCTTCCTCAACTGTTTCCCCAGGCCACACAGTCAAGGAGCTGGGGGAAATGGAGCAGCTGGGACACAAACCGGCACCCATATGGGATCCTGGTGCTTGTGAAGTGAGGATTTTAGCTATTAAGCCATTACACCAGGCCCAGGTCTGCTCTTCTTACCACAACCCTCTTGTGAGAATAACCAAAGGGGTCACGTGAAAAATAGCATACACCCCTAAGTAATATAGACTTTCCACTAGGCACCATCTCCCAGCAGCACTGCATTGAAGACCAAGGTTTTCAGCTAAGTAGAAAAAAATATATTCAAATCACAACAGTGTTAAATATGCTAATTCTCCTGCTCATTCAAAAGTTTACCCTATTTATATTTGCATTATAATAGGATTGTTCTCTAACAAATTTGGAACTTGGATGTTCCTTTTGATACATGAATTTAAAATGTTTCATTAATCTATTTCTATTATATTTGAGAGAGAGAGAGAGAGACACAGAGAGAGATTGATTTTCCATCTCTGATTCATTGCCCAAATGCCAGCAATAGCCAGGCGTATGTCAAAACCCAGAGTTAGTGTCTCCAACACAGGTGGCTAGGACCCAGATCCTGGGGCCATCATCTGCTGCCTCCTGAAGTGTGTATTACATTAGGAACCTAGGTTGGGAGCTGGGTAGCGAGGACTCAAGTATGACATTTTCGTATAGTATGCAGATACCTCAGGTGGTTTCCCAGCACTGGGCGAGGCCAGCTCAATGTGAAGATTACAGGTTGTGCTGGGGATTGTGAACTGGAAGGTGAAGGATTGAAGCAATGGAGTGTGTGTAGGGTTTGCTGTAACTCCTACAGTGTGGGTTCCAGTAACTTTGTCCCACAGGTATGATGTTTGTTAAGCTGGGATTTATGCAGTGGCAGCCGTGGCCCTGAAGCACTGCAATGGAGTACAATCCAGCTCACAGGACAAGTGCGTCTGTTCCTGGGCCACTTAGACAGCTCCAGGACGCATACACATTATCTGTGTCACATGTTTTATGTATGGGCTATGCTGGGCATAGTATATACTGGCAGACATGGGTCTGGGGTAGTAGAATACAGATACTGTAACTCCCAGTCCCAGTCTTGAAGCATCAGGACTTGGGGGCTATTTTAAAAATGTCCCACGGATTGATCACAGATTATGATGGATATTATGTATTAGTTGGTTTAAGCCTGGGCTGGTGAGATGCACATAGGGCCTCCCTCATTCCCCATGGGTAAGCATAGGCAGTGCTGGGACTTACAAAGTCTCACAAACCTACAACTGCACAATGTAGTGGGGCCGTTACCTAAGTCGCTTGGAGTTAATTCAAGGAAAACTGGAAGATAGCTACAACAGTCCCAGTCCCAGAGCTCTAGGACTTGGAAGGCATCTGTTTTACCCAGGTACTCAGGTCCCACAGAGTGAACACATACTATTTTGGGGATTGTGCACCAACAGGTACAGGTCTATAATGGATGAACGTATGTAGGGCCTTACTCAAATCCCATTGCAGAGAACAGGTGTTCTTGGAGCTTATAGCATCAACAATCACAGTTCCCTAGCCACGAGATTCAGTGGCTTCCTTACTCAATTCTCAAGGGATGTGTACCAGTTGTGCCACTGTTTGTAGACTTGCAGGCAGCAATCTGAAGCAGATGGTAACAGAGTCCGGGTCTGACATACTAATGCGAGTTACTCCAGAGATTGTGGCATCAACAGCCAGTCTGAAAACTGCAGGAAACTGAAAGGACTGTCTTCACCCCGCCCCTCCCCCTGGGGGCATGTGGGAGTGAAGTCGGGTCTCGTGCTTTGGCCATCTTGAATCTTGTGTAGGAGATGCAGCAGTAGACTTCCCCAGTTCAAGTTCTCTGGGCTTGTACGTTCACTGCTTCTGGCCGCCAAGCCTCAAGAAGTGGAAGGGAACTTCCTAGAGTGGGCAAGCATGGCTGTGAGACTTGTGCTCAGAAACACTGCAAGAAGTGTATAGGAAGGCAATGGTCACTTTAGAATATGATTGTTTTTAGCTTATGTTTATTTTCAAGTGGAATTGTGTTCTTATTACTTTTTGCTTGTTAAATATTATGATGTGTGGTGAATTAAGCCTGTGATTATGGAGTGTATAAAATTATGTCTTTGTAAAAAAAGAAAGAAAAGGCTATTATTCCCTCCCCCCCAACCCCACACCTCTAGCCATTGAATGATCTCGTTGACTGTACAAGCTTATTTCTGGACATTCAGTTCTATTCCATTGATGTTTATGTGTATCTTAAACCAATACTATACTGTCACAATTATTGTTACTTATTATTTAATTTTAAAATTAGGAAGAGAAGGTCATATTTCAAAAACAAGAAAGAAAAAGAAAAGAGAAATCCTACAGCTCTGAGATACACAGGGAGCTTGGGAATAGCCCTTTTAGGGCTTCTGATAGAAATAGCACATCCTGCTGTCACCCAAGACACGCTGAAGCTGAGCAATTGCAGCATTGTTGTGGTTGGGATAACCTTCATAGCAGTTGCTGGAGTGGTTTAAGGAACTGATATTTGGAGGCTCAAAAAACCATCACTGACTTTTTAGGGTTAGGGTTAGGCTCTGCGGGTACAGGGAGACAATATGGCTCTTTGTCGGAGACGGGTAGGAAGGAAAGAGATAAGAATTGTCTGGCTCTTCAGTTGCAACATTTTGTTTCTTAAAAAGGAAACTACAGGGGCCCGGCGCCGTGGCCTAGTGGCTAAAGTCCTCACCCTGAACTTGCTGGGATCCCATATGGGTGCTGGTTCTAATCCCGGCAGCTCCACTTCCCATCCAGCTCCCTGCTTGTGGCCTGGGAAAGCAGTCCAGGACGGCCTGAAGCCTTGGGATCCTGCACCCGTCTGGGAGACCTGGAAGTTCCTGGCTCCTGGCTTCAAGTCGGCCAAGCTCTAACCATGGCAGCCACTTGGGGAGTGAATCATCGGATGGAAGATCTTCCTCTGTCTCTTCTCCTCTCTGTATATCTGACTTTCCAATAAAATAAATAAATCTTAAAAAAAAAGAAAGAAACTAGAGGAATACATATGACAGAATGTTCGGAGCTGTTGGATTTGGGTGGTGAGTACATGGATGATTTTATTTTCTGTATGATATAAATAGTTCATAGCTGATAACAACACATGATGACATATAGTACAACTGAAATGATAAATGGAAGGAATTGAGGACTGAAGCTCAGCGACTGGTCACTAATTTTCCCTCAGATAAGCAGTGATGACTGGAGAAATCTTTTCCTCTTAGATCAGCTCAGAACTTTCTTCGGAAATGCCAGCTCCCTTGTGGACCAAAGACTGGAGATGTGCTTGTTCTGAGCAAAGAAAAATGTACTCTACAGAACTCCACAAAACCCTAACGAAATGATGACTAATGATTTCCTAAACCTCTCTTTCTTCAATCAAACTTCATGTTCTGGGACAGAAATAAAGATCCAATAGGAGATCTCATGAGATGAGTAGTTTCAGTTAGAGCCACATAATTTCTTTTTTTTATTATTTTTTTTATTTATTTTGTTGTATTGTTGACAATCTTTACACAGTTGATTATGGTTAACAAAAAAAGGTTCAGGGGGTATAGGGAAGTGGGTAATACTATTATGTCCATATTGTTTCCATCATGTATCTGAGGTAAACGGGGATATTGAGGGAGAAGCCCCACCCAGTTTCCCACCCACCCCAAGTTCCGGATGTGGGGCATGCTCTGAGATATTTGCTCAAGTGGTTTTAATAGTTCTCCAGTTATGAATCGCTGCCACTTTCGCTCGATGAGGTCGTCCACTGATTGATATGGTCCATCATAGAGTCTCCGTTTGCCCCATATTTCACTGCCAACATATAGCTGAGATGAATGATTGACCTGTTCTGTTTTCTGTCTTTTCTTGGTTAGAGTTCTGAGTCCAGCAGTTCGATTGGGGAGATCTCCAAAGAAACTTTGAGGTATTCCCAGACTAGTTTCTTGTATGTTCTAGCAAGCACAGGGCCCGGCACAGTCCATCACCCCGATCAGCTGGTGGTTCCATTGGTGATTTTTAAAAATTGTAGTGATAAATTGCATGAGGGAGCTATGGGCAAAGGAAAAAAGAAGATTGTGGGGGAAGCATATTTTGCACTGGAAATGGGCATGAGAACCATCTGAAAACCTGAATTAACTACCTCTCTTAGTTACTGCCTACTTGAGCAAGAATGAATGTTTCTTGCAATTGTATACCTCATCTGAAAAGGGAAGGGCCACAGGAGCCTCCCAGCAGCTCTCCAGTCCCAAATGCTGACTGTGAGGCAACAGTTTCCTTCCTAGTTAAGTGGAGGGATACTTTGTTATTTGATATTACTAAGTGTAGGATGAGTTTCTGAATTGTGAAGCATACCTGTTTGATTAGCAAAGACATTGATGTTATAAAAGAGACTGAAAGACTATATAAACATGGAATGGAGATCACATTTTGGTGCTTAATCAGAAGGCTTTAAAAATATTATTCAGCACATGGCAATTTCCAAGTTTTATCTGATCAGTTATAATTGTGATCTGGCAAACTGGTAAGCAGTTTATTATGGTGTTCTGACCAAAGCCTAGTCAATGCACAAAGCATTTTACTATAGATAAAACCACGCTTATGTGGAAATGTTCCACTTAATATTTTACTGCCATGTAAAATTGCATTTCAAAGATCAGATTAATCTACCAATCTTAACAGGAGTTGAATTAAAAGAAGAATCCTAGCCAGTCACACAAACTAGCAAGAATTAACCAGCAAAGAATTGAAATGGATTCTGCTTTACTCTTTTCCCAGAACCCACATGCAGGAGAGAGCTTTGTGCTGATTACAGATCCTACCACGTGGGGAAAATTTGTTAAACTGCTCTTTGCGCATGCAGCGGCAGCGTTGGATCTGGCCAGTGTTAAGATTCCTCGCCAACAGCTGCTTTTGAACGTTTGCCACCTTCCCTGCTGCTGCTGGGGCTCAGGAATGGATGTGGGGAGGCCAGCAGCCATCACAACTTTATCTGTTGGCACTGCAGGCAAGCAGAAGGCAAGCAGCAGGACAGAGGTTTGAAATCTTCAGTTTGAACATCCTGTCTAGAATCAGCAAATATGAAGGGGAGTAAAGAGGACCTGAAGTGAAAGGGCTAGCAATGGCTGCTGAGAGAAATGGGGCGGGGGAGGGAGGGGGGGAGAGAGAGAGAGAGAGAGAGAGAGAGAGAGAGAGAGAGAGAGAGAGAGAGAGAGAGAGAGAAAGAAAGAGAAAGAGAGGGAGAGGGAGAGGGAGAGGGAGAGGGAGAGGGAGAGGGAGAGGGAGAGGAAGGATAGTTTGGGAACAGGCTAGATAGAGAGGACCACTGTTCTTTTGATACTTTGAGAGGATGATGAGGTTTTGTTGCTGTAGCAAGTCACTTTGACATTCTGAGGCAAGATGCTTTGTGTCGCGGGGTGAGGGGAGGTTGTGATTCTCTGTAGGATGTTTAGTAGCATTCTTAGCCTTTACGCACTAGGTATCAATAGTAGCTCCCCCTACCCCTGCAGCCAGCCTCTTTTGGGACAGCAGATGTGTCTCCAGGCATTTCTAAATAGAGGACAAAGTCATCCCAGTTCAGAACCATTGATGCAACACACAATGACTCTTTCAGCAGGCTACATTTTAGAATTTCTTCAATTAAATATGTATAATTTGAATTTTTAATGGGTCAAATTTATTCTAAGAAGATATCTTGAAGTTCTAACCTTCAGACCTCAGACCCTTTTTATACGACTCCTTTTATAAATAGTCTCATCACAGATGTAGTTATCTGAGATGAAGCCATGCTGAGGTAGGGTGCCTCCTAACCAATATGACTTGTGTCCTGATAAGAAAGTTAAGTGTACCCTGCTAACACTCTGATTTAGTTGTTGTAGCCTTCAGAACTGTGAAATAATATATTTCTGTTGTGTAAGCTGCCACATTTATGATACTTTGGTTCAGGAGACTTAGGCAGTTAATATTGCTTCTCTGCTGATGTTGATCTATTGATCTGTTCCATTGAAGGAATGTGTCCTAGTGCAGCTCCAGGCATGGAACCGATCCATCAGAAGCCTTCTAGCTCTCTGTCAACCCAACTCAGTCTACTCATTTCTCCTGAAATCCTTAAATCCCTCAGCTGGGATGGAGGGTTGTTTTAATGGCCTCAGAGTGAAGGCAATAGGGAACTAGCCCTACCCTGTGCTGTGTCTATTCTATGCTTCATCCCTCTCTTCTCTGATGTTATGATTCAAAAAAGTAAACTCAGGGGCAGTGGAGAAACCATCCCACATTGATCTATAAAGAACTAAACCCATTCACTCTCCTGTACTCTTGTGTCAAACACTGGCAAAATTCTTTCATATCATGAGTTCCTGGCATGTCTTCATTCTTTCAGCTTGCCTTCCTAAGAATTTAGCTCAGAGCAAAAAGGACTTTCTTGAATTTAAGAGACAAATGGAAAGGGGAAAAAAGATAAATTGAAAGGGTCTAAAAGGGGTCATTGACATTTTATGTTTTCTTTCCTTAAAGAAATCTTAAGTTTGGATTATAGCGCAGATTTATTTTTGGTTTTTTGAGGGTCCTCCATCCTGATTTCCCATAATGGTAGCACATAATTTCCATTCCCAATAGCAGCATGCATTTTCATTATCTCTACATCCTTGCCAGCATTTATTATCTTTTGTCTTTTACCCAGTAGCTAATTTATTATAAATGAACAAGGTGATATCTCATTGTGGCTTTCTTTTCCATCTCCATGGCGACTAGTGATTTTTCACATGTTTTTCTATAGTTGTTGGTCATTTGTATGTCTCCTTTGGAAAAATGTATATTCAGAACATTTACCCATTTTAATTTTGTTTCTGGATATATATGCCAAGATAATAAGATCATTATCTCGAAGAGATATTCATCTGTACTCCTGTGTTCATTGCAGAACTATTTGCAATAGCTAGCACATGGAAAGAGCCAAAATGTCTATTGTCAGAGAAATGCATGAGGAAAACATTACCCATCTTTAAAAAATAAGATGAGCCTGTCATTTCAGAGAACATGGATGAACCCAGAGGCCAATATTCTAACTAAATGAAATGGACTAGATACCGAAAGACAAATATCATTTCACTTACACGAGGATACTTTAAAAAGTTCATGGAAATGGTTTATTCAAAAGATGCATGCATGTCAAAATTTTGTGTCAAAATGTCCTTTTAATCATATATTCTGTAAACGTTTTGAGCTGTAGTGTCGTTTGGAGTCTTAAAACAGTAAATCTCATCGAATTAAAGAGTAGTATAGTATCAGGAGTTAGGGGTTGGAGGAAATTGGAAGATGTTGATTAGACAGTAAAAATATACAGTCATAAGTTGAATAATTTCTCCCCAGCTGTAGGCAACTGCCTAGGTTGTCTTGTACCTAGACAAGTGTTACACTGTTGGGAGAAAAGCAGCCAAGGTTGGTGGGAATTCTGGGCCTGATTAATGCCAAACTTGTGGTAACTATACCAGTATGCCAACATAGTTGCTTTGTTTTCTTCTTTTTCAAAAGATAAATTGGGAAGGCATGAATCTCTTGGCCGGGACATGTCACCCTGACCCCCAGGTCAGAGGGTGTTGGACTGTAGATTGCTCAGGAAAGGGGGTCTGGTGATGTATTGGAGTGGGAACAGCTAAAGGCATGCTTGACAGGGAGGGGTGATTTCTACGGTCTTCCATGGACCACACCATGAACTTGCATGGAGGATGCAAGTAGGTGAGGAAACTGAAATGGAATGGTTGACGTGTGTGGAACCTGAGGGCATGTTTGGGTTAAGCCAAGGAGCTGCCCAAATGAGAGACCTGGGCTGGACCAAATGGCATCACCAGCTGCCCACTGGTGCTCATAAAAGCTGAGCCTTGGGGGCATGCCTGGCTGGCTAGGCCACAGTAGCTGTCCATGACTGTCCAAATAGGGAGTGGGCCATGTCCCAGTGGGTCACAACACCCAACAGAATGCGAGAGAACTGGATCTGAGAGGTGGTTCTCTAGAGGAACTATAGCCTTAACTTTGTGGGGCTTCAGCGCTTGTTGGTTTACATGGAGAGCTAGGAGCAGTGATGGGCTGAACCAGGGTGGACCATAGAACTCACTTGATAAGAACCCACCTGACACTCCCATGGGAGCTGGGTCTGGGAGAACGCTGGGGGTAAGGGGGTGGACATGGGGGAAGCAGACTGCAGCATCTTCTGGCACATGCAAGATCTGAGGCTGAGGGTAAACCATGCCAAATAGGCCTGCTGCCCTCCCCCGGGTACATGTGAGATCTGGGGCTGGAAGCAGGCCTGCAGCAGGGATTTGGGCTACAGGAATAGGGCCACTCCCCTATTTGGATACAGCTGCCATTAGGGACTACAAGAGGGCTGGGGTTGGCAGACAGGGACAGACAAGGCTGTATCACTCTTAGGAATTTGTGTGGGCTGGGTCTGGGGTTGGCCCAGGCTCAGCTAAACCTCAGTACCCACTGGCATGCATGGGAACCAGGACAGTGTGTGGGCCATGCCCAGCCGGGCTAGGCTGCAGTACACACCAGGGAGAGCTTAGGCTAAAGTTGGGCCATCTTAACCTAGCTTGAAGCATTCACATTCACAAGACTTGGGGCTGGAAATGGACCTGGTAGTGGAACTCTGGGGACTCCCCTGCTAGACTGCACTTCCCCCTGGTAAATGTGAAAGCTGGGGCTTTGGGAGGACCAGGCTGAGCAAGGCTGTAGCATTAGATGGCATGTGTGTAGGCTGGATCTAGGGGTAGACCAAGCTGGGTTAGAGCCACAAGAGCCAGAATGGGCCTAGAACAGGCCAGGCTAGGCAATGATACCCTCCAGGTCATATGCGAGCCAAGTCTGTTGCCGAGCCAGGCTGGGCTAGACTGTAGTATCCATTGGTGAGAGCCAGAATGCATGTGGGCCAGTCTGGCTAGGGAGCAGTACCCACTGGTGAGTGCCAGGACTGCAGGCTGACCATATCAGTCTTGGTAACTGCAGCTCCTAGCACATGCAAGAGCTATAGCTGGGGGTGAGCTTGGAAGGTAAACTTGGGGAACTCCCCTGCTAGACACAGCTGTTGCTGGTGAGTGTGAGAGCTGGGCCTGGGAGCAGAATAGATAAGGTTGGGCTTCAGTACTTGTTGTCATAGGTGTGAGTTGGGCCTGTGGAAGGGCCATACAGGGTCAGTCCATAACACACACTGGAACAAATGAGAGCCAGGATTGGGTGCAAGCCAAGCTGAGTTGGACGTCAGTATCAACCAATTCACATAATATCTAGGGGTGGGACAGGCTGGGCTAGGTTGTTGTACTCACTGGCAAGAGCTGGGACTGGGCATGCCTGGGCTGAGTCAGGCTGTAACACTAGCTGGTAAGTGCCAAGACTGGTGGCAGGCACTCACCAAGACTGGGCCAAAGTGCTTACTGGCATATGCAAGGCCAGGGAGTGGGAACAGGCCTCTGTGAGGAATTTCAAGGACTCTCTTGCTGGACTGGTACTTCCACTGGTGAGTGTGAGAGTTGGGACGGCTGGCAGGCTGTCTGGCTGCAAGCCTGGCTGGCTAACCTGCTGCGCCCACCTGTAGGCATGAGAACCAGAATGGGTATGGGCCAGCCAGCTATACCACGGCACTAGCTGGCAAGAGCCAGGACTGGGTGGGAGTCAAGTTACACTGGACTGCAGTGCCCCTTGGCACATGCAAGATCCAGGACTGGGAGCATTCCTGGCAGGGAAACTGGCTACTCCCGTGCTAGGCTGTACTTACCACTGGCGAGCACAAGCACCAGAGCTGGTGGCAGTTCAGGCTGGCACCAGGGTGGCAGCACCTTTGACATATGTGAAGGCAGGGTCTGGAGGCAGGTGGGGCTAAGCTAAGCCTCAGCTCCCACAGGTGTGCACCAGAGTCAGCCAGGATATCAGCTGGGCTGGGCTAGGCCACAGCAGAGGCTGAAACATGCGGGGACTGGGGCTAGGAGAAGGTCTGAGGGGGTTAGTGGGGGTTGCCCCGGCTAGGCTGCAGCACCTGCTGGTGTGCATGAGGACCGGGTCTATGGTGGAGTGACTGGGCTGGGCCACAGCTGCTATCATGTGAGTGATGGGGCTCAGGTGGAACTGACTAGGTAGCCGAGTACACCAGTATGTATGTTGACTGGTGTAGATGACAGACCAGATTCGATCCTGCACTGGTGGCTCACACAAGAGTCCAGTCTGAGGTGATCCCAGGTGAGGTTTCTTGGGAGACTCCCTTACTAGTGCACTGGACTCAGACCGTGGACACAGTGAAAATCAGAGGATGTGCGGTCTGACCTTGGACTGCATGTGGTGGGACTGGGCCTCCCCAGTGGCTGGTGCCTGTGCAGTGGACAGTATGTCCAGTTGCACACAAGAGACAGGATGGCCAGCTCATCTAGGCCAGCAGGGGATGTCAACTGCCTTGTCAGAGGATGGAAAGCAGAACAGGTGGGACAATTCTCCCAGCCAAGCTTTGCAGCACGTTCCTGGGTTTGTGGATGCGCTAAGGTGGACTTAGGCAACCAGCAGACAAAGAGTTTGTCAATACTGGAGCAACAAAACCAACAACTTCTCAGTTCTGTCACAACCACTGAAATAATATTGTTAGAACACTCTTCCCCCTTCAGGGTCTCTAAGGCGGCATCAAATGGCCATCTCCATCCCTAGGTGCTGATGTAGTTTGACATCAAGGAGTGCCCCTCCTCCTCCTCACTACACAAGAGAAGAAAGAAAAACAAACAAAAAAACCTGAAACATTTGTCCCACCTATCTTCCACAGTACCTGAACTTCCCCACCCTAATCAGAGGCACAATGAGTACACATCCCTCAACTCCGTAAACAATAGTAAAAAAATCAAAAGGATGAATAATTTCTGCAGAACTCATTATAGTATGATGGCTATGAGTAAAAATATTATATGCTGCATATTTGCTAGGAGAATAAATGTTATATGTTTTCAGCACATAAAGCAATTATGTGAAATGTAAATATTCACTTGATTGATTTTATTAGTTATTTCATGATGTGTATAGATTTGTAAAAATATCTTGTTGTATATCTTGTTGTAATAGATAGATTATTTTTTCCAGGGATATATATATATCCCCTCACATGGTTGTCCTGTGCTTCAGGCTGTAGCTGAGCTGGTTTACAATGCTGGCCTCTTGGAAAAGATGTTTTAAATGTAAGACATGTGATCCTAACAAACAAGTTAAGCCTGGGAATTTGGCTTGTTCACAGCACTCTGAGCTCGCGGCTTCTGTGTTTCTGAAGAGGCTGGAGGCCTCAGAGGCTCTGAGTCCTGTTTTGGGAAGGACAGCATGTGGCCTGCAGCTCTTGAACTCTTGGTGAGCATTAGAAGGGCCTGCTGGGAGCACGGTCACACGTGCTCTTCAGAAGTGAGAGTGGGTGGAAGTGTGCAGACCACTGGTTTTGTTTCTCTGTTTAGAACTTGGAAATGAGGGGACATGAGATTAAAGCTACCATTTTGTGTATGCAGTTTTCAAGATTTATTTATTATTTTTCATGGAAAGTCAGAATTACAGAGAGAAGGAGAGACAGAAAGTTCTTCCATCTGCTGGCTTACTGCCCAAGTTGCTGCAACGGCTGGAGCTGCACCGATCTGAAGCCAGGAGCCTACCAGGTCTCCCATGTGTGAGCAGGGTTCCTAGGCTTTGCACCGTCCTTGACTGCTTTCTCAGGCCACAAGTAGAGAGCTGGATGGGAAGTGGAAGAGCCAAGATATGAACTGGTGCCCATATTGGATCCTGGCATGTTCAAGGTGAGGACGTTAGCCAGTAGGCTCCTGCACCGGGCCCTATGTATGCATTTTCTTAAAATAAGATTTATTTATTTATTTGAAAATTAGAATTACAGAGAGGTGGAGAGATATGCAGATCTTCCTTCCACTAGTTAATCCTCAGATGGCCACAGCAGTAGGAAATGGTCCAGGCCCAAGCTGGGAACCAGGAATTTCTTTCAGGTATCCCAGTGATTTACAGGGGCCCAAGTAATTGTGGTGTTTTTCATTACTCGTCCCACGCCATTGACAGGGAAATGCAACTGAGGTGGAATAGTTTGGGCACAAATCAGTTCCCATATAAGATGCTGGCATTGCAGGCAGTAGCTTTACATACTTTGCCCTCATACTCAGCCCCTAATGTATGCTTTCCTTATACTAAGTGTCCCACAGTCTGCCTAATGAGTTTCTGGTACGCTCTCAGGATGATGGAGATTAGACTAGTTTTCAGAAGAGATAAATGGATCTTCCTGAAGTTTGCATAGCTGCAAGGAGGAGAGGCCAAGTTGAATCTCAATCTTGCTGAAGGCCAGAGGAAAATTTTTTCCGGGGATCCCTTGCCTCTGCTGAAAGGACTGTAGACAAACACAGTGTGGTGAGTGAAGGTCCCATAGGACCTCAGTGTGGTCAATCAGATAACCTCTGCCAAAAGGTTTTGTTCCTTACCATTTGCCCCCAAGTCTGCAAATACATTACATTACATGATACTAGGAGTTGAACTGTGTGCTTTAAAAAAAAAAATACATTGATGTCCTAACCCCAGGTACTTCAGAATGTGACTTTATTTAGGAATGGGTTGTTGTAGGTATAGTTAAATTCAGATGAAGTTATGCTGCAGTAATCTGAGCCTATAAGCCAATGTAACTACTGTGTTGATGAAGGGGAGGGACTTTGAACACTAGAGTGTGCAGACAGGAGAACACCATGTGTTAATAAATTGAGGTGCTGCAGGTGGCAGCCAAGGGACACATGTGACTAGTAAAAGCAGAACGGGCCCAGGATGGATGCATCCATTCCTGAGGCTTGTGACGTGAAAGGCGTCTGCCAATACTTCAACAGTGGGCTTCCAACCTCTAAAACTGTGGAAGAATACATTTTTGCTCTTTGAAGCTACCCAGTTTGTGGATCATTGTTATGTCAACCATAGGAAGTAATATACATAAGTAGAGTTTTGTGGTATGATTAAGGGAACAAAGTTTGACAGAGATTATTTTGGGTTTATCAGGGTGGGCCCAACGTGATTTCGTGAGGGTCAAATCTAGAAAGATTTGAACATGCTCTGCAACTGACTTTGGAGATGGAAGAAGGGGCCATGAGCCAAGGGACTCTAACAGCTGACAAAGGCAAGGGAAGGAATTCTGCTCTAGAACTTCTGGCAGAAACGTGGCCATAACAACACCTTTATTTCAGTCCATAGAGACCTGTTTTGCAATTCTGACCTCTATAACTTCGGGTTTTTTGTTATTTCTTTTTTTAAATTTTGACCTCTATAACTTTAAGATAATATATTCATATTGTTGTAAACTCCTACAGTCATGGCAATTTTTTGTAGCAGGTGTAATTGATGAATATGGTGGGGGACCTGGCAGCCTTGTTGATGACAAGTGTCTGGCATCCAGCTGCTCTCTTGGACAATCGGGTCGGAATGAATTATTTTATTCACACACTTCTGGATCTATTTTATGAGAAAGAATCAAATATGTATTTCTAAATTGGCTATTTCCTCAGATACTGACCAGCATATAAAACTATCAATAGAGAAAGTACAAGAGAAATGAGTATAAACGTATGATTGATAGTTAAAATATTTGTAGACAGCTTTATGATTTACAAAATATTTTCTCGCACAGTATTTCATTTCACTTTCATAAGGTGCTTGGAGAGAAACAAGACAGGGCTCCCGTTTGCTTAAGGTAGCCAGTCATTCAGTGGCAGACTTGGGACTTGAAGATAGAGGTCCTGATCCCGAGGCAAACCTTACCCTAGTAAGTTATGCCTTTTCATGGTAGTATTGTAAATGTTTCGCGTGGCTGTGTAGCATATACAAATTTTATAACTCATAATGCTCATGTGTGCAACTTGGTTCACTGTTTCTATGAGTGAACTTCATCTCTCTCCTCTGTCCCAGGCCTGTGGATGACACATATGTGTATGATTCTTGGTCACCTTCAGGGTCCCAAAGTAATTTCTGACCTTTCCTCATCATAAGATCCTCCTCCCTGTTTTGTTCTGCACACACACACACACACACAATTTTTCAAAAATGAGACAATTCAAGATATTTACAGATAAATAAAACTTGGGAATGTACTATCAAAATTTCTCAGGACTGGGAAATTTTGAAAGCTATACTTGAGATAGAAAGAACATTACCTCAGGTAGGATATATGAAAGATAATAGAGAATATGAATACAGATTTTTGTTAATGTGTGTATACATGTAAAGAAACGCTGATGATAAAACTAATTCAGTTATTCATAAAATAAGAATATCTCACAAGTAAAATATTGGACAAAATATTATATATAACTTTGGACTTGTCTGAATCACTGACTCTCTTGTTTTCTGGACTTAAGAGTCCTGAGAGCATTATTTCTAGAATTTATATTTGACAAACACCTGTTAATATTTGTTGAAAACATAAGGAAACTGACTGCTATTTGAATACTGAACTTGGCTCCAAGCTTGGCAACTATGATAATGTTAAATTTAGTCTTACTGTCCATCCTTAGTGTTTTATAACTAAGGCTAAACAAAAGAAAGAACATCGAATTAGACACGTCGAAGCTTCGGCCACAGTTCTCTAGCTCTGTTTTCTTCAGTTGGGGATGATAGTCCGACTGTCAGAGTTGACAAGGCTGATGGCTGCCAGTGATGGAACAAGAGTCGGCCTTCTCTCTCAGCGTTCTTGCTCTGGCACCGCGTAACCCAACAGTGAAGTTATCTCCCCCTTAACTGTTTGACACAGAGGGATTAGTTTGAGGCTAGCATTTCGATGTGATGCCAGACACCTGCCTGTGTGTGACCATGTCGGTGCTCTTCTGGTCTGAAGTCAGCTCAAGGATGATTACCTCATGCTCTCGGAAAAGATTCGGAGTTTGAGATCGCATTTGGGAACTTTCCATCTACTCAAATGATAGCCTGTCGTGGGCTAGCAGCTTCCTCCTAGGAGCCACTTCACACACCAGCTCTCAGAAGTCTTTGTTCCTTGACTGCCTGAGGCTCACTTGACCTTGGAGTAATCTAAGAATGTGGTTTTCTAATTTATGAGAGGAAATCCTTTTAAGTTAATAGGCCTGGATTTTTATCAGCTGCTTTTTAAAAAAACATGTATTTATTTTTTATTGGAAAGGCAGATATATAGAGAGGAGGGGAGACAGAGAGGAAGATCTTCTGTCCAATGGTTCATTCCCCAAGTGACCGTAACAGCTGGAGCTGAGCCAATCCAAAGCTAGGAGCCAGGAGTTTCTTCCAGGTCTCCCATGCAGGTGGAGGGTCCCAAGGCTTTCGGCCATCCTCGACTGTTTGAGGAGCAGTCAGGGAGCTGGATGGGAAGCAGGGCTGCCTGGATTAGAACCGGTACCTATATGGGATCCTGGTGCTTTCAAGGCGAGGACTTTAACTGCTATGCTATGGCACTGGGCCCGTGATCAGCTGCTTTAACATTAAAGCGGGATGATTTTATCAGTAGCCTTATACCTTTTTTTTTTATTTTGGTGGTGCTGTTTTTAATCTTGTATTTTTATTGTTGATATTTCACACATAAGATGATGAGAACCTAGTTGGGCTCTTTAGTGGCCCAAATAGTGATGAGAATAAAATAGTTCTACCTATAGTTTATCTTTTCTTGAGGCTGAAAAGCTGGTTGCAAAACTTGGAAATAGAATATACACAGGTTTATCTTCAAGGGTCTCAGGAATGAGGCTCTGCAAGATGCCATTAAACAGTTTGCTGAAGGGAAGAAAAGACTCCCCAAGAAATTTTGACATACTGAAAAGAGTATTTGCTTACACTACTCAAATCTGCATTTTCATGTCCTGTATGGTTTTTCATGTTAAAACAGTTTTAATTACATGCAATTTCTTCCTTTTGAAAATTTCCCCTGCTGGTAATCTCTATTTTTCTTTCTCGAAATCCTCATACCATAGGGAGTGTTATCAAATTGTCATGGTTGTGAGAGCTGTCCCTTTCCTGCACCAGTATGGACAGAACCAGTTGCATGGGTCATTTTCGCATTTTCCTGCTTACTTGATCGTATTTATTCCCAGGGCTTTGTGCCTGGAATGTAGTCGACTTCACTGATTATTAGTGGAATGGAAGAACAAAGGAATGGTTTGCAAGCAAAATTTTGTGAGGGTTTGTAGAAGAGATAATTTGTAGATTCAGGAGGTAATAGGATGTTGCCTAAGAATGTATTATTAGATAGAATTGACAAACATGCAGCACTTCACATGGGGGAAAATCAAGGGGTATTCAAACAAATGAGGCATCATGAACAAACCAACGAGACAAGAGAGTTAAAGTATAATAATTTAATGTAAAGTTCAGATTGGCCAGATGGATGGTTCTCAACCTTGACCATTTATTAATATTACCTGAAAAGCTTATGAAAACTCAGATGGCTTGGTAGATACCGAAAGCGAAAGTCTCTGATTAGGTTATTTCTCTAGTGGACTATGAGAATGTGCATTTATTTATAACAACTTCCCAAGTAATGCTAGTCCAGAGACTTGAAGAACTCCTGATATGGAAAATTTACATTTGGAAGGGATAGCAGTATATAAACTTGGAAAGCTAACATTGTGCAATACATTGGCTGGTTCTTAAATGATAAGTTGAATATTTTCTTTTATTGGTTGGTTCAGGGGGACTATTGGAAATTTCTGGATGTGGAAATAATTTGATCAGAGGTGTTGCTTTAGAACATTTAATATTACAGTAACCAAAAAAGATGGCTTAATAGAGGGACTCAGTTGCAGTTGGGGGTGAGATTGGAGGAATAAGATTCATTAGAAAGTGACTGATACTTGAAATCTCAATAAGCCATTTTATATTGTTGAGTCTTATGTCTTAAAGTGTTGGTCATTCTGGATGAAAATATTTCTAAATCATGGTACTCACTGCCTGCTTTCCTACAGAGAAAACCTTGAAATCAACGCATCCTCTCAGAGACTCTTAGTTATCATTTTGAACATCATTGGTTTCACTGAGTTTTAACATGGTGTGTTCTCATGGGAATGAAAGTCTAAAGGCTTTTGCCCAGTTATAAATGCCAGAGAACAGCTGTGAATTTTAGTTTTATGTCTTCTATTGATACAGTTTCTAACTCCCCTGGCAGCTCCTCTCTCCATTGTAATTGGCTGATTCTAATTTGCAATGGCTGGAAAACCTCGTGTAATTGTGTGTAATGTGAGAGCAAATAGAATATGGCTGAAGTGATCTTCTATGAATAAATGTCTAAAAGCTTTGGGGTGCAAATTCTGAGGCATTTATTCAGACTGCCTACAGATATTTCAATGTTCTTCATATTTTGTGGCTCCATTCCAGGTAAGTGAGATGGCCAGAAAGATTAATACTGTGTTGTCAGTGGGAGCTGCATGTCTTTTCTTTGAAAACCAGAACACTTGAAAGGTTTTATAAATACTCCAATTTTGATTAAATTTACTTAGAGCAAGAAGGGAAAATAACAGTTTAAAAGACAAATTGATTGTTCAGTTCATCCTTGGCCCTTGCTCTTTCCTGGTGGTTATGAAAATTACTTTCTAAAACACAAGTCATTTGTGATATTCCTCTTGAGAAGCTACCATAAAAGATGCAAAAAGTGTTTCTAATGTTAATAGTTTCATTAAAATGATGAGATAAATTGTTTATTTGGTAAACTGTTGAGAGTGAGGAAGGTAGGGGTGGATTCCATTTGATGGCATACCAAGTCTCGAAACAGCCTGCCCCATTTCGAAGAGTGTAGATTTAAAAAAAAAATCTTCAGGCAACCGCATCTGGGCCCTGTGGAGTTTATTAACCTGTGTTTCAACAAAATATCAATACTGCAGATCCAAATACAGTTGGGGGAGGGAAAGGGAAAAGAGGATGATGCTAGTGGAAAATATTTATCATTGTAGTGACATTGTAAGCCACTTACAGACCATTTGCTCATAAGTAAATATATATGCCATTGACAGAAAAATCTGCTTATGAAGTCATCAAATTTTATCCTTAGAACAAAAAGCCAGAACACAAGACCACAAATGACAAGCATCCTAGTTAGAGCCCAGATGGCTGCATAAAATAAATAGCCATTTCCTTGATGGAAGAACAGGCAATTTGGCTGTGTGAAGCTGCAATTCCAGCAGAGATCCTTCAAACAGATGTTTATATTGCTTGTGCTTCAAAACTTTCTCAAAGAACAAGCTGCTCAGGTAGCAAAAGAAACAAATAACTGCTACCTTCAAACCCTTATGTCATTGTCATACAGAGACAATTCTCTCCCAAATGGAGATTGGTTCACAATATCCACAGCGGTACACAAAGGTATAAAAAGCTAAGTAAACTGGAGTGTTTCTATTGTTCTCATAAAGACTGAAACAGTTCCTAAATCTCCTTGCTGCTTGCATCATTCTGATTCTCCTGTCCTGCCTCCCCGGGTAGCTATGCTTCCCAGAAATCATGTCAGAAAGGATACTTACACTTCCTTTGGAGAGGGTGAAAGAAATGTAGGGAGAAGGGATTTGAGATTTTCTCATCTCAAAAGAAGATTGCCTAATTGAGGATGACTATGACTCTGGCCGATGAAGATAAGAGCAAAAATGTCTTCCAGGTAGAGGAAATTGCAGAAGCAAAGACTAGAGTTGGAAAAATGTGTTGTATGTTTGTGAACTGATGACCACAAAAACACTACTGGAATGTAAAATTTGCAGAGTGGTATGGAAAGTCACGAAAAAGACTGGGGAAACTGAGTGGAAAATAATGATGGGGGAAATGTGGATTTAAAAATATTTTTCAAGAAATCTTATACTAGTCATAATTTCCTTAGAGTTTTCAGTCTGTACATTATTTGAGAAGAAAACCCACATTTCAGCAAAACCAAGCATATTCACCTCTATAATGGAATCAATTAAGGATATTAAAAGAGTTAATGATATTTAAAAGTGAAATATACTTACAAATATTTCAATGACAGAATGAATATATTTTTACAAACATGTAAATATCATATGTTTTATTCATCCTATAAAATCTACATCATCAACAGTGATAAGGAATCTGTCACCGCGGATACCTTACATTGGTTGTAAGAAATCACTATGGCACACAGCATGATGGCTCAGTGGCTAAATCCTAGCCTTGCAAGCACCGCCATCCCATATGGGTACTGGTTTGTGTCCTGGCTGTTGCACTTCCTCTCCAGCTCCCTGCTTGTGGCCAAGGAAAGCAGGAGAGGATGGCCCAAGTACTTGAGACCCTGCACCCGTGTGGGAGACCCAAGGAGGCTCCTGGAGCCTGGCTTTGGATCAGCTCTCGTCTTTGCAGGACTTTGGGGAGTGAACCAACAGATGGAAGATTCGCTCCTTCTCTCTGTAAATCTGCCTTTCCAATAAAAATAAATAAATCCTTAAGAAATCACTATGAACAATTTGATGGCAAAAATTTGAAAAATTACATAAATTTTATGTATTTACAAAACTGCAATACAGCAAAACCCATTTGACAGGATTTGGAAACCTGAATAGTGGTATCACAATAAATGAATTCATTAATCAGTAGTCTTACTACAAAGAAAATCGCAGGTGTAAATGGCTTCACTGATTAGTCCTATCAGGTATTCAAGCAGATTCTAGTTTTGCATTACATTCCAGGGAACAGAAAATGTGTGAAAATTCCTTGATTTGTTTCATGAGGTCAGCAATTTCCTTCAGCAGTTTGTGGTGGGCAATATTTTTTTTTTTTTTAGTTTTGGATTCAGGTGACTTAGATTTTGTTTTATTATCTAATTTGTATATAAGTACTACATTTGAAAAGTTTTAAAAATCCAATTCTAAAATTTAGCCTGAAAAGAAATAACTATTTATTGCAATGTTAGTCTGAGAAAAGTAGACCTAGTGAGACAAGTTTGATGCTTTATTTTTTTTATTTTTTATTTTTTTATTATTTAACTACATTAATTATATTGTATTATGTGACACAGTTTCATAGGTACTTGGGTTCTCCCACCCCTCCCCAAACCCTCCCACCATGGTGGATTCCTCCACCTTGTTCCATAACCACAGCTCAAGTTCAGTTGAGATTCCCCCATTGCAAGCGTATACCAAACATAGAGTCCAGCATCTTATTGTCTAGTCAAGTTCAACGGCTTCTTAGGTATACCCTTTCTGGTCTGAAGACAGAGCTAGCAGAGTATTATCCCAGTCAATTGAAAGCTCCAACATACCATCAGCAAAACTTTACATCATTATGGAATTAATTGACATAGTAATGAGAAACCAATATGTTAAAAGTAAATGCGAGTTCCCAGCCACCTTCTGTGACCACCTCACCTATACTTCAATTTAGTTTATACACAACATATAACATTCAAAACATAACATGTTATACATAACATCATATCATCTTAAATTAAGGCAAACATGTGGTATTTAACCTTTTGTGATTGGCTCATTTCCCTTAGCATTATGGTTTCCAGTTTGGCCCATTTGGCCACAAAGAACTGCATTTTGTTTTTTTTAATAGCTGAGTAGTATTCCATGGAGTAGATGAACCATAGCTTTCTTATCCAATCCTCTGTTGATGGGCATTTTGGTTGCTTCCATGTTTTTGCAATTACTGATTGTGCTGCTATGAGCATAGGAGTGCATGTTGGTTTCTCATAAAGTTTGATGCTTTAAAAGTCACATATAAAGCATGTCTTACACTTTTTACATTGCTTATATACTATATTTCTATTTATTATATAATGTATAGCTAATATGTACATATTCTGATACACATTATATAATAACACATTTTCAGGGCATAACAATAGACATGTAATCTTTGGCATATTTCTGATAGCATTTATGTACTATATAGGTACAGATATATGGTTAACAAGGCTTTGGATATTATTATAAGAATTGTTTGAATTTGCACTTGCATATGTGAGGGGAAGATAGCTAATGAGCACCAGTAAAAAATCCAGAATGTTTAAATAGTTGGTAAAAAGTTCTAGATTTCCATTGAAAAAAAGTGTTTTCCATATGTTTCTAAAACTTGCCGGAGTGTTCTGGCAGCTTTGGTCAACTAAAACAACTTGAACTTAGGGGCACTCATATTGGCAAAGTAAAGCTGTTTTGTGGGACACCTTCACCCCATACCAGAGTGCTGAATTGACTCTTGCTTTCACTTGCAAACTATTTTCCTATTAATGCTCCTTGGAAAACAGTGCAAGACATTCCAAGCACTTAGGTCTCTGCCACCCACGTGGGGGATCTCAGTGAAGTTTCAGTCTCCTAGCTTCAGACTGGCTCGTCTTGACTGTTCTAGGCATTTGGAAGTGAACCAGCAGATGGAAAGTCCCTGTCTCTTTCACTCGCTAATTCCCTCTTTCGTTGTCTGCTTCTCTCATGCCACTCTACATTTCAAATAAATCTTCCTAAAAATATTTGTTAAATAACCATTTATTCCAATCAATTCTTCACTTTCTACTTCCTGTTTAGTGACCAGTGCCCCACATGACAAATCATTAAAATTTTCACTGGTAATGAGAGGTGCTACTAAGGAGAAAGCTTTTTTAGCATCTTTCTATTTAAGAATTTAAACACACAGATTATCCTTGATACCATAAATGGTGGTGCAGACAAGCCATAATCATGAATGAGGTCTTTTTAATAGCAAGACTGTTCTTTTTAGTATATATAACCATTGGACTTAGAATACCACTTACAACTCTTCTGATTTCTATTGTAGTTAAAATAGTTTATAAAATCCTTCTGAGGGCATCCACAAAGATTTCTATAAAAAGCATAAGCATTTTTTGGCACCTGTCCCAGGAGATTTTCAGAGAAAAGATACTTTGGTTTAAAGACATTATCTTTAAGACACTAGCTTGCAGTATCTGCTATCTGAGTTTTTCCAACATTCAAAGTTGCAAAAGCTTCCACTGCAGAAAATATCTGCAAGCTCACACTTACCTTTTGGTATTCTTATACTGAATCAGTCTATGAGAGTGAAAAGCAATTGAAAATACATTTTTATCATTGTGCAAACTTCTTATCAGGTCACTCAGTAGCTAATCTACAAATGCTAGACATCTTTGGGACATGATTTCATCACTTTTATTTTAGGCCTGGAGAAGTAATTATTTCTGAAGTTAGATTGGTATGGGTCACTTTCTGTCATGTCTAATCCCTTCAAGATTTACACATCCATTGATCTTTACTCTCAATCTTTGAAGGAGCACTATTATGTATGTGTAGCAAATAATAGGGGTGCAGTCATAACCATGTGCACATGTAAGTCATGGATGATCAAACAAGGTACATCTCATTGAATATCTCCTAATAACATATGATGCAGGTCATTTAATGGATTGCAAGTGATTAAGATGGAAGGAGAACAGGTCTTATGGCCAACCCACATCCCTCATACCCCATCATGACCGATCACATGTGTTCTCCTTTTATTATTTCCTGGGGAAATGTACAAAGATAAAAAGAACTCTGAGATTTCCCACAGAATGTGCTAATCTTTGCTGACATACAATTTTAGTGTTTTATTTCTCTTCCATGTCCCGTATTCAACTTCGTCACCAGTTCATACTGTGGTAGATATGGGAAGGGTATGGGGATTGTGGCACTTCATTTTATGTGTTGACTTGATTTGGCTCAGGGATTCCAACATCGCGGGTAAAACATTATTTTGAGTGTGTCTTTGAAAATAATTCTGGAGGATAACAGCGCCTCTGGTAGGGGAAGAAAAGAAGGTCGTATTCATTGATAGAAGTGTGCATTGTTCAATTTACTGAGGGCCAGAATAGAACACAATATGGCAATAGGGTCAAACATTCATCTTCTTCCCTTGCACGCTGGAGTCCCTAGTTGTTGAGTCTTTGGACCCAGGCTTAGGTTAAAACCATTATTCTCCTAGTTTTCAAGTGTTTGGACTTGAACTACAGCACTGCATTTCCAGGGTCTCCATCCTGCCTATGGCAAATCATGGGACTTCTCCGCCTCCATGATCACATGACCAAGTCCTTCATGATAAATCTATTTTTATCTGTGTTTTATATATTATTGGCTTTTTTTCTGTAGAGAACTCTGTCTAATAGAAGTATCTTCTGAGTGGTCTTCCAGTTGCTTTCTGGAGAGACAACTCAAGATCACCACAGAGAGAACCTGACCCTTTCTTCAGGTATATTCACAATAGTGATACATTTGTTACTCATGGTGATGTTTTACTTTTGAAGTTTGTTTTGGCTTAGTTGAAAGTTAGGAGAGGGAGAGACCCACGGAGCAGGGGAAAGAGATCTTCCATTTGTTGTCTTACTCCACTAAAATTTGCAACATTTGAGGCCCTGTGTCAGTCCAAGTTCAATAGCTATGAATTTCCTCTGGGTCTCCCAAAAGTGTGGCAGGTGCACAAATGCTGGAGCTAATGCGTGCTCCCTCCAAGAGTGTGCTTCAGTAGGAAGCAGGATCCGCACAGTAGAGTAGTGGTGCTTAAACTGCTGCTCTGTTGTGAGATACAGGCATCTGAAGTGGTTACCTAAACCAATGTGACTCAATGTGTCGCCACCCTGCAGCGACACTAAAATGACGAGGAATTTCAAGGGCCTGGTAAAAACAGGAACCACCACCGCAACCGGCACACACACACCGAATAAACACATACACAAACGAACGAATGAAAAAAGGGAAGGCGAACGAAAGGGCGAATGAAAGGAGAGGGCGAACCAAAAGACCACAGGCGAATAAAAAGGTTTATTGCCGAAAACGGGCTGCTTATATACATAGTCTCCACCAATCACTTCTGCCCGTGGTCCACGGGGCGCTATCTGATAGGCCAACAATTGCAGCCAGGGAGAATTAGCCTATCCTTGTGATCTCCTGCTTGCCTGCTGGTGGGACAAATCCCGCCTCCTGGCACTCGGCCAGCCGCCATCTTGCAGCCCCTCATCCATGCAGGGTCAGCTGCTCCCCACACAACGCTCACTCCAAGAGGAATATATTCTTTATATCTACAAGCATGCCAGGTATGTGTATGTGTGTGTGAGTGTGTGTGTGTGTGTGTGTGTGTGAGAGAGAGAGAGAGAGAGAGAGAGAGAGACAGAGAAGACTAAGTGACAAGAAAGAATATAAGTTTTTGGAGGCACTGAGGGGGGAACTGGTATAATTTAGTGTACATACACTTTAAGTGTAGGGTAACTAAGAAGTGATGAATTTTCTGAACTCACAAGGTGTTCTTTCACTGAAGAGATTGAAGGATGCTATGAGTTCTCTGCATCTATCTCAAGAATTCATGTTATCAAATAGAACACATTGTCAAACTAATGCATATAGAAGAATTCTTGGACTAGTGTGTTGTGCTTTTGCTAAATATGCTTTTGTTGTGCCAGATTTTGATATCCCCAGAAAATCATCGAGTCTGAAGTTGGTGCTAACGCATAAAGCTGGTTTGCCTAGGTCTCCCAGCCACCTCCTCCAGCCCAGGAGGGCTCGGCGGGGGAGGGGCAGCTGCAGCGAGGCTGCTGTGGGATCAGCAGGGCAGGGAAAAGGAGCAGGAAGGCAAAATAAAAAAGGGGGGGCGAGGTTGAACAGCACAAGGTTCTTATACATTTCAGGACAAATCCATGTCATTATACAGTCATGATTGGTCAGTTTTAACTGTTAACTCTCAAAAAGAGCAAGTTGGTAGGCTTCTATTGGTAGGTTTGAAGCAAGCAACTTCAAAAAGTTACAAACGGATGAGCTATGGAGCGGTGGGTCTTATCTAACACCAGGGACCTCCTTCCTGAGGAGTGCTCTGCCTACGTGACCTGCCAGGTGTCCTGCCGGGTGGCACATAGACTGTCAGGCCTGGAGTTCACACAGCCCCCAGCCAAGCAATTAAGACAGAATTATAAAAGCAGAAAACATCCAGGTTCTTCACTTTGGAAAATGAAGTGGTAAGTAGACAGGACGAATTTTATAAATATGTATTCTCCATGTCCTGATTTACAATTATGTGGTCAATTAAAATATAACTATTCTTTCTTGACATTCTTCATGGGAATAATATGTCAGTATGAGAATATGTTGCTTTGAAGCCACAGTGGCTGTTATTTATGAGTATTAGGCACTTGGTCAGCATATTTTATTTAATCCTGATAGCAATCATGTGAGGTAGATACTGCTATCATCACATTTTTGTAGATTTTATTGAGATTGGTTGATTTGCCCAAGGGCCTATATATAGTGTGTTACATAGCTAGGTTTGAATGTAGGAGTTGTGACTCTAATGAAAAGAAAATAATGTTAAAAGAAAGATGCAATTATTTCAGAAATGCAGATAAAAACATAATGGAGTTTTACCTCACCCAAGTCAGAATAGCTAGCATCCCCCTTCCCACCCGAGAATGCTGCTGGGGCTATGTGGGGAAAGTGCACCGATCCACTCCTGATGGAAAAGTAAACTAGTACAATCATTAAGGAGGGCAGTTTGGCGATTCCTCAGCAATGTGAAGCTAGATCTACCACACGACCCAGTTATTCCACTCCTGTGGATTTACTGAAATTGTATGAAATCAGCATTCAGGACAGTTATCTGTACTCCCATGTCTATTGCAATTCAGTTCACAATAGCTAATATATGGAACCAACCCAAATGTCCATCAACAGAGGACTGGATAAAGAAAATGTGGTATCTGTACACTATAGAGTACCATTAAGCCATAAAGGGATTGAAATTCTGTCGTTTGAAACAAACTGGTGTGACTGTAACCATTATGTTTAATGAAATAAGCCAGTGCTTAAAAAACAAATACTGTTTTTCACTAATCAGTGGTAACTAATAAAAAGAGTACAAGAATATGATCTTTATGAGTGAGATAGACGTCTTGAGATTTGAATATCATTTATAGCCTGTGTCTACATTCTTTGAGAATAGTATGGGTTGTTTTCTACTTGTAATTTTTTGAAATCTTTACCCAATAGAATGTTAAGGCTGTGATCGTGAAGAGAAAAGAAAGTATGCCACTGTGAAGATTAATAAAAGAAATAAGGAAGAAAGAGGTAAATTTCTATTTTTCTTTCTGCTGTTGATTTTGTATTATGACTTCATTTGAGGGGATGTACAGTAGCTGTGAAATGGAGACTAACATTCAGATGTGAGGATGTAGTGTGGTATGCATTTCTGCTTCCAGACAAAGATGGACTTACAATGAAACTGTTTAGTATATCTTGACAATAGGATTCTGGACTCTCTGCCATTGTCCATGCCTGCAATGATGGACATATGACTATGTATGAAGAACTATATGTTAGTAATGATATAGAGGAACTAGGTGGGAGGGGCGAAGTTGAGGCTGGGATAAGGGAAATTCCAGGGCCTATGGAACTGTATCATTAAATGATAATAATAATAATAATAATACTTTCAAAAAATAAAAGAAATAAGGAAGAAAGAGGTGGGTGGGATATATGAGCAGAAGGGAGGGTCGAGTGGAAAGGATCACTTGCTCCTAAATATGCATTGTGAAATACATAAAATGTACTCACATTTACAAATAAAACGTGTTTAGAAAAAAAAATGTATTTCAAAACACACGAGTAACAGTTGTGTGGGGAAGTCCCCCATTGGAGCTCAGTGTGCTGAGGTCTTTACCTTGTGCGTGCAGGCCAATCTACATGATGAAGTCAGTGAGAGGTCCCGAAAGAAAAGAAGTACATGTTCAGAAAGGCATTTCACTTGGGAAGTTGTTGACATTTTGTCTCCTCCACATCATCTGCCTTTTGACTTTTCATGCTCAGACTCTGGCCTGGCTTCCTGACCTTTTCTTGAAGGGCTCTCATTTCTGCCATTCTAAGCTTCTGGCCGCTGAAAGCTGTTTTCATTCTCTTGATTCCAAAGTGCTTGTCTGTAAAATGGGATTCGTGGTAGTGTCTACTTAATAGCAGCCAACTTTGCAACTGGGTAAGATGATATATGTAAAGTGCCTAGAGCATGTCCAATACCAACACTATCAAATGTGCCTTTTGCAATAATTGAACATTTCTTGAATTCCTCCTCTGGTATGTTGTCACCACTTGCATATGGCTAATAATCACTTGAAATATGACTAATGTCACTAAGGAATCAGTTTTTAATTTTTAATTTTAGTTTATGTTTAAATGTTCTTCTGTGTCTACTGGCTAATCATAATGGACAATGCAGGTCTAGATTTAGCACTGAATCTGTAACAAGTACAACTTTTTATGCTGCTGGCATTTTGCTTAGGTTATGAACCTTACGATTTAGGGTTCTCTGTCCTTGGATTATTTATTAGTCACCTGAAGAAACTGATTTGAGCTTTGTTAGCTAAGCTGAATCATTTATATTTAGCCTTGTGGATGCTGAACTGTAGTCACATTTGTCTGTCTTATCTGATCTGGTTATGGAAATTATCTGACAATACTGAGAAATAATGTGAATATGGTTTAATGTTCTTTGCCTTCATATGACTTGTGGCAGAAGGAAGTTTCTAGATAGCTGAAGTGAAATGAATGTGTTATTGTTTGTTTTACCCAGTGGACACTTAGTGATGACAACTTGTAAAGGGGCTCAATGCAGGCTGCAGGAAAAATAATACCATTTTATTTTTTTATTTTTTTATTTTTTTATTTTTTTATTGTATTTTTGTTAACAATATTTACATAGTTAATTATGGTTAAAAAAAAGGTTCAGGGGGTATAGGGAAGTGGGTAATAGTATTAAGTCCATATTGTTTCCATCATGTATCTGAGGTAAAGTGGGGTATTGATGGAGAAGCCCCACCCAGTTTCCCACCCACCCCAAGTCCCGGATGTGGGGTATGCTCTGAGATCCATTTTTTTGAAGTAGGTTTTTGTGTTTTTAGATTCATGTCATAGGAACCTGGCTTTAAAACATTTCTGGCTTATACCGTGCACAGTGTATAGTGCTTGGCACAGGAATGAACAAGGGAACAGGATTCAGAAATCTTTCTGTGTTGACTTACATGTTACTATCTTCATTCAGTAATCCATCTGGACATGTATTTACCAGCTATTTACTGAGTGAGTACTATGTGCTAGTTGCCTAGAAACAAGAGATAAGACTTTGTACCTTCCACCCTATTTTCATTTTAATTTTAAAATGACATAGTTTCAATTTGCCTGATCATCACAAGCACAGCCAAACATATCCCTCTATAATTCATTAAGTAGTAAGTGGAAAAATCAATGTTCTTCAAGAATATGTATAAGAGATATGAAGTATCATTAGGATATTTTGTTAGTATGAAGATAACAGATTTTATGCATTTCACAGATATAGTTTTAAGAAGAAAACCACAATCCTGTACTCCACTGCGTGCTCTTCCTCCTTACCCTCCATCCCTCCTTTTCTTCATCAAAATTTTCAAAGACATAATTTTATTCTACTCTATATTCACTGCTAATCATAATAAAAAGCAGGAAGATAATAGTTCCACAGAAGTATAAACAATGGCTAAACTGACAATTATATCTGAAAATCACCATTTCATTTCTATTCATTTTTTTATATTCTATGATAACTACCACATGTCAGGCAAAACATGACATCTATTTTGAAACTGGGTTATTTCATTAAGGAGAATGGATTTCAGCTGCATGTGTTTTATAGCAGAATCAGGATTTCATTCCTTTTTATGGCTGAGTGGATATACACACACACATACGTGCATACATACATACATATACATATAGAAAGAAAGAAAGAAAGACAGATAGACAAACAAACATGCCCATCAACTTACCGACATCCAGTCATCAGTTAATGGACATCTTGGTTGACCCCAGAGCTTAGTAACTTTTATATGGTGATTTCATTTCATTTTGGTAAATTCCCAGTGTGGAATGGCTAGGCCATATGATAGATTTCTTTGCAGATCTCTGAGAAATCTCCATATTGTGCTTCATAATGGTTATACTGGTTTAAATTCCCACTAACTGTAGATTAGATTCTGTTTCTCCCCACACCACTGCCAGAATTTATTGTTTTTGGGGGAGGTAAAATGTCATTGTGGTTTTTATTTGCATTTCACTGATGTCTAGTGACCCTAAACATTTTTTTCATGTGTCATTTAGCCATTTGAAGTGAATTCTTTACAATTTCCTGTTCATGTGTCATTTAGCCATTTGAAGTGAATTCTTTACAATTTCCTGTTCACGTCCTTTGCCCATTTCTTAACTGAATTATTTGTTGAATTTCTTGAGCTCTTTTTATAGATACTGAATATTAATCCTCTCTCAGTTTGGTAGTTTGTAAGTATTTTCTCATTCTGTAGGTTTCCTCTTTGCTTTGTTAAGTGTTTCCTGCTTCTTAGTTTGATGTAATCTCATTTGGTCTATTTTTGCTTTTATTGTTTTTGCTTTTGGTGTCTTTTCCAAGAACTCTTTACCCATGCCTATGTATTACAGAGCTTCCTTTAGTAATTTCTTCTTGTGCTTTCCTTTAGTAATTTGGTGGTATGTGGCCATATGTGGAGATGTTTGATCCTTTTTGAGTTGATTTTTTGGGGGGAAGGTGTAAGATAGGAGTCTTATTTTGTATTTCTGCATGCATAGATCCAATTTCCCATGACATGTTGTTAAACAGATTGTCCTTTCCACAGGGATTTATTTAACATTGTTTATCAAAAATCAGTCCGTTATCACCATGTGGATTTATTTCTGAAGTTTCTATTCTATGTTCCATCATTCTATGTCTTTTGTTTTTCTTATCTTTCCTTTTCTTTTTTTATGACAGTACCAGATTATTTGATTATAACTGTCCTGTAGAATGTTTTGAAATCTAATATTGCAGTGTTTTTGGCTTTGTTTTTGTTGTATAAGATTGTTTCAGCTATTTGCATTCCCTTGTGTTTTTATTGAAGTCTCAACATATTCTAGGTTATCTTGTACCAGAGCAAGTGTTACATTGATGGGAGAAAAAAAAAAACAATAGCTGGTGGGTATTCTGGGCCTGGTTAATGCCAATTCTATGTTAACTGTACTAGCATGCCAGCAGAGGTACCTATTCTATTTTTAAAAAATACACACAGGGGATGCTGTGTGGTGTTAAGCCACATGGTTGGGTGTGAGAGACCCAGGACTGGGATTCATCTTCCCATGGATAGGGGCCACTGAAGGCATGTTGTCAGGTGAGGCATGATATCTGGGGGCCTCAAGGGTCCAGGAAAATTCTGTAGGATATTTGTGGGCTCACCCCTGTTAGACTGCAGCACCTGCAGTTTGAGCAAGAGCTGGGATTGCTGACAGGCTGAGGCAGGCTAAACCATGGAAGTCACTGACACTCATAGGAGCTAGGAGGAGGCCAGGCTGTGCCAGTCTGTAGCATCTATTGGTACGTGCAAAGCCTATGCTTGAGTGCCATGCCAAGCAGGGCCACATTACCGTGGGCATATGTGAGATATGGGGCTAAAAGCAGTCCTGGTGGGGGAATTTGGGAAACTCCCTGCTAGGTTGCATCTTTTGTTGGTGAGCATGAGAGCCAGGGCTGGGGCAGTCCAGGCCAGGTAAGGCTATAGCACTCATTGGGATGTGTGTTGACTGTGTCTGAGAGCAGGCTAGGCTCAGTCAGGCCACAGCACCCACAGGCATGCATGGGAGGCAGAATTAGGTGTGGGATATGCTGAGCTGTGCTTTGGCACCCTCTGGTTCACATGAGAGATAGAGCTTGAGTAGACTGGGTTGGGCTAGGCTGTAGCATGCACTGATGAGAGCCAGGGCTTGAGGTGGACCTGGCCAGGCCAGGCTGCAGCATCTGCTTGCAAATGCCAAAGCTGGGGAGAGCCATGCCAGGCTGAGTTGAAGCAGCCACCGGCACACATGAGATCCAGGGTTAGGAGCAGGTCTGGTAGGGAAACTTTGGATCTCACATGCTAGGCTGCAGCTCAAACTGGTGAGCATGAGAGCTGGACCTGAAGGCAGGCCAGGCAGACAAGGTAGCAGCATCTTTTGGCATACGTTGGGTTGGGTCTGAGGGTTGAGTGGACTAGGCTTGGCTTCAGTATCTGCTGATACTCATGAGAGTCAGAATGGGTGCAGTATGGGCTGGGTTAGGCTGTGGCACCTGCTGGTTCACATTGAGAGCAGGGTCAGGGGTGGGCAAGACTGGGCTAAGCTGTAGCACCCATTGGTGAGAGCTAGAATGGGTGCAAGCTAGTTGGGCTAGGCCACAGCACTCACTGATGAGTTCTGGGCCTGGGGACAGGACAAGTGGATAAGGTAGACATACATGTGGCCTAGGCCTGGGGATGGGCCATACAGGGCCAGTTTGCAGCATCTACTGGCATGTCTGAGAGTCAGCACAGGGTGCAGACCAGGCCAGGTTGGGCTGCAACATTCACCAGTTCACAAGAGAGCCAAGGCTGAGGGCAGGCCAAGCTGGGCGAGGCTGCAGCACCTGCTGGTGTGAGCTGGGACTGGGATCAGACTGGGCTGAGCCAGTCTGCAGCACATGCTACTTAATGCTGAGACTGGGAGTGGGCCATTCTAGACTGGGCCGCAGCACCTACTGGCACATGCAAGACCCTGTGCTGGGAGCAGTCCTGGCAAGGAAACTTCAGGGAGTCCCCTGATAGGCTGCTAATTCCACTTGTGAGTATGAGAGCTGGACTGGGGGTGGGCTGTGCACGGTTGGGTGGCAGTACCTGTCATCCTGCATGTGGGCCAAATCTGGGGGCAAGCCAGGCTAGGCTAGACTATTGCACCTGCTGGTTTTCACAAAAGAGAAAATGGGTGTGGGCAGGCTAGGCTAGGCAACAACAAAGCCTGCAAGTATCAGGACTGGGTACAAGTCATGTCTGTCAGGACTACAGCGCCCTCTAGCAAGCATAAAATCTGGAGCTGGAAGCAGTCCTGTTAGGGGAACTGTGGGCACTCCACTGCTAGGCTCCAGCTCCCACTGGTGAGCATGGGAGCTAGAACTGGGAGTGTGCCAGGTAGACATTGTGGCAGTACTCATCAGCCTACATGTGGGCTGGGTCTGGAGACAGGTCAAGCTATGCTAAGCCACGGCACCCAGCCCCATGGGTGTGCACAAGAACCAAATGGGATATGGGCTGGGCCTGGCTAGGCTGCAGCACATTTGTCACATGCAAAAACCAGGACCTGTTGGGGGTCATTTGGGGTTACCCAACTAGGCTGCTGCACCTACTAGTAAGTGTGTGTGAGGATCAGGCCGGTGGTGGGCTGGGCTGGGCTAAGTCGCAGCACCCATCAGTTCAGAGATGGGGCTGTGGGCACAACTGACTGGGCAGCTGCTTCTACAGGTATGTGGGTTGACTGGTTCAGGTGATGGACTGAACCTGAACCTGAACTAGCTGGCACATATGAGAGTCAAGTTTGAGGTCACCCCAGGTGAGGTTTCTTGGGGGACTCCCCAACTAGACCACTCTATTTCCCAACCACAGAGAAAAATCACAATAGGTACAGTCTGACCTTGGAGTGCATGTATTGGGACAGGACCTCATTAATTGTTGATGCCTGTGTAATGAGCAGCATGCCCATATGCACACAAGGGACATGAAAGCAGGTTCAACTGGCCTAGTGGAAGTCATTGAGTGCATTGTCAGAGGATGGATAGCAGAACATTTTGGGCAACACTCCTGGCCAAGCTTTGCAACAAGTGTCTGGGTCTGTGGAGGCATTAAGGTAGACTTAGTCAATAGACCTTGGAAAATTTTGTTTTAAACCTGGTGCAATAAGGCTGACATTATCTCAGAGCCATTAAAAACCAATCAAGTAACACCCTCAGAACATTCTTCCCCATATTGGGGTGTCTAAGGCATCATCCAGTGACTCTCTTCCATCCCTGGGTCCTCATTTCGTTTGACAGCAAGGAGCATCCCCATTCCTTTCTGCCTCCCTTCAGCACATACACAGGAGAAACAAAGAAAAAAAAAAATGAAACATCTATTCTATCCACCTTCCTCCTTCTCACCTCGATCCTTCTCACCCTAATCAGAGTCCCTCATGGGCATGCATGTCTTTGTGCTATGTAAACAATATTAAAAATAAAATTAAAAACTATTAATGACCCTCACAGCATCATTTTTTTCTACATCTCAAGAATATTTTTGATATTTTTCAAATCAGGATTGCATTGAATCTCTACATAGCTTTGGGTAGTAGGGACATTTTTATGCTATTAATACTTCCAACCTGTGAACATAGAAAATGTTTCCATTTTTTTGTGTTTTTTTCAGTTTGTTTGTTTAATGTCTTTTAGTTTTTTATTGTAGAGATTGTTTCTATCCTTGTTTAACTTTATTCCAAGTTATTTAAATTTTTTATAACTATTATGAATGGGACTGAGGTTGAATTGAATATCTCTGAAGAGTTAATTCGTTCTAATCTAACCCTAGCTATGGAGACACTTATAGAATGGTTTTACAAAAGAAAAAAATAGCTGAAAATAAAAAGTGCTATAGTGTCTCATTTTTAATAACTTTTATTTTTCTAAGTTATAGTTAACAAAATACAACTTTTTGATGATTTCTACATTGGTGATTAGGGTGAAAATGGTCAAAGGCTACAGGAAGGTGGATGAGACCATTATTTCTACATTCTCTTTTTTTCCTTTCTGTATCTGGGGAAAGGGGCGGGGAGATAAGGGGAGAATCCCTACCCAGCCTCTGAACTGCCTCTGCACCCTGGGATGGGGTATGGCCACCCGACACCATCCCAGGATTCCCAATGTGGGGCATGCTCTGAGGGTCCTTCTCAAGAGGACCTGCTCAAAAGATAGTTCAGCAGTTCTGAATTACTGCTGCTCTCATCACTCCAATCAAGATGAAATCTCTCCAGAATCCACTGGTTGACAGTCCAACTTAGAGTTTCCATTTGCCTAGGTATTCACTGCAAACTCTTGGCTGGTGTAGTTGATCAATTTGTTCTGTCCTGTATCCTCCGTTATGGTACCAGGTGTCCTCTGCAGGTTCTAATGCACTGCCATATCCTCCATGTCCACCTGGATATGCTGTACACTGAGGTGGCCCAGCTCTGATACATGTACTCCATGGTCAGACCATGGAACCTGCAATACTCTTCATGGTTGGGTTCTGAGTCCAGCTGTTCAGTTGGGGGGATTCCCCACAGAAACTTCATCTGAGATGATCCCAGACCTGATTTTTGTGTGTGCTTGCCAATGTAGGGTCCAGCACAGTCTGTCATCCCAATTAGCTATGCACATGCTTGTGGTTACAACTGCTGGGTCAGTTCTGTGTCCAGCTCTGTCTTCCACACAAACCAGTGAGTGTTGCATCCCAGCCCTCTCCTGCCCAACCACACGCTTGGCACTCACTCACACAAACCAGTGGGAGCTGTAGCCTAGCTGGAGTGACCTGCAATAACCCCCACCAGGCCTGCCTTCTGCCTTGGTTCCCATGCTTGCCTGTATGTACAGCAGACTGATCCAGTTCAAATATTGAAGTGTCTCCTTTATGAGACAGTAGATTTAATGCAGTCAGGAATTATAGTCACATGCTTTCAAGGGGTTCCATGATTATCATAATTAGAAAAAACTTAAAAGTGAAGGTATATTTAAGTCAGTGATATTGATATCTCATGCTACAAAAGAAAAGCCTACTCGTCCATATTGACTTCCAGATCCCATGGACCTTAAGATCCCTGGACACTTGGGATCCTTACCTGGTGCTTTTACTGACCCTCACTAGGAACTTAGGAGAAGAACATACCTCCCCTAAGACCTCATGCTCCTAAGTGCTGTGGAGATTAGATGCATGTGTGGTGGATCTAAAACAAGATAAGTTATCCATGGGATTAACTATAAACTTCTGTGTCTCTATTTCTGTATTTGAAAAAAATATGGTATGCAGCTATGCTGAATAGCATACCCCCTACCTCATAAGGGAATGGAGATTAAATGTTTTATTTCTGCATGTCAAGGAATGCACTTAGAACACTGACTTAAATATACTTTCAAAAAGATTTATTCATTTATGAGAGGGAGAGAGCTCTCCCATCTTCTGGCCACTCCCCACATAACTGCAATAGCCACTCTGGGTCAGGGTGAAGCCAGCAGTCAAACTCATCAGAGTCTCCCACATATGTGTCAGGAGGCCAAGTACTTGGGCTATTTTGTGCTGCTTTCTCAGGAGCACTATCAGGAAGCTGGGTCAGAAGCAGAGCAGCCATAAATTCAAACCGTGTTCCCGAATTTGGTACTGTTGTTGTATCTGGTATGGGATACAAGTCTTTAAAGACATTTTCCTGATGAATTAAAGGAGTTGGGAAAGATGCCCTTCTTTAAAAAGGTTTTTGAAGCCCTGTCTTTATTAAGGTGGGAGGATTCTAATTCAATATATTCAGGAGCAAGATTATGTCTGGGTGTGAGTCCAGCACTTTGGACCGGGACCTTTATCATGCCTCTCTCAATGGAGTCTTTACAGAAATGTTTGTGGAGCACTTGCTCTTTCGGTGAATAATACAATATAAGAACTGTTAGTTGGAAGGCCTCCCTGGATGAGAATTTGCACTCCCCTTAAGCTTTGAAAAGCGTTCTGAAACAAACCTCTGAGCAAATAACTAGGAAATTTCTAATATATCTAGATGTGAGAGGTAGTATTTTGGGGCAGAAAAATATTGGAATTGAAGGGGACATTTTGATATATTAAGTAGACAGAAAATGCTTAAACTTGTAACTGTCCTGGAAAATTATTTACTCTTGCATTATTTAGGAGGATTAGTCAGAATGAGGATTTTAACTTCTTAGGAATCATATGACTTTAGAAAAAATAAGAATTCTTTTATTTTCTTTCATGCTTTGATCACTTGATTAGGAGATTAAGATATTGTTATCTTCGGCAGAGGTTTTGGTTTTTCCAGCTTGTTATTGCAGCTATGCTTTTGGATTAAAGGGAATACACCAGATTCAGAGGCAAAAGCAACTGAATTTTCTGATGTACAGGTGGTTCTTGTTGTTTATTAAAATGACATAAAAGCAAGACAACATTAATAAAAATGAAGAAATATATACATATATGCATTTATATATAAAATGCCCCCCAAAATAAATAATCTTGTAATGTGTAGGCACACAATGTGAAACTCAGGGAGATAAAAAGGAATTAATAAGGTAACTAAGCTAACTTTATCTTCGGTGATAAAGATGGGTTCCTTTGCAGGAAAGCGTCAGGTATTTGGGGCCTAGGATAAGCTAATTGCCGTCAACACATGAAGACCAGCTTCACTGGCTTCACCTGATGCTGATTTAGAACTGCGGAATCCAAGACCCCAGCCCAGATCTAGTGAATCAGGACCTGCCTTTTGTTCTTTCTAAAATGTATTGCTTTAAAATATTTATTTATTTATTTGTTTGTTTATTTATGAGAGAGAAAGAGAGAGAGGGAGAGAATAGCTCCAGGCTAAAGTCAGGAGCCTAGATCTCCATCCAAGGATCCAAGTTTAGTACATGAGTGGCAGGGTTCCAAGAACCTGGGCCATCACCTTCTGCTTTCCCAGGCACATTATCAGGGGGCTGGATAGAAGTGGAGCAGTCAGAATTTGAACTGGTTGTCATATTTGATATTGACATCACAGGTGGCCACTTAACCCCATGATACTGGTCCTGGCAGCATTCACATTTGAGCTAATAGGTGGTTTATTCTCACTCTAGAATTTAAGACATACTGAGGTAGATTACTGAGTTAAGGTCTCAGTTTGCTTCCTGCTCTATTTGTTTTACCTAAGAGGAACATCTATTTCTTTAGGTAAACATGTCTCTCTTGAGTCACAAATATGGAGACCACCCTTAGAAAAATCTGGAAGCTTATTTCTCTCTCCTCTGGTCCTGACAGTGAAAGAAAACATGAATAATAGATAGGTTTTTCTATTTATAATACCCTCTGCTTTTTTTTTTTTTAAACGAGGAGCACAAAGATCATTGTTACTATCATCGTCCTCAAGCATCTACTGGCAAGGCTTTGTGGATGTGACAGTTACTTAGTTGTGACAGTTTTGTTTGGAGTTGAGAAGTACTGAGAAACAACCACAAATTAGCTTCACTTTGGGATAGATGAGTAATCATCAAGGGTAGTTAAGCGAAGTTGGTAGCAATTCATTGTGACAGGTAGGGTATTAAGACTAAACACATCATAATGTGGGAACCTTACTGTAATGGAAAGCTTTAATCTTTTTTTTTTAATGCAAGTTTACAGTGAAGCTTCTATAACTGAAAGCAGTCTAAAGTTGTTTAAAATATATAATGGATCTTTCTCTTGTAGTAAAAGACACTTATCTGAAATAATTTGTTTTATTCACATATAAAATTTATTTCAAAGGGTGGGAGGGAGGGAATGAGAGAAAGAGAAAGAGGAAGGGAGGAAGTGAGAAGAGAGAAAAAGAGAGAGAGAGAGAGAGAGAGAGAGAATCTGTTGGTTTGTTTCTTAAGTGCCTATTATGTCTAGGGCTGGGTAAGACTCAGCCTAGAACTCAATCCATGTCTTCCATATGTGTGGGAAGGAGCCAAGTTCTTCAGCCATCACTTGATGCTTTTAGGGTGTGAAATAACAGAAAACTGGAATGGGGACTGGATCTAGGAGTTGACCAAAGCACTGTTGTATAAGGTGCTGCCATCTGAGTGGTGTCTACTACATGACACTCCTTCCTCTTCAGTAGATAAGTTGGGTATTTATGTGTATCTTATCATGGAACTAAATGAAAACACAAAATTAAAGGTTTGGATTTTGACTCTGATGTAGTTGAATACAAAAGATTAATTGGTAGCTGAAAAGTTTTGAGGGTAGCCACTCCAAATTGAGCTTCTAAACGTGACACCATGTGGATAGTTCAAAAGGTTTGTTGAAAATGGTTTTAAAAGATAAATTCATTTTAGCATCAAGATTTGAAATTCACACGTAGTGTTTTTTTCATATTACACATTTCCATCTATTCTTTTTTTAAATAAAGCAAACATTTATTAAACTATAATAAAAACATTCCATCAAATTACAAAACCTGAGCAAGAAAAACAAACGGCACATGCTTAACTGTAGTTGACATTCAAATAAAATTTGCATTCCCAAAATATTATACAGTAATTAGAAAATACCAGCCAAAGTAATATTAGGATACTTTTACGTGCGATCTCAACAAATTTGAACAGAAGCAAATTTTAACAAAGGTAAATTTTACAGTGAAACATAGCAGTAGATTAGTCCATCTATTCTTTGAAGATACCTCTTATTTTGGAGGAATTTCAGGGACTAAAAACTTTACCATTCGTTAATATTGATTTTCCTACAGAGTATACGAGCTATAGTAGGACTTTGAACCTTAAACAAAGTGCTAAACTTCATTGACAATATTGCTCATATGTGACCTTCACTTTTTTCAGTTGTAACTGCAGTTCCTTATGAATATGTTAGAGTGTGAAGTCAGGTATTTAAATCCAGATTCAAATCTTACTTGAGAATCTACAATTTTATGTTATATGAGAGTCATAGACAATGAATGAATAGCTTCGTATACCTACCATTTCCTGGAGAAATGGAAGAATTACTGAGTTATATTTGGCAAAGCTTACCAATCAAACAGTAACCAATCTACCAAGAATCAGTCGAATCAACTAGAAGCAAATTAGCCAAATGAATCAAATTTTAGCAGCAAGTTCTCAATCATTAACTGCTTAATACTGCACCGAGAGAAGCATAAAATCCAACAGTATGAAGCCACTGTCCTGAGGAAACACATTTTAAGAGACCATGATAGCTCTCTATATAAAATATTAAAAGAGAGGAAACCATGTTTTCTTTGTGGCAATGTAAGATGGGGAAGAGATCCAGGCAAGATATTGAAAGAAGCTGATTTTTCATCTTCATTTTAAAGAATGAGTGTTGATTGAGGGTTAAATCTCTTCAGACCCATGCAACAGCATGAGTGAAATCTTGCAATAATCAAAACTCAGGGTTTTTTTTTTAACTCAAGAATTAAATATGTGGAAATTTCATCACTTAAGTGCTATCTTCCACTTGTCTAAATATATTGATTTGAATTCACATGACAGTTACTATAGAACTGAACTGCTCTGCAATAACTTAAGCAGGCTTGAAAATTGTCATTTCACTCATGGAAGAATTTTGTCCCCTGCTAAGCCAACTATATTCATCTGAGTATTATGGGGTTTGGTAATCTTTAAGGTCTTTTCCAATCATGATTATATTCTTTTATGTGTATGCTTATTTTGCATATTTTAATTATATCATATTGCAATATTATTGATCAATTATTTTGAATTATACATAAAGCAATACTCAGAGGACCACAAGAATATTTTAGCCAAAACTTTAGATATGTATCTTGAGGATGCTGCATTATGTTATAGGTACATAATATTTTTCTGCAGTGATAAACAACTAGATTACACCTTTGAAGACTGTCAGTACCAATTCATTCTCTGTCTTGCTTTGCTCCTAGAAATTATATCATTTGCAATTCAATAGTTGTGTGCCTGGCTACAGTCTAAAATTGGCATGTTTCATAAAAGATTGTTATTTTTTCTTGAGCTATTACAGCATGCTTCCAATCACATGATATTGGTGGAGTTGGACATGTGCTGACCTAGAACATAGATGAGCTTAGATTCAGTTTGTTTTGGAACTCAGCATTGAAACAGCTTTTAAGACTCCATCCTGTGAGAATCATTCCATGGTGCTAATCAAGGCGTTAATTCAGTAAACTGGTGGAGCTCTACACTGAGTAATGATTTCACTGAGGCTTGTGCATGTTTTAAAGGTAGGCCATTAGATAATAATGTTAAGTCTTAAAAGAAGGCACGGTATAAGCTGAAATGCATCACTATCTATTTGAACCTGTTCTTGATTTCTGTTGATGTTTTACAACTCTAAGATATGAATTCAAATCCTGAGTAGTTCTTATATTTGGCTAAGATGCCAATGCATGTACATTGGCCACCTTTTCTCTGTATGGGCTTTACTTTCCCTGACTTAAAGAGTTGTTTGTAGTTAATATGCATTTAAGAGTCTACACTTTGCATGCATTATGTTGATTTGCAAGAGATTTCTTATCTGTGTGATTTTAAGTAAGAAAATTGAAGGCCCTGAGCAGAAAGTAGTTATAAAATCCCAGTGAAGGTGATTCTAGAGGACAAGTAGGCTTGTCCAGAAGCAAACCTGTCAAGAGAATGTTTGCTTCTGATGGCCTCTCACTTGTATTTCTATATATTTGTTCTCTTCATTTTCTCTTCTCTTAAACAGCATCACATGGCCATCTAAACAAAGGGGAAATTTTTGCTAAGAAATTATTGGAATCCCTGATATATCATTACATGGATAACTAGTTGTTATATCTATTTATATTTTTAAATTAGCATATGAGAGAATTATTTATACCTCCATCTTTATTGCAGTTCAATTCATAGTAGTTAAAATAGAGAATGAACCCAGATGTCCCTCAAGTGATGGATGGATAAAGAAAATGTAGTATATAATGATCCAAGATTGCTGAATAGTGGATGTCACACTAACATTGACTGCCAAAAGAATGATGGAAAGACTATATTTCCAGAGGTCAGACTGACACAAATTTTTGGCAAAGATGTGACATGGAAACTCCATGTGTCAAGAGCATGCTGTTTGGAAACATTGCTTGTAGTCATCTGTGTGAGCTGTGTGCCCACCTCCAACTCAAGTAAGAGACACCATAACAGGGACTGGGTAAGATTGCAGATTCATAGAAAGGAAAGTATTCTGGTAGGTTTACCAAGGGGAAGAAGCACACTTCTTTGTCCTATTCTTCCATAAAGTACCAGACCAAAAGTGAGAAGCTACCATCTTGAAGACAGTTTGGACCTGTTGGGAATAACTGCTGGTGTGAGATAAATGATGCTCTCTGAAATTTGGCAGCTGAGGCATGTTTCTGGATCTGCATGGACACATGCAATTAGCTGATTCTGTCAAAAGGATAAATCTATGTTTTCCATTGTCTGAGTTGGAGTGGTGGCTTTGTACATGCACATGTATCTGGGACTATGAGTCACACACATATACATCATTCTAAAGCCCTGATGCAAAGTGTGGCAGCTTCCAGCTGCTAAGAAGCACTCAGAGATAGCTGGTACTGGGAACTCCACTGCTCTCCATAGTCAGGAAAGACTCATAGTACCGAGAGGAGCTTCAGTAACCTGCGAATGTGGGAGTCTTGCATGTACAAAGTATAAGGATTCTGTGACTGCCCAATTGTGTGTGGCATGTAGGTGGGTGTCTAGGCACACAGAGCACTGCATAGATAGTTTGTGTTGTACATTTGCTGTTATGAGTGGGGGGTTGTAGCCAGTGGGCTAACCTGGGCAGTGATCACATTGAAAGGGAGGAAGTGAGGCTGTGTTTCCACTAAAAATTGTGATCATTGCTCTCCCCGCTGACAAAACGGGAACTTCACCATGCCAACCCTGGGTGTAATCCTGGATCTTGAACCCACACTTGAACACAGAGCATAATATGCTGTCAACAGCCAGCACAAACCTTCAGATATCCAGTGACAAATCAGTAAACCCACTAAGCCACAGAGGCACAATTCACGAATAAAAACCATCAGAGAAGAAACATCATAAGTGCTTCCAGAAATGCCTCAAAATAAACACAGCAATACAATACACAGAAATAAGGAAGACATGCCCCCCCAACAAAGGAACATAGTTCCTCATTATTAGAAAGCAAAATGAATACATTGCTGAAACATCTGAAAATGAATGGAAAACGATGACCACAGGTACATTGGTGCATGCAGAAATGAATGATTGAAATAGAGAAATTCATACATGATATGGATGACAAAATATTGTAGAGGTTGAGACTTTGAAATCAAATGGAAATATTGGAATTGAAGAGTTCAGTGTGCTAAATAGAAAATGCAGTGCAAAGCCTGCACAGCATGCTTGTGGAAGCAGAAGAAAGAATATCTGAGTCAGAAGACAACATTTGGAAACATCTCAGTCTGACAAAAACCAAGATAATAAATTTGGAAAATTCAAAACAGTGTTAAGATATATTGGACATCAGAAAACAAATATGCACACACATATGCATCTTAGGAGTTCCTGGAGGTATGCAAAGAAGAGCAAAATGAATTACAAGGCATATTCAGCAAAAATAATAATAGAAAATCTTCCTGATATTGAGACAAAAAGGGACATACAAGTACAGGAAGAACATAAAACTAATAGTCATGATCAGAAATGAGCTTTGCCATAACATGTCATAGTACAATTTTCAATAGTAAAGATAAAGATTCTAAAATGTGCATGAGAAAACACTAGGTTAACTTCAGAGGATCCCAGTTAGACCCACAGCTGATTTACCATCAGAAACCTACAGGCTGGGAGACAATGGTGAGACATAATACAGGTCCTAACGAGAAAGAAACTACCAACCCAGAATACCATACCTAGGAAAGCTAAATAAAGGCCTTTGAAAATAAGTGAAATTTGATTTTGACATCACCCAATAAGTCCTACTGATGATGTTTAGGGAAGTGTTACACACAGAAATAGAGAGTGGCAGTCACAATAATGAAGGGATGGAAAGTAGGAGATCTCCAAGCAAATGAAATCCAAAGCAAAATACTACTACTATTACTACTAATAGTATTTATGGAAAAATGGTAGCACCAAACAATTACCTTTCAATAATAACCTTGAGCAGAAATTTCCTATACTCTTCAATCAAAAGATGCAGACTAGCTGAACAGATGGAAAAATAAGATAAAAACCTCAAGCAACAACCTCACCAACACAGGTACACACAGACTAAAAGTGGAAAGGATGAAAAATGATATCCCATGCCAAGGAAAAATGATCAGATGTAGCCATTCTTTTTTTTTTAAGATTTATTTTTATTACAAAGTCAGATATACAGAGAGGAGGAGAGACAGAGAGGAAGATCTTCCATCCGATGATTCACTCCCCAAGTGAGCACAACGGCCAGTACTGCACCGATCCGAAGCCAGGAACCAGGAACCTCTTCCAGGTCTCCCACGCGGGTGCAGTGTCCCAAAGCATTGGGCCGTCCTCAGCTGCTTTTCAGGCCACAAGCAGGGAGCTGGATGGGAAGTGGAACTGCCAGGATTAGAACCGGTGCCCATATGGGATCCCGGGGCTTTCAAGGCGAGGACTTTAGCTGCTAGGCCATGCCGCTGGGCCCAGATGTAGCCATTCTAATATTCAACAAAATGAACTTTAACACAAAAAACCATTAGAAGAGATGAAGAAGGGCATTACGAAGTAACTATAGTGAATTTATATAACCCAATTCCAGGGCACTTAGCTATTTAGGACAATTATTTTTTTCTTCGTGGTGCTTTTAAAGTTAATTTTTTTACTTTTTATTATTATTATTATCATTTTATGATACAGTTCCATAGGCTCCTGGTATTTTGCTTATTCCAGCCCCAATTCCCTCCCCCCTCCCACCTAGTTCCTCTATATCATTACTAAAGTATAGTTCTTCATACAGTCATTTGTCCATCATTGCGGGCATGGACAATGGCAGAGAGTCTAGCATCCTATTGTCAAGATATAATGAACAGTTTCATTGTAAGTCCATCTTTGTCTGGAAGTAGAAATGCATACTACTTTGTTTCCTCACATCTGGATGCTAGTCTCCATTTCACAGCTACTGTACATCCCCTTAAATGAAAAGTCATAACAGAAAATCAACAATAGAAAGAAAAATAGAAATTTACAATGCCATGAAGTTAAATAACATGTTACTAGAAATGACAGTCTCTATTACACAGCTGCTATACATCCCCTTAAATGAAGAGCCACAAAACAAAATCAACATCAGGAAGAAAAAAGAATTTAACAACACCAAGAAGTTAAATAACATGTTACTAAATGCTAACGTGTAGCTGAAGAAATGAAAATCAAGAACCTTCTTGAAGAAAATGATGCTACTCTATGATCTATGAGTCATTGAATGAGTTAATCGGAAGAAACTGTTTTGAAGAGATGAAGCTAACCAAAGACATCAAATCCCATGAGATATAGTTACCGCTGACTTTTGTTAGTGAAGTGTGTCTCTTCTAGACAACAAATATATGGGTTTTGATTTTTAATCCAGTCTACTAATCTATGCCATTTGATTGAGCTTAAGCCATTTACATAATGGGTTAATATGTATGGGTGGTATTTTGGTCCTGTCATTTTAGGAATGGGTTGTTCATTGGTTTAGTCGTCTGTTGTCATTTTACTGGGATGTTCTTCCCATTTGCCTTTGGTTTTGGTGGGTGCTAATCCTCTTCTCTGTCAAGAGAACATTTTGAAGTATCATTTGTAGCGCAGGTTTGGAAGAGGCAAGGGAGTCCCAGAAGGTGCAGAAAGAGAAACTGGTTTTACAAATATATTTAATGTAATAATAAAGGAAAATTGCCCTAATCTAGAGAAAGAATTGGGAAATAACATTCAGGAGAGGCACAGAACTCCCAACAGGGTTGACTAAAAGAGATCTTCACCAAGACACATGATCATCAAACTCTCTTCGATTGAACATAAGGAAAAGATCCTTAAATGTGCATGTGAAAAAAATCAGTTGACATATAAAGGAATGCCAATTAAACTCACAGGAGATCTCTCACAGGAAACTCTACAGGCCAGAAGAGAATGGAGTGACATATTCCAGATTCTAAAAGAAAAAAATTGTTGGCCTAGGATAACATATCCAGCAAAGCTTTCTTTTGTTTTTGAAAATGAAATAAAATTCTTCCACAGTAAAGAAATGCTAATAGAACAATTATTAAAGGATCTAAAGGGAGACCTGGATGCCAGTACAAAAATAATAGGGGACTTCAATACTCCACTTTCAATTGATAGATCAGCTTGAGAGAAAACAAACAGCATAGCTAATTTGTACTGTGTTCTAAGTGAACCTAATTGGTTTCTCAGTTCATGATCCCTACTATAAACAGACAACATGATAGGCAATAAAGCAAGTCTCAGCAAATTGACAAAAATTAAATGATACCATGTTTGTTTTTTGACAACTAGGTAATGAATCTGGAAATCAACAACTACAGAAACTATTAAAAATATACATAGCAACTGAACAATACAATAATGAATGAACAGTGTGTCATAGAAGAAATAAAAAAATTTAAATGCCTGGAAATGAATGAATATGACAGCATAATGTGTCAGAATTTATGTGACACAGCAAAAACACTGTTAACAGCAGTTTGTGCATGTTTCAAGATATCAGCAAGACATCAAATAAGTGATCTATCAACGCATTTAAGAACCTAGGAAAATAACAAGTTACACCAGGAGTTCAGAGAAAGAAATAATTAAAATTAAAGAGCAAATAAACAAATTGGAAGGAAAAAATACATAAAAATGATAAAGAGTTTGGTAAAAATAAGCAGAAATCATTAGCCAAAATAACCATAAAAGAGGGACAATAGCTCCACCAAATCTTGTGTTACCTCTTTGATTATTTTCAAGAAGACAATGAAAGCAATTTTGTGGATATAATTGGAGTTGGAAATTAGTTGACCTTGAGGTGAGGAAATTATGTAGGCCCTGGCCTAACCTCACTATATAATCAGTTAAAATATAGCACATTTCCTCCCAGTTTGTAGCAAAAGGGGAACTGAATGAGATTAAAAAAAATGAGAAAGGATTTGATGGACCATTTTTGATGGACCATTTTTTATTTTAATGTGGAGGGACTTATGAATAGGATCTGAGATTGGCCCCTAGGAGCTGAGAGTTTTCTATGGGCAACAGCCAGCAATAAAATGGAATCTTCAGATCTACAGCTACTTAGAATTGAATTCTACCAACTTGAAGGAGCTTAGACATAGATTCTTCCCCTGAGGATTCAGATAAGGCCCAATATACATTCATATTTTGGCCTTATGTAACCCAAACAGGGTTTCTATGTGAACTTTGGGATTATAGATGAATGAAATGGAAAATTGGTGTTTTAAATGACCAAGTTTGAGATTATTTGTTTTGCAGACATGGGACATAAATATCTTGGTCATGTATCAGAGAAATGATTGAGTGCCTATCTGTTACAAAAAGTTTGAAGTCCTCTTTATATGGTAGGAAACCATAAAGCCATATTTTCCAAAAATTCACTCTTCCTAACTCCCCTAGTTGAAAAACAAATTAATTAATTTTTCTAGCTGCAGGAAGGCTTCAACTATATTTATAACAAATCTATTCACTCAAAATATTTATTGAATATTTAATACATACCAAATCCTCAGTGATATAGAAAATTATTCATGACCTGATTGGGGATTGTGAAGGCAACTAATTGATCACACATATTTCTTGTTCCCCAGCATTAGAAGCAGTATAAAGAGAATCACCATTCTTTCTAGATTCAAACTACACTAACCACATTAGTCATGATCCTCCAAAAATAATAGAACTAACAGGGTGGCGTATAAGTTGTGGTGTGTATACACATGGAATAGTATCCAACTGCAAAAAGAATGAAATCTTTGAAATCCTGTCATTTAAAGCAAGCTGGAGGCAACTATGTTGAATGAAATGAGCCAGAAATAGAAACACAATTACTGTGTGTTCTTTCTCATTGGTAGGAACTAAAATTTAAAAAAAATTATGAAAACAAAATATCACTAAAAATGAAGGGTGGGAGGGACATGATATGGTTCATTAATTATGAAAAATATACTAATATGTTAATGGGAAAATGCAAAGGGGGTATAAGGAAACACTTTGTACTATCTTATATTTTTCATAAAATTAAAACTATTCTGACTTAAAATATTAAAATACGGAAAATTTGAAAAAGAGAAGCAAAAAATGCCTCATAGGATTTTGGAGAATTGACAAAACTAAAATTTATAGGAAAGGTCCCAAGGCTAGTGATCCAGGAAAGAATCCATCATGGTTTGTATGCAAAAGTGTTCTTGTACTATAAATCTTTTTTTCCCATAGAGGTCAGTTTTTAAAAAGATTTATTTATTTATTTATTTGAAGTCAGATTTACCGAGAGAACCGAGAGAAGACAAAGAGACAGAGAGAGATCTTCCATCCATTGGTCCACTCCCCTGATGGTCCTAAGGCTTGAGTTTGGCCAGGCTAAGCTAGGAGCCTTATCAGAGTCTCGCATTTAGGGGTCAGAGATCCAAACACCTTCATTGCTTTCCCAGGCCACTAGCAGGGAGCTGGATTAGAATTGGAGCCACCAGGATTGGAACTGGCATCCATATGGAATGTTAGCATTGCAGGTGGCAGCTTTATCTGATGTACCACAACAATGGCTCCACTGTTAGGCCTTAAACAGTTTACATGAGGCCCACCAACATTGTGAGGGGTATCAGCTTTGTTGACTTAAATTTTGATTACTTCTAAAAAAACAATTCCTTCACAGAAACATTCAGAGTAATGTCTGAAGAAACATCTGGGTATTGTGGCTTAGACAAATAAAATTAACAGTCACCGTCATATGCAGAGCAGCTAGAGAACAGCTAGCCTCCATCTGTTCTCAGCACACAGACGTTAAGAAGATATCTGTGTTTTCAGGTAATCTCAGAGAATCAGAAACAAGTTTTTCTTGGCAAACTGACTTTTGCCTCATAACTAGCAAGCTGATGGATGATTCCTCTTTCATTGGAAGGGAACAACGGAAGATCTCAAAAAAGGATGGTAAATCCGTGGGTTCTTTTTTTTTTTTTTTAAAGATTTATTCATTTTTATTACAGCCAGATATACACAGAGGAGAGACAGAGAGGAAGATCTTCCGTCCGATGATTCATTCCCCAAGTGAGCTGCAACGGGCCGATGAGCGCCGATCCAAAGCCAGGAACCCGGAACCTCCTCTGGGTCTCCCACAAGGGTGCAGTGTCCCAATGCACTGGGCCGTCCTCAACTGCTTTCCCAGGCCACAGGCAGGGAGTTGGATGGGAAGTGGAGCTGCCGGGATCAGAACCGGCGCCCATATGGGATCCCGGGGCTTTCAAGGCAAGGGCTTTAGCTGCTAGGCCACGCCGCCGGGCCCAAATCCGTTGGTTCTTGAGAGAAGACAAGAACTTGGGTATAAAAAGAAAAATGGTGTTTCCTAAGATGCACAACCTGCCTTCTAAGAGTTTACAACTTGATTGGAATAAAGCAGAAATGACCACGTGATCTGTCTTCTCTTGTTTGCGGTAGGTGAAATCAAATAATGTATATAGAAAGCATTTACCTTATCAATAATACATTCAGTGGGTCTAAGTTGTCAGGACTCAAAGGACTACTTCTGTGTTTAATAAAACCAACAGATTGTTGGGAAAATGACTCTAGCTCAGAAACAAGATCCTATCTACATCTTCATATCTTAATGGTGTCACCTTCTTCCTCTCTGTGTGTATACGCACATATGCATCTAGTATACAGACCAAGTACGCACAAAAAAGAACTCAAGCACTTCCCATAACATAATCTGAGATAAACAAACTGTAAGTTTGTATTACCGTGAACAGGGGAGATTCCAAAAGACAGGGTTGTGGAGTCCATTCTTTAATACTGCTGCATAGTGTGGGCTTGTTTGAAGGCCAACTCACCTTTACTACTACATAGCCGATCGGAAGCAACGGGATTGTGTGTGTGTGTGTGCGCGCGTGCATTCCTTTTTTGCTTCATAAGTGACATTAACAGAGTTATCCACAAGAAATATTTATGCAAAAAATTAAAAAATACATGTGTTTGTGTGAAGTTTACTCTGCATTACTTGCTGTAATATTGTGGCAAGACATTAGCAGCGGGCCCGGCACCATAGGCTAGTAGCTAAAGTCCTTGCCTTACATGCGCCGGAATCCCATATGGTCACCAGTTCTAATCCCGGCCGCCCTGCTTCCGATCTAGCTCCCTGCTTGTGACCTGGGAAAGCAGTTGAGGATGGGCCAAAGCCTTGGGACCCTGAACCTGTGGAAGGCCCAGAAAGAGACTCCTGGCTCCTGGCTTTGGATTGGTTCAGCTGCAGCTGTTGCAGCTGCTTGGGGAGTGAACCATTGGAAGGAAGATCTTCTCTGTCTCTCCTCCTCTCTGTATATCTGACTTTGCAATAAAAATAAATAAATCTAAAACAAACAAACCAAAAAGGCTTTAGCAGCAAGCTCTGTGACCCTGAATGGAAACAGCAAGTTACTTTGGATCTGATTGTCACAATTTATTGGTTATTCTGATTTCAGCTGCTGACTGCAAATTTTTGCAGAGAAATACAAAATCACTTCCTGTTCTTGACACGTAAAGGCCCCCTAGTTATGCTCATGATTTTGTTTGGTGAACTTTGTATCTGTGGCTTGGTTTTATGATTTAAAAAGTGCACTTTGGCTGTCAATTCTGGAATGATTTTTTAGCCCAATGCAGGTTGTATGAGCCTAAGACACAATGTTAGTTCCTCTTTTTCTATTTCCTGTTAGCATTACCAGTGTCACGCTGCCTATAAACCAATTAATCTGCCCTAGATAACAAACCAACGTCTTGTGAAATTTTTGCTTGAGAATATGTTTGTTTTACCCACATTTATTTCTAACATGGAATTCTTGTAAAATCATGTTAAGGCAATTGGGACTTAAAATAAATCAGATTCTTCTTTAGGAAGAAAAATACACTCATTATTACTTAGTTGTGCTTATAGATTTAACCTCTTTTTCCTGTTGTGTGTGAAGAAAAGTAAGCACATTAAGTAAGGGAAACTAATTGGTATATTCAGCCTTCACTGAATTTTGACTGTGGAAGTACAGGCCAGCGTCTGAACTTGTGGCTCAGTTGAAATGATGGAAGTGATAGATTCACTTAGCTAGCAAGCTAGAGTTTGCCAACTGAAGTGTATGAAATTTAATATGCTTATGAACAAATAATGAGAAAAAGAATTCCTAGTTTAAAAAATATTTTCTTCCACAAAAATGTGATAAAAACAAAATTCAAAGAGTTTTTTTTAAAATTTTCTCATGAACACTAATGAACAAGGACGATCTGGCCCTGACCTGTAGCTTGTAAATCCCATTGCTGTCCATAATCACCCATACCCATTCCTGTGAAATCTATGGGGGATTCATTTACTTCTTTTTTTTTTTAAAGATTTATTTATTTTATTACAAAGTCAGATATACAGAGAGGAGAGACAGAGAGGAAGATCTTCCGTCTGATGATTCACTCCCCGAGTGAGCACAACGGCCAGTGCTGCGCCGATCCAAAGCCAGGAACCAGGAACCTCTTCCGGGTCTCCCACGCGGGTGCAGTGTCCCAAAGCATTGGGCCGTCCTCAACTGCTTTCCCAGGCCACAAGCAGGGAGCTGGATGGGAAGTGGAGCTGCCGTGATTAGAACCGGCGCCCATATGGGATCCCGGGGCTTTCAAGGCAAGGGCTTTAGCTGCTAGGCCACGCCGCCGGGCCCGGGATTCATTTACTTCTAAAGGAAAAGATCAAGTCCTGGAGAAATTTCTGCTTGTAAATTCACTCACTTCCATTTACTCTTTTTTTTTTTTCTGTAGTATAGATTACAATGAACAGTTGTTCCTACGGATAGAAGAAAACAGATTGGCGGCTGATAAAGGATGATCATGGCCAGTGGTAAAATTACTGAAATAATCTTAAAGGGCTTGTAAAAGTACAATCAAGGCTTCACAGAATTTTGCATTGACGTTTTATACATTATCCACCAAGATAGGAAACAAATTATGAAAATAAGGAGACACAGCAGACAGTAAGGTGTGGAAAACATTTTACAATAGCATCTTGTCAGATTTCCAGAATACTCTGATTTCTCAAGATTCAAATTTTCACAGCTGGTGCATATTTTGATGCCAAATGACTGGCATGAGTGAAATTGGAAGTCATCATGCCTTGTTGTGTCAATTTGATCTTCTCGTTGACCCATGAAACTTCTTAACATAAATTTTGATTTTAAGACTAATTTTTTTTAGGCACTTGCTTTTTGAGCTTAAGTGAAGGCCAAATGGATGCATAGTTGAGAAGTGAAATGAAAATCTCATTTATGTACTTGCCTCACATTTGTCAACCAAAGCTATTGGCAGAAGTTCAGGTTCCTCCAAACATGAACAGCCTAACAATCCAAGTGACAATTATTGCAAAGGAAATATATATGTACTTTCTCTTCTTGTTCCATTGGGTTTGGATCACATATTCTTAATAGTGTCATTTGTTGGCTTAGGATGGTGAGAACAGGTCCATATTTAGAGTTCTTGAGGGCTGAATGCCAATAGAACAATTGAGATAGATGGGGAAATAAATGGAAGCATATTTCAGAAAAGGGTTCCTGAATGTGCGTAATTATTTTTGAATAATGGGAAAGAAAGCTAAATGATTTGGAAAGTCTCAAAATTATCTGTACAGATCTCTTTGTGTACATGTACCACACATGATATCTCTGATTGTGCATATTTCAAGATACCCCTATTTTGGGGGGAAGAAATATTTTTGCCACTGTGTAAATTTGAAGCCTGAATCTGGTGCAGTTTCTCTATTCAGAGCAGAGCCAAAAGAAATCCTGCAGATTGCTAGATTCTGGAATTAGTCTTGCTTCTATTGAGTTGAGCATTTACCGTGATTGATGGTGCCCTGCTTTCCTCATGTGCACACTAAATCATAGCCATCTTACTTGCACCATATTGGTCTAGTACTTATGCTTAAGGTCATGTTTTGGTTTTGACTTCTCCAGCAGTAGCATTTTCCTGAATACCTGCCAACTTGGCTGTCCCCTTCCACATTTTTATTTTATTTGAAAGACAGAGACGGAGGAACAGCGGGAGATCTTCCATCTGCTTTACTCTCCAAATTCTGAAATAGCAAGGGCTGGGACAGTCTAAATCCAGGCATACATAATTAAATCCAGCGATTGCAGGGAACCAAATACCCAAGTGGTCACCTGTTAACTCCTGGGTGTACACTAGCAGGGAGATGAATCAAGTGAGGGAGCTGGCAATTGAATCACTCACTCCAGTATGAGACAAAATGTGTGTGTCTCAACTGGGATCTTTACTGCTGTGCCAAACATGCACCCTTGGCTGATTGTTTTTTATTTTGAAATATGTTAATCTTTTTCTTTATTTTGAGGGATTAGTACCTTATATTCTCAGGATCAGAACAAGAACATATTTACTACAACACAATTCTCATCTTTTCTCATGTTAATGTAATACTAATACAAAGAAAACAGATTCTATGTAGATCTTTCCCTACTTTTTTCTTTATTATTATCATTTTATGATACCTTTCCATAGGCCCTGAGATTTCTCCTATCCTCTCCCCAAAACCCCCCTCCCTGATTTTTCCTATATTGTTACAATAGCACAGTTCTTCATAGTCATAAGTCTATCATTGTGGGCATGGCAGAGTCCAGCATCCTATTGTCAAGATAGGTAAGAGTTTCATTGGGAGTCTATCTTTAGTCTGGAAGTACAGATGCATACTGCATTGTATCCTCACATCTGGACATGATAGACTCTATTACGCAATTATAATACAGCCCCTTAAATGAAAAGCCACAAAACAAAATCAACAACAGGAAGAAAAATAGAAATTTCAATGCCATGAAGTTAAATAACATGTTAATGGATATGATAGTTTCTGTTACACAATTATTATACATCCCCTTAAATGAAAGGCCACAAAAAAAACTCAACAAGAGGAAGGGAAAAAAAAGAAATTAACACCATGAAGTTAAATAACATGCTACTGAATGACTAATGTGTTGCTGAAGAAATGAAAAAGAAAATCAAGACCCTTCACGAAGAAAATGATGCTACTGTATGACCTATGAGTCAGTGGAGAATTTAATGAGAAAAAATATGTTTTGAAGAAATGAAACTCAAAAAAACAAAAATTCATGAGATATAGTTTCTGCTGATCTTTCTTGGTGAGATGTGTCTCCTCTAGGCAACAAATAGATTGGGTTTTGTTTTCTTAATTTAGCCTACTAATCTATGACGTTTGATTGATGAGCTTAAGCCATTTACATTCAGAATTGATATGAATAGGTGGTAATTTGGTCCTGTCAATTTAGCAATGGGTTGTTCATTGATTTAGTCTTCTGTTGTTATTTTACTGGGATGTTCTTCACATTTGCCTTTGGTTTTGGCAGGTGCTATTACTTTTCTCTGCAAAGAGAACATGTTTAAAAGTATCATGTGTAGGGCAGGTCTGGAAGAGGAGTATTTCTTGAGTTTTTCTTAGCTTTAGAAGAATTTTATTTCATTTTCAAAGACAAAGGAAAGCTTTTCTGGGTACTTTATCCTGTGCCAACATTTTTTTTTCTTTTTGCATCTGGAATATGTCACTCCATTCTCTTCTGGCCTGTAGTTTTTTTTTTCACATGCACATGATGATCATGTGTGGTGGTGAAGATTGCTTTTGGTCAATCCTGTTGGGAGTTCTGTGCCCCTCCTCTATTCTGTTTCCCAATTCATTTTCTAGATTAGGGATCTTTTCCTTTATTATTTCATTAAATACATCTTTAAACTCAGCTTCTCTTTGTATGCCTTCTGGATCTCCCATAACTCTTATATTTGGACTTATAATAGTGTCTCTTAACTCTTGAATACTTTTTAAGCTTGACCTAGCTCTGCTTCGACCTTTTTGTTTCCCTATTTTGACAAGAAATATCTTCCAATTCTGAGATTCTTTCTTCTGCTTCCTTCATTTTCTTATGGAGACTTTCCATAGAATTTTTAATTTGCTCCATTGTTTCTTTCATTTCCAATAATTTGGCTGGATTTTGTTTTAGTGTTGTTATTTCCTGTGTGACATATTCTTTGAATTCCTTGCACCCCTGTTTGTGTTTCTCATTGTTGATAAGAAATTTTATAACAAGTGTTTTGAATACTGTATCCCCCATTTTCTCGATGTCTTCCTCAGTGACCTCTGAGGTTGCAAAAAGGCTTTTGCTCCTTTATAGGGGAGTCCCCAGTAATATTAATTGTGCCTCTGTTTCTCTTCTTTTGCTCTTGGTCATTGTACTCTGGTTAGCAGATTCTTCTCCTTGGGGAAGGTTTCTAAGCTTTGTCACCCACAGGTGTACAATTCAATTTTGGAATCCTACAGGTTCCACCCAAAATGGGTGCTGGTAGCTCCCAGACCTAATGGTCAGCAAATCCAGAATTTCATGAGTGGCACATCAGGCACCATTTTGTACAGTATGGCAAAGGCTTTAAGACTGCAGGGACAACAGTGAGCTGTGCATGTGCTGAGCTTGGAGTGCATTCAATGAGCTCAGTGCATTGCACTGGTCCCGCATCCAAAATAATACAAACTTTGACATCTAATGGCTCAAAATATGTCCATGTGACCCTCAGACCTAATGGCCAGCAGGGTCTGGCAATATCACCACGAACAACAACCTAGCTATTTAGGACACCTGGTGTCTCCCTTATTCTGGAAACTGCTAGAACCAGAAATTGGAGAAATGTTGCACAGACAATGGTGCAGGTTCAGTAGATGATCACAGGAGGTGGAGTGCTGAGCCAGGAGCTGGGGCTACAGAGACCATGGTAGAAATTTAACATGAGTCCAGATCTGAAATGTTCTGGAGGAAGTGGCACAAGTGACTGCAAACAAAAAATTGCGTACCAGTCACAATCCTTCCTTTCTTTCTTCTTCCCTTCTTAGTTTCCTCTCCTCCTCTCCCCCTTCCCTTTCCTGCCTTCTCCTCTCCTCTCCTCTCCTGTTATCTCTTACTCCCCCTGACTCTTTCTTTCATGTTTTCTTCCTCACCTCTTCCATTCCTTCCTTTCATTCTTTCCATATAGCATACTTTTAATTTAATTAATAGTCCACTAAATAAAGAGTTCCATATGTAAAATGTCAAAGGACTCTAGTTAAGCAGGAATACCCAAAGGGGTTATAAAAAGTAACCAAATGAAAACATATCAATTTTGTTCATGCACATAAATTACACACATAGGCACAGATCACTAAAACTATTGTAGTATATCATTCTTAACTATTGGCTTCATGAAGGTACAAAACAAATTTTGCCAAAACTACATTTGCAGCAATTCAGTACAAAATGACATTTCTTTTTACTTAATTATATTTTTTGTTAAAAAATTTAAGCTTTCAGATATAAGGGGGAACACATGGTATTTGTCTTTCTGTGTCCAGCTTATTTTTATTCTCTTTATTTTAATATGTCCAGCTTATTTTATTAAACATATTATTCTACAGTTGGAGCCATTTGATGCAAAAGGTAGAAATTTCATTCTTTTTAATTGCTTAATAATATTCCATTATATATATGTAAAATCACATTTTATTTATCCTTTTATCTGATGATGAATGCCTTGGTTGATTCCTTATTTTGACTTTCATGAATGGCGTTACTATAAACATGGAGGTGTCAGTATCTCTTTGATACAATGTGTTCTTGTCTGCGTGTATGCCCAGTAGTGGGGACACTGGCTTAATATTGCAATTCAAGTTCTAGTTATTTTTAAAAATGTTTGTAGCACTTTCCATAGTTTCTACACTAATTTATGTTTTCATCTCTTGTGTATATGCATTGCATTTCCCCATCTCTTTACCAGTATTTGCTACATTCTGTTTTTTGAATAACAGCCATTTTGATAGGGATGCAGTGATGATATCTCATTGTGGTTTTGGTTTGCATTTTCCTGATGGCTAGTGATGCTGAGCTCATTTTTTGATGTATTTGTTTGTTCTTTATATTTCTTCTTCTTTTCTAAAATAACAGTTATAGTGGTTTTTTTGTAATTTCAGGTTTGCATCTATTGCACACTTTATTCAGATATCCTGGTGAAATTTATGTAAAAATACTTCATTTTAAAATTTTTTATTAATATAAAGAGGACAGATTTAGCATATTACACAGGTACAGGGAGTAGGGGAGTGAGGGAAGTGGGATTGTAGATATTTTGAGAACTATCTATTGAATTCCTTTGCCTATTTCATCACTGAGTTAACATTTTTTCCTTTACAGTCAAGGTTTTTATTTGCTAGTATGTTCTGAATATTAATCCGTTGTCAGATATTGTCTGATATTTAACATCTATGAGTTCATACTTTGATAAAAAAGACAGTTGTAGTTTAGACTATTTGAGTGTCAAAATGGATGAAAATATTAACTTATAATCTTAATATGTTTAGTAATATATGACCTAGGTGCATACACCTCCATTTTTAGTATACAACCATTGCTAGTCAAATAAATAGTGTTATTCTTATTGCAGACTCTCGTGTTCAGGCAGATAACATAGTATTAACTTCTTTAATGTATATTAAAAATCTTGGTTATTATGATACAAGGAATAGTTGTCACAAATAGGCAAAGTGCATATATTTTAGTTAAGTATGCTAATTAATAAATAGAGCATATCAAAAACATTTATGTAAACTGAAATTTAGAATTTAAGGTATTTCTAAATTGGTATTCTTTATAAATATACATGCGAGGTAAAAAGGAATAGAAAGATTAAGGTGTAAGTAAAATGAATTATTTTATTACCAGATAATGCATTTCTCCCATGGTTCTCTGTTTTTTGGGGCATTCATGTATGTGAATAAATAAAATGCATTTTTATAAGCATGAGAAATTATAAATAAGACATACCTTTCTATTTTAAAAAGGTTTATTATTTTTATTATTTATTAGTCTGATATGCCACCTTGCTCACCCCCAAATAAGAATTTATAATGGTGCTGAATCAGCAAAATATCTTCAGTCTGTAATTCATTGTAAAATATAATTCTCCTTTCCCCAGATTAACAATTTGCTTTAAATATTTGCCAAATCTGGAGGGCAAGAATAGATTTCTTAAATATACAAAAGAAGGGACATATTGTGCTACCTTCCAAAGCTTCCAGATTTTATTATTTGGGGTTACCTTGGTCATGGGAGGGAGGTTCAAACAGGAAAGACAGCAAGGAAACTCAGAGCCTATCAGTGCACTCATTTGTTATTTTTACTGAATTTATCTGAAAAGGAGAGAGAGAGAGAGAGAGAGATCTTATCTATCTGCTTGCTTACTCTACAAAAACCCTTAATAGGTAGAAATGGGCCACGTTGAAGCCAGGAACCTAGAAGTCCATCTAGGTCTCTCACGAATGAGGCAGAGGCCTGATATTTGAGCTTCCACTGCTGATTCCCAGGGTGTGCATTTGCAGAAAGCTGGAATAGGACATACAGTTGAAACTCAAATAGCTACTCTGGTATGAAATGTGTCCATCTGAAACAATATGTTAACTGCTGTGCTGAATGTCTACCTGTACAGACTTTGCATTAAAAGTGACGCAGACATTTGTACTTCAAAAAGCTCAGGGGAATGAAATGCAAAGTTTTGTTTTACAATTTAAGGTAAATATACAGTATCATCTCCTTTTATTAATGTGTAAAACATTAATACTTTCTAATTTTATTAATATGAAGTAGAAAGATTTCACTTTTTTGCAATATAGTTGTAAGAGCTTAATGATTCTTCCCACCTTATGCTCTCACTTGCCAGCATTCTTTGCCCATCCTTCTCCTTCCTTATTTCATCTTTTTCTAGTTTTTAAAATAGCATAGTTTCATTTTACCTCACATTCACAGGTTTAACACTCCATTATGTGAACATATCAACACACGGTAAGTGGAAAGTAATAATAGTAACAAGTAATCAAAAAATCCTCGTAATCTTCAGTATGAACAAGGGCTGTACACAATGATCATATCCCAAGATGTCATTCTCATACCTATAGATTACATATTTTGCACTCTGTGTACTGTTTATCACAGATTAGGGAAAACACATGATATTTGTCTTTTGGGAACTTGCTTATTTCACTAAGCATAATGGTTTCCAATTGCATACATTTTGTTGCAGAAGACAAGCTTTCACTCTTTTGATGGCTGAGTGGTATTCCACGGTGTATATATACACCACATTTTTCTTTATCTAGTCACCCATTGATGGGCATCTGGATTGATTCCATATCTTAGCTATTGTCAGTTTAGTTGCTATAAACATGGGTTACAAGTAACTCTCTCAAAAGACTTAATTTATATACATTTTATGCACTTTCAGTGTTTTACATAAATTTAAAGTTTTTGAACATTTTATTGATTAAGAGAAGCCAAACTGGAGGGGGATTAAAATTACAGTTTATGAATATTGTAGAACATGGAATTACATATATGAAATCATTACTTGATAATCAAATGTCAGATGTGGCTCGGATACACATTCAGGTGCACCTTCATGTGCAAAGGGCAGCTGTACAGAAAAGAAGTGGATGTGGTATATATCATGATGACAAAATATCATTCTGGTGTTGATGCAAGTTTGGAATATTTTTGTATGATTTTTATTAAGTAGGAGCACTGTAATCAGGCAACATATGTTTCTACAGATATTTCGATCACGGTTGTAGTTTTCACAATATCATAAAAACCTGAAATTCAACTCAACACGAAAAACAGAATATATTGGCTTATTTTGAAATTTTCTAAGACTGTATAACAGACAGAGATATGTAACATAGATCTAAATGATATTATCAGAATAAGATTTAAACTCATCACTTGTATCTATAGGGAATTGTTTCTAGGACCTCTAGAATACTGTACTTGTTGATGACTGATGGTGTAGTATTTGTATATAACCTACAGAGTCCTCTCATATGATGTCAAATATTTATAAACCACTTGTGATGCTTAATATTATGTAATAGCAAAGTAAATAGCTATCATACTATATTGTTAGGGAATAGTGGCAAGAAAAAAATGCCTGTGCCTATCCAGGATAGACAGTTTTTTTCCCCCAAACATTTCTGAGAAATAATTGGTTGAACCTGAAAATGTAGAACCTATGGTTATGAAAGGCCGATTACATCAAGAATGATATTTTGCTCAAGAAGTTGAGAACTCGGGCCCGGACTGGTAGCCTAGTGACTAAAGTCCTTGCCTTGCATGAGCCAGAATCCCATATGGGCATGGGGGATTCTAATCCCAGCAGCCCCGTTTCCCATCCAGCTCCCTGCTAGTGGCCTGGGAAAGCAGTCCAGGACAGCCCAAAGTCTTGGGACCCTGCAGGCATGTGGGAGACCTGGAAAAGGCTCCTAGTTCCTGGCTTTGGATCGGCTTAGCTCTGGGCGTTGTGGTCACTTGGGGAGTGAATCAACACTTCCTCTCTCCTCTCTGTATATCTGACTTTCCAATAAAAATAAAATAAATCATTTTTTAAAAGATTTATTTATTTTATTACAAAGTCAGATATACAGAGAGGAGAGACAGAGAGGAAGATCTTCCGTCTGATGATTCACTCCCCAAGGAGCCGCAACGGGCTGGTGCGCGCCGATCCGATGCCGGGAACCAGGAACCTCTTCCAGGTCTCCCACGCGGGTGCAGGGTCCCAAAGCATTGGGCCGTCCTCGACTGCTTTCCCAGGCCACAAGCAGGGAGCTGGATGGGAAGTGGAGCTGCCGTGATTAGAACCGGCAGCCATATGGGATCCCGGGGCGTTCAAGGCGAGGACTTCAGCTGCTAGGCCACGCCGCCGGGCCCAAAATAAATCATTTTTAAAAAGATAAATGAAGTAGTTCAGAACTCTACTAATTGTTTAACTCAAAATTTAGCCCATTTAATTTGAGAATTTCTATTGGTTAGCTGTTGAAATTCAACTTCAAAGATGCATTTCCTCTCTGCAAGGCCATGTGTCAACGGGAATGTCTTGATAGTGGCACTGTTAGTCTATAGCTTAATCTCCTTTTGTCTAGGATTCTTTATCTGCAAAAATGGCAACTCCAGACACAGTTTTCTCATTGGGTCCATACCAGAACTGAATATTTAATATACACTAAGCCCTCAAAGAATTATCTGATGCATAGAGAATATTTGCGAGTAGTAGCTACTATTTGCATTCACCATCCCAAGAATTTGGATAAATTTAGCTGAAGCTTATGGTGAACTGAGATTTTGAGGCAATTATAAAAACTTTCTGTACATGAGTCATCATTTTTCAGGCACTAGACAAAGGAAGTTCAAAATAAGCTGGGTGAGGCAAATGGCAAGTATCCATGACAACCATTTTCCAAGATTTCAAAACTTAACGCATAATTAATTTTATTGTTCTCAACATACTCAATGATAAATAATATATGTTCAGTACATACAGTGAGCTGTTGCTAACAAAATGTTTTCTATATAATACGTTCCTATGTAAAAGTATTTTTTACATTCTAATGTATTTTCATAAAGTGTACACTTTCACTTATGACAAATATTTAAGAGCACACTGACACTTGCCATTTTACCCTACCTCCTGCCTGTGTTCCCCACCCACCCCATTCCTTATTTTGTTTTTTATTATTTTTATAATTTCATGTAAGATTATGTTTCAAAAATCTATTCCATTGAACAGAATTTAAACAGATTTAAGAGTCACTCATCTAAAGATAATACTATTCCTTTAATTGTAATGACAGTGATAATATAATTTGCATGAAGTTCAATTTTACCTGTCATCTCATTTGTCACAATAACTGAGTGAAATAGGCAGGGTAGAGATTATTCCTATTTTACTGTTAAACAAATGAAAGGTGAACAAGGAAAAATGATTTCCTCAGAAACACGAGGCTATTGTGACCCAGCTCCAGGATTGCACACCAGTTCTTAGTTTCTCAGACAATGTTTTAGCCTAGATCTTCCTTGCAGCCAGTACATCTGTATGTTCCTGTTCCAGAGCTGGGGACTTTACTGCTCAGTGCTCCTGGAAAATGAGTCAGGGAGTAAGTGCAGTGTTCAGGTCTCTCTGTGTCCTTATGAGGAAGGGTCTTGGTGTCCGGCTCCTGATCTGCCTGTGTAGTACAAATTTAGAGGTGCTGCAGTGCATTTGAATGGTAGTGGGAGCCTGAAGGGAAAAGTTAATTAGGCTTCTCAATATCTAATGAGGTTTGACATCATTTATCACCAGTAGAGAGCACTGTAAGATTAGAATTAATAGCAGCCCTTGCATGAAGAAAGGATTATTTGTAGCATGAATGTATTATAAAAATGGAGTTAAAATGATTGATTTCAACTAAGCATGATCTGCCCTTGTAATAGTAGATCATTTCTGTCAGTTGAATCTTTAAAAGCAGTCATTGAAAATTTGCATTTAATATATCAATATTAAAAGAAGTAAGCATTGCCTGCTTGCTGAAGCTAAATTGAAGAGGCTAAATTCTGAATCAGAGCCAGGGCTAGCCCACCTTCTCCTTGAATATCTTTTTTTAGACCCCTGTCATGGTGTATCCAATGCACAGCTGCTTCTCTCCCAGCCGCTGTGTTGCCTGTGGAACTCTGCATATACAGCGTCATTTGTTCAAAAATACTACTAAGCTTCATTCTGACCCTGTTTATTTCTTCCTACCTGGGATTTGTGGCTGTTGGTTTTCTTGAAACATTTTTATTTTTCTGGTTGTAAATGAAAAACCAAGCTTCATTTCCTAAGTAGCCTTCCTTGTATTCATTCAGTTAAGAGACATGCAATAAATACAAATCAGTGCTCAGAGTCGATGCACTGAAATATTGGCATTTGTTCGCAACCCAATTGCAGTATTTTAGCAATCTAAACACTTAGATGCATCACACAATGACTTTCACGCTGTGGAAAGCTTTGAAATAGATCTGCCTTAAAGATAGATGCATTTACACTTCATATGTTTTCCATCATTTTTCTTACCATTTTGCCAGTTCCCCAAACTAGCTGTATTTAAACAAATTCTTCCCCCACAGCCATTTTGTTCTCTGATTTTACCCTGCCGTGAAGTCTCAATGTGAAATTGGCGATAGCATGATTGATCATTTTGCTGACAGCATAATCATGAGCACGGGTAGAAACTTCGTTTCACATCCAGTAATAGGAAAAGCTGGAATGCAGAGGTATTAAAGCACAAATATCTCAAACGAAAGCAGAGGTAACCCTAGAGCTTTAATGTCTGAATAAATCTCTCTCCAAACCCCCCACTGACAAATGTGCTTCCTTCTTCAATTTTGTCTCAGTATTTAGGTTTTCCTCTTCCTTTATCCTCTTGTTTAACCCAACAGTGAGACAACCCACTACCGCACGCCACACACACATTTTGCCCTTTGCAGAAAGAGCTCTTTCCTGAGTGCTGTTCCTTGCTTGTCTGAGAAGGGGTGCGTCTGTAGCAATATGAGACGTTGGAAGGGCACCACTGAAAAAACAATCCCAATAAGGTTTCTGTTTATACAGGTGCTATTAGGCCAACTTGTTGTCGCAGCCAAAGGTTAGCTAGCTAACCAAGTATACTGCACATGGAGTTGAGGATTGCATTTTTTAAAATGTGTAAAGGAGCTAACTACTGGCATACAGATCTGGGTCCTCCAGACATGGATTATATAATTTTATTTCTCCAAAGTGGTTCCAGCTACACTTTATGGCAGTATATTGAGATACAACATGCATTGTAGCTACTAAAGACCAAGTCCATTTTATTTATCATGGATAGTCATGATCATGGACATAAATGCAATTTTCAGTTAGCATATGTTAATTTTAATTTTGGCCTTCAGAAAAAGACTGGTGTTTTAAGGCTACTCCCAAACTGAATTTATAAGCAGCAGAAGCAGCATCATGAAATGCAGCATGTGTCCATTTACCTAAAAATATTGGTATGAATATATACAAATCAGAAGAATATATCATGAAAAAGGTTCAAATCATTTCTGTTAAATATCCAATGTGATGATGGATGTGGATAACGGTAATCATTCTTGAAAGTTGTCAAAGCAAGATAATATTTTTATGGTGATTTTTCAGATCTTACACATTTTGTTTTTTATATAAAGATTTATTTAATTTTTCCAATGACGCGGATTTGTATGCTTTGCAGATCACCTTCTCCCCCCCCCACTTTTTCCGTACACACTTCTATTATTTGTCTGCAAGTTATTACAATGGCATAGGCATTCATTTCATTGTTCCAGGCCCAAATTTTTAGATTTATTTATTTTTATTGGAAAGGCAGATATACAGAGAAAGGGACACAGAGAAAAAGAGCATCCATCTGCTGGTTCACTCCCCAAATGACTGTACCAGCCAGAGCTGAGTTAAATCAAAGGCAGGAGCCATAGCCAGGAGCTTCTTCTGGGCCTCCAATGCAGGTACAGAGTCCCAAGACTTGGTGCTGCCCTCCTCTGCTTTCCCAGGCCACAAACAGGGTGCTAGATGGAAAGTAGAGTAGCTGGGATATGAACTGGCACCCATATGGGATCCCGGCACTTACAGGTGGAAAATTAGCCAATTGAGCCAGCAGCCCCAGGTCTGACTTTCTGATATATAGATGAATCATGACATAAGTATAGGAAAAGGAACAAAATAATGTAACATAAAAGTATAATTAGAAATGATGAGAGTCCTAATACTATTCATTTGGGAATAAAGAGACATGCTGAATACATCCAGCATAGTACAATTTGTGTGTGTATTTGTATGTTCTGTGTGTTGGTTGCCTCATATAAATCCTACGTATTTTATATGTATGATTTAAGCTGGACAATAGTATATACACAAATATCCCTGACATGAAGAAGTGTAGCAGAGACGAGCTGATAGACTGGAATAACAAATAGAAGCCACTTTCTCTCAGCCTGTGTAAGAAAGGGAAGGAAGCCAGAAAGTACAAGATGATCAAAAAATGATGCCACCCTTTATAATTCACCATGTTCTGTCAATTAAGAATCACCCTTCATTTTTGTTTTTCACTTTAGTATCTCATTTTTACAGGTGAGCATAGAAATGATAGACTTACGAGGAGCTTCTCTCATGGCGCAGAAGCTTTCAGATTGAGAACATCGTTGTCCTCTTTCCTTTATGAAACTTTTCTCTTTGCTGCTGAGCCTCATTCGCTTGAGAACCTGTGGGTTGTTTTGTGTGTGTGTGTGTGTGTGTGTGTGTGTGTCTGTGTTGCTATTTTTGTCTTAGTAGTTTCTTATTTATGTTTTCAGTGACATGTATGTATGGGACTTTTAAAAAGTCATTACAAAATTTTATCTTAGAATATAGCTCAAAATGCTGGGCCTCAGCAGATGAAACCTGAGTTAATTCTCTTTTTCCTTGTCTGAGAGATCTTGAATTACGCTATAGTACAAAAGTAAAAATTTGGAGGCAGAATGTGACATATGGGCCTCCAAACATCATTCTACCCTCTCTATATAGTACATAATATGGAATTTGGCATAACACACCTTGGACCAGATTCAATGTTATTCAATCAATGGCAATGCTAGAAACACTTTAATAAATCTACAGACTCACTACATCAAGCAGTTTCATGGCATTACCTCAAGGATGATGTTACAGTGAGGCTTCGTTGTATTATATACAAAGTATGAATGGCATTATCTATATCCTCACTATGTGGCTTAGATGCACTCATTTGTTTAATCCTTCATGTTTATAGACGTATTTATTTTTCTGCCGAATTGAGTATGAACTCTTAAGATGTAATCAGAATTAAGTTTAGGAGCAATTCCTTGCACTATTCTGTCACATGGGCGGAGTCACAGAGCAAGTGCTCAGTAAGTACTCATTGTTAGTAATGGATGAATATATTGTGAAGATGAAAAGAAGAATTTCAAAAATCTATTATGTTTTTTTTGTTTTTTTGCCTTTAGTACCTCTAAATTACTTTGACTCTTTGCAAAATCAATCATAAGCAAATAGTTACTGCCTCTAAAGTTAAATTCTTAAACTTCTTCGTTAATTTAGAAAATGTAAATTGCTTGTCATGGTTCTTAGCATATGGTAGGCAAGCGTTGTTTGAAAGAAAGCTTGTCAAAAATAATGTGATGTATACTGATAGGTTCAATTGCAAGAAATAAAATGGAAAAATCCTGATTATAGCACCGACAAATGATAATGTGACCAAAAAATTGTACAAATTCAGGTTAGGCTTCTACCAGTGAAGAAAACAAGCAGAGGAAAAAATCCAAGAAAAAAAGGAAAAGTTAGTTCAATCTTATGCATATTAAAATTATGTCTTGTTTTGGAAAAATGTCAACCTTCATAATTCTTATTATTTGAAAATTAAGAAATTGTGATAAGAATATATAGCATTTACCATTTTAATTATTTAAGGCTTATAATTAAGTAATATACAGTATACACATAATGTTCTGCAATCATCACTACTATCTAGTTTCACATGTTTGTTAGTGCAAAAGGAAAACCCTAACTTCTAAGTGCTGAAGCTCCATACCAACCCAATTTCTGAAAACAAATAGTAGCCTTTGTGTTTCTGTGCATTTGCTCTCCGTGGACAGTTGAGATAAACGGATTCACAGTATGTAGCCATTTGTGACTGGATTCTTGTGCTCAGTATAAAGTTTCTGAGATACATCCATGTTGTTGTACCATGTATTTATACTTGGTATTTTGCTTATGCTTTGTGTATGCATTATATTCCATTGTACATATACCCTACATTTAATTTATCCTTTAATCTACTGACGGATATTAGGATTTTTCACTCCCATTTGTTAGAAACAGTGGTATGAGCATTCACACTGCAGAAACACACAATGAGCCTTTGTATACAAGCTTTGTTTGAACACTGGTATTTTCTTCTTTTGGATATATGCAGGAGTGGAATCCTTTTCTGTTATGGTTAACTTTATGGGTCAACTTGACTGGGCTAAATGACACCCAGATCATTGCTTGCTAGTACTTGGAATCACATGGCAAGTTTTGTGCTTGGTTTATTGAGGAATCAACACAGGAGTACCCAAAGTGATGGCACTATGTTTGTATTCCCATCACCCGTATACCATGGTTGCGACTTCCCCTTGTCTTTATCAACACTTATTATTCCCCCAGTTTAAAAAATTAAAAAACTGTAGCTATCCTAGTGTCTATTATAATTATTTTTTGCACTGAATGTCTTCCCTTTTCCCCATATTGAAAATTTGTAATATTGTACAGAGCACACAGAAAGTATTCCATGAGAATGGTAAGAAGTTTGGGGAGGGCCCGGTGCCATGGCCTATTGGCTAAAGTCCTCACCTTGAACGCACCAGGATCCCCATATGGGTGCTGGTTCTAATCCCGGCAGCCCTGCTTCCCATCTAGCTCCCTGCCTGTGGCATGGGAAAGCAGTCGAGGACGGCCCAAAGCCTTGGGACCCTGCACCCGCATGGGAGACCTGGAGGAAGATCTGGGCTCCTGGCTTCAGATTGTCGCAGCACAGGCCTTTGCGGTCACTTGGCGAGTGAATCATCAGGTGGAAGATATTCTCTCTGTCTCTCCTCTTCTCTGTATATATCTCACTTTGCAATAAAAAGTTTATTGAAAAACTTTGTTTGGAAGAACTTGTCTTGTGAATCTACCATACCAGATCCTCAAGGCTGACACCTCGGAAATGGCAAAGAATTGCAACAATATCTGGGACTCTCTCACAGGTTTCTTCTTTTAATTCTTTTCTTTTTTGTTTGTTTGTTTCACAGTGTTTCAGGCCTAGGGCTTCATCCTGTTCCTCCTACTCCCATGTTTTTCTAAAATACTTCTCCCTTTCAGTCCATACCCAATTTGAATTGTATCCCCCTCCTGCCACGTGAATAAGTAACCATTGACAAAAAATAATATTCTGATTTAGGTAAATTTGTCTCATACTGACAAGTAGGATATTTGTGGCCAATCAGAGGCAAAGCCTGATACAAATTAATATACCTCTAACTTCTGTCTTTGTTCTGGAAGTTATAATGGTGAACCTTTTCTATTTTGTAAGAATGTGAGCTCCCCTACACATAGTTGCATGGAAATGAAAATATTAAATAAAATACAGTTGGCTTTATTTTATTATGAGCCCATTTAAAAGAACATCCAATCTCAGTAAAATAAAATCTGTCAGCATGAAGAATCCAGAAGAAGGTAAAGACGTATTTACTTTTTCAAAGGGGATTTATAGCTGGAACTGGAAGGCTGAAATACCTTGGTAGTTGAAGCATGGACTCGTCTCTGTTCTTTTTTATCAGAGAATATTCAATATGCAATCATAACAATAACAAAGTGAATAACATTCCTACAAATACAAGGTTAACTGTGTAATTTGATTATATTTATGAATTTCCCTTTGTTCCTTACAACTCTTTTGATTGAAGTCTGATCTGTTGCATTTTTCTCTGAAATGCAACAGAGAACGGAAGTATTTAAGTTTCTCTTGCTTGGACTTAGATGAAGCAACCTTTCTGAAGTGGAAGGGAGGGAACTGTCTTAGAACTTTGTAGATATTTTATAGCTATTAAAATATAAAAATATGATTTTTGGAGTTTTCTCAAGAGCATTTATTTTACTATGCCATTGCCAGTGGAAAACTTGAGACAAAATAGAGTTAAATAGTTCCCAACATTCCACAGTAAATTGGCAGTTGATTTGGGATTAGAATCTAGGATTCCTAACCTTGGGGACTTCTCCATTAACTCAGATCATCTATGGCTCAGCAGTTCTTTTCACAAGATCTTCCTGACATGACACATGCCATCAGTCTTATTTTATAACAGATGTTTTGAGGGTGCAGCAGATGGTCTGCTCCCTTCACCCTCCCAGCTCTTGACTCCAGAGAGACAGATCATGTCAGAAATGGCACTCACAGCTCTCTTTCCCCAGGGGTCCACTTTCCATTCTGTTCATTCTTCTCATGTACTCATCTCTTCCAGACTCAAGAAAATACTGTTCCTACTGTTCCATTTTATATGAGCTTATACATTTCCCCCTAAAACTTGTCCTGTCACTATGTTTTCATTGTTCCTGAATTAATCAGAAAGCCCTTGTCCAGTCAGATGAGCAGACTGGCCTCTAAGATACTGTATTTCATTTCCTCTTATAGTTATTGATGTAGTGGGAAAATGTGCAATTGCTTTCTATCTTTGTGTCTTTTGTATTTTGGACTAACTTTGTTTCTCTTGGAGGACAGACAGACAGACAGACACACACACACACACACACACCCAGCTTGGGGAAGCACTCTCCCAGAGAACTTCAAATTTCAGAGAAAAAAGCAAGGCTTCACCAAAAAGTCACTGATGCTTCACTGGCTGTGTCAATCATCATTTACAAGTAACTTATTCTTGGAAGCAACACTTTCATTTTTGAATGCCATGCTTTCTACACTCTGCCTCTCAAATATCTTTAAATGATCTTCTCACACTTGTCCCTTGTTTATAACAAGTTTACTTTAGTGTGTTTTTAGAGCAGATTTCATTGTCCATCATGAGCTGTGTATGTGTATGGGAGTTATATACCTGTGCATGTGTACCAACATTTCACATGAGTTCATGTAATTCGGTCCACTTTAGGAGACTTTATTTAAGAGCTGAAATGTCTACTCTGGAGTCATAGATGCTTTCATTTACTAGCCTTGACATTTATACACTGTGTGACTGTGGGCAAGTCATTCTACTCTCTTCGTCCTTGGAGCATTACTTCTGCTGTAGGGAAAAATTGGAGAAGAAAGTTGTATTGAAAAGTCATGCAAATTGAAAGATTGAAGAAGATTCTCCACTGGTGAATGTTTACCCCAGGAAGGAAAAACTGCCCATTGACCAATCCCTTTGCCTCAGAGTGGCCGGTCACAAATGCATTGAGCAGCAAGATCTGTGTCAACACAGTCCATTCTAAGAAATTCTTTAAGAAACTAGTTAGCTTTTCTTTCAGTACTATACACAAACAGCCTCATTTACATTTTAGTGCAAGACATGGGCGGAAATGGTCATTTGCTCCTGAGCATAACGAGAGTCATTCAATTTCTTTATTTGCTATTTTATTCCTAACAAAATAACCTTATAATTAATCCCAGTGCACTTTTCTGTGTGGGGCTGAGTGGATATAGTCAGAATGAGGATGCTGAATTATAAACTGAAAGATTTTCATGTTCCCGGTGAGTCTATCACGAAGCTCTCCTGTGCCCTTTTGTCTTAACATATTGCAACACTTTTATCTACAGCCAGTAGCAAGCCTTGTTTCTACTCTCCAGTCCTGACTTGGGATTCTGATGCCTTTCATTCTCTGCTTATCTGTTTGAGGATGTGCCAAATGCAGATGGAGAGAGCTGATTCTCCTTGGACACAACCTTGAAGTTGAACCCTAGAGGTTTCTAGGAGTTTTCTAATTATTGATTCCAGTGTTAACATGTTTTATGATCTCTTTGTGGTCATCTCTGCTCATTCTGTGGCTGGGAGATTGGACTTAGTGACCTCTCATTAAGTGAATATCACTGTCTGTGGATTCTTAATTTGGCCACTAGCCAATATCTGTCCCTTTCTCTCTTTGAATCAGATGTCTTTCACCTATGGGTTCAAAGATGACTGAGAATTTTTTAAAAATAATTGAAGGCATGCATAAACTGGTTTATAACATTGTATATTTTTGTTTATTGCTAAGCTTTCAAAATAAGAAAATACCAGTGAAATCTTATTGGCATGTTGTTCTTGTTAAGTATTCAGCCACTTAAAATGTACTCATTTTTGCATGATCATAGAGGTAGAGGAAATTTTACAATCAACTGAACTCAGCCTTTATCTTTAAAGTCTCTTTCTAAATTCTTCATGATAGATTATTGCTCAATAGGGGTGGGAAACTCTATAACATTTTATAGCCCATGCCAATACCTGGACAGCTATTCAGTGGAGAATCCAAAGACCTTACTGCATGCACTGGAAATCACATGAGAGCCTTGCTCTCCTAATTTGTGTGAGTTAACAAAACACCAGCCCATATTCTACTCGCAGAGTCTCAGATGTGAGGGACTGTGACATCTCCCAGCAGAGTTGCTCTGGCTCCTATGGCTGTCCCTTTCCTCCCTCACTGCTCTGGACTCTGCTAAAGATGACAAACTCCTAGTATTTACGATGTTGAGGCAATTGGTGACAATACCAAGCAAATATCATTCTGTGAGCTTGGGTTCATCAGAATCATATTATACTATAGTAGAATATGGAAGGGGTTGAGTTCTCATAAGCACCAGAAATGCTAATACTGATGTGTCTTGCCTGTGTTGAGTCCCTTGAAATACATTTTGTATATATTTTTCTGAGGATACTTCAGATGCTTTTCACTCCATTGTTCTTTGGCACCTTCTAATATATTTACAGATTCAGGGCATGCCTCAGTGCTATTACAAAGAAGGATTAGAATTGGCTTCCATGGATTAGACTGCTTGGTAGACAATTTAATACACTGGAAGATTTCAATTCTCTTCTTTAGTTTCCACAACTTTCAATTTTCTGTGTTATCACAAAGGGAAAATTTATTTACTCCATATCCTTGTAGACTGTTGATGATGTGGAGGAAATAGATGGGTGCCGCAAACTTGACCTTGGATCATTGTATCCCAGAAAACATCTCAAATCTTTTCTCTCCACATTTCCTGCATACTGGGTAACAAGCATTTTCCTGCTGTGATTACCCACACATGTTGTTTTTCTCTTTACCTCTCTTGAAGCTCATATATAAAATTCATTGACAACCCCAACTCATTGGTATAGATAAGTTTACTTTCCATTTTCTGGGATTTTTATTTATAATGCTAACTTGCTTTGTTACTAAAGTAAGCAGAATTTAAAGGCAGTCCTTATGATCCCGATGTCCTTGTGGTAACACCTTCATGTAATATTCTCTTCTTGAACATGGGTGTGGACTATGACTTGCTTTTGACCAATAGACTATGAACAGGTTGCAGGCTATTCCTGGTGATATCTACATGATTACAAAGTCTAGCCCATCTTGCTCAGCTCTTGATGTTTCTGGATTTGGTTAACGCCATGGCTAGCTACAAAGCAATAGATTCTGCAACAACTAAGAAACCTGCATAAACTTGGACAATAGTTTGTATTATTTTGAGCCTCTATTTTGTGTTAAAAGCCAATGCTGCGATTGATTAATTATTGATGTAATTACTGTCAGATATATATCCTCCTATATGTTTAAGTTTCTGTTTAGTAGCAGTCATGTCTCTACTTATCACTGTGTTCTTCACAAACATTATTGTGCCAGAGTTACCCCCCGGATAGTTATTGGTTGAATACACAAATAAAATTAATATATCAAACAAACAAATTAGAATATTATACTTAGTTCTAGGTACCGTGCATGGATACATATTTATTTTTTATTTTTAAAAAATATTTATTTATTTATTCATTTTGAAAGTCAGATATACAGAGAGACGTGGAAAGGAGACACGGAGTGGAAGATCTTTCATCCGCTGATTCACTTACCAACTGGCCGCAATGGCTGGAGCTGAGCTGATGCAAAGCCAGGAGCCTGGAGCCTCTTCGGGTCTCCCACACAGGTGCAGAGCCCGAAGGCTTTGGGCCGTCCTCTGCTGCTTTCCCAGGCCACAAGCAGGGAGCTGGATGGGAAGCGGGGCTACCAGGATATGAATCGGTGTGTGCAAGGTTAAGACTTTAGCCACTAGGCTACCATGCCAGGTCCCGAGACGCATTGTTAATTTTAGGATCTTCTGTTGGAAGCTAGAAGATAGGAGGTGTGGAAATGATGGTGTGTGGCAAAGAGTCAGGAGAGTTGTTGTTTGGCAAGAGAGGTGAGTATATGATGACAAAGCATGACTTGTGCTCAGGGATATAAAGATGAGTTCCATGATAAAGAAATTGTGTTGAACGTTCTGTGTGACCCCAGAAGTTAATTGATTTTGAGAGTTTAAGGGTAAGTGCTACTCAGGGGGAATCACAGTCCCAAACCTCTGGACATACTATAGGGCAGAGGTTATCAAAACAGCCTGGTACTGGCACAAAGATAGAGAGGAAGATCAATGGAGCAGAATAGAAACACCAGACGGGAACCCACACAAATACAGCCAAATAATCTTTGACAAAAAGACAAACGATAATCCAGGCAAATGGGAAGGTCTGTTCAATAAATGCTGTTGGGACAACTGGTTGATAGCCTGCAGAAACAAAAAGATAGACCCACATCTCTCACCATACACTAAGATCAGATCTAAATGGATGACAGATCTAAACCTACATCCAGAAACCTTCAAACTTTTGGAAGAAAATGTTGGAAATACTGTGCAAGATCTAGGGGTAGGCCCTCACTTCCTAAAAAGGACTCCAAAAGCAATAGAAATCAAGACCAGAATAAACAATTGGGACCTCATCAAACTAAGAAGCTTCTGTACAGCTAGAGAAACAATCAATAAAGTAAAAAAGCAGCCCACAGAATGGGAGAAGATCTTTGCGCACTATGTAGGTGACAGAGGGCTGATCTCCAGAATATACAAAGAACTACAAAACAGCCAAAACACCAAAACAAACAAGCCGCTCAAGAAATGGGCATGGGAAATGGGCAAACACTTCACAAAGGAACAAACCCAAATGGCAAATAAACATATGAAAAAATGCTCAAGTTCCCTGGCAATAAGGGAAATCCAAATTAAAACATCAATGAGGTACCACCTAACACCAGTAAGACTGGCCCACATGAATAAAAGCACCACCAACACTTGTTGGTGAGGTTGCGGGGAAAAGGGAACCCTACTTCACTGCTGGTGGGGCTGCAGGCTGGTACAGTCTCTATGGAAATCAGTATAGAGAATATTCAAACAACTCAAAATCGACATACCGTATGATCCAGCAATAGCACTCCTAGAAATATATCCAGAACAATTGTTTTATGAGAAACCAACATGCACTCCTATGTTCATAGCTGCACAATCAGTAATTGCAAAAACATGGAAACAACCAAAATGCCCATCAGCAGAGGATTGGATAAGAAAGCTATGGTTCATCTACTCCATGGAATACTACTCAGCTATTTAAAAAAACAAAATGCAGTTCTCTGTGGCCAAATGGGCCAAACTGGAAACCATAATGCTAAGGGAAATGAGCCAATCCCAAAGGGTTAGATACCACATGTTCGCCTTAATTTAAGAAGATATGATGTTATGCATAACATGTTATGTTATGGATGTTATGTCATATGTCGTATATAAGCTAAAATGGAAATGTGAATGGGGTGGTCACAGAATGTGGTTAAGAAATCGCATTTATTTTTAACATGTTGGCTGCTCAATACTATGTCAGTTAATTCCATACCGATGTTAATTGTTGCTGATAATATGTTAGTGCTTTTATTTGATCGGGATGATACTCTGCTGTCTCTGCCCTCAAACCAGAGAGGGTATCCCCAATAAGTAGTTGGACTTGACTGGACTATAAGATCCTGGACTCTATGCTTGGCATATGCTTGCTAAGAGGGAATCTCAACTGAACTTGAACTATGGTTACGCAACAGGGTGGTGGAACCCACCATTGGGGGAGGGTGTGGGGAAGTGGGGGGAGAATCCCAGTTCCTATGAAATTACAACACAATGTAATTAATGAATAAATTTAATAAAAAAAATAAAACTCAAGTTACATTGCTTGAGAAACTGAAGGCCAAAAAAAAAAAAAAAAGGGTAAGTGCTACTGCAAGAGATTTTGTTTGGTTGTGAAAAAGAATGTGATTGTGGTGGTGGTCACGTGGTTAACAAATATAATTGCGCTTGAGTCCTTTACATAGTCATTAGATCCCTGTTATTTGACATACCTCATCAGAGAATAGCTGATGACTTTCAAGAATCTTTGAAGGGCCTGTTCACTTAAAAGCCTTAATGTCCAGTTGGAAAGAGGATATATACAGAAAGATGATAAATATTAACTAGACACTACTGAATGCCAAAGCAGATATAGACACAAATCAGACGATCAAAACTATTTGAGGAAATGGTGAGGCCCAGAAACTGAGCAATTAAAGATTTTGTGGCAGAGATTATTTAAGATAAGAGTAAATCTTATATAAGTGAATCCATCGGGTATGGGGCAAGAGGGACATGACAGACATCATTCAGTTCACAAATTATTGTGTTCACTTAGCCATCTCCAGTGCTCCTTTTTAAAATCACTTAGGACCGCAGTATGTACCAAGTGTTTTTGCAGATGCTGAGTTCAGGAACCTCCTGTCTTTCTGTTCAGATGCCCCAACTTCTGGGAATTAAGAATGTGATTATATCATTACATTTAGCCCAAAACAGAGTGGTTATTCAAATATTTTTCCAGCCTTAGGAGCACATTAATGTGAAATTTGAACACATTTTTTAGCTTCTTGATGTATAAATTTCTGCTGAAAAATGATAGTAGTCCTTGATTTCTCATTGAAACCTCTTGGTACTAAAAATTAACTAAAGCAAAATAAAAATGGACACACTGTGTTTATTACCAAAATGTCACTGAGAAATATATCCTAGACCTTTATTCTCATTTGTCATGTTGGGTTCTTTGGAGAGCTTGCATGCCAGAAAGGGAATTGATGAAGCCTGTGATGAAGTATTGCCGTTTCGGAGGGAAAAATAGCTTTTTCTGTTTCAGAAAATGTCTTGCCTTTTAACTTTGGGTAAGTTACTGATTTATGGAGTGGCTTTTGACAAAACCACAACTTAAATTCTCTTCCCAGCATGGTTACCAGAGTCTGAACTTTTTCCCTACCCTACTCCTGAGAACTTTGACCCCACAGGACCATCCTCATACTTTTCCTAAAAGAAACATATATTTCATTTTATGCTGCCAGGACATGTTAAAACTAAATAATGTAATTTAATGTCACCTGTCTAGGAAAATATCAATTTGAACAATAAATATTTATAAATATATGGTTTTTCCTTATGATTTAAAATTGAGAACTTTATTTTTTAGGGAGCTTAGGAGGCTATGTGTGAGATGCTAAATGAGTGGTCTTTCTTCACAATCTTTCTGCTTATTATCTTCTTTTGATTTTTATTCCAATGTGACTTTTACTTTTTAAAAACATTAATATATCTATTAAATTTATTATTTTTAAGAATTTGATAAATTTGTCTCCTGTGTTGATATTTGGGCATATATTTATTTTTCTTAAAAATGATATTAATATCACATAATGTGAGTCATGAAAAAAGTGAGGAAAGAAGAATATATGTCAATGATATAATTCAGTAAAGAAAACATATTTTTGAAAATATTTATTTACTTGAAAGGCAGAGATGGAGAGAGAGAAGGAGGGAGAAAGAAAAAGAGATTTATTGGGTCTCTTCCCAAATGGCTGCAATGGGCAGGGCTGGGTCTGGACAAAGCTGGAAACCTGGGACTCCTGCTGAGACTCTTACACAAGTGGCAGGGTCCAAGCACTTGGGCCATCTTCTGCTGCTTTCCCAGGAATGAAAGCACAGTGCTGCGTTAGAGACAGTTGAGACTCACACTGAGGCCCATATAGGATGGTGGGGTTGCAGGCCACAACTTAACTTGATTTGCTACAATGACAGCCTCTGAAGAAAATATTTACAGTGATATTTATAGTGATATATGAACAACTAGAAGTATTATATACATACAATGGAATAGTCTTTAGTCCTTAAAAAGAAGAAAATTCTGAAATGTGTTCCAAGATGAATGGAATTTTTAAATATTGTATTAAGTAAAATAAGTGGATCACAAAAAGATGTATTCTGAATGATTCCACTTACATGAAGTCTCTAATGTCAGATCCTAGAAGCAGAAAGTAGAATAGTAGTTACCACAGGCTGGGGCAGGGAGAAATGGCAGATGATTTTCAATTGGTATGGACTTCTAGAAAACTGTTGAACAACAATAATAATATACTCAACACTTGAATTGTATACTGAAATTATTAAGGGATATTTTTATGTTATTTTTGTAATATTTACATTTTTAAGATTTATTTTTTTAGTTTTATTTTTTGTATTTGTGAGACAGTTTAACAGGCAGTAGGGTTTCCCCTTCCCCCATTGTTCTCCTCTCCAGTCTTTCACTAGGTGTCTCCTGAGTGCCCTCAGAAGTCCAGCACACTACCATTGAGGTGTCTCCCAACAATGTAGGGGCTTGTCTGTTGTTTCACTGTGAGTCCATCCTTATGTTTTAAGTACGCAGATATACTCCTCTCTGTCTCTACCTATAGACATAATTATTCCCACTGCACTTCCATTATACTGCCCATTAGGTATAGCGCCCCTCGGGTTTAGAGGGAAAAATGAAGGAAAAAAAATAAGAGGTAATGATGATCTAGTCTGTACTGTACTGCCATTTGAACCACACGGGTCATACACTAGCATTGATTTCTACAGTAAGATATCAGACATTCTTTGGCGCCACCCTACCATCATATTGTTGTACTACTGCTAGTATGACAACACCATGGAGATGAAGGCTCATTATTTCATTTTACATAATATTTAATTTTTAATTTAGTATGTAAACCCCAGAATCCTGACTACAGATGTATTAAATGAAATTTCTGGGAACAAGAAACTTTGGGGTAGCTTTTTATCACTTTCTGGAGATTCCAAGGTACAAATTAAAGTCTAAGACGGGGTGAAGTTGGCCTTAACAGTCAATGTTTTTTCTCCTTTCTGTATTTTCTCTTTTTACCACTTATATCAGTGCTGCATGTATGTATCACTTATAATGACTATTTTGCCAACAAGGAACCCTAGGCACAGAGAAGCTAAGCAAATGCTTCTGGTCGGAAAGACAACATGTTGTTGACCAAGAACTCCAGGTTGGCTGCACTTGGCAGCACATCTATTTGCTTCCCATGTATATTTCAACTTGCTTCTTTCCTATAGACATGAATGTTAGATTCATCTTCTTACATATATCTCATAAAAATGTTGACTTCTCCAAGCAAAGTTTATTTGTACTTTTGCTGTTATCCCCTGTAGCATTTTTAGAGGGTGATCAGTTTGATTTGTCCTACATTCTGATATTCAGATGCTATTTAAATATTCCTCTCCAGGTTTTCCTTCTATTTGGATTGATGCTCTTTTTATTCACACCATGGATATATCTTATATATATCCCTATGTAAATTCATCTATGGTTTTCTATAGTTTTTTCCTAGTGTTTGCTTATAATTGAATTCTGTTGAAACTATTCACAAATAGTTCATAGAATTAGTTAATATCAATTTTATGCTTATGAATTCCTAGTGATTCTTAAGATTCTTCCTAAATATCTACTGATTAATGTCCAAATTTCATTAGTTTGAAGCGTGACCCCAGAAATCTTCTCTCAAGATAGCTTTATAGCTTTCTTCCTTCCCCTCCCCACATCTGAAATTGCATTTAATTGGATATGGGGTATTTGTTATTTTTTTGTGAACTTATATTGGATGTTTCTACTTTCTTCCTGCCATTTCAAATGTTTTGCCTCCCTCTTTCAAAAATATTTACTCATCTTGGAAATACAGTTCATGCTCCAATCCTACAGTAACCTCTCATCCTTTATATTTTATTGCTCTTAATTTCTTCTCTGCATAGAATACATTTTCTGGACTGCCTTGAGTTACTGCAATGTACATGTGTGTCCAATTTTGTCTATTAGATTATAAGGATTTGTAGGAAAGACCCTGAATTTAAAGTTCTTGGTATAGCAGTATTACTTTTAAAAAAAGATTTATTTATTTTTTATTGGAAGTCAGATATACAGAGAGGAGGAGAGACAGAAAGGAAGATCTTCCATCTGCTGATTCACTCCCCAAGTGGCCACAGTGGCCGGAGCTGAGCCTGTCTGAAACCAGAAGCCTGGAGCTTCTTCCGGGTCTCCCATGCGGGTGCAGGGTCCCAAGGCTTTGGGCCACCCTTTGGGACTGCTTTCTGAGGCCACAAGCAGAGAGCTGGATGGGAAATGGGGCCGCAGGGGCATGAACATGAGGCAACATGGGATCCTGGCACGTTCAAAGAGAGGACTTTAGCCACTAGGCTACCATGCTGGGCCTAGCAGCATTACTTTTTAAAGTACCGTGTGTCACTCACTGATCTACCCATGAGTATCACTGATACCAAGGATCATTCTTGCCCTCATTTGGTTCATATCAAAAAAGGTGAACAGAGTCAAGCTTTTTTATATCACATGCAAGTATGATCCTTTAAATGAAATGCCATGCTGTATGTATTTCTTAACTTTAACAGAATGGTCAGCAATCTAATTTCTTTGATCATTGCTTAAATAATTGCAACAGATCAAAAACTACTAGTCAGCAATGATATAACTTTTGAACTAAAACCAAATACAGGTAGAAACTCACACAAGTGACCTTGGACAACTTAATCATGTTTCTCATCTTGGATAGAACACACACATTAACAATCTTTAAGTCTTTTGCAGTAGAGAGTAAACAAAGTGTTTAGATAATTATTCTTATACACCTGTGTATGGCTGTGGTTTGTGTTGACTTAGTGGTTTCTTTTTGTAACCTATGATCGTGTTTGTCTCTATGAAAACAATCAATATGTTATTGGATGAGTTTTGGATTCGAGGGGGATATCTTATGGAAATAAGAAAAGATTATACACAGTTATTTCATGGTAAATAGTTATAAAATACTGGATGACAAAGTAATATACTTGACTTGAAATCACCCCTACATTCATTTGATATTTGGTAGTATCTATAACAAAGCTTAACAAAGCTTTTCTAGGCCCAAGACCATGAAGTCAATGGGCCATATGCTTAAGAGATAGTTTATCCATTGAGGAGTATCAGTGTATCCTAAGTGATGAAAAGTTTATTGTAAACTAAAAATAACAAGAAGCATGAAGTGTTTGCAGGCATTGTTATCATAGGTAACAATAGGTAGTGTTCTTGGGTGTTGCCCTGCTTTTCTTTAGAAAGAATAAGTTGTCATTCGGACTCCTAGCCTTCTGGAGGAGGTAGTTATCTCTATTACTGTGCATTTGTTCAGTACTCTGTGGTGTCAAAGTCACTTTTTTTGTTGTTCTCCTGCTAGATATGTCAGATGTATTACTGAGACATTTTAAGTAACAGATCATTGGTTTCTTTCTATTTTTGGCTCATGATTAGTGTTAAAGGTGGAACTGTAAACATTGGCTATGTATAATATCACAACAATATCTTTAATTAATGGGGCACCTTGGCACACATTTCAGACACGAAGAAAGCTATGTTTAGTGATACTCCTTAGTTTGCTAAAACCATCCTAGATATTTTTACAGAAATGCTGTTTTTAAAATAAGATTTATTTTTTATTTTAAGGAAGAGTTATGACAGATAAAGGAGACACAGTGAGAGAGAGGGAGGGAGGGAAAGAGAGAGACTTCTTCTGTCTGCTGATTCACTCCCGAAGTGGCTGCAACACCAGGAGCTGGACTGATTGGAAGCCAGGATCCAGGAGTTTCTTCCTGATCTATATACGTACAGGGGCCTAAGGGGCCCAAGAGGCCAAGCACTTGGTCAATCTTCTGTTGCTTTTACAGGACCTTAGCAAAGAGCTGGATCAGAAGCTAAACAGGCATAACTTGAACGGATGCCCATATGAGATGCCAGAATCACGGGCAGAGGCTTGACATGCTACTCTGATACCAGCCACAAGGGGAACTGTGTTTTTATATTTTAAAGATTTATTTTTGCTACAGGTGGAGTGATACAAAGAGAAGGAGAGAGGTTTGTGTTGTATGAGTGTGTGTGTGTGTGTGTGTGTGAAGAGAGAGAGAGAGAGAGAGAGAGAGAGAGAGAGAGAGAGAGAGAGAGAGAATCTTCCATCCAGTGGTTCGTTCCCCTCATGTCCACAACAGTCAGAGGTGGAAAGCTAAGGCTAGGCCTGGCCAGAGACAGAAGTCATGAACTCCATTCTCTTCTTCCCCGAAGGTGGTAGAGAACACATATTAGGGTCATTTTCTGCTGTCTCTCAAGTGTGTAAGAATGAAGTTGAGTCGGAAGTACACAGGTACACAGTAGCTAGTTCTCCAACCAGGCACTCCAGCATGGGATGTGGGCATTCCAAGTGAGGTTTAACTTGCAATGCCACAATACTTGCCCCATTCTCTATTTTAATTGGTTGACAAAATAATTAATATTTCTTTGTTTTAAGGTGAAGGATGTCTTATGTTTCTAACATGCATATGAATACATAAAATATGAACAAACAGATACATGTGCACATATACGAGTTTGTGTACCTGTTTTGGTTTGATCTTGACCTTCTTTCTAAATCCTCTTTTCACCCTTGTGTATCACGGCTTCCAGGCAATGTTCCAGGTTCTTTGATTTCTCTTGGTTTTGATGTTTCTGCTGCCTTATAGAAGAAGTTCCCTGCTCTAGTCTTGTCATTTCAGCCAAATTCTGAACATAAAAATATGTTGAATTTCTGACATAGGGGTATAAGATGGATGAAGTATAGAAATATGCTGTTGTGCATTTGTGAAGTTTGTATTTAGTCACTGAGAAAATATTGTATTGCATGACTGCGGTTCTCTCCTGCTCCCTTCAGTCCAAGTCACTCATGTTGTTTGTCTGAATTACTATAACACCACTGGCCTCTGTGCTTCAACTATTATGTCCTATAAACCATGCACCATAGAGCAAAAAAGATCTTGGAAAGTATAAATCATATACTGTCACTCACTTGGGTCAAAATCCTCTAATGGGAAATTAGATGAAAGAATAATCTGGAGCATGATCTCTGAGGTACTCTGTAGCGGGGCCCCTGCCCACTTCTCTATCTGTTTTGATCCTTCTCTCCCATTTACTCCTTCTGAATTCTTCTGTTATATCCCCAACAGCTTCCTTTCTACAAAAAATCCAAAGTCTCTCTCACTAGATAGTTTTAAACCATGCTTTGTTTCTGAAACAACCATCCCCTTAATTGTTACACGTCTGATCCCATCTTATCACTCAAGTTTCAAGTCAGACATAACTCCTTTGAAGAACCTGTGTTCTCCTAACTAGATGTGTCTTCACAATTTAACCCATAGTTTTTTTAATTCTTATTTTTTATCTCATGGGGTCTCTAGGTCAGATGCCCAGGGATAGGTTCCCAAGGTCCTTATTTAGGGTCCAGCAAAGCTGCAAGCAAAATATCAACTACATTACATACTCATCTGGAGGCATACTGGTGGAAGGATCCACTTCCAAGTTCCCTTAGATTGTTCTTGTGGCTGTAAAACTAATGACAGTGTACGTTTTCGAAGCAAACAATGATGACACACATAATCTCTGCCCCTTCTATTCCATGAGTTCCTGCAAGTTCTAGATCATCTTTCAATGTACAAACCTGATTATACATGACTGTTCCATGGTAATATCTTTCTTGCTTAGCTAAAATCCAACTTTTTAGGAATGTTAACTGCATCTGGAAAGTGCCTTAAACTTTGCCATATAATTTAACGTGGTCAAAGGAATGCGTCCTGTTATTTTGCCCTATTCTGTTGGTTAGATATACCTTACAGGTTCTACTCACATTCAACAGCAGGTTATAGATGGATGTGGGGAATTGGAGGTCATATAAAAATTTTATACATGATATGGTACCAAAGATCATGCTCTTTCTAACATAATTTGAGTAAGAGATTGAAAGCAAGGTCATGTACAGTATTGAGACACAGTTCCTGAATAGCTGTAAAGGAGAATATATAACTCCTAAGGGAACAAATGGCCTGAATAGAGATAACTCACATTATTGTGCTTCAAAATACCACACAAATAACAAGAAATAAATGGAATGTCATGTACATCATGTATGATGAAATCTGAGAGGTTCACTTCTTCCTCTCATGTTGGATCATAGCTGGCTTTTTACTTTTCTGCTCTTCTTGGTCAGGTCATAATATCATTTGGAATAGGTATAATGCATTTCAAAAGGAAATTTATGTTGTCAAATATGTGCCTACTAAAACAGATAGCTTTCCCTGAAGAATGAACACGATTAACTAGCAGCTAAATTAAGGAAGTGCCTAGGAAAAAGAGAAGCCATATCTTGGGAGTCTACATGTGTTCATTCACTATACTGCTGTGGCATATCCATCATGTGCCAATCCCCATGGAACCAAATTACAGAGGTCCAAAGATACACAGAAGATTATTTATATCTCAAGAAGCTTACAGTTTAGTGGAACATATGGACCTATAAGCTGAGTAATATAAATATATGTGTGAACTCAGGCATTGAAGTAGGGATGGAAAGCCAAGATACTGAAGAAAGTTTTCTGAAAAGTTAGCTATATCATGAAAGATGCACAGACAAACAAAGGTGAGACTAGGAAAAGAATATCAGATAAGTGCAAAGGAGTGCAGGCCTGAAAGGGTGTGGCATGAAGGCTTCAAAGCTTGGTGACTAGGAGAGAGATGAGAAACCTCAAAATGGCATTATTGGTACCAGATTCAAGCCTGTATGAGAAGAGATTTTGCACTTCATGTTACTAAGGATGTGCTGCAGATGGCCTCACTCAGATGCAGGTGCCTCCATAGGACAATCTACCACCATATGCATCCACATGAATCATTTCTTGATGTCAAGAGTATGGTTTAAGTCACACCAAATGACACCCTATGGTGGGTGCATGATAGCTGCAGCTTTATCCGGTAATGTGAATCAGAAAAACTGTAACTAGTAATACTGCTTTTTATTTTTCTTATGCCATTTAATGGAGAAATGCATTTACTGAATCCTAAATAACCAATATTGACAGTTTTATAAAATTGGAGTGTATTTGGAAATACAAACTTCATTTCCTGTATTTCTTATCCAGTAAAAACTCAAAACAGCTATTCTTCTGCATGGATAATATTAAATGCCTTTCAGTATGATATACCCATGTTTGTGTTAACATGAAATTGGTGCAAGGGCTTGAAAAAATGAGTGAGTCTTGTATGTTTTTGAGTTCTCAGGTGAATCTGACAGTGCCATAGGGAGTGAGGAACACCTGCTGCTATTTGGAATGTGGGTTTCCTTTGACACTAAACCCATAACTTCAAAGGCCAAATGCCTTGATATAGGTGTCTGCATTTACAAAGGCAGGAGAGGATGGCAGCAAAGTTAAAAATGAATTCAAAATAGCCAACTCAACCATTTATAGATAATGTTACAAAGAATGACTTTTATTTATATTTTCTTAAATAATAATTTATAATTTACAACTAACTTTAAAATCTTATAAGAAAATTTGCATTTGTAATTAGCTAAGTTTGCATTCCAAGTTACATTCTACCACTTCCTATTCATGTTTATTTGTAGATTTGGATTAGTCATTCATCTACAAGTTTCACTTTCCTTATTTTTAAGGTGGAAATAATTGCAGTTGTCCTACAGCATCACTAAAATTTTCTGGAATATCATATATACAATACCTAAAATGATATTGTAACCATGACAGAGAGATTGGGTCTTAGAACAGCTAACATGTACAGTGAGCATAAGCACTAGCTGAATTGAGCATTCTGTAAGTGCTACGTATTGGACATTCATGCTGGATGCACAATAAATGAAATTACCCTCTTAGCTCTCTCTCAAACCTCAAGCCAGTTGAGAATAGCAACAGTGACACTTAATAAGATATGTAACCATGGAGAGCTGTTTCATTTCTATTATCTATGGTTTGAACATCTTAAGTGGGTATACCTGAATTGCAGTATTCTTGTTAGGTTCAATCAAACAATGTGTATAAAACACAGGACTTTTCCAACAACAGTGGAATAGGGTACCATTTTCCCCACATAATTGCCAAAATTTATTATTTTCTGATTTTTGTACGTAGTCATTCTAACTGGGGTGAGGTGAAACCTCATGTTGGTTTGTATTTGCATTTTCCTGATGGCTAATGATCCTAAGCACTTCTTCATATGTTGTTGGCCATTTGAATTTCATTTTTTGAATAATGCCTGGTCCTGTCTTTTGGTCGTTTCTGAACTGTATTGTTTGTTTTTTGTTGTTGAGTTTTTGAACTCTTTCTAGATTCTGGATATTATTACTTCATCAGGTGCATAGTTCGCAGATATTTTCTCCCTTTCTGTTGGGTGCCACTTCACCACTATTGATGGGAATGTAAAGTAGTGCAACCATTATGGAAGACAGTGTGGAGATTCTTCAAAATTCTGAAAAGAGATCTATCCTCCTTGAAATTTATCCAAATGAAGTGAAATAAGCATTTGAGAGAGTTATCTGTACTGCCATGTTTATAACAGCTCATTTTACAATAGCTAAGTTATAGACTCAACCTAAATGTCTTAACAATGGATAAGTAGATAAAGAAAATGTGGTAGATATACACTACGGAATACTAAGCCATAAACATAATGAAATCCTCTCTTGCAACAAAATGGGTGTGAGTGTAAACCATTATGATTAGTGAAAAGAGTCCCCCAAAGACACGTACCATATATTTTTCTGATCTATTGCACCTAAGATACAGGGCACAAAAAATGTATTCTACTTCAGTGTAAATGGGATTTTGAAATTTGATTATTGCTTACAATCTTTGACTATTCTTGAGATGCAGTTTTTTTTTCCTACTTGATATTTGTTGAAAATGTCTTACCTAATGGAGAATTAAGCCTGGGATTGTGAAGCAAGCCAAAGGTATTTCATTGTAAAAATTAAAAAAAAGAAAAAAGAAATCAAGAGAAAGGAGGGTAGGTTAGCAATGGGAGCAGGAATGTGGGTAGAGTGGGAAATATCATTATATTTCTAAATCTGTACTGTGAAATACATTATATAAATAAAATAATTTGATAAAAAAGGCATTAGGTACTCAGCAAACTAGACATCCAGTACATCCTGGTATGAAAAATCATCTTCTTTCTTATCCTCCTAAGCAAGCTTTCCTCAAAACGCAGGTAATGTCATAAGAAATATAAAGGATGGCCCAGTGTGATAGCCTAGTGGCTAAAGTCCTTGCCTCGCAAGTGCCAGGATCCTATATGGGCACTGGTTCCAATCCTGGCAGCCCCGCTTCTCATCTAGCTTCCTGCTTGTGGCCTGGCAAAGCAGTGGAGGACGATCCAAAGCCTTGAGACCCTGCACCCGCATGGGAAGCTTGGAAGAGGCTCCTGGCTTTGGATTGGCTCAGCTCTGGCCATTGCGGCCGCTTGGAGAGTGAATCATCAGATGGAAAATCTTCCTCTCTCTCCTCCACTCTGTATAATTGGCTGTCCAATAAAAACAAATGTTTGAAAAAGATGAATTTAAAGAAGTGATCAAAACAAAGCTCTTTGGAACTTAAACCCCAAAACCATTCTGGGTTGAAGTTACATGGCCGTGGTGAAGTCTTTTCCCTGGTGTTACAGCCTGCTAAATCCCCTGCTTCCCATTTTACTCTTCCTTCAGACCCATCGGGCTAAAGGGCAGAAACGTTAACTTCAACATTATATAAAAAGCTGTATAGCCATTATGGAATATACTTCCACTTTTTAAAATGTTTTATTTTCTTATTGGAAAGTCAGATATACAGAGAGGAGAGATATAGGGAAAGATCCTCTGTCTGCTGGCTCACTCCCCAAGTGGCCACAACTGCTGAAGCAGAACTGATCTGAAGCCAGGAGCCAGGAGCTTCTTCCTGGTCTCCAACACGGGTGCAGGGTCCCAAGGCCTTGTGCATTCTCTATTGCCTTCCTAGGCCACAAGCAGGGAATTCGACGGGAAGTGGAGCAGCCAGGACATGAACTGGCGCCCATATGGGATTCTGGTGGATGCAAGATGATTCAAGGCTATTGCGCTGGGCCCTGCTTCCACTTTCTTAATGAACCAATTAGAGACTATGGGCTAGTAAGTTCCATTTAAGGTCAGAACCTTCCTGCTCTGACTGTGAGGTAAGTGCAGCTTCTACTTTGCACTTATGTAATAAGAAATGAGACAGATGTACTTCAAACTGTTATATAACACACAGCAAATGGTCTCAAACATATCTTGGAGTGGAATGTTAGCAAAAGTGTTGTTTTTAAAGGGATAGTTGTTATCAAGGATACTTAGATTACAATTCTAGTTTTGTAAATCTTGTGTTGAAGAGGTTGAAGGGTTCGGTTTTCCTGTAAATTTAATATAGTTTATGTTAACACCAGTCTGAGTTATGGTTATGTAGTTTGTAGTTTCTCCTGTATGTTTTACTCTAATATTTACTTGTAGAGTAGCATCATGGAAATACAGCTCGTGAGGTCAGCAATAGAGCTAGATTCCAACCTGTTTGTTTATTTATCGCCAATTCAGGTGACTAAAGCTGAACTACCTAACATTCAAAGTGTGATTTTCTCTGAAACAAAGTGATGATAATAATATTATTTATCTTGCAATATTGTTGTGATAAGTAAATGAATTCATCTGTGTAAGGTAGTGAGGCTATATGCACTAAGTAAATATTAGCTATTGTTAATATACGTTATCAGTCAGGGATCATTACCATCTTAGATTCATGTAAATATGGAAAGATGAAAGAGACTTAAAACAATTTCTGATGATAGTAGTAATTCCATATACCCTTAAACCTAGGTGGCACTTTAACCTTTTATCCTTTTAAAGTATTAATAAATATTGACTGAATATCTGTTCTGTACCAGGAACTGTTTACACATATGAAGCAGACTAGATCTGTATAGTTATTGCTGTCTGCCAAAGGAAAAAGCTGATGTGCCGAGAAATTAGTAAGTTAGCTGTTAGTGGTCCAAGGAGACCCAGAGCCCATGTGATTTTGACTTCTATATAAAATTTCTCTAGTGTTGCATCATGTTGTGTCTTGGTGAGAGTTATGCTGTGGGAGGATGAGGGATACCCTTGAGGAGCAATGCTGTGACCTGAAACAGAGAACTGTTACACAAAGAAGGCTAGTTTGCACCAAATGTTTGGGGGAGAAACAGAAATCCAAGGTCTACGATAAAACGGACTTGAAATCAGGAAACAGGCGATTATCAAAAGCATCTTGTGAGAGTTTGGCAGGGTGCAACCAAATGCTCTTACAGATGATCCTGCCAACTCACATGGCTTCCTTGAATTGGAGCAGTGTTTGGGGCATATTTGATGCAGAGTTGGGTTGGAGCAGTGTTTGTTTGGAACATATTTGATGCAGAGATGGGTTTGAAGTCCTGCACAAAGGTCCTGTTTTTTGAGATACTCATTTGAGTGGAGAAAGGTTTATTGAAATGGTCTCTGTGGTTTTGATCAGATAAAATTGAATAGCAAAACAATAAATCAACGGAGCTTACAGCAACAGATTATGCAGGTAACTGCAGTGACCCAGACAACTTTTGACTGAAGTAACACTTTCAAAGGAAGTTCAGTGAGGAGTGTGGAGAGGCTAGCAAAAATAACAGTGTGTTCTGTGCATACATCGATGGTCCTCCTGATTCTTGATCATTACTTGTTAGTCTTCAAGAATGGATTTGGACAGATATGGTCACCTTTTGTCCTTGCCTCTTGTGTGTGATGGCATCATTTGCCAAATGGTTCAATGGGTTAAGGGAATGGCATGTAGTTGTGACATGGACAAAGTGAAGTGAACTGACCTATGTGGGAATTGGACTGCTAGCTCTCATATAAGGTTTTCAGAATCTCATTTCATATAAGCTATAGAATTCATCAAAAGGTTGTGTAAACAGATTCAAAGTAAGAAAACAGCATTCATTCTGATTTCTTTTTTGTTTGTTTTGCACAGATGTCTGGGGTTATGGTTTCAGATGAAGACTTAGTTTGAAATAGCAACATCTTTATATGAATGCCAGAAGGACTTGGGTGCCTATCAGTTGCTAGCAACAACATACTCTTAGCTCTGAGCAGGCAACTTGAAATGTCAAGAGATTCAGGAGTATAGGGCTGTATATCCACTAAGTCACAGTCTCTAAATCTCAAGATCCTCAATACGACTGATCTTGATCTCCGGAGCCTCTGCTGAAGAAAACACTGCCTTTAAAGAGCTCCTTGAACTTCTTGAAGTATAAAATTCCTCTCCGGGCTGAATGTTCTTTTCTATTTTTTGTGCTTCAAATCTATAGATGTATAGGAATCAAAAAATGCTGTCACAAACAGAGTTCAAATTGCTCATTATGCTTCAGACAAGGAGACTGATAATGCTGCTTTGTAGTTACCGCTGGCACTTTCCTAGTCACACTCGAAGCATTGGTACTAACCAAACTGTCAGAGCCATTTGAGGTTTCCTGTGGATCCAGCTTCCAACCCTCTCCCCTTCCTTGTCTACCCACCACACGATTGGCAGGAGTATAAGCTCCAGTTGAAATCAATTTGTACTTCTATTTCCATTGAAGCTTTTCCTCCTTTCCTTCTTTCCATTGTCTCTGAACCTAGTTTGCTTTTTACAGTGATGCTCCAACTTGCTTTTCATTGCAGAATGGCTTTTGAATCTTTTGCTTGGGGAGCACAGCACTCTTGCATGCTTGCCAGTAATCACTGTCAGATTTTATATATTGTATGGGTTACAAATAGATAAGGTGAGATGTGCCTTTTTGTTGAAATTTCATAGTTAACATCATGGAATCAACTGAAAAGAGTAGTGAGTCCTCACATAATATATATGTGTATGTATGTATGTATGTATGTATCTATCTATATATAGATATAATGTATATAACACACACCTATGCATATGCATGGAAATATATAAATATGTATATATAAACATGTAATTTGTAATAGAATTCGGATGGTGTGCAGCTCCCCCCACTTCCCATTTGGGGGCTGAGTTTCACACACTGCAGCACTCGTTTGATAGCCGTGAAGAGACAGATGGCATTCTGTCTGCCTTCCAGAATAGAGGAATAGTTTGCCGAGTGATAGCTAGTATAATGAGAAGCCGTGTAAGTTGAAGATGAGGTAAAATCAGAGCATCTGTCAGTCCTTGCATGCCAGACTGGAGATTCTGCAGACAAACTAATATTTCAACAAAAAGTTGAAGCAACTATAGATTTGTGACCAAAATGATTGCGTTTGATAACAATGCCATAGCAGATGTCCTAGAGTTCATGCTTGGTTTTTATTACTGCTCTGTGAGTGGTTTTGGAAGCGAGACCTACTAGCACAGCTTGTATGGAGCATGTTCGTTATAAAATTTTATTTTACAGAAAACAATGAGATGGAAAATTTGTAGCTAATTTGGTGCCTTCCTACTCTATCATGTTTCTTATTATTTGGGAAAAGGCTCTATTCTTGTTTGATTTATGTCAGTACTTTCTAGCCTAATGAAAGAGCATCATGTTAATTTGGAGCACAGAATGAAAACTTGAGTTAATGTTCATGAGCTAACACTGTTTTCAGGATGTACCTTGGGAAGATACATTTTAGTCTATCCAAAGTCTTGTTCATCCTTTCTGTACTATGTGGGTTTTTTTGTTGTTGTTGTTGCCTGGGGATAATTTTTAAAAAAATCTTGTTTTGGAACCCTGATTAGAAAAGAAACAGAAGACATACCTATGCACTATGTTGAAATAGTGTGTTGTACATTATAAATATCAATTGAATTTACCAATTAAAATTAATTTTAGAAGAAAAATCATAGAACTATAGTTTACTAGTAGCATCTTTTTTCTCTAGTTGAATTAGTAGTTGAGGTTTCAGCAAGGAAGCAATTGTTTTAGATTTAGATGAATTAATTTCTTTCCATAGTGTCTACACTATGCTTGTCTACACCTGATGTCTTTTGGCTTAATGCTACATATGACATTCTTAACAAAGTTTAACATACAAAGGCCACTGGCTTAGAATTCAGCACCCCTTCGCCCCAATGTGTGTATTGTATAAAGGACAATGACCTTGGGTTTTGGTGGAATGGAAAATAGCTATATACCCTGATTGCCTTATAACCGATCCTTATTGGGAGGCAGCAATTATTTTTAAAATTTGATGACTGTTAATAAAAGATTATATGTGGCAGTCAAAATGTTATGGCATTGAATATACACATAGGATGATAATCCAATTATGTACACGAATCTTTCCTATTACCGGGTCTGTTAGGGCCATTCCTCTGCCATATCTTGTAAGTGAATCTTACTGAAGGACAAGTGTTCTTTTCCTCCTCCAATTCAATGGCTCTTTGGAAATATGTGGTTTCATTTCTGGAACTTATTTCTTTTTTGCTTCCTTTTGAGATCTTAACTTGGATTGTTCTATTTCCTAGCAGTTTGCAGTTTGGCAGTATGGGTTACACTGAAACCAGGAGTGTAGTTTTGGATTTGCTTGCATGAGTAGAATCTGCAGTTGTTCTGTGGAGTACTAAACCACACTCCCAGCTGAGTCTCTCAGTTTGAATTGAAAATGTTATGATATATTAACACATTAGTGTGTTATAATAGATATCCATGAAATTGAATAAACATGTCTTAAGCTAAATGAAGAGAAAGAACACATTCAAAATTTCTCACACGTTTTTAGGGCAATCTTGTTTGTCTTGTGTCCTTATATTGCTTGTGATTTCAGTGCTGTCTTTTGAATTTTTATTTTGAATTTTTGAATTTTATGGTACAATTCCAGAGTCTGGGTTCCCCCCACCACCAAATTCTCACCCCCCATCTGATTTTCCCCACGTTGCTACGATAGTATAGTCCTTCATAAGGAGTCATGATTCCATCAGTCTTATTTAAGTGTGCCCCGACATTGCTGGTACAGAATGTCCAGCATCCTGTTGTCTACACGTGTCAAACAGTTTCATTGATTGGAAGTGCTCTTTAATATATATATATATATATATATATATATATATAAAATTTTTAGCAATATTTGAGTTTTACTTTTAAAAAAAATCTTTGGATTCATTGTAAATATTATCAGACATATCTAATGTTATAAATGATATGTGAGATGATAGATTTTTGATAACTTTTTGAAGATACATTAAATTGTGGAAATATTGGTGTAGTTTTAAAATATTTGGGAGAGAGAAAGAGTGAGGGAGAGCAAGCTTGCTTATATCTGGTGGTTCATTCTGTCAAAGGCCAAGAATAAATGTGAGTCATTCAAGGTCTCATATCTGTTTTTTTTTAATCTTTTAGCCATGCCTTATCTCTCCATGGCCCTCCTTACAGTTTCCTCACTCATCATTCCTTAAGCTACAACTCTCAAAACTCAAGCCGCACCGAAGTTTCATTGTGCTGCCACGCCTTGTCACATATGGCACACTTTGAACCAACCGTCATTTCTAACCTCGTCCTACGTCATCATCTTTCATAACCCCCAAACTTAAGAATGGCTTATAGGTTGCAGAAGAGGCTTGTTAGTTTAGATGAATATTTCAAATGAATATTTAGATTAGTTTATGTGCTGCTGTCCTTGTGTAGCTTGAATAACTTCCTTGTAATTATATGGCTTTTCTGTCTTTATTCTAGAACCTGTGTTTAATGACATTTATTATTCATCCATTGAAATGAATGAGTTTTAAGATTTGGGCAAAATATTAGAAGAATTTCCAAAAACACCATGTGTATATAAATTTGAAAATTTGTACTATATACCAAGTTTTTAATATATATATAAAATTATAGATACACACACTATATATATATATTATATATATGTAAACTGCTGTAGATCAGTGGAAAACCAGAACATACATATATTTTACAAAAATGGTAGCATGCTGTATATTTAATTCTGTAACTTACTATCACCAAAAACAACTTAAATAGGTTACAGACACAGGTATTTCCAAGGAACAAAAAATTGGCTGCATTATGGGTTCAAGGTGCAACTATTTATCAATTTATTTAACCTACTTTTTATTGAGCTACACTAACTATTCTCGTGAATACTGTTTTCTTGTGTATGTATTTTGATTATCTCCTTAGAGCTGACCATATTCAAATCTGATAAGTTAGCAATGATGCCTCAATTTAATTTGTATTACTGCCCTTTTATACATTATTGTCATTTGCTTTCTTATTTTTTCTTTTCATAATAACTTCATTTTATTTTTAATGATGTTTACGTAGTTGAGAGGGATGCATGCCCATGTGGACCACCAATTATGGTGGGGAGGGTTAAGAAATTGAGGAAAGTGGATGACATCTGCCTCCATTCTCCTTTTTTCTTCCCATATCTTGGGGAAAAAATGGGGATAGGGAAGTTTCAATCACCCCAGCCACATCAGTACCCAGAAATGGGGGATGGCCACCCAATGCCACCCCAGGGTCCCCAATGTGGAACATATTCTGAGGATACTGCTTAAGTGGTTTCAATAGTTCTGAGATGCTGATGATTTCATTGCTTCAAGGTTGAGGAAATTCTTTCAAGGTCCATTTGCTGACATAGTCCTTGTCAGACTCTCGATTCACTTAGATACTTACTGTTAAAGCTTGACAGGGAGATCTGTCCAATTTATTCCACCATTCATGGTAGTAGATATCTTCTGCAGGCCTCGATGAACTGGTTGTCATGTTCCCTATGAGCATCTGGGCACACCATCCACTACATGGGCTTCAGCAACCAAGGAAACCCAGTTCTGACACATGCACTCTACTGTCAAACCACATATCCTGTGATTTTCCCCATGGTTGGAGTTCTGAGTCCAGTGATCCAGTTTAGGGGTCCCCAAAGAGATCTCACCAGAGTTGACTCAAACCTGACTCCTGTGTGTGCTAACCAGTATGGGGTCCAGCTTAGTCCATCACCCATATCAGCTGACACACACGTTGGTGGTTGCAGTCACCTGGTCAGTTCTATCTCTAGCCCCATCTCATATTCAAACCAATGGATGCTGTGGCCCAGCCTAACCCTTCTAACTACACACTCAGGACTCATGCACACCAATAAGAACTGCAGCCTAATCGGAACAACCCCCAATAACTCCCACAAGGACCACCATCAGTCCTGATTCCTGTGCATGCCAGTATGTGCAGCAGACTGGTCCAGTCTGTCCTGCATACTATTTGGCTCTTGTGCACATCAATAGGCATTGAAGCCTAGCTCAATTCAGTCAACCCCATTATCTAGCCCACACTCATGCTACCAGTTGCTATTGCCTGTCCAGCCAGGTCCACCCCCAGCCCTGGTTCTCATTCTCACCAGTGGGAGTTGTAGCCCATCAGAGGGATGCCCACAATTTCCCTACTAGGTCCACTCTCATCCCTGTTTCTTGCATTTTCCAGGAGGTTCTACGATCTAGCCTGATAAAGAACTTGCTCCAGTCCCAGGACCTGCTAGCTGACTCTGGCAAAGCCCAACCAGCAAGCACTTATCTGGCTCATGCGTGCACCAGTGGATATGGTCACTTAACCCAGCCTGGGTCTCCTCCTAAACCAGCTCACATGCAGGGCAATGGGCCATGTAACTGCCCTGCCTGGTCTGCTCCCAGTATGTCATGCTCACCAGTGGGAGCAGTGGGCAGCAGTGGAGCCCCTGCAGCTCCCCTACTGGTCTCAACCCCCATCCCAGGGTTGTTGGTAGGAGCTGCGGCCCAGACTGGCATGGCTTGCCTCACCTCAGCATTCACCAGCAAGTGTTGTAACCTTGCTCATCCTGGCCTGCCCCAAGTTCTAGCTCATGCTGGTGGATGCTGCAGCCTAACCCAGCCCAGCCAAGCCCCAGTTTTGGCTCTAATGTGAACTGGCTGGCATTATGGTCCAACTTAGCTTATCCTGCACCCTGTCCTGGTTCTCACATCTGCCAGTGGGTGCTATGAACTGGCCCAGCCTGGCCCATCCCTAAATATGATGGAGCATATGTTGGCAGGTATTGTAATCTGGCCTGATCTGGGCTACTCCATGCCTTGGTTCTTGTGTTTGCTTACAGGAACTGCTTCCTGATAGAGGAATTCTTCAAGCTCCTCTACTAAGTCATATCCCAGTGGCAGATCACACACCACAACAGTGGGTTCTTGGCCCACCCTGACATGGCCCACCTCCTTTCCTGGCAGATCCCCAAGCCTGCTTCTCCTGTAGTGTAGTGTGCCAGCTTGGGCCCCTGCCTGCCTACCCAGGGCTCACGCACACTCACTTATGGGTCTCCCAACTCTGTCTGCTGGTATGCCAGTGTCTGCTTCCCATGTGCCTTAAAAACAGAAATAAAAAAAAAAAACACAAAAGGCAACTATGCTGGCATTCAAGTATAGTTAATGCAAATTTGGCATTAACCAGGCCCAGGATGCCCACTGGTTATTAGCTGCTTTTCTCCCAGCCATGTAACACTTGCCTAGGTACAATGCAACCTAGGCAGATGCCTACAACTGGGGGCTTTCTTTCACCTGTCCTGTGCCATTTTTTTCTAACCCTTTTTCATTTTTAAATTTTAATTTGTAATATCTCACTGTATATGAGCAATGAAATATGTTCCTTTCTCTTTAAAACTCTTCCCTCTGCTTATTAGCTTTCCCTAACCTTTATTTCAGTTTTTAAAAATAAACTATGTGTTATTTTTAGTTTTAAGCATTTAAAAATTATTTTATTTTTTTGAGAGAGGAGGGGAAGAGGTTTTCCATCTGCTAGTTCATTCCCCAAATGGCTGCAAATAGCCAGGAAACACAGTTCAGGCCTCTTGTGTGGGTGTTAGGAACCTAATTACTTGAGCTATCACCACTACTTCTCAGTGTCAGGATCTATACATGGGCTTTGATCAGGCACTCTGATGTGGAATGTGGACATCTTAACTGGTTTTCTGACTGCTGGGACAATTGCTAAACTCCTAAGGTTTTATATAATCAAATTTTCAAGACTTTAAAGTTATGGTTTCTGATTCTTATGACGTGTCAAGCATCCCCCCATTAAAAATCAGCTATGTTTTCTTTTGTAACCATATTGGAAAAAATTATTGTATCTTTGATTCACCTGATTTAGATTTTCCTGTAAAGTGTAAGGTATAACTTAAACTAGCAATGTGTCTTTGGATTCCATTTTGTATGCAAGTTTTCAGGTTAGTTGGGGCTACTTTTTTTTAAAAAAAAAATATATTTTCCCTTATCTTGCTATCTTTTGGAAAAATAGCATATATCAAACAACATTCTTTTCTATATTATATACTAATTATCACATATACTAGTTTCTAATTTGAGCATGTACCAAATAAAATACTCAAGTTCAATTTAAGAAGCTGTGGCACCTGGCGGAAAAAGCTTAACTTTGAAAATACATGCTGTGTGATATTGAATCACCTTGAAGATCTACTGTTTCCTAAGTACTTCATATGCAGCTCTGGTATCTCCAAGCTGACATTGAGTTTAACGCTTTACTCCTCTGTTTTTCGGTTGTGAATGTTAAACTGTATGTTTACGCTTCAGGATTGTTGTGGTTCTCAAAAGTTAATTTTAAGCTTTGAACAGAAGTTCTAGAAAAGTGAGCACCTAGTCTTTAAAAATTTGAGGAAGATGTCTCAAACTCTTTCACTCTCAGTTATAAATATATAAGGAAATTAAATAGAGTTATAAAACTAATGTTTACTTAGTATACTATAGTTTAAAACACTAGATTGTATCAACACTATTTTTGAATGGTTTTTGCCTTCTTCTATTTGAATGGTTTTTGCCTTCTTCTATAACCATAATATGTTGTAGAGCAAGTTTTCTCTGTCTTGCAATACTCCTTTCCAACTTGATCATTTTCCAGTATTTTATTTTTTGACTTTTCAATTTTGTGAACTCTAAGAATCTAAACTGTGAAGATGTTTGCCAACATCACTTCTTCTGGGACCTTGTACTTCTTGTCTTACAGCTTCTTTCCCAGTTTTTTTGTTTAGTTTTCCTTCACTAAGTCCCTTGGTCTTCTTATCTAGGGTCAGTGTCCATAGTGCCATGGTCAAATGGAAGTGTCTCTTCAATACCTTTGTTTATGTTTGATTCAGATTTCACTTCCAGCATTATCACTTATTGTTGCTCTACTACACTTTGTTTTTTGTGTTTCAATTACCCATTGTTGTAAAATCTCACATGGATTCATCATTGAGAGACAAGGAGGCAGCACACTGCATACAATACATGTGCCAGAACTGAATAATGCTTAATGATCAACCACACGGAAACTTTGAAAGAAGTGATGAGACTGATCATATATGTGTTGAACAGCCAGAAATTAAGTTTGTGGCTTATGCAGTTACTCACTGTTAATCAGTCTAATGGGATAAGTGAAATTAGTACTCTATTGTTAGGGGAATGGTGTTCTTTAAATTGGAGTAACTGAAGTTCATGTGTATTCAAATTATGTGTGGTGATGACTGCCTATATGTGTATTCCACAGTGCTTGACACATAACAGGTATTCATAAAGGTAAGCTCCCTTTATTTTTCCTTCAGATAAACCTAAACAGACCTGTATAATATCCAGTGTTGAAGGGGCTCATCACTGACTTCTTTAGCTGCTCCTAACCTTCCCATATTCCCTCCAGTCTTCATGGTATTCCACCCCAATTTGGGACACTAGCTATGCCTCAATCCTTTCAGGATTGTTTTGATTCTGCATGATGATAACTTTTAACATGAAAAAAAAGAACTTCATCTGTTGGGCTTCGTATATAACTTTCTCAATCATTATTTATAAATGTGTTTTCTATTTTATTTTAAAGATTTATTTGAAAGAGTTACAGTGAGAGAGAGAGAGAGAACAAGAAAGGGAAAGAGAGAGAGAGACAGAGAGAGAAAGAGATCTTCCTTGCATTGATGCACTCCCTAAATGGGTGCATTGATTGGTGCTTGACCTGTCTGAAGCCAGGTTCTTTTTCCAGGTCTCTCATGTGGGTGGTGCTGCTCAATTTCTTTCCAGGTATATTAGCAGGAATCTGGACTGCAAGTGGAGCAGCCAGGACTTGAGACAGCAGCACTACAGATGGTGGTTAACTTGCTATGCCACAGAGATGACCCTTAAATTGTGTTTTTAACGTGGACGCTTGACTTCAAAAAATACATGTTTCTGAACTACATTCCTTTGTTGGTGGTATAAGTGTGTCTTAAAAATGGAAATAGTCCTAGGTACTTGACCACACAGATAGTTCACTCTAAAAATATTACTTGTAACTGCAATTGGGTTTGGATGGTTTAATAGCTGTAAGAGATAAGGATGTTGGGATGTATTCTACAACCTAGAGATAACATTATCCTTTCTTTTCAGTGGATCCTTAGTAGGGTCACGCCATAGTTGAAGTGTAATTTTTTTCCCTTATAGGCCTTCATTTAGTATGTGAAATGACTCATGCAAACCAATTTTGGATATGTCAGATTCAGGTCATAGTTTATCCTCCACAGAAAGGGAAACCACCATTTTGTCATTTTTTAGCAGACACCAATTGCTGTTGAGTTGAACTTGCTAGAAACAATAATAGTTCTTTGGCATGATGACTCTCATGGCCATCTGGTAGAATGGCACTGTGCCCACCCATAGGGTGGGTATGCCAGTTTCAACAGGGCACAGGTGCCAGCCAAACATAGGTTCAGAAGGATAGCCTGCAAGAACTCAGCAAGGAGATCTTCCAAGTGGTTAGTGATGCCAAATTAGACCCACATGCTTCATTACAAGGGATCACATCTGTTGATGCTTGTGGGCATTATATTGTCAATTAAGGCTTTTTCCTGTTTGCTTATTCATTCCAATTCTGGTCTGGAAATATAAAAAAATCAGGAGTAGAACTAGTCCAGAGCCAGAAAAATAATCAGTATTTCCTGTATTATTACCTTATTTCTGTCTTCTGTAGTCTCAAATTTTATTCTTAATTATATGAAAACTAAGAGATGTGCCATTAGTTGATGAGGCACTGTTACTAAAGACAGCAGTTAGGAAAAAAAATGAACTCTTTGATTATCAAAACCATCTTAATAATTCATCCACCAGGAAGAGAGATTGAGATCCTAGTTAAATAAGTGTCTTATGTAATATGTTTTATTTCTTTATTGAAGGATTGTTTTCAACCAATAAGACAGATTCTGACAAGCCATTCATTATCCAGTGTTCACTTTGATGTCTGGATTGTAAAGTATGGCTTGACTCGAGCATACTGTTACTACACCTTTGTGTGTTTCAGATTTACATCACAGTTTAGTCACATAAGGATTGAGGGGAATCCAGCTGTCTACGCTATATAGGAAAAATTCTAAGTAAATGTTGAGCATTTTGGAACAGGGGCAACGATTGAGTTGGAGATCTTTCTTGCTGGAATGTTTATGAGCCCATTTTACGTGTCATGGTACCACAGCCTGTTATATAAAAGAACCTAGAGGACTTTGGGATAAATTCCTGACTTGTTTGTTTGTTTGCCACTTTGACATGGCATAATTTTCCTCTCTCGCAATTTTTCTTGGTAACACTAAAGAAGTCAGGATTAGACACGCTCTTACATGTTAGTATGACATTTCTTCATACCTCTGAGCCCATAATCGCTGTTCATGGGCAGGTTAACAGTGATAAAAGCAGGAAAAATATCACCTGGAAGTAGCATAAAAAGATGTGCATGATGAGAAGAGATGAAGAGTACACATTTTGAAGTCACAGTGAGCTGGGTTTGAATGCCAGCTCTATTTCTAGCTCCTATTAATTCTATTAATTCATACGATCAGTTGTGTGATCTAGGGCAAACTACTGAAATTCTGATCTTCAATTTTCTCATCTATAAGATAAACGTAGTAGTAAAACATATAAACATGTAAACGTAGTAGTAAAAGATGTAAAAGGTAACTGCACGTGGTTGGCACTCAATAAATGATAGTTAAAAGGTTACTATGATTTATATTTGGAGTTAAAGGGTCAGCACTGTAGTGTAACAAGCTAAGCCTCTGCTTTTGGTGTCAATATCTGATTCAAATCCCAGCTGCTTCACTTCTGATCCAGCTTCCTGCTAATGGCCTGGAAAAGCAGTGGAAGATGGTTCAAGTCATTCGATCCTCACAGCTATGTGGGAGACCCAGAAGCAGCTCCTGCCTCCTGCCTTCAGATCAGTCAGGCTGCAGCGCTGAAGACCGTTTTGGAAGTGGACCGCTTACCCTGCACAGATGATCATTTCCTTTCTCTGCATAATTAGCTTTCTGTATTTTTGTGTTATGAAATACTTAGCAGATACAAATAAGTAGATAGGTATGCGTATGAACATGTATATTTTTATAAACAGTACAAGGAAAATTGTGAGGAACATATATCCACTTTGAAGCTTCAGAAACAGATATTACGCATTATTAAAGTTTCCTATATACCACTTTCATCCTTGCTATGCCTTCTCTATCTCCACAGAACAAACACTACTTACAATATTCTTTTCTATGTTTTCCATTGCTTTCTGTAATAATTTTGTTTGATTCATAAAATCTTAATATGCTCTCGGGCCTGGTGTGCTAAATTAGTGGCTAAAGTCCTTACTTTGTACATGTGAGGATCACATATGGACACCAGTTCTAATTCCAGCATCTCTGCTTCCCATCCAGCTCCCTGCTTGTGGCCTGGGACAGCATTCGAGGATGGCCCAAAGCCTTGAGACTCCACACCCATATGGGAGACCTGGAAGAGGCTTCAGGCTCCTGGCTTCAGATCTGCGCAGCTCCGGTCATTGCAGCCACCTGGGGAGTGCATCAGTGAGCAGAGAGAGCTGCCTCTCTGTCTCTCCTCCTCTCTGTATATCTGACTTTCCAATAAAAAATTTTAAAAAATCTTAAAAAAAATTAATATACCCTCAATCATTTTGAGCACTCTAGATTTGGTGTCAATCTACTTGTTCGTATTTATTTTTTATTTTTTTAAATATTTTTTTGTTTTTTTTGGAAAGTGCTTTATTTTTTTTAAGATTTAATTATTTTTATTGCAAAGTCAGATTTACAGAGAGAAAGAGAGACAGAGGGGAAGATCTTCCGTCCGATGGTTCACTCCCCAAGTGACCACAATGGCCGGTGCTTTGCCAGTCCGGAGCCAGGAGCCCAGATCTTCTTCTGAGTGTCCCACGTGGGTGCAGGGTCCCAAGGCTTTGGGCCGTCCTGAACTGCATTCCCAGGCCACAGGTATGAAGCTGGATGGGAAGCGTGGCTGCTGGGATTAGAACCAGCGCCCATGTGGGATCCCGGCATGTTCAAGGCGAGGACTTTAGCCACTAGGCCATGCCGCCGGGCCCAGTCCTTTGTTTATGTTTAAAGATTTTATTTTTATTGGCAAGGCAGATTTATAGACAGAAAGAGATACAGAGAGATAGACCTTCAATCTTCTGGTTCACTCCCCAAGTGGCCTTAATGGCCAGAGTTGATCTGACCCAAAGCCAGGAAACAGGAACTCCCTCCTGGTCTCCTGTGTGGATGCAGGTTGCCAAGGCTTTGGGCCATCCTTGTGTTTTCCCAGGCCATGAGCAGGGAGCTGGATGAGAAGTGGAGCAGCTGGGACATGAACCGGCGACCATATGGGATCCTGGCACGTACAAGATGAGGCATGTACCAGATGAGGATTTAGCCACTGAGCCATCACGCCAGGCCCTGCTTGTTTGTTTGTATTTATTTATTTATTTATTTATTTATTCATTTATTTAAAGATTTGTGTATTTTTTTTATTGGAAAGGCAAATATACAGAGAGGAGGAGAGACAGAGAGGAAGATCTCTCATCCAATGGCTCATTCCCCAAGCGGCCGCAATGGCTGGAGCTGAGACAATCCGAAGTCAGGAGCTAGGAGCTTCTTCTGGGTCTCCCATGTGAGTGCAGGGTCCCAAGGCTTTGGGCCATCCTCGACTGCTTTCCCAGGACACAAGCAGGGAGCTGGATGGGAAGCGGGGCCGCCGGGATTAGAACTGGTGCCCATATGGGATCCTTGTGCATGCAAGGCAAGGACTTTAGCTGCTATGCTATCGAGCCAGGCCTACTTGTTTTTGTTTTTACAAGTTGCTTCTTTTAATATCATATTTGTATAATTCATTCCTGTTCATGTATGTTGTTAGAATTATAGAAATTATGTTTTGTAGAATGAATATAACATTATTTAGCAATTCTTTTTTGATGACCATTTGGATTGCTTCCCACTTTTTGTGCTAATAAGCAGTCTTAGATCTGAAAAACCGTATGTTTGTCTTTTTGGGACTGGCTTATTTCTCTAAGCATAATGGTTTCCAATTGCATACATTTTGTTGTAAGAAACAAGATTTCATTCTTTCCATGGCTGTAAAGTGTCCCACTGTGTATGTGTACTATATTTTTGAATTAGGTAACTTTACTGTTTATTCAATATTTTTTAAAAAATTATTTTATTTTATAATTTTATGATACAGTTCCATAGGCTCTGGAATTTCCACTTCTCCCTCCCTATCCTTCCCCCAATTTCCCTTATATTATAACAACAGTATAGTCTTTTCTAATCAGTCATAAGTCTTAAGTCCATCATTCTGCTATTTAAGTGTATCCTGGCATTGTAGGCATGGACCACATTTTCTTTATCCTGTCATCTATGGATGGACTTCTGGGTTCATTCTATATCTTAGCTATTGTGTGTTGAACTGCAATGAACATGGATTTACAAATAATTCTCTTGTATACTAATTTCGCTTTGTTTGAGTGAATTCTCAGAAGTGGGATAGATGGATAGGTAGATCTATTTTCAGATCTTTAAGCAATTTCCTCAATGGGTAAAAACGTAATCTATAGCAATGATATTGACTGGAGAACTGATTGTTGTGTACAGCCTTTGTCTATACGCTTAATCAAGAGAAGGTTTTTTTCCCCTACTAACTGTAGACTTTGGTCCATAGTGCAGTATTAAGCCTGTGATTGAGAAATGAAGTAAAAGTATACCAGTGTAAAAATTTAGAAAAAAAATGAGAAAGGACAGGGGGTTGAAACAATATCAGGAAAGGAAGTGTCACCGTGCCTCAAAAACTGCTTTGTAAACAGGTGAAAGTATTCACTTTATACAAATTAATTAGACTTAAAAGTTTATTTTGTTATATTCTTAGGAGAGAAATTTATAAGATTTAGAATATGTATTTTCAATTTCTTCCGTCTCTTCCTCTAGTTTTCATCCATCCTTCCTTTTTTTTTCCTTTAATTTTGGCAATGTAACATAATTTTAATTTACTTTGTAATCATAGACTTAGTAGACTAGTTGCCACACTGTTCAACAAATAAAAAGTTCCATAGACAAGGTCTAAAAACAACAAACAAATCATAAAATGTCAGTTTCATCCTTACATCTTTCTTCTTTTTCTGTATTCAAAATCTGCACCAATTAATAGTGCACTCCAGCACTTCAAAAAAGAATCTTGCTTCACAATCTTGCCAGATCTTGCTAGGCTTTTCAATTTTTGCTACTTTGTCACACTATTTTATGGTGTTTTCTTTGTGATAAGTGAGCACAGGCCTTGGTTCATGTTTGTTTGCATTTGTGTTTTTATTATGCTATGAGATGCGTATTAATATTTTTTGGCCACCTTGAGGTGACACACCGTCTATTTTTTTGCCTTAAATTTGATTTTGTCTGATATCTGTGAGCAATTCCATTATTCTCTGAGGTAGCATTGGCATGATAAAGCTTTAGCACTTCCATTAATTACCTCTTCCTGTCACCTTACTTGTTCATCATTTTTCTTGTAGCTAACAGATACATTTTTTTAAAAGATTTATTTATTTTTATTACAAAGTCAGATATACAGAGAGGAGGAGAGACAGAGAGGAAGATCTTCTGTCCGATGTTTCACTCCCCAAGTGAGCCACAACAGCCAGTGCGCGCCGATCCGATGCCGGGAACCAGGAACCTCTTCCGGGTCTCCCACGCTAGGAGCTTCTTCTGGGTCTCCCATGTGGGTGCAGGGTCCCAAAGCTTTGGGCCGTCCTCAACTGCTTTCCCAGGCCACAAGCAAGGAGCTGGATGGGAAGTGGAGCTGCCGGGATTAGAACCAGCGCCCATATGGGATCCCGGGCGTTCAAGGCGAGGACTTTAGCCGCTAGGCCACGCCGCCCGGCCCCAACAGATACATTTTTAAAAAAAAATCAGATGAACAAATTTCTTCTTTTAACTGAAATAGTTTATTTATTTACATTTAATGTAAATAGTGACATTTTGTGGTTGAAATGTCTTTTAGACTCTCCATTCTTGAGACTCCATTGGTAGCAAGATCTATTGTTGTTTATTTTTAAATAACTGTATTGCCCCTCCATTCTTAAATATATTTTTCTGCATATAAGAATTGTTTTAGTATATTGAAATTTTTCATTCCATTTTGCATTGACATCTAATGCTGATATTTCTCAGGCTTGTTTTAAGGTTTTTTTTTTTTTATTTTGTTTGTTGTATGACATCTCTAGGTACAGATTTATATTATTTTATTCCTATTTAGGAATTATCCTTCCAGGAATTGAAAAGTATAATATTTAGCTGGCTTTGGAAACTTCTTAGCAATTATTTTTTTGCATATTGCCTGTCTTCAGTTTGGTTCAGTTTTTTCTTCTGGAAGTCTAGCAAGATCTATGCCAAATAATCGCATACTATGTTCCATATTTTATCTTTTTTTGTCTTTTTGATTATTCTATGTCTCATTCTGGATAATTTTGTTCAGATTAATACTTTATCATTCTTTAGCTGTATTTATTGTTGCTGAGGTATTAATTATTTAATATGTACAGTTAGAGATTTATTTTAATATCTTTTTACATTGTTATTGTTAAATGTCTTTTCATTGTTGATGGTCTCTTATTCTCTGCTATTTTTTAATTGTGTATTTTTTACCTTTAAGATCCAGTTTAGGGTCTATTCTGTTATCAGGAAAACTTAAACCAAAAACTGTCCAAAACTGTTTTCATTTTTCTGTGAAATTCTTGGTTGTTTCAGCATTGTTATAATAATAATTGCCATGCACTTGTATTTGGCTAAACTTAGTTTGTAAGCCTGCTATAAGTCAATTGATGAGACTTTATAAATAAGTGATTTCTGTGTTTTGGCTGTGCAGCAAAGTGAGACTCTATGGAAACAATTTCTAGGCTTGGTGTTTCTGAACCATGCTGGCTGAATAAATTCAAATTCCACGCCCTTCTAAAGTAAGCATCTCAAGCAGATTTTTAGGTCTGAGATGGAGCAGGGATTTGTGTTCTAATTATTGATTTATCTCCACTTGCTGTTGTGGTGAGGAAATGCTGCCTTGTACAATTGCTCTGATGAATGACGGATTTTGAACATGACCTATCTTTCATTGGTAATGTAGCCGCTTTGCCAGTTCCCTAGGCCCAAGGAATAGGGATTCATTTCCAGCTTGAATAATTCTGAATTATCAGCACAAAAACGTCATTCTGTGCACTCCTCATTTTTATTAATTTTTAAAATATTTATTCAAAATGTAGAGTGGGGTGTGTGTGTGTGTGTGTGTGTACAAAGGAGGGGAGGAGAGAGAGAGAGAGAATATGAATGAGAATCTTTTATTTGCATCTTCACTCTCCAAAATGACTGTAAGTGTTCGAATTGGGTAAGATTAAAGTCAGTAGCCAGGAATTTCATCTGAATCTCCCACATGGGTGGCAGAAACTAACAGACTTGAATCATTGTCTGCTGCTTTCCAGCTACATTAGCGGGGAGCTGGATTAGAAGAGGAGCAAGCTGTATGAGAACTAATACTTTGCTGTGTGATTTGTGTTTAGTAAGTGGCATCTTCATCCACTTATGCCACAAGACCCACTCCTTTACTTTTTTTTTAAAAAAAAAATACAGACACTATTAATAAAACCTAACCAGTCAAAGCTATCCTGAAGAATGGAAATCAATTTGGAGGAATCACAGTTCCAGACCTCAAGACATACTACAGGGCAGTGGTCATCAAAACAGTCTGGTACTGGTACAGAAACAGAGAAGATCAATGGAACAGACTGAAACCCCAGAAGGGAGCCCACATACTTTCAGCCAACTAATCTTCAACAAGAGAAATGAAAATTATCCAGGAAAAAACCTGGTCTCTTCAACAAGTGCTGATGGGACATTGGAAAGCATCCTTCAGAGGTAAGATGAAAGACCTCCACCTGTCACCTTGTAAAAAAATCAGCTCTAAATGGATAAAGGACCTAAATCTACATCCAGAAACCATCAAAGTATTTTTTTTAAAGCAGCAGCTTCTTGGAATGAAAGGGCCCAACATTGCCTAACATTAACGTCCTAACATTCTAACATACTAACATTTTTTTATTATTATTTATTATTTTTAATTCATTAATTACATTGTATTATGTGACACAGTTTCATAGGTACTTGGGTTCTCCCCACCCCTCCCCAAACCCTCCCACCATGGTGGATTCCTCCACCTTGTTGCATAACCACAGTTCAAGTTCAGTTGAGATTCCCCCATTGCAAGCATATACCAAACATAGAGTCCAGCATCTTATTATCCAGTCAAGTTCAACGGCTTCTTAGGTATACCCTCTCTGGTCTGAAGACAGAGCCAGCAGAGTATCATCCCAGTCCATTGAAAGCTCCAACATACCATCAGCAAAAATTTACATCGGTATGGAATTAATTGACATAGTAATGAGTAACCAATATGTTAAAAGTAAATGTGAGTTCCCAGCCACCTTCTGTGACCACCTCACTTACATTTCAATTTTAGTTTATACACAACTTATTGCATTCATAACATAACATGTTATACATAACATCATATCATCTTAAATTAAGGCAAACTTGTGGTATTTAACCTTTTGGGATTGGCTCATTTCCCTTAGCATTATGGTTTCCAGTTTGGCCCATTTGGCCACAGAGAACTGCATTTTGTTTTTTTAAATAGCTGAGTAGTATTCCATGGAGTAGATGAACCATAGCTTTCTTATCCAATCCTCTGTTGATGGGCATTTTGGTTGTTTCCATGTTTTTGCGATTACTGATTGTGCTGCTATGAGCATAGGAGTGCATGTTGGTTTCTCATAAAACAAGTGTTCTGGATATATTCCTAGGAGTGCTATTGCTGGATCATACGGTATGTTGAATTTGAGTTGTTTGAATATTCTCCATACTGATTTCTATAGAGACTGTACCAGCCTGCAGCCCCACCAGCAGTGAAGTAGGGATCCCTTTTCCCCGCAACCTCACCAACAAGTGTTGGTGGTGCTTTTATTCATGTGGGCCAGTCTTACTGGTGTTAGGTGGTACCTCATTGATGTTTTAATTTGGATTTCCCTTATTGCCAGGGAACTTGAGCATTTTTTCATAGGTTTATTTGCCATTTGGGTTTGTTCCTTTGTGAAGTGTTTGCCCATTTCCCATGCCCATTTCTTGAGTGGCTTGTTTGTTTTGGTGTTTTGGCTGTTTTGTAGTTCTTTGTATATTCTGGAGATTAGCCCTCTATCACCTATGTCGTGTGCGAAGATCTTCTCCCATTCTGTGGGTTGACTTTTTACTTTGTTGATTGTTTCTCTAGCTGTACGGAAACTTCTTAGTTTGATGAGGTCCCAATTGTTTATTTTGGTTTCAATTTCTACTGCTTTTGGAGTCTTTTTTAGGAAGTGAGGGCCTACCCCTCAGTGTTGCAGTGTGTTTCCAACATTTTCCTCCAAATGTTTGAAGGTTTCTGGATGTAGGTTTAGATCTGTTATCCATTTAGATCTGATCTTAGTGTATGGTGAGAGATGTGGATCTATCTTTTTGTTTCTGCAGGCTATTAACCAGTTGTCCCAACAGCATTTATTGAACAGACCTTCCCATTTGCCTGGATTGTCGTTTGTCTTTTTGTCAAAGATTATTTGGCTGTACCTGTTTGGGTTCCCTTTTGGTGTTTCTATTCTGCTCCATTGATCTTCCTCTCTATCTTTGTGCCAGTACCACGCTGTTTTGATAACCACTGCCCTATAGTATGTCCAGAGGTCTGGAATTGTGATTCCCCCTGCTAACTTCCTATTCTTCAGGATGGTTCTAGCTATCCGTGGTTTTTTGTGTTTCCAGAAGAATCTTTGGATCATTGTTTCCAGTTCCATGAAGAATGTTTTGGGCAATTTGATTGGGATTGCATTGAATGTATGTATTGCTTTTGGCAGTATAGACATTTTAATGATACTGATTTTACCCATCCAGGAGCATGGGATGTTACTCCATCTTTTGAGGTCTTGTTCAATTTCTTTTTTAAGTAGTTTGTAGTTTTCTTCAAATAAGACTCCTACATTTTTGGTTAGATTTATTCCCAGATATTTCATACTTTTCTCTGTTATTTGAATGGTATCTTGCTGGTTAAATCTTTTTCCAACTTGGGGCTGTTCGCATACACTATGACTGTTGATTTTTGTTCATTAATTTTGTACCCTGCCACTCTACCAAACTCTCGTACAAGTTCTAGCAGTCTCTGTATTGAGTCTCTTGGCTCTTCTACATAAAGAATCATATCATCTGCGTATAGTGAGAGTTTGACTTCTTCGTTTCCCATTTGGATTCCTCTGATTTCTTTTTCTTGTCTTATGGCCTCAGCGAGTACCTCTAGGACTGTGTTGAATAGCAGTGGAGAAAGTGGACATCCCTGTCTTGTTCCAGATCTCAGTGGGAAGGGTTCCAGTTTTTCTCCATTCAGTATGATGCTGGCATTGGGTTTTTCAGATATGGCTTTAATTATGTTGTGGATTTTTCCATCTATGCCTGCCTTGGTTAGGGTTTTTAGTAGGAAGTGGTGTTGGATTTTGTCTAAAGCTCTTTCTGCATCTATTGATACTATCATGTGATTCTTGTTTTTCAGTTTTTTGATGTGGTGTATCACATTTATGGATTTCCGAATGTTGAAGCATCGCTGCATTCCAGGGATGAATCCTACTTGATCTGGATGAATGATCTGTCTGATGTGTTTTTGAATTCTGTTGGCTAGGATTTTGTTGAGAATCTTAGCATCAATGTTCATCAAAGAGATAGGTCTGTAGTTTTCCTTCTCTGTTAGTTCTCTGTCTGGTTTTGGGATTAAGGTAATGGTGGCTTCACAGAATGAGTTTGGAAGGGTTGCCTCTTTTTCTATTGTTTTGAAGAGTTTGTAGAGGGTTGGGGTCAGTTCTGTTCGGAATGTTTTGTAGAATTCTGTAGTGAAGCCGTCTGGGCCTGGGCTTTTCCTTGTTGGGAGGTCTTTAATCACTGATTCAATCTCTGCTTCAGTTATGGGTTTGTTCAGGTCGTTTGTTGCCTCTGGGCTAAGTTTTGGCAGGTGGTAGAAGTCTAAGAACTTTTCCATTTCTTGGTGATCTTCTGATTTGTTGGAGTACAGTGCTTTGTAGTAATTTCTAATTATGGCCTTAATGGATGCGGTGTCTGTTGTTATGTTGCCTTTTTCATCTTTGATGCTGTTAATTCTTGCCTTCTCTTGTTTTTTCTTTGTCAGTCGGGCCAGTGGGGTGTCTATCTTGTTTATCTTCTCAAAAAACCAGCTTTTTGATTCATTGATTTTGTGTATGGTTTTTTATTATTTCTATCTGATTAATTTCCTCCCTTGTTTTGATGATTTCTTGTTTCCTATTGTGTGTGGGGCTCTTCTGCTGTTGTTTTTCCAATTCCTGGAGGTGTGTGTTTAGTTCCTGTATTTGGCGCCTCTCTTGGGCCTTGACATGAGCTCCAATTGCGATGAGTTTACCCTGTAGCACTGCTTTGGCAGTGTCCCACAAACTTTGGAATGTTGTGTCAGAGTTTTCATTGGTTTTCATAAATTTTTTGATCTCATCTTTAATTTCTTCCCTGACCCATTGTTCGTTTAATAGCATATTGTTCAGCCTCCAAGAGTTTCTGTATTTCCTGGGGCATTTTGAATTGCTGATTTCCAGTTTCATTCCGTGGTGGTCTGAGAGGGTACATGGTATGATTCCTATCTTTTTGAAGTTATTTAGGTTTGCTTTGTGTCCTATCATGTGGTCGATCCTGGAGAAGGTGCCATGCACTGCTGAAAAAAATGTATAATCTGTGGCCTTAGGATAAAAAATTCTATAAATATCTATCATGTCCAGTTGTTCTATTGTTTGTATGAGCTCTGTTGTTTCTTTGTTGAGTTTTTGTTTTGTTGATCTGTCTATTGTTATTAGTGGGGTGTTAAGATCACCCACTATTATTGTGTGCATATCTATGTCTCCCCTTAAGTCCGTAAGTAATTGCTTCACGTAGCTAGGTGCGTTTGAATTTGGTGCATATATGTTCACAATGGTAATTACTTCCTGATGGATCAGTCCCTTCACCAATATATAATGTCCTTCCCTGTCCTTTTTGATGTGTGTCAGATTGAAGTCCACATCATCTGAAATTAAGACAGCTACCCTAGCCTTTTTTTCTCATCCATTGGCATGAAATATCTGTTTCCAACCTTTCACTTTCAGTTTCTTAGAATCTCTTCTGGTTAGATGTGTCTCTTGTAGGCAACAGATAGTTGGGTGCTGTTTGATAATCCATTCTGTTAATCTATGCCTTTTGATTGGTGAGTTCAGGCCATTTGTGTTAAGAGTTAAAAGTGAGAGGTTGTGATTTTGCCTTGCCATACTTGTTTTTGTGGGTGTTGATATCTGTGTAATTGCCCTTCCTTGTGTGGACTTTAGTGGGGAGACCTTCCTTTTTGCCATCTTTGCTTATGATTCATCTCCTTTTTTTCTGGATTTAGTGCATTTCTAAGGAGATTTTGTAGAGCTGGTTTTGTGCTGGCATATTCTTCTAATTTCTCTTTGCTATGAAAGTATCTGATTTCATTCTCAAATACGAATGAGATCTTTGCTGGGTACAGTATTCTTGGTTGACAGTTGTTCTGATTCAGGATTTGGAAGATCTTTGTCCATTCTCTTCTTGCTTGTAAGGTCTCTTCAGAGAAGTCAGCAGTGATCCTGATTGGTTTTCCCTGGTATGTGATCTTTTCTCTGCTTCGTACTTGTCTCAGGATTCTTTCTTTGTCTTCGTTGGAGTGGAACTTGAGCACCATATGTCTGGGCGAAGATCGCTTTGGGTCATATCTGCTGGGAGTCCTCTGACCGTCCTGGATTTGGGCTGGGTTCATGTTCCAAGTGTTTTGGAAGTTTTCCTGTATAATTTCGTCGAGCACCATTTGCATTCCTGACTCTTTTTCCGCTCCTTCAGGAAGGCCAATAATCCTAATATTCGATTTTCTGAGGTTGTCTCCCATTTCTTGTATGGTCTTATTGGCTTTGTTTAGACTTGTCTCCAGCTGTTTAATGAGCTGGATATGTTCGCTTTGTGTGTCTTCCGTTTCAGAGATCCTCTCTTCTGCTGTATTTGTTCTGTTGGTTAGGCTCTCAATTTTGTGCTCTAAGTCAAGGATTTTACTTTTCATTTGTTGTATTTCTGTGACTATGCGGTTCTTGAATTCCTTGAAGTCCTCCCAATTCTTCTCATTGTCTCTGACATATTTTAACATTATTTTTTTGAATTCCTTGTCTGGTAGATCTTCTATGTCTTCATCTCGCATCTCCGAAATAGACATTGGCTTTTGATCCTTTATTAGTAGGGTGTTGGCTCTCTCATCAGGATCATTACCTTTTCTGGTATTTCTTCCCATTGTGTTAGTGTTTCTTTTTTGAGAGACCTAGGCACCAGTGTGCTGAGGGGTCTCCAAGCACTATCCTGTAGAGATCGGAGTCTGCAGGCGTGGAGTAGCAGGGTGTGGGAATTTTCAAGGCACTTTTGGTGCGTCTCCAGAACACTGGACCTCAGGGCGCCACTTCCAGGGCCCAGCGGATTCAAAGCGCACTCTCAGCTCATCCCCTACAGGTATGCTACCACAGGGCGTCGGGGAGTGAAGGCACTCTCTGTGTGCGCCCCCTGTGCACGTGATCACAGGGCTCGGAGGATTCTAGCTGCTTTTTCGGTGTGTCCCCAGTGCCAGGGACTGCAGGGCGTGGAGGTTCCAGGTGCTCTCTGGGAACGCCTCCTGCACGCGGGTCCGCAGTGCCCTCCTGGTTCATCTCCCAAGCACGGGACTATAGGGCATGGGGTGTTCCAGATGCTCTCTGGAAGCGCCTTCTGCGCAGGCCCGCCCACCCCAGCACTTGCAGGGGACCGACCGCCCCAGCGCTAGCACGGGACTGCGCAGCCCAGAGGCGTGCTCAGGTTCCTGTGGGATAGCACCGCCCAGCTGAGTTCCAGACCGCAAAGGCACGGGGGAGTATTCAGTGTGCCTTTTGCCTTTCTCCTCAGCGCACAGGACCGCTGTACGTCACCTCCTAGACACAGTTTTGGCAGTTTCAAGGCACTCGCCCTGTGTCCCTAGATGCTGGAGTCTCGGGGTGGGGGCGGGCAGATGAGCACCAAGGGTGTTCAGGCTCTGTGCATGCCCCTGGGGGGCAACTCCCAGAGTCTCCAACCCACCACTGTCCGCACCCAACTCACTCAAACCTCAGGTTCTTGCAGTCTGCCTCTTCCTCTGGTGGGAACCCTCGCCGCGGGTGCGTCTCCTGGCGTCTGCGTCCAGTGCAGGTCCTGGCGGGTCCCAATGGGACCTGGAGACTGCAGCGGGTGCAGGTCCTGGCGGGTCCTGGCGACTAGGGTGGGCAGGTGCCAGCGGGTCCTGATCACTGCTGGTCCTCACGGCCACAGCATCTGCATGTCCTGATGTCTGCAGGTCGACTGTGGCTCTCAGCGGCTGCACTCAAAGGTGACTCAGCAGGTCAGGAGCGGAAAGCCGTCTTCCCTGCCCTTTGTTTTGTTTTTCCCTGGTTGCTCTTCTGAGTTGTGTGGATTTTTTTGGCTCCACACTGTCCAGGGAACTTCACGTTCTTCTCCCTGTAGTTCTATGCTGCTCCACTTACGCTTTTGTTGCGTTCTAGCCCTCTCTGTCTGTGAGCTCCCTCACAGTCTTCCTCCTATGTCAGCCATCTTGCCTCCGAGTCCCAGAAACCATCAAAGTATTAAAGGAAAGCATGAAAATCACTCTCCAAGATACAGGAAATGGTAAAGACTTCTTATAAATGACACCAAAAGTCCATGCAGTCAAAGCCAAAATAAACAAATAGAACTACATCGAACTAAGAAGCAAAGGAAATGATCAACAAAGTGAAAAGCCAGCAACAGAATGGGAGAAACTCTCTGCACACTACACAAAGATAGGGGACTAACATCCAGGATTTACAAAGAGCTTCAGAGAAACTCAATGACAGCAAAACAAACAATGCTGTGAAGAAATGGACAAAGGAAATGGACAGGCATTTTTTCAATTGTTTTCCCATTATACAGATCCAAGAGGAATGGCTAACTTTTTTATTATCACTTCTGCATCCCCATCCCAGTTCCAAAGCACCTACAGGACAAAAAGGTTGAAAAATGTTGTTCTTTTAAATAAGATTAAAGTGCTTTTTGGCAACCTGTTTTATTGTTTAATTACCCCTTAAGTTCACCCAAGATAAGGAAAGTGGGTGTAATTCTACGCCTGGCTTCTCACCTACTTTTATTCAATTCAATAGAAAAAAAAATAACCATATTCACACAAAAAACAGGTGCCAGCTATCTGCCCAGTTTCTATTCTATTTTATCATCATAGTTGCTTCCTCAATTCACTCATGCTTAGGTTTGATTTTTCCTTTAAAATGGCTTGAGATGCTTGGCAAAATGCCAATATCCAGGTGTCATCACTTCAAAGGTTTCTGATATGGTGGATATGATAAAGGATTTTTGCACCAGGGTTTCCTTTTGCTCCCCAGCTAAGATTACTATGAAGTCAAAATTGTGATGCATTTCTCAATCTAGTGTTTCCCACACTTAGGAGTGCATCCGACTCCCCATTAGGGCTTACCTAAGTGAATATGGTACACTGTGCCCCTCTCCCCTTTCCTAATTTGGTAAGTCTGCAGAAGGCCTGTATTGCTAACAAGTTATCATGTGCAGATGATGATTCTAAGATGAAAAAAATCATCTATTTTTATAGCCATTACCAAATTTTCCTTCCCAGTAGGTCTCATATCATTCTTTTGCTCTAAAACCTTTAAGAACCACTTATTATCTGCCAGTATAAAGCTCAACCAATTGGAATGGCATTTAAAGCCATTTACAATCTGTCACTGGGTAACCTGTCTCTCATATTTCTCATTGCTGGTGCCCTTCAGCAGCCAGGCAGGGAGGGGCGGTGTGCTGGCTCTTCTTTATAAACACACAGTGGTCCCTTCCATTTACGCATTTTCTCATGTTGTTATCCTACCTGTTGCTCTTATCCTCGTGTGTTCATTTGCTGAAATTCAACTCATCCTTCAAGATTGCTCTCATTTGCCTTTCCTGAGAATTAATTTTCTTCATTCTCCAATTTCCAATACAGACTCATTCAATAGCACAATTTCCTGATTCCACAACTGATCCAATATATTTTGGTAAAGTCACAGCTTACCCAACATGATCTGCTGCATCTTTTTATACTTTATTTCTTCATGGTTGTAATATTCCCAATTTGGGGCCTGGAATGATGACCTAGTGGCTAACTCCTCATCTTGCATCCACTGGGATCCCATGTGGGCACCGGTTCATGTCCTGACTGCTCCACATTGCATGTGACTTCCTGCTTGTAGCCTGGAAAAACAGTCGAGGATGACCCAAGGCCTTGGGACCCTGCACCAACATGGGAGACCTGGAAGAGCTCCTGGCTCCTGGCTTTGAATTAGCTCAGTTCCACCATTGCGACCACTTGGGGATTGAGCCAACAGACAGAGGATCTTTCTCTATATATCTCCTTCTCTCTGTATATCTGCCTTTCCAACTAAAAAGAAAAAAGCAAAATTTCCCAATCTTCCCATTTTTTCCAACTAAATTCTACATATTTTGAAGGAAAGAAATCTATTTATCTACCTACATCCTGTAGCCTTACTATTCAAAATGTAGCTCAAGGCCCAGCAGCATTAATATTAATTGAATGATAGTGTTATAAAATCTCAGATCTCACTCCTGAACTATTAATAATGCTTCTATTATTTTAAAATTTTAGTGCTCTCCTCCACCATCTCACTGCAAAAATGCTGCAACTACTGGGGCCAGGCTATGCTGAAGCCGGAAGCATGAGAACTCAATTCACCTTTCACACTCTGATACAAGGGCCCAATCAACTGAACCATCACCCGAAGCCTTGCAGAATATACGTTGGCAGGTGGCTGCACTCAAGAACTGGAACTAGGTGTCAAACCCAGGTTCTTAGATGTGTGGTTCAAGCACCACCTCAGACATATCTAATAGGAATATGCATTTAAATGACTTTTTCTTTTTTTAAAAAATTGTAATGTGAGAGAATGAGAGTGAGAATGAGTGAATGAATGAGTGAGAGTGAACTTGCAAAACTATATTGAATGGCAGTGGAAAAAGTGGTCATCCTTATCTGATACCAGATTTTAATGGAAATATTTCCAACTTCTCCCCCATTTAGTATGATGCTGGTAGTGTTTTTTTTTTTTCTTGCATGATTGATTGATGGAAAGCCAGATATACAAAGAGAAGGAGAGACAGAGAGGAAGTTCTTCGTCTGATGATTCATTCCCAAAGTGGCCACAATGGTTGGAGCTGAGCCAATTTGAAGCCAGGAGCCAGGAGCCTCTTCCGGGTCTCCCACATGGGTACAGAGCCCCAAGGCTTTGGGCTGTCCTCGACTGCTTTCCCAGGCCACAAACAGGGAGCTGGATGGGAAGCGGGGCCACCAAGACATAAACCAGTGACCAAATGAGATCATTGTGCATGCAAGGCGAGGACTTTAGCTGCTAAACTATTGTGCCGGGTCTGCTGACTGGTTTTGTCATATATTGCCTTAATTGTGTTGAGGAATGTTCCCTCTATTACCCAATTTACTTACCATTTTTATCCTGAAAGGTTGTTTTTATCTTACAAAATGTTTTCTCTGCATCTATTGAAATAATCATGTGAGCTGCTGTGTGTGTCTGCAATTCTTTCTGCTCCATGGAGTCTGACTTCTTACAGTAGATTTTCAGTATAAAACCTCTCTATACTGTCACCTAGAAACAGAACTCCTCCAGTTTTTCTAGTGATTTCCCATGATCAAAATCTGCAAGTCCTTTCTACACTCTGCCATCTTGGATTCTATAATGACAGGGTTTAAATGGTCATCTAATTAGTCACCATTTAAAAAATATTTGTCATATTTGACTAAAGATTAAAAATGTTTTTAGACAGAAATAAGTGATTTAATAGTGTAACATACTACCATACATTCATACAACTTTAAAGAAGGTGTAGTATAAAATCTTGAAAAAAAAAAAAAAGAAAGAGAAAAGACCTGCCATTACTGGCTATTGAGAAGGCACTGGTTGAATAAATATCTAACAAAGCTGGCCAGGGAAAAATACATGCATAGACAATGAGGTACGCCAACTCAGTTATGAGTAAGAACCAGCACCATGGATCATGCCAGCTGCTATACATCCCCAGCTGCCTGGACCACACTCTTGCCTCATAGCAGACAAACCAGGACAGTCATTTTGTAATTCTCCAACTTAGTCCCTCCTCAATAGGTCATTTCTTTGCTTTTAATTTTTAAAATTTGTTATTCTTGGTTGCTGACTAGTCAGCACCAACTATTATTTGTTTTGATAAAAATAAAAGCTGGAATGACAACATGCTGTTTTCTATCTTCTACATCTGGAAAGGTTTATTTAAAGTTCAGTTAGGGAGATGTGTGAAGTCCAAAGGAAGCTACCCTTGCAATTTAAAACAAAAACAAAATGCCAACCTTCCAAAAGGTGACAAAGGCACCACTGCCATCAAGAAACAAAATACAAATGCTGTCACTTTGTTGCTACAAAGATAATTTTTTTTTGCATGAAGAATCTCTTCAATTGAAATAACCAAGAGAATTCTATTTTTGGATAGCAATCAGTTATATACCAAAACATAAACACAAGCTTCTTAATTTACAGCTTGCTCTATGGGTAGTATGTTTGTCATACATATCCAGAAAAATCAGATGATGTGATTTTTGACACAGTAATATTGTCAAACATATAGCCTCACAGTGCCATTTTTGTTTGCCAAGTTCAAAAACGGCCTGGCATTTTCTGTGCAAGGAAGATTTTCTCCCTCGCCACAGTTCCATTAACTGGGCAACAACAGCAGAAGGGAGACAAACATGGGGATTCAAGAGAGAGAAGGAAAATGCGTGATTTGGAAGGATAAACATGTGCTAAAAGAGACTCACATAATTTTTTATGAGAATAAAATTCAAATATGGACTGGACTCTGAGCTGGAGACTCCAGAACCCCAACAGAGTCATAAATACCAGGTTAACTTGATGCCTGGCCATCTGTTTTAAAGGAACAAATGAAGATTTTTGTTTGATGAAGGAAGACAATAAGAATACAATGTTTTCTTATGGGAACTATTAAAAATATATCAAAGTGGTTTTAAATTTGATGGTTAGTTACCTGTGGAAATTGCAATACAAAAAAAGGTACTTTTGAATATCTGAATGACCCACTTATCCCCACCCCAAATGTATGTGATTAGAACATATTTACATACTGTAATTACAAACAACATAAGCAGTAGTTTGAACTTTGAGATTTTGTACACATTACACAACACAAAATGAGAAAAATACGCTTATAAAATTGCACACAAATAATGTCTCTACAAAGTATGAAATTAGGGTGAAATCCCCACTGTTGAGCAGATAGATGCCAGAGTTTAAAGTAACCGTCAAATATAACTCTTTGTATCTATCTCTTTAACCATAAGAGGCATTTTGTAATGGTCCCATTGAGAGGTAGTATCAAAATTGTATTCTTACCAGTCAACTTCAGTGCAGAATCAAATTTGTTGGTGTGACTCTTGGAGCCTCCTGAGCCAAGAACATGAGCTCAAAAGTTACTATTTTAAATGATAAGCTTAAGAGTAAAAAGTTTTTTTTTTCTTCTTCTAAGCCTCAATTTAGACGTAGGGAGTTTTGAAAATTTATTCTGCCCTCTCCTTCATACATAAGCATGAAATTTGGTCCCTTCCTCCTCCACCATCTTTTGACCCTACAACTAGAAACAATAGAGTGTTCCAGAAAGCAGGTCACCCAGGCCAGTACTGAAAGAACCACGACAGCAATAACAAAAAGTGGCATACTTTCATGCAACAAACCTTCCTAAAAAGGACATTCAGTCAACAAGAGAAATGTTCAGTTGGCTGAAAGTCTGTTACAGCCAAAGACCCTGAAGGGCCCTTGGCCTAAATCCAAATGCACTTCTAACCCTCCACCATTTAAGCCAAAGAGTGTATTCCCAGTGTTTAAGAATTTAGAGCAGACAATCAAATAACATTTTTCAAAACTTCCTTATATTTTAAACTTTTACAACATATACTTCTGTAATATGATTTCTGTGGGTCAAAATTCTGAGGGTCTAAAATTAACCAGTATTTAAAATATATATGTATTTTAAAGAAATAGAAAGCAAATGCTATAAGAATGTCTTGGCATAAAAGCAGATCCAATACTTTATAAATTAACCTTTTCCCTTCAACAGGATCTGACAACAAACCAAAAATCTGCTTCTTGCCTGTTTCAATGTATTTTTAAAATCTGTCATTTATAACCTTGAATAGTGAATTAAAATGTAATGCATAGATTCAGATCTCTCTGTGATTTACAAGAATTACAGAAGAGATTTATGCCATATTACTGAGCTTTGTTTTATGTTTTCCCATTCATTCTGAAATACCCAAGTGAGAAAATTAAACCCAATTGATACTTGGTTTTCATGTCCACCTCAAGCTGGTTCAGATTAGTTTTATCTGTATTTCCTGTGGTGATCCGTGTGCCATCATATTACCTAAAAAGAGATAACTAGCATCCAGTCCAACATCTGACTACATCCTGCTACTCCTCTCTTTTTCTAGGACTTTGCTCTGCTAAAGGGTCAGTTACTGTAACATTTTAGCAGATCATGTTTCAGATGTGCTTCAAAAATGGCAATTTCATGTACATCCTAATTATTTGTACCTTTTGTAATAAGACCTTGTAATGTAATCCATTAATCAGTCATCGACAAGAGACTGCTTGTAATCACCTGAGATTGTCAGTGTCCCTTTTATCACTGTTATTGTTACTGCCCATAAGTAACGATGGTCTAGTCCATATTGTACTCTCATCAGTGCCACACGGGACACATGCTGGCATTTGTTCATATGTGAATGAAATGCCTTCACTCCAACACTTGGATTAGTGTTCAGCTTAATCACTTGGGACTGTAACACAGCTGATATACAAAACTGCTCATCACAGCACCTGGCATGGAACTGGCTCCTCGTAACTCATCAGGAGGTGGTAGACGGTAGGTACCATGGTCAAGGCACACAGGATCCTGAGGAAGCAGCCTGGGACCTAACACAAGCATCACAGTCAGGGATCTGATATCAAACCCCATTATAATACCATACATTCCGAATAAGTTCAGACAAATCACTTTCCCACTAAGGTTCCCTGTTCCCTTAATATTTAAAATAAATGTGAGATAATATTCCTCACAAACTGTCCTATGAGGGTTGTGCTACATGAAATGAGAGAAAATGCTTGTCATTTACAGTCCCATGAGAATGGTAGAGATGCAACTTTTCCCACTTATTAGCTTCTTTATATTTCACCTGCATTCTTATCTGTAGCAAAGGAAAAATAAAGCACTTGCTCATAATTTCGATGAAATGATGCATTAGAGTTTAAACTGGTGCCTAGCACATAGTAACTACTTCAGTGTTGCCCATGCACATTCATACATGTATTGTCTAACCATTACTTCTCATGGCTGGGCTTCTAATCGAGAAGAGCAGATGCCTAAAATCTGTCCACTCAAATGAGTTCTATATTGTTAGCTTAGTGCAGATCTGCATACTTTATAGACCAAACATATGACTTCTTGCTTGAAACCGGGGACCTGCCTCCATAGCTGTAATTGTTCTACCTTCTTGTAGGGAATCTCCAGACCAAGCCACACTTTTACCTAGAAACCATTTTGGGGTCTGCTCCCTTCAAGTGAATAAATTATGTGAATTAAGTCATGTGAGCTCTAGTTCATGAGGCTCTCTTCCACACTCGTGTACATTTTCTTATTAACGCAAACAAAACTGATATTCAGGTGACTGAGAATCTGTGCCCAACATGAAATACTTCCAAACACCTCATTTCATAGACACGCTCTTTTTTTTGACTTCTTTTATTATTATTATTATTATTTTTTAATGATCTTACTTAGTTGATTAGGGAACAAAGTGTCAAGGGCTACAGGTAAAGTGGGTAATACCATTGTTTCCACTTCAATATCATTTTACCCTGTATCTGGGGTCAGGGAAAAAACAAAGGGAAAAGCCCCACCCAACCTCCCACCCATCCCAGATCCCCAACAGGAGGCGCGCTCTGAGGGTCCTGCTCATACAGTTTCGACAATTCATCAGTTCTGGATTGCTGCCAGTCTCTCAGTTCCAATCGCAATGAAACCTATTCAGAATCCACTGGCTGACAGTCTCTTCATGGTTGGGGTTCTGAGATCAGCAGTTCAGTTGGAGGGATCTCCAAAGAAACTTCATCTGAGATGATCCCAGGCCTGATTCTTGCGCGGGTTTGCTAGTACAGAGTCCGACACCGTCCGTCACACCAATCAGCTTATGCTCATGCTGGTCGTTGGGATTGCTGGGTTCGTTCTGTTTCCAGCCCTGTCTTCCTAGTGAACCAACGGGTGTTGTGGTCCAGTTTGATCCTGCCCACTTCATACTCGGTCCTCACGCAAACCAGTTGGAGCTGCAGCCTGGTTGGGGCGACTCCCCATAACCCCCACCAGTTCTGCCCCCTACCCTGGTTCCCATGCTTGCCAGTACGCACTGCAGGCTTGTCAAGTCTGTCCCACGTCCTGTTAGCTCTCGCACGAGACACACTTTTTTAGTCTACCTTCGGCATCCTTTGAGTACAATAGCTTCTCAGCTCCACTGATAATCTGAATCCTCATTCTCTTTAGCTAGACTTCTCTCCAACCTGTAAAATTGTCCCATTCTAATGCATAATTTACAGAGTGTTTTAAGAGCCCTTTTAAAATGTAAACCTGAGCACATCACTCCTTCTACTCAAGTCTTTACAAATTCACTATTGCCCATATGATAAAACTCAACATGCTCAAACAGGGGCAGTATCATTTTGCATTGAGTTAAGCTGCAACATACAAACCAGACATCCCATGCTGAAGCTTATGTTTTAGCCCTGGAAACTCTGCTTCTGATCCAGATCTCTATTAATTTGCCTAGGGATTTGACAAATGATGGTTAAAGTGGTTGGGCCTGTGCCAGGTAGGAGACCAGGATGGAATGCTTGGCTCACGGTGTTGACTGACCCAGAACTACTCTCCCTCTCTCTGTCTACCTCTGCCTTACAAAGAAATAATACTTTAAAAAGAAATTTAAGAATAAAAATGGTACACAAGAATTTTGTTGTGTGGACCCAGCAATCTGTAGTAGACATTGTTGTTTTCAACTGCCCTGTATGCATTCCTATTCCTAATCCCATCTCAAGCTTTCTTTTACAAAATAGATTAATTACCAGGATATGGTTTTCTAGGGATAGATATTCTTCTCTCTGTTTCCTTATCCCCCTTCCCTCCCCCACTCTGGCTATTATTCCACAAACTGACACAGTAATAAAGTTCCTTACTAACAGTTACAAGATTAATGCTCTGCTATTTAAATGTATCAATGTGGCTGGTAATGGTAAAGGGAGAAAATCTAGTATCATGTTATGCTGTTAATATTTACATGTTTCAAAATGAAAGTCCTAATTCCCTTTTGGAGTAGAAATGGGTACTACAATGTAACTTTTCAAGGTTCCTTTTAAAAATTTCTTCTTTCCCATTGAATACCGTCTGACTGGGCCATAATCAGATTCCCTTTTGTTCATTAGGCAAGGGACAAGCACATCTTGAAAACAAGACTGATATAATGCTCTAGGAATTTGAGCACAGGGATAAAGAGAAACTGGTTAAAGTTAACACATTCAAGTGGCAAATGTTTATATGATGATTCCCAGTACAAGACTATTTCTGGACTTCCTGTTCTCCATCCCTTTGAAGCTTCCTAAGTTGTATTCATTCAGAAACCTTTCCATCAATCCTGTGAGTACCCCATATCCTTGCAAAATCTGCTTCTCATTTTTTTTTCTTTTTGTATCACTCTTCCTCTTTCTCAGTGTGATCCAGTTATATCAATCTTTTGCTTTGTGGAAGAAATATTACTCATCTCAGGTTTTTTACACATGCTATTCCCTGTGCTCAGAATGTTCTCCCCACAGATACATTGGCCAATTACTGAGAGATCTCAGTTCAATTTTTTTTTTCATTATTTCTGTGATTAACTTAAGTTATGTTGGGGCTCTTACAGAACTACATTCCTGTTCCACATAGCTTTTACCAGAGTTGTTATTTATGTCAAATTGTGAGGTATTTTGTTGCCTCTCTTACCTCTCAGAAGTTAACTCCAAGAAAGCAGGAATTGCAACCATTTTATTTACTGAAGCATTTTGGTATGGGGACAGTGTCTGCCACTTATGATGGTCTCAACAAAATTTTATTAAATGCATGAAAAATTTGGAATTTTTAAGCTAGAATAAGACACTTAAATCAGTTCAAACCTGCTGTCAGCATAGTCATAGGAAAATACAACCTGTCTCTTCCACACGAGAGGGACTTTATTGGGAAAATATAACATATGTTGGAACAGTTTGGGCTTACACCAACAAGACAGTTTCGAGACAATTGCCATGGAAGCTGTATTTCTTCTTTTGTTCGTTTACCCATTGCTCTGTGTCTTCATCCATGTAGTCAATAAAAACACACCATGAACTCAATTACTGAGACTGCAAAGAGTAGTGAATTTCAAATATAACCCTTGAATATTAGATATATTTGTTGTTATAAATATGACAGATTATAGCAGTGAAAACATGAGTTTTTTTCTCTTGTTGAGATGATTGTCCTCATATGGTCACCAAAATAATCTTCTTTAGGTTGTTGTTATTGTGTTTAGTTTTTAAGATGGATTCCTTAGCTACTCTCTAGTCCTGGCTGTTTATATCAGTGTTAGCAGAGACATTTTCAGTTCCCATTGTATGATATCCCCAGGATCTCCATTTAAGTGGTGTAACATTGTGGATATTTTTACCGTGTTCATGCCACAGAACTAATTTTCAATTTCTGTGTTTCTTAGGAAAAAAAATCCACAAGATTTTTGATAGAAAAGACAAGTAGGGAACCAAGACAAGGATCTGTACTCCAAAAAGACTGGAAATTATCTTTTCAGAGTCAGCTTCTATGAATTTCCTGTATCCTCTTTTGTCTCCAAAAAACATAGCCTGACTCTATCCATAAACAATGAGCATGCTACTCTAATATTTCAGTTTTAAAACATAAGCAATTGTTTCTTTGTTATTAATCACTTGTCCTAGTTAATTCATTCCTTACACTCAGAAGCTCTAAGATTAAGCCCCAGGCTGGAGAGATTCATATGAATCCTTCCTTTTTTATCTATTCCAAGTTAGATTAAGTCTATGTCCTGTCTAATGAGGTGCCACGTGCTGAGTTTTTATGCAGAAGAATTCCTCACCCTCAGTGGTATGTATGTACCAAATAAATTATCTTTTCTTATTTTGAACTTCTCACTACTGAGTCCTTGTAGGAAAGACTATTATTATGAGCTTCATAGGATATGGGCAGATGGATTTCTTTGATTTGGATTTTTTTTTCTTTCATTGAAGTGCTATAATTTTTTATTATATTTACCAAGTGTAAGATTATGAAGAGACTTCAGACCCACTACATGCCACACAGGGATTGAGACAAGTTAAAGGGTTAGGGCTCCCCATGTTCTAGCCCAGTTCTACCTGTTTTTGTATCTTCCTAAAACCAGCCAGAGCTACTTCACTTTTCTTCTCCAAATCCTATCTGTGAGTATGTGCCCACATGTGTGTTTTGTTTGGAGTGGTTGTTCATGTTTTTATTTTTCATACATACATGTGCATAGAACCAATAATTGGATTTCTCTTTAAATGCAATGTAAAAATTAGACATCCAGATTAAAGATTTACTTATTTTTATTGGCAAGACAGATTACAGAGAGAAGCAAAAAGAAAAATCTCCTGACTCACACCCCAAATGGCTGAAATTGCCAGAACTGAGCTGATCTGAAGCTAGGAGCTAACAACTTCTTCTGGGTCTCCCACATGGGTGCAGAGTCCCAAGGCTTGGGGCATCCTTTGCTGCTTTCTCATGTCACAAGCAAAGATACATAAAGATCCAGATTAAACATGTAAATGTAAGAGTATTTGCAATGCAGACCACACACTGTGAAAGACTAGTCCCAGTCAATGCCAGTTACAAATGAGCATTGTCATCGAAGCACTCTGGAAGTGCTTATTGCTGCTGCTGCTGCTTGCAAAAGAGTACTGCTGCCCCAGGTGTCTTCCTGGCTTATGCTGTGACTTGGAAGCCTTCAGTAATGTTAAGACACACAGAGAGAAATGAAGACAAAATGGAGAGGGTGGGAGGGTGGGATGGTGGGAGAGATAGAATGCAGAGGAGGTTCACAGGGAAGGTCTAGTATTGCCAACACATGACGCCCACCCCCACCCCCCGCCACCCAAATCACACACATGGCAACTTTCTTGGCCTATTCTAGACAATCTGGGTCCACAGATCTGTTTATTCAAGTAAATTAGTGTGTTTAGTTATAACATTAGTAATGAGGTCAGTGTCTTGGGTTACATTATCTTATGGTTATCTCTCACTGTTACTGGCACTAATTATCAACAAGGAAATCTAAGAGTTCATGTAAATGGCCAAGTATAGTCTACTGCCAATAATTGCCAATCAAATGCAGCAGCAGGTTATGTATAATTCAATCCTACTTTGGCAAAACAAATGATAATAAGTTAATTTTACCGAGTTAAATATTTTGCTAGTTTAGGGCTCTGTAGCAACAGAATTGTAGAGCAGTGTTTTCCAGACTTTTATGCTACATAACAACAAGATTAGGATAATGTCTTTCTATCCTCCCTGGGTAATTAGATGAGGCAATTCGTGGATTAGAAGTGACATGTCTCTGGCTGTCCCACGTTTCACCCAACCACCATCAGAGTTGAAGGCATATAAGAGCATCCATGAATACCACTTATTGGGTGGGCTCTGTTCTAGATTTTTCAATAAAATGGGATTTTATTACTTCATTTCAAAATCATATAAGGAGGAATTAGTCAAGCAACCATATTTATCTATTTTACCTCCTGAATAGCATGTGCATATTTGTATGTGTATCTATATTTCTGTAAATGAATTTATATTTCTCCCTTAAATCATTTATTTTTCAATCCTGTAGTTCGAAGATTGAATCATGAGGCTTATGCCATAAAGAATGAGAGGAAAAAACCTGCCTAAAATAAAGATTGTTGATCAGCTTTAAATCTTAAAATTGATTGAGAGTACGACCTTAAAAGCCCACTCTGTTGAAAGATGAAATGATTTCTGGAATTAATTTATCTATCATTTAATAAGAGAAATAGCAAATAGATTACAATGTCCTGAAAAACATTTAGAATATTTTTCTTTTTTTTTTTTTTTTTTTTTTAATTGTTTATTATTTAACTTCAGTAATTACATTGTATTATGTGACACAGTTACATAGATACTTGGGTTCTCCCCACCCCTCCCCAAACCCTCCCACCATGGTGGATTCCTCCACCTTATTGCATAACCACAGCTCAAGTTCAGTTGAGATTTCCCCATTGCAAGCGTATACCAAACATAGAGTCCAGCATCTTATTGTCCCGTCAAGTTCAACGGTTTCTTAGGTATACCCTCTCTGGTCTGATGACAGAGCCAGCAGAGTATCATCCCAGTCAATTGAAAGCTCCAACATACCATCAGCAAAAATTTACATCATTATGGAATTAATTGACATAGTAATGAGTAACCAATATGTTAAAAGTAAATGCGGGTTCCCAGCCACCTTCTGTGACCACCTCACCTATACTTCAATTTTAGTTTATACACAACATATAACATTCAAAACATAACATGTTATACATAACATCATATCATCTTAAATTAAGGCAAACATGTGGTATTTAACCTTTTGGGATTGGCTCATTTCCCTTAGCATTATGGTTTCCAGTTTGGCCCATTTGGCCACAAAGAACTGCATTTTGTTTTTTTTAATAGCTGAGTAGTATTCCATGGAGTAGATGAACCATAGCTTTCTTATCCAATCCTCTGTTGATGGGCATTTTGGTTGTTTCCATGTTTTTGCAATTACTGATTGTGCTGCTATGAACATAGGAGTACATGTTGGTTTCTCATAGAACAAGTGTTCTGGATATATTCCTAGGAGTGCTATTGCTGGATCATACGGTATGTTGAATTTGAGTTGTTTGAATATTCTCCATACTGATTTCCATAGAGGCTGTACCAGCCTGCAGCCCCACCAGCAGTGGAGTAGGGTTCCCTTTTCCCCGCAACCTCGCCAACAAGTGTCGTTGGTGCTTTTATTCATGTGGGCCAGTCTTACTGGCGTTAGGTGGTACCTCATTGATGTTTTAATTTGGATTTCCCTTATTGCCAGGGAACTTGAGCATTTTTTCATATGTTTATTTGCCATTTGGGTTTGTTCCTTTGTGAAGTGTCTGCCCATTTCCCGTGCCCATTTCTTGAGTGGCTTGTTTGTTTTGACATTTTGGTTGTTTTGTAGCTCTTTGTATATTCTGGATATTAGCCCTCTATCACCTATGTCGTGTGCGAAGATCTTCTCCCATTCTGTGGGTTGCCTTTTTACTTTGTTGATTGTTTCTCTAGCTGTACAGAAGCTTCTTAGTTTGATGAGGTCCCAATTGTTTATTTTGGTCTTGATTTCTACTGCATCTGGAGTCTTTTTTAGGAAGTGAGGGCCTACCCCTAAGTGTTCCAGTGTGTTTCCAACATTTTCTTCCAAAAGTTTGAAGGTTTCTGAAACGAACAATGGATCAGAGAAGAAATTAAAGATGAGATCAAAAAATTTATGGAAACCAATGAAAACTCTGACACAACATTCCAAAATTTGTGGGACACTGCCAAAGCAGTGCTACGGGGTAAACTCATCGCAATTGGAGCTCATGTCAAGGCCCAAGAGAGGCGCCAAATACAGGAACTAAACACACACCTCCAGGAACTGGAAAAACAACAGCAGAAGAGCCCCACACACAATAGGAAACAAGAAATCATCAAAACAAGGGAGGAAATCAACCAGATAGAAATAAAAAAAACCATACACAAAATCAATGAATCAAAAAGCTGGTTTTTTGAGAAGATAAACAAGATAGACACTCCACTGGCCCGACTGACAAAGAAAAAACAAGAGAAGGCAAGAATTAACAGCATCAAAGATGAAAAAGGCAACATAACAACAGACACTGCATCCATTAAGGCCATAATCAGAAATTACTACAAAGCACTGTACTCCAACAAATCAGAAGATCACCAAGAAATGGAAAAGTTCTTAGACTTCTACCACTTGCCAAAACTTAGCCCAGAGGCAACAAACGACCTGAACAAACCCATAACTGAAGTAGAGATTGAATCAGTGATTAAAGACCTCCCAACAAGGAAAAGCCCAGGCCCAGACGGCTTCACTCCAGAATTCTAGAATATTTTTCTTTTTAAACATTTATTTATTTTTTGTTGAAAAGCCAGAAATATAGAGAGGAGAAGAGACAGAGAGGAAGATATTCCATCTGCTAATTCACTCCCCAAGTGACCACAATGGCCAGAATGGCCTGAACTGAGCTGATCTGAAGCAAGGAGCCTGGAGCCTCTTCTGGGTCTCCCACGCGGTGCGGGATCCCAAGACACTGGGCCATCCTCCAAAGCTTTCCCAGGCCACAGGTAGGGAGCTGGATGGGAAGCAGGGCTGCCGGGATCAGAACCTGTGCCCGTAGGGGATCCTGGCACATGCAAGGTGAGGACTTTCGCCACTTGGTCACCTCACCGGACCCTACAATATTCTTAAAATAGTGTTCAGGAATTGAGAGAAGAAGTAGTGTTCCTTCTAGCCCTAATGGGTGGAGAAAAGATGAGAGGGCAAAAGGGAGATTTCAAATTCTGGTGCCTTTGCCTTTTGTTACTTTTGTCATGGTTTTCAGAAGCCTCAGGAGTCTTGGGGAAATTCTGCACAAGGCCAAATCATCATTGAGGAATAATAGTGAAGCACTAGCAAGGTAAGGCAAGGCTCAATGATCCCCACGCACTGACATAACTATTGTGTTTTATGTGACACATGAAGAATTGTCACATCTGTGAATATGTTGTTACCAGAAAAGCTCAATGGGTTCTTTCCTTGGCTTAGTATAGAAATAAAAATCCGGGGACTGGTTGCGGACAGAGAATTTTCATTCTAAAGTGACCAGGTGAACATAGAAAGGAGAGCGAAGGGGAAAGCACCACCCGGGAGACAGCCTGGAGGTGGGGTGCCTCTGGAAATGAGAGAGGGAGAGACACCAAAAGTTGTAGTAAGGGTTTTGGGATTTTAAATGTTCCCTGACCCTCCTTGTTGGGCAGAAACCTACATGTAAATCATTCTCCATTGGTGGTCTCTTAACCAGTTAAGAAATGGCTGGACAATTCTTGTGCCAAGATGTGGTCAAGAGTTCAGCAGGCTTGGACAGTCTTACGTCATATTATATAAGATAACATCTTTCTAGCTGACTGTCTTGGAGTGACTGTGTTCTCTGATATGAAGAAGCTATAATGATCTCACCACAGAAAACAAATGATGACAACATCCTGTGTGATCTTGGAAGTGGATGCTTCTCGAAATGAGCCTCCAGATGAGAACTCGACAGCTTTTGTTGAAGTCCTAGGGGATGGTGAAGAAACGTTCTGGTTAAGCTGTGCCCAGACCTCTGACCAACAAAACTGTTATGATCATAAACACGTGTTCAAAATATCACTAGGTTGAAAAACTTTTACATGGCATAGAAACAATTATATACACAATTACATAACACAGCCTCCTTATGCCTAGTAACCATCTTGAAGAGATAGAGAGGAAGAGGAAATCTGTGATAGCATTTACCCAAGTCAGACTGAATTTTAAAAGGCCATTTAACATTGGGCAAGACTGGATTGGACTGAATTTATTCACCTGCAGAGAGATTTTTCTGACATCCAGCATTGAGAAATATAAGGACATTCAGGTTCATAAGGAAGTTTTGATAAACTATTGATAAATAAGGTAGATTTTCATACACATGAGTCTATGTGATTTATGTACACATGCATACTTCTGCTACAGTACCATGGCTATCTTGAAAATTTATATTTACAGGGGTCAGCGTGATTATTCAATAGGTTAACCCTGCTTACGAGCATCAACATCTCTGTTGGGTGCATCGTGTTCACTTCCTGATCCAGCTCCCTGCTTGTGTCCTTGGAGGGTAGAGGAAGATGGATCAGGCCTTGGACCCCTGCATCCACATGGAAAACTCAGAGGAGGCTCCTGGTTCCCAGCTTCGGAATCAGACAAGCTCTCGTCATTGCTACAATTTGTGGTGTTAACCAACAGAAAGTATCTCTGTGTATCTCTCCTTCTCTCTGAAATATTCATTTTTCTAAAAAATAGATAAATCTTAAAAAAATGTGATTAGAGTCACTGGGGTGTGCAAACTTTCTTGGATCCAGAGTTTTCTGTCTGTGACACTTCTTGGCTGTATCCTGATACTAAATTATAATCAGCTTGTGAGCATAAAAGAAGACAAACAGTTAAGGGGCTTAATAAAGATCCCTTTCATTTGATTACAGTTCAATACAATGAATAAATCCAGGTATCTGTGGTTTGTGTGTGGGGGGGTGGCATTTGGATTGCCACATATAATGAGCTCTCATTTGGGAAACTGTATCTTCATTTAGGGAGGGAGCATGAAAATTGCCCAATTGATTAATTGCACTTGTATGGAGTTCAGATTTGTTAGTGTTAATGCATCCAGGAAATAGTAGCAGTGGCGGGGTTCAGCAGTCCTTCAACAGTGATGTGGCTTGTGTTGACAGTGTGAAATGAAGTCTTAGCCCTTTGCCAAGGAAGCAAGCATAGATCAAATGCACAGTCAAGATGATTCACTTGGGAGTTCCTGTGTGTACTTGGATCTCTCTATAAAGGGAGTCACTGATGGAGGTTGTTAGATTCTGGAAAAATTATGGTTGGCACAGTGTTTGGCTCTCTGACCCAGTTCTTCTAGAGTCAATCATTTCTGAGTGGCAGCTCCCCATCATTTTATAGCAGAGTGACACTCTTGCTGGGTGCCGGATTCTGTGATTCCTTGACCTCTTGTTGCATGTGTTAAGGATCTGCCGAAATCCAGTCTATTTGATGACTGAAGAAAGATTTGTCTCTGGAGTCTTGAAGGGCTGATCCAGGACTTGTGAGTTCAAGACTATAAGATGTCTCAAGGCAAGGATCAATCAGAGGGAAATAAAGGGACATATTGTTGTCCTGCCAGAAATGGTTAAGTAGATAGAGTTAAGGGAATTCATTTTGGAGTATAAGATCTTGGCAGTGGCCAGACAGCACCTGAAAATTATGGATTTGGCAAGCCACTGGGGCTACCCAATGCCTTAAGTGTAACAATGCCCACAGAGTAAGGGAGAGGAGAAGTGTTGTGGAATTCTTCCCAGTTCTGGGTTCATATTCACCCGCATTAGTCAACTAATCATTTGAATTTCATTACATATGCACAGACCACTAAGAAAGAAGAGGTAGAGCACAATAGTCATGGTCTGAGTTATGCTATTTAAAAACAAAATAATGCCTTTAGGGGAAAATGGTTGCTATTAATACAGCGTGGGTACAGTATGGAATTGTTTACCTTGATAAATGTAATGCTACTCTGGATTAATGTAGTTTTCAGTGAAAGATTGGTGTTATGGTGGATTCCTTATAAAGATAAGGAAAGTGGAGATATAGATTAAATATATGGATATGTCAACAGATGAGCATATATTTTCTTGAAAGATGTATGGTGGATGTGTACTGCTGACCCATATATGGGAAAATTATTATTGATTAGTCAATCTGTAGTTTTGTAATTTTTAAGGAAAATTCCAAAAAATGAAAAATACATATTTCACAATACAGATTCAGGAGTAAAGGATTATTTTGCACCCTACCCTCCCTCTTGCTTGTGTTCCGCACCCACCCTCATCCTTCTCTATTTTTCTTCCCTCTAATGTTTAAAAAATATTTATTTATTTGTATTTGAAAGGCAGATCTGCAGAGAGGAGAGACAGAAACAGAGAGAGAGAGAGAGAGAGATTCCACCTGCTGTTTCACTCGTCAAATGGTCACAACAGCCGAGGCTATTGGAAGCCTGGAGCTTCTTCTGGGTCTCCTACGCAGGCACAGGGTCCCAAGGACTTAGACCATCCTTCATGCTTTTCTTTCTTATGAGCAGGGAGCTGGATTAGAAGTGGATCAGTCAGGAGTAGAACCACTGCCCATATGAGATTCCTGCAGTTTAGGCAAAGGATTAGCCTATTGAGCAACTGCAATGGTCCCATTTTCCCCTAATTTTTACATTGGAATATTTTCATTTCATTTTGCAATCAGCCGTGATTAATACTCCATTAGGTAAAGATAGCAACACATATCTGATAAAAACAAAATAAAACAGAAATACAACAACAATAATAAAGTATTCTTTAGGAGTATACACAAAGGCTGAGAACAATAATCAGATACCAAGTTGTCAATTTCAGTTATACAGATTTTAGTTTTTGTACTCTGTATATTAGTTATCACATATCAGAGAAAACATGATATTTATCTTTTTGAGACTGGCTTATTTCACTAAGCATAATGGTTTCTAATTGCATCCAGAGAGGCAGCAGTTAACATTCATCTCTCTATGGTGACAGTAGCTGTGTTAATGTGCAGGTGGCCTGATTCCCATTGACTTCTGTAGAAAAAAGATACAATGCAGTGTGCCTCTCTACTTCTAAATCAGAGATGGACTTCCAATGAAACTGTTAACTATGTGTTGATTGTAGGATGCTGTACCCTCTGACATTGTGCATGCCTAAAGTGTCAGGATACATCATAGCAGAATGATGGACTGATTGTGAACTCTATACTATTGTAATGACATGGGGAAATTATTAGGAGATGGGGGAAGGAAATCCCAGAGGCTATGGAACTGTATCATGGAATAAAAAAAGAAAAAAAAGAAAAAGAATGGTAACATTTTAGCTGCATAGTGGGCTATTTTGAACTATAATCTTGTTGTTATTAATATTGCATTAAATGATTATTTATTGAAGGAAATCATGCCAGGAACAAGCTTTGTAATGGCTCCAAGCAGCCCACCTCCCACATACCTGAAAAATTCCCTACTGTTGTGGAAAGTGAAGATGAGAATTGCTTGCCAGTTCTAAACATCAGGCTTTGCCCTAGAATTGTCAAGACCTGTTGTTGAGCATGCACATGTGAAAAAATGTGTACATGCATACGTGAACGCACACACACACACAAACACAAACACACACACACACACACACCCCTGAGGACATGGATAGAAAACTTATTTTTGTGGCTCAAGACAAATTGAAGAAAAGTTTCTAGCTTCAGCTACAGCATTTAATCTGAATGTTGGGGAAAGACTTTGCATGGAGAAATCCTGTGGGCCCTATCCTCCTTCAAGTTTTAACTAGAAAAATGTTTCTTATGCCCCTTTTCTATGAATTTTAGCTGTGAATTCTTTTGATCCAGATTTTCAGAGGCTCACACCTGATTCCAGAATAAAAGCCATGTTTGTGCTAAGAAATTGGTTGCCAAAACGGGAAATCAATCTGATTACAGACTAATACAGGTATTTCTTTGCACACAAATAGGGTTCTGTTTAGAGCAAAGTAGATATTAGGACACACATTTTATAATTGCATTTTTCAGCAGTTGTTTGGGAAATCTACTTGAGCATTCACCTGTGTAGATTGAGCATTCCTGTTGAGCAAATGGGGAGTCTGGTTTCTGTAATAAAACCCCCAAACCATACAATTCAAAGGCATGCATGCATCTTGGTGAAACATTCTCCAGTTTCAATAGTGCTAAAGTTTGGGGAAAGGAGAATTCTGTTGCAAAATGCTGTTGTGGGATGTCAAGCAGCGTCCGTGGCCTCTACCCACTCAATTAGGTGCTATTAGTACTGTCAACTCCAGTCATTATAAATATGTCTCTAGACATTGCTAAACGTCCCTGAGAATTCAGTTATCATCTGCAGAGAACTGCAACTCTAGTGTTAACTTGCAGTTCACCCCAAACAGTTTATGCACATGCTGGTCATTGCAGTTGCTGGGTCAGTTCTGTTTCCAGCCCTGTCTTCCATGCAAACCGATGGGTGTTGCAGTCCGATCCTGCCCACTTCATACTCAGTCCTCATGCTAATCAATGGGAGCTACTGCCTGGGGGTGCGACTCCCCATAACCCCCACCAGGCCTGCCCCCTACCCTGGTTCCCATTCATGCCAGTATGTACCGAAGACTTGTTCAGTCTGTCCCACATCCCATTTAGATCTCATACATGTCAATGGGCATTGAAATCTAGTTCAACCCAACCAGTCCTACTATCCAGCCCACACACATACTGGCAGGTGCCTTTCGGTCTAGCCACCACTGCCCCTGTCCTGGTTTTCATGCTCTCCAGTGAGAGTGGTAATCCAAGAGGGAGGGGCCCACTATTTCCCTCCTAGCCCATTCCCACTCCCGGATTATGCACTCTCCAGGTGGTTCTGCAGTTTAACTTGACAGATTAAGCCCCCAGTGCCAGAATCTGCCAGCTGATGCTGCAGCAAAGCCCAACTAACCCTCATCCACTCTAATTTTTGCTTGCACCAGTCAGAGCAGTCAGCCCAGCCTGGCTTTTCCTTGATCTAGCTCACATGAGGCCCACAGGTGTTGTAGCTCTGCCTAGTCTGGTCTGCCCCCATCCCAACCCATGCTCTCCAGTGGGAGTGGTTGTCCTGCAGGGGAGCCCACATTCCTCCTGCTGGCTTTTGCCCCCTCCCTCCCTGGTTCTCACATGTGCTGTTTGGGCACTGCGGCCACATCTGGTACAGCTCACCTCACCTTTGCATTCTGTAATGTGCACTGGTTTGTGTCACAACCGAACCTGGCCCAACTCACACTCTATTCTGGTGCTCGGTTTCACCAGCGGGTGATGTGAAATGGTTCAGCCTGGTCTACCCCCGACCCATGCCAAATGTATGATGGTGGGTATCTTTCCCTGGCCTAGTCTGGCTTTCTCCCTACCATGGTTTCTTCGCTTACCTGCAGGGACTGTGTCCCTACAGAGAAGTTTCCCAAGCTCCTCCATCAGAACCTCTCCATATACCAGATCTTGCGCATACTGGTGGGTCCATGGGCCAGCCCTCCTTGCTGGCCTTCAATCCATTCCAGTTCTTACTGTTGAATGTTTCAGCCCAGCCAAGGCTTGTGCATACCCAGACACTGCTCACACATGGCTCAGTAGGGGCAGAAACCTAGCCTAGTCCTTCCTACATCTACCCAGGTTCTCCAGAGCACCAGATGGTGCTGGTGTCTAGCCCAGTTAGGTGCACCCAGTCCCAGTTCACTGTTGTGCCAAGGGAGATTGCAGCCATATCCAGACCAGAATGCAGCCCCCACTCTGGCCCCCGCACTCTCCCATGGGAACCCCAACCCAGCAAGGGTGCACTCTCATAGCTCCACAACCGAACCTATTCCCAGCCCTAGATTACATGCATGCCAGTGGTTGTTCTGATCCAGTTGGCTGAGCCCCTCACCTGTCTCAGCCTTTGCCTTTGATGCTATGGCCTAGTATCCCTGGCACATGCAGATCAGTCAATGTAAGAGCCTAGTTCGGCATGATATGTGCTCTGTCCTGATTTCTGTTCTTCCTTGTGACTTGAGGTTTGCTCATCCCTGTCCCGTCCACTCCCTCCCAGTTGCAGCTTGGCCCACCCCACATTCTATTTTAGGATGCACTTTCAGGTGCTGCTGCCTTGACCTGCCCAGACTGTTGTTGGTTCCTTTACCCTTAAGTGATGGTAGGTTCCATGATCACACCTAGCTCAGCCCATCACCAACCCAGCTTGAGAGGTAACCAGTGGAACTTGTATTTCCACAGTGTTGGGCCCACACTTCCCCCACAAAATCTAACCCCGGACCTGGTTCTCTCACGTGCTGGTTAGTGTCTTGACGCTGCCAAGTGTGACCCATCCATCCATTGTTCCACCACTCAGTCAGGTACTGGTACCAAGCCCTGCCAGACAGGCCCCCATCCATAGCTTTCATGTGTGTGTGTGACTGGTGTGTGGCAGTTAGTGATTCTCTGTGCTAACAGCCCAGCTCAGGATTTCCATTTGGGCTGGTGAATCAGTCTGGCCCAAATAGATCTTATGGACACCCCCTTCCAAACCATCAGGTTTCAGTCCCCATGCTTGCCTGAAAGTTTTGTGACCCCGGTCCTGGGAGTCACCCAGACTTCATCCCTCACCTACACTAACACTGGCCTTATCCATGGGTGTCCCTAGGCAGCAATTACATGTCCTAAAAATTCCAGAGTTCACGTCTGGGCAGTCAGCAGGCAGAGCCTGGCATCACTTGGTGCACTGGCAACAGAAAGCCTAGGACTCGGTCACTGCCTGCCGGCAGTGACTTTGACCTGAGTCCCCAGCATTGGGTCTGGCCTGGCTGGGGCACCCCCCCCCCAGCTCCCACACTGCAGGGAGCTGCTTTTGCCCCAACCCCACGGCCAAACAATGCCTATATCTTATAGAGTGGCTCCTATGTTTCCCTCTAATAGTCTTAGGTGCCAGTGAGAAGCTACCTGCTCAGGCAGAACTGAGATGCCTACCAATGATGATTTGAGACCATCTGGCAAAAGCTGATTGCTCATGGCAGAGCCAAATGTGGCACAATCTACAAATGCAGTAATTCTTAATAGGGCTTCATATGCTTTGTTGTGCAAAATTAGTCATTTTATTATGTGTAAAATTCTATGTGTGCTGAGAGCAAGTCATAATATACTAAACTTCAAGCCTTAAACATCCATCTAAAAACCTGTTTGAAAATCTGTAATGAACTGCTTTCATTAGCAGAGTGCGATGGATGCGATACATCTGTTTTTTCTCTCTCTCTCTGCAGTGTTCAGTATTTATTCATTCACCAAATACATGCCAAGCCATCTGCTGCTCTGTGCTGGTCACTCTTGTCAGCACTTTGGATTCAACAATGGATGGTCAAAAATCCACGAGTTTTGGAGCTGAGATTCTAATCAGAAAGAGAGAAACCAATAAAATAAGTAATAATTATAGCCTGGCATGAATGTTATGCTGAGTGCTACAGAGTACTTTGTCAATGGGCTCTGAGATAGGTGGAGGGTTCTATTCAATACAGAATGACCAAGTCTAGCTCTCTAATAAGGTTACTTTGAGTAGAGATTTGAAAGAAAGAAGAGAAATTTATATGCCTATCAGGTAAAGGGAACAGCAAGTGCAGAGGTCGTTAAGTACAAGGACTGTAACAGCTGATTGTGGCAAGGGAAGAGCAGGGAATGGAAGTGGGAGGCACATACTATCATCCTGTCATAATGAAAGGCCTTGAAGCTCACTGTGAGCAGAATGGGATGCCAGGATATCTTATGGGATGTTGAAGATGGATTAAGTGAAAACTGGATTCAATAACAGTTAAGACAATTCCTGGGTGGTAGAGCTACTATATCCATAATGTTTGATGGAGGGATGTCTTCATGAAGTCTACCATGGAACTTTGCACTTGGCAGTCCCACCACATGTGATTCTTTGGCAAGGGTAAATAATAATTATATTGATCATAGTTAATACTTAAACAGAATTTAGTGCAAGGAAATTATATTTCCAAATGCTATATTTTCACGCATTTATAATAAGCATTATTATAATTATCACCTCACTGATAATAATATGGAAATATCAAGAGGCAATATGAAGTGCCTTGGGTGACAAGGCTGGCATGATGGTGGCCTGGATCCAGACTGTGTCCTCATAATCATCATATACTTGCAACATAGGATATACAAAAACTTACTAGGTGGTTTTGTACAAGTTTTTTTTTTTAATTGGGAAGAAAGATATACAGAAGAAGCAGATACAGAAAAATCCTCTGTGTGCTGGTTCACCCCATAAGGGGCCATGAAGGCCAGTGTTGAACATATCCAATACCAGGAGCCAGGAACTTCTTCCGGGTACCCAACACAGGTGTAGGGACCCAAGGTTTTGGGCCATCCTCCACTGCTTTCCCAAGCCATAAGCGGGGAGCTGGATGGGAAGTAAAGCAAATGGGACATGAACCTGAGCCCACAAGAGACCCTGGTGGATGCAAGGTGAGGGTTCAGTTACTAGGCCATTGCACCAAGCCCACACACCAGGTTTTTAAATCAAATCAAACTGGATAAAATGATGTTAGAAAAGAGAGGCAAGATTCAAACAAAATATATTTTTATGTACCATGTATTGGTTAAAAATTGAGAATGAGAAAGGATGGAACTCATAGAACACAGACACAAGTTTTGTAGAATATTCCCATTACTATGTCAGATATACTTTATACTCTTCATTTCTTTTTCTTTTCAAAAAATATGTAACAACCCAGTGAGTTTCACATCTCATTAACTGTAACCTCAGTCTACATTCTGAAAATCCTAGAGCAATATGTTGGTGAAGTCTGGTTCTTTAGGTTTCTCTTGTATTTATCACCTTACTCCTCGCCACCCCAACCCCATTCCACACACATGCACCTTCTGTTCAGGTCTTTCTTGGCAGTTTTGTTCTCCAACTAAATAGAGACGAGTTATCTAAATAGGCCAAGGAATATTTTGACTGTATCATAAAGACCCCATGCAGCACAGGAAAAAGACCCCAAAAGAACAGGAAATTTCCCTCATTAGGGAAATCTTAGATTTGGCTTAGTGCAGAGATATCAATAAGTTAATTCTATATCCAGTTTTGCAGCATAGACGAAGGTGTGGGAGAGAGTGGCCAGGGGCAATGACTTTGTAGTTGCACCTGGAGGAATTGCCCACAAGATTCTGTCCACAGGTTTGTCATCAGTCCTAAATGATACATTCTATGAGTTCCATCCTTTCTCCTCAATTTTAACCAATACTTGAAAATTGTACCTATTTATGGAGTATTATTTTATATTGTCATACATGTGTATACTGTGTATTATTTGAATGAGGGTAAACTTACATTTATCCTAAAACATTTGTAATTTCTTTTTGCCATTGGTTGTCTTTGTAGATAATTTAAGAAAGAAATCTGTATCAGCAGTGCATAATCTTAGCAAATAATCTTGCAAAAATTCAGTGTTTCCATTTAGGTATAGGAAAGATATACTGTATATTCCAATAACTTCTTTCATTTTCTCCTTTCTTCCTTTTTAGCATAACAGATCATTTTTGTTCCATTGATTTCTTATTATTTTTAATTTTTCAGAGGGTTAGACTTTAGATAATTACTGATTTATTTGTTAAGAAAGTAAATTCAATGTCCATAAATAAAACATTTAAATATAAAACTAACATTTAAGGGTGAATTCATCGTTAAGTATTAAATTACTCTTAAAGACACGATTTGGTAATTATAGCTGTTTCGCACGGGAGTTAGTTTGCCTCATAAATTGTAGGTTCTTGGGAACTTTGTGAAGCTGTAGAATGGAGGTCACACATTGTCTCCATCCTGTAACCCTTTCCCTTTCTGAATTATTCTCTCTTTTATGATGAGATTCAGCTTTCACTTGTATAAAAATGCAAATGTGGACTGCCTTTAAAAAAATGTGAGGGCCCTGCAAGATGGTTCAACTCACCAGTCATTCCCTTGCCAGGATCCCATATGGGCCCTGGTTCATGTGTTGCCTGCTCCACTTCCCATCTGGCTCCCTACTTATGGTCTAGGAAAGCACTGCAGGCTGACTCAAGACCTCGAGGTCCCGACATGCGTGCAAGACCTGAAGTGGCTCCTAGCTGCTAACTCCTAGCTTTGGATCGGTTCAGTCCCTCTGTTTCAGCCATTTGGTGATTGAACCAATGAATGGAATATCTACTTATCTGTCTTTCCTTCTCTAAGTAAATCTGCCTTTTCAATAAAAATGTATAAATCTTCAAATAAATAAATTCTTTGAAACTTTAAAAGACTTTTGAAAGGCAGAATGACAGAGGGGGGGGAAGGAGGGCAATATCTTCCACCCACCGATTCATTTTCCATATGATTACAAAAGCCAAGTCTGTTGTCTTCCTGGGTACATTAGCAGGGAACTGGATAAGAAGCAGAGTAGCTGGGATTCAGAGCTGGCACTCTGCCACAGAATGCAAACATTAAAAGTGGCATATTAACCAATTTGCAAAATCCTGCCTTGTAAGTGTGGGTTCTGAAAATATGTGCCAATATTTAATTACAAGTTAGCTATGATATGAAAGTGATTTCTTTATAGTGTAAGCAAGCATGAAAATATAAACTAAATGTAAATCTTCAGGATCCTTGAGAACTTGTCATTTCATCTCAGTTTGAGAAACATTGTGTTACATAATTCATTTATTTCTAATGAAAGATGCTGTTTCTTCAAGATAAAGTGATTCCATGGTGAAGAATTTTAGTTTTGCCCTGTCTCCATGGTGAAAAAAAGCACAAACAAGGCTGATGTCAAAGAATTGTTTTCTGATAATTTTATAGGCACATTGAAAATAGCTTGGAAGGAAAATAAGACAATGGTTAAAATCAGTACCACTCTGGCAATCAGCTTTGGTGCTGGGAAAGAATGTGGAGAACCTAGGAATTTGGCTTGTGCCATATAGGTCTTGCATTGAGATGTCTGGCAAGGCACTGCCAGTTAAGGCTTCAGGCTGCCAAGGGGGAGATGGGCAGGCAGCAGAGGCACAGATCCGAGTTTAAATCCTGGCTCCACATTCTAGACTGCTTTTTATTATTTTCTCATTAGTCTGAGTCACTTAAAATATTTCTAATTGGCTCCAGTGTGGCTATAAACACAAAAGCCAAACCAAGCACTAAAATTACAAAGCAGTGCCTAATTATAGGTGATCATACATATGGGTTCTAAAATTCCTATATTGGTATTATTATTATTATTTCAATCTCCTGATGTAAGCTCAAATATCCAGTTTAAAACATCATTTTGGAACTATAGAACACAGAATCGGACAGTGAGCTTGCATTTAGGAAACAGTGCACTGGGTAAAGCTTGTTCAATACAGGCGAGTTGTATGACCAGGATCCAGTTAAATGACTGAAAAAACATGACTCATGGTCCATTTTGTGATAAATCATGAGTAAGATTAAATCCTACTTTATCTGGGAATAGCTGAGTGTAGAATCTAAGAAACCAATGTATCTGACCAGGACTGACACAGAACATGCCTAGAACAGGCATGAGGTCCAACTGGCTTGTGTTAAATCATTTGGCCCTGCCAAGGCAACAGCAGGTTGAACTTGAAATTCAATAAATCTCTACTGAGCTAGTTTTTAAGCTGATAATTTTGTGTGGCTCGAGAATGATGTCATAAATATCCAAAGGGCCCTTAGCAGGACAAAGTCTCCTCACCACTGCCTTAGAGCCTAGCTTTGAACACTGTAATGTGCATAGGAATCACATTGTATCCTATAGAATACAGATTGTCATTCTGTAAGACAGGGCTGAGTCCTGAGACTCTATATGCAAGTTCACTCTCAGGTCAGCTTTGCCACTGATTCACAGACCACTAATGAGGGACTAGAGCCTTGGATTGCAAAGCTTGCTATAAATCTGAATTCCTTGAAAAGACTCAAAATACTGAGATTGGAGACCCAACACTTGAGACACTGATTCAGTTAGTATGGAGTCCGTGTCAGCACTATGACTTTCATTATTTAGTTCAATGTGAGAAGTAGTGTAATGAAGAGATTGCCCAGAAACAAGTAAATACAAGGGATCTCCAAAATATTCATGAAAATGTGTATCATGAAAAAAACTTGGAAATTTTTTGTTGCAGCAAAAATCATTTAATTCCATTTTACAATCAGCTTATTCAAGTGTCCTCTAAGAGGTGTGGTACGACATCATCTAGAAATCATACAATTTAAGAGGAAAATGAAAAAAAACAGGTTATTTATTCTAGACTAAGAGATGTGTGTGTGTGTGTGTGTGTGTGTGCGCGCGCGCGCACATGTGTGTGTTTGAGGCCCCAGTACTCACAAAATGGCAGAAAAGCCATGTGGTTAGAGTAAAGGCTAAAGCTAGGCCAACGGATGAAAGCTACTAATACATGTAATCTCAGCCTTTCACTTGATGCTTTCTAATCCAGTGGGTATCCTACAGAGGAATAAACTTCATCATGGGATATTGAGTTTCCCATCATTAAAAGTGTGTATCCAGAGGCCCAGGGATGGACTGCTGGCCAGCTTTCAGAGGGGCTCACTTCAAAGGCTAGGACCTTGCAGTAAATGACTATTGAGTTCTTTCCTCAGGGATTGGCCTTTCAGAGCTGCTTGACTGGACTCTGACAGCCTCCCTAAACATATCAAATTGTGACTTTGGCACTTCACTCTTGCAAAGTTTTTGCAGCTAGAGAATAGATACAACCAAAGAGGCCTCATTATCTTACCAGGACTTTAATTAATAGATGACTTTCTTTCCTTTGAAATTTGAATACTGCATCAATTTTATGCAGTTGATTAAATAATAAACCTACCTTCTCACCCTTATTTGTGATTGCATTCATAAGCCATGAATAATTAGAAATAATACTGAAACAAAGGCCTCCTGGCCTTATCTCATGGAAAAAAATAATTAAACCATAATGAAATTTCATAATAATCAAGCTCACTACTCCAACTAGCAAAGACCACACATATACCATTATTTTCAGTAGTTCTCAAAGCCAGTAGATAATTTGTTCTTCCAAGGGCCTCACCTAGTTTTGTTTCCTTAGCCTTTATGCTCAGCTCTTCTCAAACAGGGTAAGATCATTCTCTTTCCCTCTCTGTCTTTCCCTTTCTCTCTATCCCTCCCTCTGAATGTGTTGCAGAGAGGGAGAGATCCCAGTGTGATTTCTTTTAAAATTATTTTTTCAGATTTATTTATTTTTATTGGAAAGTCAAATACACATAGAGGGGGAGAGGCAGAGCAGAAGATTATCTGTCCGCTGATCCACCCCTCAAGTGGTCGCAACAGCTGGAACTGCACTGATCCCAAGGCAGGAGCCAACAGCTTTTGTCAGGTCTCCATGAGGTTGCAGTGACCCAAGGGCTTGGGCCATCTTTGACTGCTTTCCCAGGCCATAAGTAAGGAGCTGGATGGGCAGTGGGTCCGCCAGGACAAGAACCTATGGCCATATTGGATCCCAGCACATGCAAGCAAGGCAAGGACTTTAGCCACTAGACTACCACACCAGGCCCTGCAGGACTCTTTTTTTCTTTCTTTTTTAAAAATTTATTTATTTATTTATTTATTTACAATCTTGACATAATTAGGGTAAAAAGGTTCAAGCACTACAGGAAGATGGGCAAAACAATTAGTTCCATATTGTTTCCTTAATATATCTAAGGTAAAAGGGAATTTTAAGGGAGAAGCCCCACCCAGTCTCCCACCCACCCCAGGTCCCAGATGTGGGGCATGCTCCGAGGGTCTTGCTCAAGTGGTTTTGATAGTTCACCAGTTCTGAATTGCTGCCACTCTCACCACTCCAAGCACGATGAGGTCATTGAAGAATCCACTGATTGACATAGTCCATCATAGAGTCTCCGTTTGCCCAGTATTTTCATTGCCAACATATAGCTGAGGTGGTTGATTGACTTGCTCTGTCCTCTGTCTTTTGATGGCTAGGGTTCTGAGTCTGGAAGCTTGATTGGGGGGGATCCCCAAAGAAACTTTGTCTGAGGTGTTCCCAGACCAGATTCTTGTATGTACTAGCAAGCACAGGGCCTGGCACAGTCCATTGCCCTCATCAGCTGGTGGTTGCAATTGCTGGGTTGGTTCTGTTACTATCCCTGTCTTCTACTGGAACCAATGGGTGTTTGCAGTCCTGCCTGGTTCTGCCCAGCACATTACTCGGCCCTCACACAAACCAGTGTGGGCTGCAGCCTAGTCAGAGCAACCCACAATAACCCCCACCAGGCCCACCCCCTACCCTGGTTTGCCAGTATGTGCAGCAGACTATTCCAGTCTGTCCCACATCCCATTCGGCTCTCATACATGTAAGTGGGTATTAAAACCTTGTGCCATCTAACCAGCTCAACTATCCAGCCTTCACGGATATTGTTGAGTGCCTCTCTGTCTAGCCACCCCAGCCCCTGTCCTAGTTATTTTGTGCCCTTCCGTGGGGGTGGTAACCCAAGAGGTAAGAGCCCACTATTTCCCTCCCAGGCCACTCCCACTCCCAGATTATGCACTCTCCAGGTGGTTCTGTGGTTTAACTTGACAGAATTAGCTCCCAGTGCCAACTTCTGCCAGCTAAGCCCAAACAAAACTCACCCACTCTAATTGTAGATTGCACTAGTAGGAATAATCAGCCCAGCCTGGTTTTTCCCTGATCTGGTCCACATGAGGCCCACAGGTGTTGTAGCCCTGCCTAGTCTGGTCTGTCCCCATCCCAGCTCACGCTCTGAAGTGGGAGTAGCTGTTCAGCAAGGTAACTACCCCTGATTCCTCTGCAGATTCTGCCCCTCCCTTCCTGATTCTCACGTGTGCTGGTTGGGCTGTGCGGTCACATCTGGCACAGGCAACCTCAACTAGGCGTTCCGTATTGTATACGGCTTTTGTCGTGACTGAACCTGGCTCGGCCCACACTCTGTTCCGACGTTCGCCTACAGGATTCTTTTCATCTCTGCTAGATTCACCTTCATTTATGTGTTAACAAAATGGTCAAATATAAGTCCACCAAACAAATGGCAGTGTAGAGATAAAAGAACAGGCTTGGGATGTCAGAGAAACTGGAGTGAATTTTGGAGCCACCATTCCTTAGCTTCTATATAATCTTCTGCAGATTACTGCCATCATAACACTTTCCAGAAAGGACTGCATCCATGTTTGATTAAGTGCCTAGTGCAGTGTTGGGCACGTTTTGGAGCTCTTGGTTAGCTATTGTTGATATACTGGCAATATGGTTAATAGACTTTTTTGGATAGTATTTTTAAAAACTTCCTTATTTTTCATGCTATAATTTCTTAGGCTCAGGGATTTCCCCTTCCCCCCTCCTGCATTCCTGCCCCCTGCCATTGTTTCCCCCTATATTGTAACAGCATTTAGTCCCTCAACAACAGTCACAGGTTCATCATTTTGCTCTGTAAGTATTTCCTCACATTGTTGGTACAGAGAATGGTATAAAGTTCAACATTTTAGTGTCCATATATATGTAACAGTTTCATTGTGAGTCCATCTTTTATTCAGAAGTCAAGATGCACACTGCAATGTATCTCCACTTCATGGTATACTTGCTTCATTATACAGATCCTCTAGATAAACATACGTATATACATGCTTACCTATGTGCCTATTGATCTTGCCATAGCTCTTCTCTCACAGCCTCCCACTAAAAAACCTAAGGAAGAGAAATTGTCAGAACCCTGTCATTTGTATTATGTTGGTGTTTTTTGAAGGGAGGTCCTACTGGGATACAAGGCTAAGGACAAGGAAACCTTACTCAAGAGCAGCTGCAAACCATACAAATCTAACTTCCATAAAGTAAAAAGAGACATTTGGGAAAGGTGGGAAGCACAAATTCACTTCCCTAATTCTCAAAGTGTGTTTGCATTTTTCTTCCTTTTCTTCAGCTCTGGCTGGAGTAGAAGTTCTGGAATGTGCAGGAGCGGTAGGCAGCCCAAAACAGTCCTCATTTATCTTAAGGCTATAGTGGCTCCAACCAATCAAAAGGTGTGTCTTGAAAATTCTTCAGCGCTTCAAGTTGTACCAGTCATCAGGACAAGTTGCTGGTATCTTGTATATGTCCTACTTTGAAGTTTTCAAGTAGCTAAACTTTTTGAGGAAGAAGACAGGCTCCAAGGAGGAGCACTTGATTGGAAGAACCAGAGAGTATTATCTCCCTGAAGATTTGTCATTGCCCCAAACACATACAGGATGAAGTAGCTTTCTGTCATGTTTGGTCTCTACCACCAAAATAGTGACTTTATTTTTATTTCATTCTTCTCTTATTCCTCCCATGTAAGCTGATACTTCTTTATTTCAGATGACAGGAGAGAAGAGAGTAAATGAGTTTCAGGAAAGCAAAAATAAAATCCAAGTGACAGTTGAATGCAATCTCTTGTGGTATCCAAATAAGAGCCAACATCCCTAGTTTGTCCTGGTACTTTCAAATTTTTCAAAGCATAAAAAATGGCTAAAGTGTATTCATTACTGATCATCTGACAGATGTGGCTCTGGGTATTTATTTATTCCAAATAGCAACCTCATGTGGTAAAGAAATATCTTTTTTATTTGAAAGGCAGAACTATGGAGAGAGAAAAAGAGAGAGAAGCAGAGGGAGAGGGAAGGAGAGAGTGAGAGCAAGAGCAAGAGAGAGAGAAGGAATGACAATCTTTCGTCTGGTGCTTCACTCACCATTGGCTGCAATGGCCAGAGATGGGCTGGCACAAAGCTAGGAGCCAAGAGCTTCTTATGGACTTTCCACATGGGGGCAGGGGCCCAAAGACTTGCTTTCCCAGGTCATTTGCAGGGAGTTGGAACAGAAGCAGAGCAGCCGAGCTCGACCCACCATTCACATGGGATGCCAACATTGCAGGCAGAGGTTTATTTTGGTTACCCTGATGCCAGCTTCAGAACAGTATGTTTAAAACAAATTTATTGAAACGTAATTCATAAAATTAAGCACTTAAAATAATGTTTCTGCACAAATGTGCAAAAATTAGCCCTAAAAGAAATTTCATACCTGTCAGCAGCCACTTGCTATTCTTTCTCCTCTCAGCTCTTGGATGCCACCAACCAATTTAATATGTGTATGGATTTGTCTCTTCTGGGTGCTTCATGTAAGTGGTATCGTACAATATGTGAGTTACTGTGCCTGACTTCATTCACTTGGTGTAATTTTTAATAATTTGCTTGTTTGTTTATTTGAAAGTCAGAGACAGATACAGACAGGGAGAGAGAGATTTCCATATGCTGGTTCACTCCTCAAATGACTGTGAATCTTGGTGCTGGGCCAGTTTGGAGCAAGTATCCTAACTTCCATTTGTGTCTCCCACACGGGTAGCAGAAACCCAAATATTTGGGCCATTTATTATTGTTGTTTCTCAGGTGGATGAGCAGGATTAGAGGTGGAGAAGGTAGGCCTTAAAATCATACTCATTTAGGATTCTGGCTTTACAGGTGGTAGCTTAACACATTGTGCTGTATTACTGGTCTCCAGAGTAATGGTTTCTAGGTTCCTCTACACGGTACCATAAATCTGTATTTCATGATTTTTCATGGCTTAGTATTATTCCATTGTACAAACAGATCTTCAGGCTGTTTATCCACCCATAGAAGGACATTGGTGTTGATTCCAACTTGAGACTCTTGGCAGTAACGCTTCTGTAAATATTCCTGTACAAGTTTTGTTTAAATATATGCTTTAATTTCAACAAACCTAGGATGAAAGCAGTCATATTTTTATTGTTTCCAGGAGAGAACGCTGAGAGTGGAAGTGCTGAAATGAGGATCAGTCCAGGAATGTAGTGGGTATAATTAGTCACATCGATCCATCCAGTCCACATTGGCTTTAGAATCACACCGTTCTGCGTTCAAATTCTGGCTACCCATTCATCAATGGCAGACCTTAGGTAAGTTAGTTAATCTCTGTAAGCCTTATTTTCTTTTTGTATAATAGCTACATCATGTGTCATTATTATCACGAGAATTAAAGAAAATATTACATGTGCTGTGGTGAGCCTAAGAGTTGCCCAGTGGACACACCTGCATTCTGACTGTTATGGTTAGCCTCTCCTTACATTGCTTAGACAATAACAACAAAATCTTGTCCCTAACAAGATTGCCAATGATCTCTGTCATGTATTTGTTGTCGCCAAGCCCCAGAAGTGGGTGAGTCTTTAGAAAAATTGCAGGAACTAGGATAAGCACATTCTTAGCTTGGAGACTGACATTCGGAGCAAGGAATGTGTGACTCACAGCAGTCCATAGCTGAACTGTCTGGAAGCACCTTTCTAGATGGGTTTGGTGAGTGTGTGCAGAATCAGGAAGCCAGATATACGGTCATTTTGATGGCCTCCGCCTCAGCAAAGCAATGTTTTGGGAAGGCCCAGAAAAAAAAGAGTAAAATTTCTGCCTCATATTTAATGTGAATGAATAATGGTGTGATGACTAAAGCAGAGATTTTTGGCAGCAGATTACCTGTTGGTAGGAAGTTAGTTCTTCTACCATTTACTCAGTGGAAAAATGAGCTACACCTTTCCCTCCTCTGTGACTCAATTTCCTCATAGGTGAAGCGGGAATACATTGTTCTCTACCTCACAAAACTGATGTGAGGATTGAAAAAGTTGATACGCACCAGTCACCAGCTATGTTGTCTGGCAGAGTAGGTCTTGTCTATGGGTTCACCATTGCTGACATTCTTCCCTTGATCTCAGCCAATAGGCAGAGAAGCGATATTGCTGACATTGTTGTTATCCTACCGACCCTTATGACTTGTAGTTTAGGATATTTCCATGGGCTTTTTGGCCCCAGTGAGGTGATGTTTGTGTAACTCAGATCTTTCTATAGTGCTGCTACATAACAAATGATCCTCAAAGCCAATGGCTTAAAATGATAGCCTTTTTAATTATCCTTTCAGATTCTGTGGGCCAAGATTCAAGCATTTCTTTTCCTGTTTATGCAGCAGCTAACCAATGCCACTCAGTGGTACTCAGCTGGTACAAGGACTGATTGGGGGGATCTCAGATGCTTTTTATCTGGTCAAAGAATAGGGCTGCCATCAGAATTCTTGTATTCTATATACCATGCATGGCAGCCCAGGCCAGCAAATGCGGATGCCCTACTGCATAAGTAAAGGCCATAAAGTATTTTATTATTTCAGTCATGGGAGTCATGCAGCATCATTTCTGTGTTATGTGTGCAAGGAAATTGGTTATTAAAATATAAAAATATACAGTATATATTATGTTTAAAAATACCTATAGTGAAATTTAAATTTTAGGATGCTACCCCCCAAAACACTACACATTTAAAGTAGGTCCACAGTTTCTATCTTTAGATTGAATCTTCCCCTTAATATAATAATTACAGTGATGATTCAATCACCATTGAAAGAAATCAATAATATTAATATGACTTATGTCATATATAGTGCAGTCTGAAGGAAACATTATGCCTGTAAATGAGAAAAGGGCTAGAACTATTGAAATTCACATGTGTGCTGCTTTCCTTGTGTCATTAATATGACCTTATCAGATGACATAAAAATGAATGTTAATAGCACAAATTCATGCCTGTCAGTGCTCTCAGATATGGATGTGAGATTCATCGAACCTTCAAGAAGAGAGTTAGCAATTTAGTGTTATTGTTTTCTATTAGGTGAGGGTTAAATAGAGATTAACGCTGGATTCAGATTTAGGTAACAAATATTTATTATATTTTCTGTCCTCACTATCAAGGTAGGCATTTTCACATTATATTTGCCAAATTCATCTTCCTGAGGAATTATCTGTGGTTTACATTCTTAGACCTAGTTGTAAATATGAGGTAATTTAAACCTAGATTGCCTTGCCCTTTCATCCCCCAAGCTGTCCCATCTCCAGCATTCTACCTCAATTTCATGACTTGTTCTGTTATCGCTCTTCTCCTTGGCTTTAGCACTTACCCTGACTAGAAGTGCCTGAATACTTTAATAATCCATTTGTCAATTACCACACATCTATTTCCTTTGATTCACTTGAAGGCACAAAACTCTAACTCCTAAAACTCTGGATTTCTTGGATGATTTTTATAAACAAGGACTTTGCCCTTTCCAACCTTGTCTAAACTGTTTCTAGGCTTTAGACATTCCCAGTGGCTTATAATAACCTCTGATGTGCCCTTTATAATGCCCATTCACATTCTTCAACAACCCTCACATTGAGTTTCAATGACAGTAGCAAATTTGTCCCCAATAAATTAAAAACAGCAAAATTGCACTGTGATATTTTTATCCCATCAGAACACAGGTAAGCATTCAAATGCTTTGTATCTGAAGTAGGATGTTTAGCCAGTCCTTATAGGAGAAAAAGTAAATGTGATTAGTAAATGGTTATTCACTTTCAAGGATACTGTAGCATCATCTGTTGGTTCTTCCAGGTCGTATTTGTAAGACTTCCAAAGAAATGCAATGTACCGTCATTTTGGGGCCTTATTGTATTGATGTAGGGAGATGTGCACATGTTGAAATCCAAGTAGCTTTTGGTTCCATATGAGAAAAGGAGTGTCTAAAATGCATCTTTTGTTTCTTGCACACTTCTATAGTTACAACTGGTATTTGAAAGACAACATGGAGATTTCTTTTTTTTTTTTAAGATTTATTTTGTTTTTACCTGAAAATCAGATTTACAGAGAGAAAGATCTTCCATCTGCGTGTTCATTCCCCAAGTGGTCGCAATTGCCAGTGCTGTGCCAATCCGAAGCCAGGAGCTTCTTCCATGTCTCCCACATGGCTGCAGGGTCCCAAGGCTTTGGACTGTCCTTGACTACTTTCCCAGGCCACAGGCAGGGAACTAGAATGGAAGTGGAGCAGCCAGGATACAAACTGCCACCCACATGGGATTCCTGCACATGCAAGGTGAGGGTTTTAGCCACTAGGCTACCACACCAGGCCCAACATGATTTCTTTGCAGAAGTTTTCTTCATCCTTTGCTTTCCTAATTCCTTGATTCAGACCCAATTGCATTCCAACAAATACAACAAAAGTGGCAATAAGAAGAGTCCTCTAAATCCAAGTTAGTTGCTTTGACATTGAACTACTCTGAATCAATAAATGAACCAATAAATGCTGCATCTTGCTTCCATTTTGCCAATAACAGGACTTCAGCCTTCTGCATCCTTATGGACAAGCTCCTTTTAGGACTTTACTCCAGGATATGGATTCATGTTCTAAATTGAATAAGGTTCTTTATATTCTAAGATTTTATCTAGAATCTATCTTTGTGAAAAGTAATGAGATGGGTAGATAGAGATGATTAAAGAGACAATATCTTCCGTCCACGAACTTACATTTTCATGTAAAGAATGGGGGTGCTGGTATGATGCAACTGGGACAACGAGCTCACACATACTGATCATTACAAATTTCAGCGATTTCAAGATTTTATTATTAAGCATGACTGTTATTAAAACTACATCATACAATTCTACACTTGAATGATGTAGCGTTAATCTCTTGAAAGTGACCAGAGAGTCATTTGTATTATTTAAATCAATAAACACTATACAGTAGAACTTTACTTCTTAAGAGTCAGTTGTTAAAAATTTATAAGTCCACCACTGGGTTGATCAGGGAGTCAGAAAATACCTTGTGAATGAGCAAGTCATGTAAGAGAAATTTATGGCAAATTCTCTAATGGGTTGGTCAAAATATTCTAGAGAGTTGATGATATTTGAAAAAAAATCCTTCAAGGATGGGTAGAATTTATGAGGCAGAAATTAATAGGTAATGGTACGCTTGATGGAGAGAACAATGTAGAAGGGCATGACAGAAAGTGTTTAATGTATTAGGGCACATCCAGGAATATATCTGTCTGTTATACAAGACCTATGTAAGGCACCAATAGATAAGCAGCTGTGAAAGCCTGTGAGAGCCTAAGTACAGAGGGTTTAAAACCCACAGTGAAGAGGTTGTACAAAAGTTAATGGAAAATTGGGAGCCATGGGAAATAAGGAACCATGGACATTTTTGAGCAGAAACACATCTTTGGAGGCATGCTATCAGAAGATTACTATAGCAGAAACATGTAGTTGTGCCAGACACAGGAAGGTAATTAGGAATTCACTTCTTTAGTGCTATGGGAATTTAAAGAACTTGAACTGGGGTTACAGTTCAGGAAACACAAAGGAGGTGAAAGAGGCAATACACATTTCACAATTTTGAATACAGTGTTTATTGTCTTCTGATACCAGCGTTTGCACAAACACCTACTATCATCAGTGTTGTCTCGGTCATGCAATAATACAATACATAGGTAGATAAAACATGTGTTTCTATGGGAACTCTTGTGCATTTAAGTAGTCACTTTCTGAATCAATTTCCTAAAGGAGTGGTGATTTCTATCTTTTACATGTGTTCAGGAGGATAAATAACAGAACATTTAGTGTTTCACATTGTTAAGCTAAACCATCTTAGTGAGCAAATACTAGGACAATAGTTCCACAGCTTCTTCCTTAGAAAATTAGCATGATACGGGCTAAGCCACTGCCTGAAACCCATATGGGTGCTGGCTTGAATCCCAGTTGCTTGGCTCCCAATCCAGCGCCTGATGATGCACCTGGGAAAGCAGCAAACGATCATTCAAGTATTTGTGTTTCTGACACCATGTCTGCCAGAGGCCTGGCTGGAGAACTTGACTCTTGGCTTTGACCCGGCTCAGCCGCCTGGTCATTGCAGCCATCTGGAAAACTAACCATCAGGTTGAAGATCTCTTGTGCTCTCTTACTCTCTCTCCCACCCCTGCTTTCTCCTCCCCTGCCTCCCTTCCTCACACCCTCTCTTCTTTTCAAATAAGTACATATTTAAAAAAGGAAATTTACCACGATAAAACATTAAGGTTTGACCTGTAAGCACCTCTCAATTTCTCTACTCTTCCCTCCCCATTTTGCCCTCTCTCCTCCATCCAAGACAGCATTCCTATCGATCTCTGGCAGATAAATCCTGTTTTTTACCTCAAGGTCCTTTGCAAATATCATCACCTTCCTGTAAAGTGTTCTCCCAAATTCCAGTGGGCAGTTACTACTGTGCCATTTCTCTCCTCTATCTCCACATTCTCTCTATGATCTGCTTTCTTTAAAAAAAAAAATCATTTCCATCTTATATGTTCTTATCAAGATTCATGAAATCTGGGCCTGACGTAGTGGTCTAGTAGTTAAGCACCAGGATCCCATAAGGGTGCTGTTTCTAATCCCAGCAGCCCCACTTCCCATCCAGCTTCCTGCTTGTGGCCTGGGAAGGCAGTCCAGGATGACCCAAAGCCTTGGCATTCTGCACTCATGTGGGAGACCTGGGGGAAGTTCCTGGTTCCTGGCTTTGGATTGGCTCAGCTCCGGCCACTGAGATCACTTGGGGAGTGAATCATTGAACAGAAGATCTTCCTCTATGTCTTTCCTCCTCTCTGTGTATCTGACTTTGCAATAAAAATAAATAATTAAAAGGAAGATTCATGAGATCTGGTTGTAGGACATGAGATTCTAGGAGAGGACTTTTGTGATCCTTGCCATATCATGAGAAGGAGTTTGCCTCTAGGAAGTATCAGGTTGCAAATGTCTTTCTTTCTTTTGTCCCTGTTTTGCTCTTTGCGGAAAGTCCTGTATTCTCAGTTGAGACCAAAAGTTCCTAAAAGCTTTGCAAGATAGTGGTTTAGAAAACATATAATCAGAATACAGACTTTAAGTTGGTACATTAGGCAACTAACCATCAAGAACAACAAGTTTATCACCACACTTTTGAAATGTAAAAGAAAATGCTGTTCTGTATTTTAATATGCAAATCTAATTTTTAAAAAGACTGCTGTTGGGAGCCTTAAATTCATTGAAGGTGTACATATGCAAAGGTTTTATTTCTTATGGGTGAGAAGGAAGGGTCACAATTCATCTATCCATTTGGAGGGAAACTTTGGAAATGATGAATGAGCAGGAGCAGAGACACTTGAAGGTATCCAAAAGTGGCAGTGGCGGAGGATTGGAGTGAATGTTCTAGAAGAGGGCAGGATAAGAACTGGGATAGATGGATTTGATCAAGTATCCCAAGGTGAGGTAAGAAGCATTGCATGGGCTTTGATACTGCCCAGAGATTAATTGAAAAATTAAATTATTGCTTGCGGAGCACTCTTTGGAGAGGACACTGGGGCAAGGGTATGAGACAGATCTATTATTGATGCTTACACTCAAAGTGGGTAGAAAAAACAGTTGTTCTAGATATGGACATTGCTTAAACAATAGGTAATTTTCGACAGGTTACTCTGAGAAATAGATTGGAGGGAAGATGATAGTGGTGTGGAATCACATTTAGGGTACTATTGATGAAAGTTGTGATGAGATGATGGGGTCTGACTCTGATGTTTGTGTTGGAAGTGAAGAATAACAAAGATGGCCGTAATTGTGAGGACAGATGCCGAGGGCCATAAGGTAAAAGGAATCTTAAGTATATAATCTTAGCAAAAGAGCATCTGATACGTTTATTTTATGTCAGAAAGGGTTGGCTTCAGACAAAAAGCTGGGGGCCATGGAACCAGAAAAGAGAGTGACTTTGAGTAATTGCTTTGTCTCATTTGTGGTCTTTGGCTGTCAGAGCTCGTAGGCAATGGGCAATTTTTGAGCCCCATTTTCATTGAACTCTCCTGTAGCAGATGTGTTTCCAAATGTCAGTCCTTTCTGTAGTGGGCAGCAACCTTTTCCTCTTTGTGGTTTATTTTTTCCAAAACTGACCTCAGGACCTCTCTCCACATTTTCTAACCTCCTGACCTGCCCTTCGTATGGCTGCCCCCTGGTGAGGTCCAGGAAGCCTCAGCTGGGGTGAGAGGCTTGTTTGATTAGAGAAAAAACCAACACGAAACACCTTCTTTTCCATCTGCCTTGAGCTACTTGAAGGGTTATCAGTTTGCTTCCAAGGACAATTTAAGATAACTCCTTTGTCTTTTGTTTTCAAAGGTAACCAAGTGTGCTCTCTTAGCCTGAAGAAAAAGTTATGCCCTGTTGCTACCTTTTGCTGTTCAAGGTGCAGAATCTGAAATTCAAATTCCCAGAATAAAATTTCCATTCCAGAGGGGACTTCTATGTAACTGGATTCCAAAGCCTATTCAATAGTGTACACATCCCAAAAAGTGATCAGTGTGATTACTCTTAGGCAAATTAAAACAGTTCGATGATGTATAGAACTCTAGCATGATCAAACCAGATTAGAATAAGCCAATACTGAGATTGCTTTAATTGCCTACTAGATTAGAGAATGGTTTTCACTTTGGAATAGTGGGGATGCTTCTCAGTGGTTAACTACTGTATAAAAATTGAGCTTTTCCAATATAATAATTGGCCATGGAAAAGTTACATAGTATGTCTCAGCACATCCTGATGTGAGGGCTTGAACTGGCTGGTGTTACTCCAAAGGTTATAACCAGGGATGCAATGAGAAGACAGTTTAACAGCAAATGGTATTAATGGGAGGTTTAGTCTGTGACCGGAGAAGTTGTGGGCTAAAGTAAGGCATCTGTAGGAATGTTTGCTCCTTGATCCTGGATATTCTCCATATTGGCGGCCTAGGAAGACCAGTTTTAGAATTCTGCCTGCATTATTCTGAGTTTGAATTCTCTTGTCTGTAAAACAATAATGTAACATGTTCTCAGAGTATTGTTAGATATCCCCATTACATCTCATTGTTGTTCTCTCAAGTGCAACCCATTTCAGACAATGGCGACAGTGTCCAATAAATTCCTCAGTCCTCAAAGTAAGAGTAGTCCTTGACCCCTCTCTTTCCCTACACCCACATCTAAAACATCAGCAGGTCCTTCAAGTTCCACCGCCACACCATAGCCCTTGTTTAACTACGTCCCGTCCAGCACCACACTAGCCAGTCCCTGGTCGTCCCTCACCAGCATTCTCACATAAAGTATATTCCCTCATGCCTACTCTTGTCCTCTCCCATTCTATTTCCTCACCTTCTAAAAATGCAACTTGGGAATGAGTTAAGTTCCCACTTGGGACCCCTACCTTCCCTATCGGAGTACCACTGCTACTCCTCCGCTTCTGATCAAGTTCACAGTAATGTGACTGGGAAGCAGCAAATGATCAGTAAGCTGAGTTTTTGCCATGCACATGGGAGACCGGGAAGGAGTTCATGGCTCCTGACTAAAGCCCAGCTTAGTCTGAGTCGTTGCATTCATTTGGGGAGTGAATCATGAGACAGATCTGTTTCTGTCTCTGTCATTCTGTATTTCAGATAAAGAAACCTTAAAAATAAATAAATAAATACACTTTGGTTTATTATCCCTATCCCCCTTGTCTTGCCATTGCACTTGGAATAAAATACACATTCCACACTGCTTTCCACTGGCTGTAAGAACGTCACCAATCAGCCCATGATGTTGGATCTGGCTTCACCTGCTCTCCTCTTCCGTCTGGCTCACTAAATTCTAGCTATGTTAGCAGCAGTCTTTCAGGTGCACGAAAATGGAAAATCTCACAACATCAAGGCCTTTCCTTTCTGTCCCTTCTGCCTGGAATGCTGTTACACCTATTACTGCCTCCCTCCAATTTCTATATAGTTGGATTCTTTTCATCTGTCTGGCCTTAACGCAGATGTAACCTTAATACCTATTCTCTCTATTGAAAGGATTGTCTAACATCTGATATACAGGGGCACTGGACATTTTATTCTTTGTACACATGTCAATTTAAAATTTTTCTGTTTGAAAGGCAGAAAGACAAACAGCAGAAATAGATCCCCCATTCACTCGTTCAGTCACAAATGCTCACAATAGTTGGTGCTGAGTGAGGCAGGATCCCAGTATCCAGTCCGTGTCTCCTGTTTATGTGGCAGGGACCATCTGCTTCTCCCAGGGTATGCATTACCAGGACATTGGAATCAGAAGGAAGGCTGAAACTCAAACCCCAAAACTCTGATGTGGGACATGGACATCCTGAAAGATGTCTCAATACCTGTGATTAAATTCCTGTTCCATACAGATTTTTAAAATATGTGTTGAGTTTATGACTTTTTAACCACAGACTATAAGAGAAAAAGACTTCATCTCTCTTCTTCTGTGGTCTTCCCAGAATCTAGAATACTGCCTGACCCATACTATATATTTTACAATATTTGCTGGAAAAAGGTAAATGGTGAATGACTATGAATAACAAATATGCATTTTGTGTGAATCAGGTACAATAATAGGGGAATGACTTGCACATTGTGCAGCACAGTATTTTGCATTTGTTTTCCTTTGTTCCCATTATAAATATTTCTCATCCTCTTCCCAAGAACTCTTCTCCATGTAAGATGGGGAATTGACAAGCCTTTGCCACTTCGGTCTGTAATATGCTATGCCCACCCATGTACTGCTGATTTGTTTGGTGGGTTTTCAGCACTTTATTTTTCAGTGCCCCAGCACTTTCAGCATTTATTTTGGCTTAATGATCCATCGCCTCCTTTTTATTTCTGAACACTTTAATCCTGAATTATTGAGTGAGAGAATTAGAAGTTACTTTAGGGAATCATTTGTTTATTCACTCAGAATGATTCTCTGCCTCTTTGCTAGAGGCACTGCTTTAAGTGTACCCTATACCCAATGAGCTGCCAAGTTTCAAGATGAGGTGTACCAATAGAATACATTGTTCTACCAAGGCTGATCCATGGCAGTTGATCTTCCATGTTATGGAATGTTTTCAGGAAGCAGTTTATGACCAGAGGCTATTCTCTTTGGGTAAACATTGAAAATTCGAGGGTGTTCCTTGTGCCTCGAAGGCATAGGCACCTCACAGGCTCAACACCAGCACTGTGTTGAGTGACGTCTCTGTCATTGTTATCAGCATTACCAAGATGCTTGTGCACATCCCAATGCCTTCCCATAAAATGTAGATTTCTTCCAGGACAGTTAGAGGGCATGCCTCTACAATGGAATGGTTTGGTTGTTTTCTGCCTATGCAGTTTTTCAATAAGGGAAGCTAATTTTACATCTCTGATGGTCACAGATCCTCAACTGTAAGAATACTGTAGAAATTCTGATTTCCAGAACTCACAAATTTACTGTCTATCACACAGCTCCTTGTTGACCTTGAATTTGCATTTTCCTTTCTATAAATGCACATGTCTCATTTCTCCAAATTTAGTTTTGTCTCTCAGGAGTCTGATTTCCTTTTGCCTTATTTTTTTCATGTTGGTGGTTTGGTGCCATTGGTATGCCTTACAAAAACTCATCTTATCAATTGAAGGACTGTGTTCATTTTTGATGGAGTGAAAGCAGAGACTACAATCAAGCTCAGGCAACTGTTGATTTGAGTTTATAACTGCAAATTTTGTATAACCTTAGTTATTATTCTTTCTGTTTTTCATCTTTTATCACCTTTCAGCTAACATTGTCAAAGCAATTAAGATTCTCAAGATGTTTGAAAATCTCATTTTTTAAATGGAAGAACTGAAAATGATATCATTTATTCTGAGAGTGCGTTGGGTTTTGCTTGCTGGTAAACAAAGTTGCAATATTCTTGAGTTTTGCTGTTAGTGCCTCATTCAGTAAAGAAATGTGTCCTCGAGAGAGAAACTGCACTGCAATGGAAATAGCTGAGTAACTGGATGGCTTTGGGGGGTCAGAAAGGCTAAGATTCAAATCCTTGCTAAAGTAAGCTGTTCAGATCTATTTAATGTGAAATATCTCCTCATTACTTGCTCTTAGCCCCAATCTTGTTGTGTATCTCTAAACCAAGTTCCATATTGCTACGAATAATAAATCTGAATTTATATAATGTGTTGTGTCCTAACAAAGCAAAGAAAGCCTGACTGCAGCTGCAGAAGCCTCTTCAGGTCTGGAATAGCAGGGGAGCCCAGGGAGGTTGGTGAGGACAGGGGGAGGAGAGGGAAATGTGCCCGGTCCAGAGCCTTTGGGTCTAGGGAAATCAGGAAGGGGCAGCATAGGTCAGTACACCAAAGAAGGGAACAGGCTGGTCATCAGAAAAAGAGAAATGTTAAGATGCTACTGGAAGACAGGGAAGTTGGGATCTGGGGAGATCAGGGTCAGAGGCCAGGGTTGAGAGCTAAGTGAGTGAGTGGGTGGACCTGGGAAAATTTGTGTCAGTGCAGGTAGGGGGCTATGATTTGGGCCTGGTATTATGTTTGCTTTCATTGTTGTGTGTTTTGGAGAACCAGTCACACTTCCAACCATGATCACTGACCCTGATCAACTGTGTCCTGGCCTAGCCAAGCATATACTGTCCTCCAGTAACGAGTACACTATTGTGCATGGGCAAGAATTTTGGAAAATTTAAAATATATATGTTCACTGGTATTATGTTTCCCCATGCCGCATAGGGTCTCATGATAAAAGTTCAAATGATTACAAATCAGCTTACCTACTTTGTTGAGCAACATAAATGAGAAAACCAGCACTGCTTTTGTAATTTAGTAACTACAGTTATCACCTGAAAATATTGGAGAGATGACACACTGGGAATCCATGTTTTGTTAATTTTTAACATGAGACAAAGGTCATAGTAAGGGCTAAGTTTCACGATTTGCCTCCAGGTCCTGAGTTTTTCATAATTCCTGAGGCACCAGAAGAAGTTCTGAATATACTCGGAAGTGGTTCTCAACTGGATTTTGGACAGTGAGCTGCAGCGCTCTGCAAAGTAGGCCTTACAGAGGGTGATATTTGAGAAAATATTCATAGCAAGAAGAGAGTGAGCTAAGATGACATCTGTGAAAGAACATCCTAAAGTGCAAAGTGCAGAGCCAAAATTGTCTGGCATATTTAAGAATACGCCAGTGTATGGTATGTTCTCTAGACATGCTTCAGGAAAATGGAAATGTTGCCCAGCATCAAAGAGCTTTGATGAAAGGTATTCTGCAGCACTGTGAGTGGCACCATCTGAGTGGGTGAGAGATGAAGGACGCTGGAGACCACAGGTGCAGACGGCCGAAAGGAAGAAATAGAGAAGACCCAGGTTGAACCAAGGCTCTTATGATTTCTAAATGTTCATGCTGCAAAATTCACTGTTAAGAGACGAAATTACCAATCATCACTAGGAACAAGTATTTGCAAGTCACATATTTGATAAAAAGCTTGAACCAAAACTTGTACTAATAAAAAATCTCAAGGGTAAGCAAGGCAATTCTTGTAAGGGATTACATATGAATAAACACAGCATCAAAGAAGATGCATATGGACCAGGAGAAGCAGCTCCCTCAACAAGGAGGCTGCACTAGATGACAAATAAGAATATGAAAATATGTTCAAGTCATTTATTAGGCAGATACAAATAAGCAGCTACGTGATGCTACTGCATACCTATTATTGTTAGCTGAAATACCAAACACTGAAAATATCAAATGTTGGAGAGGATACCAAGCAACAGGAATGCTCAAATGTTGCTGGTTGCAATAAGAAAATGATACTGCTGCTTTGAAGGGTGCTTTGCCAGTTTATCATAAAGCTACACATGTGACACTGGGGGCTGGCATTGCAGCTCAGCAGGTAAAGTTGCTGCCTGTGACTGTGGCATCCCATCTAATTGTCAGTTTGAGTTCTAGCTGCACCTCTTCTCATCCAGACTCCTGCTGATGTGCCTGTAAAGCAAAAAAAGATGGTGTAAATGACTGGGCCCCCGAGCCCAACGGGATTCCTGGATTCATACCAGCCCAGCTCTGGCTGTTGCAGTCATTAGAGATTGAACCAGCAGATGGAAGATTTCTGTCTCTCTCTGTGTGTCTCTCCATTTTTCTTTTTTAAACTATGTGCTTCAAATAAATAAATAAGTCTTTAAAAAAAAGGCCTAAACCCACGTGGGAGACCCGGAGGAAACTCCTGGCTCCTGGCTTCAGATTGGTTCAGCCCCAGCCTTTGCAGTCACTTGGGGGGTGAACCAGTGGAAAAAAGACTTTTCTGTCTCTCCTTCTCTCTATCAATCTGACTTTCCAATAAAAATAAATAAATCTTTAGAAGAAAAACTAAACATGTGACTTCAGCAATGATACTCCTAGGTATTAATGCAAATGAATGGAAAGCTTATGTCTACAGAAAAACATGACTATTTAGAGTAATTTCATTCTTAATGAAAACTGGAGGCAAGCAATGTGTACTTCATTGGGTGAATAGATAAATAGATGTGGTTCAAACCTTTGATGATATACTACTCAGTAATGAAAATGATGAAAATGAATGGATGACTGATACACACAGAGCCCTGAATGAATCTTAAAGACATATTGTTGAATGAAGGGTATTAATCTGAAAAGACATAATTCATTTTACATGATATTCTGGAAGAAGCAAAACTACAGGAACAGAAAGCATCTAGATGGTCACCTGGGGTTTTGCGGTAAGGAGGGTTGAAAAAGTGAGGAATAGAATATTTTATTAAGGTGATGAAACTTTGTGCATGCTACTGTAGTGGGACCTTTTATAGTACATATTTGTCAACAGCCACATAACTTTATAGCAAGAATTTAAAGATTATGGTGGAAGGAGAGCATCCATAATGTAGTGTAGACTGCGATAGAATGGCCAGTCTCTGGAACACATGGTATTGACCCAAGTGACTTTGAAAATGAGTGCAGTCTTTAAAACTAAGCACAGAACGAATTGCACATACACTCTGAATCTTCTTCAATAAAATTGTCCCCCATGCAAATACAGATTAACAAATCCAATGTTGCTATATATGTATCCTGGTTTACAAAAGTGAAATAAATTCACGGCAGATGGCTGGAGGCATAATATAGATTAAGGGTGCATCTGGAACTCTTCCTAGATCTGTGCATGTACATATACAAAGGGTAGCACACACGCATACCTTCTTGCTCTGTTGGCTGTGAGGGCCGAGGAGCAGTGACGCGCCAGTAGCAATGCTGATGCTTAGGGCTCCTTGAGGAAGTGACGACAGTAGAACTGGAGCAAGAAATATGTGAGATGAAGATGGAGCATATGAGAGTACTAAAACTTAATGGAATATCTAAAACATTAGATACACATATGACAGAGGGGTACATCAAGTAAAAGAGCTCCCGACTGTTAAACCAAAATCAACGTGTAGGCAACAAAATGAATTAATATTGGATTACATTACACATCTCCTGTATAAACAGTTTTAAAAACCTAGGGCCCAGCGCAGTAGCCTAGTGCCTAATGGCCTCAACTTGCAGTCACCAGGACCGCATATGAGTGCTGATTTGTGTTCCAGCTGCTTCACTTCCCGTCCAGCTCCCTGCTTGTGGCCTGGGAAAGCAGTTGAGGATGGCCCAAAGCCTTGGGACCCTGCACCCATGTGGGAGACCCAGAAGAGGCTCCTGGCTCCTGGCTTCAGATTGGCTTAGTTCTGGCCATTGCAATCACTTGAGGAGTGAATCATCAGGCGGAAGATCTTCCTCTCTGTCACTCCTCCTCTCTGTATAGCTGACTTTGCAATTAAAAAAAATAAATCTGAAAAAATCGCAAACTCTCATACTTTTCTGGTGTTTGATTTCCTGAGGTTTAAATCCTGGCTCTGCCACTTTCTAGCCCTGTACACTAGGGCAGGCGTGCTCATTTCACTGGACTTTAATTCCCTCGTTTACAAAATGAAACAAGGAGAGAATTTAGTCTTTAATAGTATTGAGAGAAAAATCATGAGCCAAGTGTCATAGCACATATCATGCATGGTTCTATGTTTTAAAGCACTCAACCAACAGCAGCTTTGGTTAAAAGCCTTGTGTGTTTCTATTTGCTCATAGGGAGGCAGAACCTTGTGCATTTCCAAGGTAGAGACATGTAAGGCAAGCCACTTCAAGTCATAGTTACTGCTTCAATTGGTGTTTCCCTCGCCTGCTCTATTGTTTGTTATTCTTTGATCTCTTGGTCTAATTCAACCTTTAGCCCATCTTTCCAGCAGGATAAAAATAAAACCATGGCTTAGAGACCTGAAGATGTGTTGCGTATTGATATTATTTGGAAGCAAGTATCACTGACAATATATTATCCAGCTCTGCGGTGGTCGTCAGCATCTCCAGACCTGCAGGGGCCAGGCTTCAAATTTGCATGTACAGAGTAATTCTTGGAATACAAGCTCCAACTGTCAGCTTCATTAATTTTGTGGTGCTTATTTCATTAACTAATCTAGTTTTCACTTCATTAATTTGCCCAGAATTTCTTTAACTTTTTCATTGCCAGTAGCAATTTCTTTCCCACAACTATTTTATAAAAATATATGCTTACTTTTTCTCTTTCTACTTGCTTTTTTTTGCAGTCTAATATGCATGCCACACCTAATTATACTAATTTTCGGTGCAAAATATTGTGTTCCAGTATTTGTTCTCAGTACTCCTAATGCAATCTTCTAGTGTGCTTTTCCTTTCTATCTTTAGTTTTCATGTTCATGGATACAGCCTCAAAAATACCTCAAATATTTTGGCTTTACAAGCAAGTTCAAGACCCAGGAATTTGATCTTTCTAGGACCTTTGAATCTGCATTCTTACTTTGTCCAAGAGATAAACTGTGCCATATTGCTCTTTGGAATTCACACTGTACCTGCCATGTAATACAGGCATAGCCACTATTCACTAGGCACAAAACACCAGAAGGGAGAAAACCCATCAAGAACCGAAATTTATCCAATAATGGGGAGAAGAGAATTGTAGGAAAGCTCAGAATCATGATTTTAAGGTGATGGTGAGGATTCTGAGCTTCTCTATAAAATGGCTAAAAGAAGATGCAAAGCTCAGAGACAGAAGTCCTTGTTCAAGTTTAGTGCTGTTTGCCTATGTGCACTCTCACTGTAGGACAGCAGCCACTGTGTGAGTCACATGTAGTACCAGTGGCTCTCAGGAGACTCAACTAGCCACGAGCTGAGACTCCCCCTCCCGTTTTCTCATTCTTCTCATTACTGCATGGCAGGTGCTCTTCTTTAGCAGTAGAGTGGAATCATTAGGATTCAAAAGACCATCTTTGGTGGAATTTCATAATTTAGACTTGATCATGTGTTCTTTTTCAGTGCTGTCTAGGTTTTTTTTTTTTTTAGATTTATTTATTTTTATTGGAAAGACAGATACACAGAGAAAAGAGAGAGGGAGGAAATCTTCCATCCAATAGTTCACTCCCCAAGCGGCTGCAACAGCTGAGCCAATCCAAAGCCAGGAGCCAGGAGCTTCTTCCGGGTCTCCCACGCAGGTACAGGGTCCCGAGGCTTTGGGCCGTCCTCAACTGCTTTCCCAAGCCACATGTAGAGAGCTGGATGGGAAATGGGGCCTCCAGGATTAGAGCCGGCAACCATATGGGTCCTGGCACGTGGGAGGTGAGGACTTCAGTGGCTAGGTTATCATGCTGGGCCCTAGGTTTTTTGTTGTTGTTTGTTTTTTTTTTTTTTGAAAGAACATCCTTTATTAAAACCCTACAACTGAAACCAAAGTCTTAGTACATGTTTTGAATGAAATGAAATATATATATAGAAGTTACAAGAGGAATCCTCAAATACCAGACTGGATGGAATGATTTAGCTCAGTAGGGCCCTCCAATTTCTGATGTAGCCCACTGTAATATATGCTCTTCGGCAAGGGCATACCTTATGATTCAAACAGCTAGAATATATGACAGCACTCAATCCTTTTAGAATACCCTTGCTACAGTTAAATTTAGTGTTTATCACATGTTACATACATTTGAATATTGAAAATGTTTTAGAAGAATTTGAACTCTAACAAAAACAAATAAATAAAAAAATAACTAGCAATGTAATAAGTACCTCTCCTCTGTGTCCGCCTTCCGTGAAGTCACCCACTTAGTCACTGTACGCTGCAGTGTTTCCCTCCTAGGTAGCCTGACAGTCCGTCATTCCTAAGTCCGGGTTTAGTCAAGTTTCCTTTGGTAAAGAGGCCTAAAAAGCAATGATTGCCTTTTGGATTACGAATCTACTCACAAACACAGGTAATTAATTAAACAAGCAAATTAATTTAATCATTTTCATCCTGCTGTTACTAATATTTGGCACCTTGTGTGTTAGTGGTAAAATCATCAAGTACAGATCGTTGCTACAAAATGAAAGAAATGTTTTGTTAGTTCTTGCCTTCCTTTTAAAAACAAATGAACCCCAAATGTTCTCTTACTAAACAAACATTACCCTACAAATTGGTTTCCTTAGAAAAAAAGTTGTATGTTTATTCCAATAAGATAAAAATTGGTAAAACCATTTTAGATGGTCTTTTCTTCATTCAATCATTCTATAAATATTGGCTAAATGCCTGCTGTGTACAAGCCACATAAGGCGACCTAGACACATAGCAAATAAGAAGGACTCTCCTCTGGCCTTCAGTTATGCTTTAAAAAAAACCATTCTTAAATATTCTGTTCCTTCCCAAATGTTTTATATCAGCCTGATTACCTACCCTGACTCATAAAACATGTACCTGAATAGATGTTTACAAAATGAAAGTGAAACAAAAAAAAAGACCACCTAAGTAACCTTACCTCCATCCCATTGCCAGCCATCCCCTGAACAATCATCACTGTCTCCTTGTCCGCTGTCTCCATCTTCCACCACTCAAAACCCTTCAAACTGATTTCTGATTTCATTGTTATCAACAGAAATTTCAAACTTCCCTTCTGGCCTAATCTCTTGCCCTTTCTGCTTCTCTTTATGTTTATTTATCTATGTCGTCTCTGTATAGGACACTATCTATTACCCCGCATATCTCAGGCTACCCTCCCGTTGCCTTCATAGATGAGATGCACCTGTGCTGGGTCTCAGTCATCAGCATGCCTCATACCTTCCTCAAACCACATAGACATTTCTTCTTTGTCTTTTCAGAAAAGATTTATTTGAAAGGCAGAGTTACCCAGTGAGAAGGAGAGACAGAGACGGAGTGACAGAGATCTTCCATCTGCTGGTTTACTTTCCAAATGACCACAATAGCCAGAAACCAGGAGCTCCCTCTGGGTCTCCTAAATGGTTGGAGCAATTGGACCATTTTCCTCTGCCTTTCTGGATCATTAGCCAGGAAGTGGATGGTAAGCAAAGCAGGCAAAACTCAAACTGGCATCCATATGGGAGGCTGGCACTGTAGTTGGAGGTGTAACACGCTACATTATGGGGCTGGACCACTCTCCTTTGCCTTTTGATGTTTTTTGTTGAAAAGGAGAAACGATTTAAAAATTGAATTTGTGTTTGTTGCTTGGATTCTGATAGGAATCCTTTTAATAAGCTCTCAGGATATATCTTGAGATGCTGATCTTGGCTGCTGTTGTCTAGAATAAGGAGCATGTCAAACCGCTCCAGTATCCCCTCTCAGATCTTTTTTTCTCACTTGAAAGCTGTAAAGGCGTGTTCTAAGTTTGTTTGCCATTTTTAGTTCATTTTTTTTCAATTTACTTTCTCACTATGTCACCTCCCTCCCACAGTGATTATTTTGTTTTCTCTGATCTCTACCAAGCATCTTATGGACACCTTTTGATTTATGTCTGTGTTTCAAAGATGCAGCTCTTGGAGCACCCATAATGGCACAACAGGCAGAGCTATTGCCTGAGATTCTGACAGTTCAAGCGGATGCCAGTTTGAATTCTGGCTGCTCCAATTCCAATCTAGCTCCCTACTAACGTACCTGGAGAAACTGTAGAGGATGACCCAAGTCCTTGAGCTCCTGAACCCAAAAGCATATTTTTAAAAGCATTTTTTTAAAGATTTATTTATCTTATTACAAAGTCAGATATACAAAGAGAAGGAAAGACAGTGAGGAAGATCTTCCATCCGATGATTCACTCCCCAAGTGAGCACAACGGCCAGTGCTGCGCCGATCCGAAGCCGGGAACCAGGAACCTCTTCCAGGTCTCCCACATGGGTACAGGGTCCCAAGGCATTGGACCGTCCTCGACTGCTTTCCCAGGCCACAAGCAGGGAGCTGGGTGGGAAGTGTAGCTGCCGCGATTAGAACCAGTACCCATAAGGGATCCTGGGGCGTTCAAGGCAAGGACTTTAGCAGCTAGGCCATGCCGCCAGGCCCTAAAAGCATTTTTGAATTAGCCATCATATGAATAGGCCTCCCAAATTCCTTAACTATTGTGGACTTTTTTTGTTTGTTTGTTTTTGTTTTTTAGGTTACAGTGCTTTATGTTGATGCTTATACTTATGTTGATGTTAAATTACATTAGTAAAACTATTTTTCTTCTTCATGATTTTAGTGCTTACACCTTATATACTCCTGCAAATGTTTTTGTTAAATTAAATCACTTCATTATTAAATTATGATAATTTGATTTGACTTTTTCAAGTGGAAATAGTCATGTTGCTTTTCTGGCCACAAAACTAACCTATATTAAATGCTCAGTATGAAAACAGACTGCTATTGTGCAATTAGTGCAGTGATAATGATACCATTTGGGACATATACAGCCCGTAGTGGGCCTGGGTTTGAGGCCCAACTCCAGTTCTGATTAGAGCTTCCTGCTAATGTACCTGGAAAGGCAGCAATTACCCAAATACTTGGATTGTTGCCATCATCATGGAAAACCCAGGTGACACTAATGGCTTTGGACTGGCCAGGCCCAGATGTTGTAGGCATTTGGGGAATGACTCAGTGAAGGAGCACTCTCTTTGTCTTTCCTAACTTCTAATAGGTAAATCAGTTCTATTAAAGATATCAAGCAGGTACCGTCTTCTGAGGAAAACTTCACGGATGTGAGAACAGAACTTACATAGCTGAGCAACATAGTTAGTGGCATAGGTTTTTTACTCATTTTTATGAATTTCCTGTGGTATTGTTTCAGGCTGCTAGGAAACAAAAACTGTTTTTGAATAATAACACTTAGAAATACACTGACATAATAATCAAGAAGTATGTAGTTCAACTATTCACTTAAAATAATATTCTAAACATGTTTCTAACTAGCTGGAATGTCTGCATGTTTAGGACAGAGGGAGCATTTAATGAGGTTGGACAGACTGGAGTTCCAGACCCCAAAATACTGATGATGAATTGCAAATTCCTCCACAATCCCTATGGACTATGGTTTCCTACTTAAAAGGTGTATTTGAATGATATATAGTGTCTGGTAATAGCATCCAGTTCCAACATTGGAACTTCCTTTGGGATTTAGGATTTGTGTTCACTTTATTTTCTTGTAAAAAATATCTTTCATGTTCTTTTCTAAAGAACTGTTATTTAGAACAGCAACTTTTGGACAATTAGTATGAACTTGATACAAAATGTGTGTGCGAGGACAGATGTGAACATAAATGTGAAAATCATATAAACAATGCATATTTCAAGAAAGATGTTTACATATTTTAATTGATAACATTTTATACATTTACTGTTTACATTATAATATATTGGAGTATATTCACAATGTGGGATGAATAAATTTAGCTAGTTAATCTACACATCCTTCATAGCTAACATTTTTGTAGTGAGAATACTTGGTATTTATTTGTATTTTTCAAAAATACAGTACATCCTCAAATATAGTTATCATGTCATTTTAACATTGCTTGAACTTATTCCTTTGATGTAACTGAAATTTTCTATCCTTTGATCAAGATCTCCTCTCTACCCCCCAACCACTTGAGCCCCTGGTAACCCCATTCTACTCATACCTGTGAAATCAACCATTTTAGATCCCATGTATGAATGAGACAATGTAGTATTTACATTGAAGTGTCTAGCTTATTTTATTTACCATAAAGACATTTGGGTTCATTCATGTTGTCAAAATGACAGGATTTGTTTCTAAGACTGACTAGTATGCTTTACCCATTGATTATTTGAAATACACCTATTTTGATTTCACAGCTACTGTAGATAATGGTACAATAAACATAACAATGTAGATATCTCTTTGACATATTGAAGTCATTGCTTTTGGCTGTATACCCAGGAGTAGTAATGCTAGATTATGTGGTATCTATTTTTTAATTTTTGAGGATGTACTAACTTGCATTTAATACACTACGTTACAATTCCATTAACATTGTATAAGAGTTCCTTTTTCTCAACACCTTCACTAAAACTTGTTATTATTTATTTATTTATTTATTTATTTATTTATTTATTATTCTACCAGGTTATGTGGGTGATATCTCCTTGAATTTTTTTTACCTTTTTTTTTTTTAATTTGACAGTCTTTACATAATTAGGGTAAAAAGGTTCAAACACTACAGGAAAATGGGTAAGACAATTAGTTCCATATTGTTTCCTTAATATATCTAAGGTAAAAGGGAATTTTAAGGGAGAAGCCCCACCCAGTCTCCCACCCACCCCAGGTCCCAGATGTGGGGCATGCTCCGAGGGTCTTGCTCAAGTGGTTTTGATAGTTCACCAGTTCTGAATTGCTGCCACTCTCACCACTCCAAGAACGATGAGGTCATTGAAGAATCCACTGATTGACATAGTCCATCAAAGAGTCTCCGTTTGTCCAGTATTTTCATTGCCAACATATAGCTGAGGTGGTTGATTGACTTGTTCTGTCCTCTGTCTTTTGATGGCTAGGGTTCTGAGTCCGGAAGCTCGATTGGGGAGATCTCCGAAGAAACTTTGTCTGAGGTGTTCCCAGACCAGATTCTTGTATGTACTAGCAAGCACAGGGCCCGGCACAGTCCATTGCCCTCATCAGCTGGTGGTTGCAATTGCTGGGTTGGTTCTGTTACTATCCCTGTCTTCCACTGGAACCAATGGGTGTTTGCAGTCCTGCCTGGTTCTGCCCAGCACATTACTCGGCCCTCACACAAACCAGTGTGGGCTGCAGCCTAGTCAGAGCAACCCACAATAACCCCCACCAGGCCCACCCCCTACCCTGGTTTGCCAGTATGTGCAGCAGACTATTCCAGTCTGTCCCACATCCCATTCGGCTCTCATACATGTCAGTGGGTATTAAAACCTTGTGCCATCTAACCAGCCTTCACGGATATTGTTGAGTGCCTCTCTGTCTAGCCACCCCAGCCCCTGTCCTAGTTATTTTGTGCCCTTCCATGGGGGTGGTAACCCAAGAGGTAAGAGCCCACTATTTCCCTCCCAGATTATGCACTCTCCAGGTGGTTCTGTGGTTTAACTTGACAGAACTAGCCCCCCCCCCCAGTGCCAGCTTCTGCCAGCTGATGCTGTAGCTAAGCCCCAACAACCCTCACCCACTCTAATTGTAGATTGCACCAGTAGGATCAATTAGCCCAGCCTGGCTTTTCCCTGATCTGGTCCATATGAGGCCCACAGGTGTTGTAGCCCTGCCTAGTCTGGTCTGTCCCCATCCCAGCTCAATCTCTCCAGTGGGAGTAGCTGTCCAGCAAGGGAACCCCTCCTTATTCCCCCTACCAGCTCCACTTTCCATGACCTGTTCTGGGCTGTTTCCTATCATGCTTCTTGCGCTTACCTGCAGGGTCTGTGTCCTGCCAGAGGAGTTGCCTAGGCTCCTCCATCAGAACCCCTCCCAATGCCAGATTTTGCGCATACCAGTGGGTCCATGAGCCAGCCCTACTCAGTTCACTTCCTGTCCAAGCAGGAACAGTGGCTTTTCCTAACTGGCCTTCAACCCAATCTGGTTCTTACTTTTGGATGTTTCAGCCCAGCCACGGCTCGTCCATACCCACATACAGGTTGTACATGGCTCAGTAGGGGCTGAGACCTAGCCTAGTCCATCCCACATCTATCCTGGTCCTCCAGAACACCAGAAGGTGTTGGAGTCTGGCTTGGTTTGTTTGCCCAGTCACAGTCCACACTTGTGCCAAGGGAGACTACAACTGTATCCTGATCAGAACACAGTCCCCATTCCAGCCCGTGCGCCCCATAGTGGGAACCTCCACCCAGCTAGGATGTCCCCTTAGCTCCCCAACCGAGCCTATTCCCAGCCAGTATTCAGCATGCCAGTGGTTGCTCTGGCTCAGCTTGGCACAGCCCCTCACCTGGCCCGACCCCTGCCTTAGACACTCTGGCTTAGAGTCTGTGACTCACGCAGACCAGTAGGTGCAAGAACCTAGCTGGGCATGTCTTGTGCTCCATCCTGGTTTCTAATGTTACTTGTGGGCTAAGGTTTGCTCAGTTCTGACTGGTACGTCTGTTCCATTGCCATTTCACACATTGAGCAGCTGTATCATAACATGATAATAATAAAAAGCAGTAAACTTTAAAAAAACAATTATACTTTATTCAATGTACTAGTTATTGGGTAATGAATTGTACAGAAGTATAAAAAGTCTTTAAAAAGTTATTATCATCCATGTCCAGCTTCTCAATTATGATATAGGTTCAAAGAATGAAGAGCCTATACCTCCTTATTTTTCGCAGTCAGCCCAGAGTCAAGCAAAGTTTTAGCCTGCAGTATATGATCCATACATAGGCATAAGCCTGTATTCAAAGTGGTGTCTTCGGGATATAACTCTGGTTGTGTCTAGTAGAGTATGATAGATTAGAGCAGTAAAAAATGAGCTTTACTGATTTTCTGCAAAATTATGAAGATTGGAAACTATGATGAGAGTGTTAAGGCTAGAATGAAGGAATTATTGTAGAGAGGAATTGAATAGGACTTTATAAGTAGATAGGTTAATAAGAAAAAGAAATGAATGAAATAAAGGCTGCTCTAATATTCTGAATGTATAAAGGAAATGTTTGGACAATATTAGAAGTGTAGCGGAGACTGAAATTTTCAGATGTGCAGATAAAGTACAGTATGTCTCTATACATACAGACCAAAGATGAAATCCCAATGAAACAGTTGAAAATATCCTGACAGTAGGATGCTGGATTCTCCAACATTATCCATGCCTACAAGGTCAGGAAACATAGCAATAACAGCATGATACTGTTCATTGAGGATCACCCATTTTAAAACTAGAAGGAAAATCAATGGAGGGGTGGATTTTGGGGAGGGGAGGGGAAATCCCAGAGTCTATGGAATGGTATCATAGAGCAATAAAGAAATTTAACCTACGTCTGGCCAAGTTCCTAAATATAATCACTGGTTATTAGGAACTATCATGAATAGAGAAATACATTATAGTGAAACTGCAAGGATGTAAAACGCTGACCATAAAATACAGCATAGGAAAATGTGCATTATAAACAATAAGTTCTAAAGAAGCTAAAAGTGAGAAAGAGAGAGAGAGAGAGAGACATAGATAAAAAGGAAAGGAGGCCTTATAGATTATAAAGGACTTAAACAATTTGATGATAAGGAACTGAAACACACTATAAATAATTTCAAATAAAATATGTGAGGCAAGAAGAAAAAAATAGTACAATATTGCAGAGAAGCAACATTATCAGGATGGATTTTAAAGATATTAAAACACTAGTTCAGAAGTTTTCAACCAGTCAATGATAGGCTATGTGCTGAGATTATCTGAAACTTATTTTATCTACTTGTTATTTAGCATATTGGTTACATTACATCCATTACAATAATAGCCAAATGCCAAGGATAAATCATTTTCTGCACCCAGGGCAATGAGTAGAAAAGTGATTGTGCTTTTGAAGATGGATGTTTTTTTAAATGTGTATAGCATTATCCAAATTTGTGTTGTTACAATGCAGTACACTTGGCTGAGTGATGTTCAACAAGTCCATTTTTTTGGAAGTCTGTGATGAAGCACCTACATCTCTGGTGAGGGGCTTCTTGCTGTGTCATTAAGTAGCAGACAGCATAGAGGTAAGAACACAAGGGAACTAATCCATTTCTGAGAGCCATTTTTACAATGGAATAATCCATTCATGATGGCAGAGCCCTCTTGGGAGAAACACACCCGATCAGTCCCCATTTCCTGACACTGTAACAATGGCGGTTAAGTCTCCACCAGATGCAATCTGAGGAATACTTTCAAAATCCAAAATGGAACCAATTTACCAGTCAAAGAAAAGTACAAAAGACTCTAGGGCAACTCTTAACAATAATGATAAAGAATATGGATTTTTGAACTATCTAACAATTGAAATAACTATTTTGAAATTTAGTACAGCAATTTCAGGTCTAGTTTCATTAGCTAACATGATGAGAAAAAATATTATATGTGTCTTTACAGAAAAAAATAGCTAATAGTAATATAAAGATAATAGCAATTTTCTGAGCTAATGTGTCATAACTTTGATTATGCAAAAAGTAAAGTGCAGTGAATTTTAGGTCAACTTTTTGAACATGTCATCAGGGAATAAGTAAGAATATTGCCAAAGAGCTAAATATGCATGAAGATCGAATTGAAGTTTAATGGAAAATGGGGCTCTTGTCAGCTGACTGACTACTTAATAATGTTAACACCACTGCAAACAAGTTGTGGTTTATTGTTTCAATTTCCTATGTGCTGACAAGAGAATTAACAACACTGATTCATTAAGATCCCAGATTTCACTCAAATTAAGTGACAAAGAGCGTGATGAAAGAAACACTTGTTTTAAAAGGGGAACACAACTCTGTCAGAAGTTTGTTACATTCTGCATGAGATCATTGGATGCATTGCTGATTTAACAATCACACTGAAAAATAAACTGTTCAACCCTTTCTGAACAAGAGCTATTACATATTAGATAATTTAAATGGATATAATGCAGAGGTAGAAGTATGGATGTATCTCAGAATATTTGTGTATGGATTTACTGAAATGAATAAAATCCAGTGCTTTTGTGAATAGCCTTGATTTATTTAGACAATGCTTTAAGATATTTTTTCTAATATGATTTTTAAAATTTATATTAAAAAACACATTCTGTTTATTCCATAAGCACTGCTTCAGGAAGATAGTTGTATGTCCCATGTACCTCTGTTTCCCCCACACACCTCCCTCAATTCCAAATGTTCAAAAGTATTGACACCCATGATTTAATCCACTCTATATTCCCAGGTTTCATTTGCTGATAATCATAATATTCAACAAATGAAAGGATCATAAAGCAGCATTTCCACTGCAGTATAAATATAAACTAAAAAGACAATCCAATCTGAGAGTGACCATTTCATTCCTACACTTTTCTGTGTTCTGTGTTAGTTTCAATATGTCAGAGAAAACACATTGTATTTGTCTTTTTGAGACTGGCTTATTTCACTAATGATTTCCAATTGCATCTATTTCTTGCTAAAGAAAAGATTTCACTATTTCACGGCTGAGTAATATTCCATAGTGTATACGTACCACATTTACTTTTTCTAGTCATCAGTTGATAGACATATGAGTTGATCCCATATCTTAGCCACTGTGAATTGAATTGCAATAAACATAGGTGAACAAATGACTCTCATGTATGTTGATTGCATTTTGCTTGGATAAATTACCAGGAGTAGAATGACTGGCCACAAGATAGATCGATTTTCCAGTCTCTGAGGAATTTCCAAAGTATCCTCTGTAACAGTTGAACTATTTTACATTCCCACCAACTTTGGATTATGATAACTTTCCCTCACATCCTCACCAACATGTATTGGTTACTGATTGTTGGGTAATATTCATTCTGAGATGAGGTGAAAGATGATTGATTTTATGTGGTTTTCTCTGATTATTAGTGATCTTGAGCATTTTTTCATATGATGGCGTTTTGGCGTTTCATCCTTTGAAAATTGCCTGGTCATACCCTTTGCACATTTCTTAATCGTGTTTGTTGTTTTGTTTTAAGTTTCTTGAGCTCTTTGTAAATCCTGAATATTAATCCTCAATCAACTGTATAATTTGCCAATATTTTACCCCATTCTGTTGGTTACAACTTAATTGAATATTTTCTTTGCAATTCAGAAACTTTTTAGCTTCACATATTCCCAATGTTATTTTTTTCTAGCTTTAATTGCCTGTGTTTCTGGGGTTCCTTTCAAGAACTATATCTATATTATATCTATAACTAAGTCTTACAGAATTTTCCTACTGTAGCAATTATGTGTTGTGCAGTTACAGATTTAGATCCTAGATTTGTTTACAGTTGAGTTTTGTATAAATTGTTAACTAGGTTTCTTGTTTCATACTTTTGCCTCTGTGGATCCAAATTTCCAAGCACCATTAGTTGAAGAGACTGTCATTTCACCTAGGATTGATTTCTGTTCATCTTTCAGAAAATAATTGGATGTAATTGTTGGATTAATTTCCAGGATTTCAGTTCTCTTCTAAAGAGCTGCATTTCTATTTTTGGGTCAGTATCAGGCTGTGTTTATTACAACTGCCCCATAGTAAAACTTGAAGTCTGATTCTGTGGTACCTCTAGCTTTCTGTTTGTTAACATTGTTTTCAGCTACTCAGGGTCTCTTGTGTTTCCATATGAATTTTGGTGTTATTTTGTCTAGATCTAAGAACAATGTTGTGTTTTGAAAATGAAATATTTATCACACCCACCTCCACATTCCCTACATCTTAATCAGAATTGGAGGCCAATACAAGTTTGTAACTTCCTTATCTTTTAATAAATATTAAAATAAAAATAACTTAATAAATTACTTTTGGTAGTATAGGTATTTTGATGATATTAACTCTACCAAGTCACAAACATGGATGATTTTTCCTTTTTTGCCTCTTGATTTAATTTTTTTAAAGTTTTTATCATAGAGATCACTCACTTAAGGATAGCTTGACTTCCTCCTTTCTAATTTAAATCCATTTGATTTCTTTTTCTTGCTTAATGGCTCTGCCTAGAACTTCCAAGACTGTACTGAATAACATCGGAGAGAGTAGCATCTTTGGTTTCAAATTTTAGTGCAAAAGCTTCCAACTTGTCCTCATTCAATCAGATGCTGGCTAAGGGTTTGTAATATATTGCTATGATTGTATCAAAGACTATTCCTTTTATACCCAAGTTGCTAAAGTTATTTTTTTAAGTCATGAAAGATGTTGTATTTTATCACATGCTTTTTTTGCATCTACTGAAATAATCATATTTCTGTTCTTTCAACTTATTGATGTGATGTACCACATTTGTGATTTGCATATGCTTAATTATCCATGCATACTGGGGAAAATCACTGTTGGTACAGGTGAATGAGCTTTATGATGTGTTATTGAATTGATTACCTAGTATTTTATTTAGGATATTTGCATCTGTTTTCATCGGGGATGAAAATGTTGTTGTATATTTTTCATGTTTGAGAATTATAGGGGAATTCAGCGTGGGAGGGGCAATATATGGGGAGAGGGCAGGGGAAATAATAAATAAAGAAGCAAATAAATAAATAATTAAAGTCTCCATAATAGAATGAATGAGGCAGAAGTAAAAACCTCAGAATTGGAGGATATTTCTGGTCACAGTAGGGAAACTATCAATAAGCTGGAAGCAGCTGGGTCAAGCTAAAAAATGTTTTCACAATCAGGAGATACAATTAAAAAGCCAAATACAAGAGATATGGCAGTTCCAGAAGGTACAGAAAGAGAAGCTCAGTTTAAATATGTATTTAACGAAATAATAAAGGAAAATTTCCCTAATCTGGGAAAGAATTGGGAAAGAGAATGCAGGAGGGTCACAGAACTCCCAATATGGTTGACCAAAAGTGATCTTGACTACGACACATGATAATCAGAAGCTGTCTTCAATTGAACATAAGAAAAAAGATTCTTAAATGTGCTCATGAAAAAAAAATCAGTTGACATATAAAGGAATAGCAGACGCTCAACTGAAGTCTCACAGGAAACTGCAGGTCAGAAGAGAATGGGGCAACATATTCCTTATTCTAACTGAAAAAAAAAATTGTTGGCCAGGAATAACTTGCCCAGCAAAGCTTTCCTTTGTCTTAGAAAATGAAATAAAAATTTTCCACAGCCAAGAAAAGCTCAAACAATATGTCTCTTCCAGACCTGCCCTAAAAATGATACTTTTAAACATGTTCTCTTGACAGAGAAAAGTAATAACACCTGCGAAAACCAAAGGCAACTGGGAAGAACATCCCAGTAGAATAACAACAGAAGACTAAATCAATGAACAGCCCATTGCTAAAATGACAGGATCAAGTTACCACCTATTCATATTAACTCTAAATGTAAAAGACTTAAACCCATCAATCAAATGTCATAGATTGGTAAAATGGATATTTTTATTACATTCCATTTTATGATACAGTTTCATAGGATCTGGGATTCCCCCAACTCCTCCCTGTGCCTCCCCCCCCCCTTGGTGGATTCCTCCATCTTGTTGCAGTATTAGAGTTCAATTCCAATCATAATTCTTTCATTGCAAGCATGTACTTTGCATGGTGTCCAGCATCTTATTGTCCAGATAAATTCAACACTTTCTTGGGGAGACCATTTCTGGTCTGAAGGCAGAGCTGGCAGAATATCATCCCAACCAATTAAAAGCCGCAACATAACATCAACAGTTTATAACCTCGTGAAGTTAGTTGATATGGTATTGAGTGACCAATATGTTAGAAAATGCAAGTTCTTAACCACATCCTGTGATTACTTCATTGACATTCCAATTTTAGTTTATACACAACTGGGTGCTACACACCTGAAAATGGCTATAGGGTACTATTCAGCTGTCTCGTGTCTATTTTCATTTTGTATTTAGTAGTTTATGGTGTTGAAGCCTAATTTTTACTGAACTTGGTGGATTTTGGAATAGTTCATGTTAGCTTGTAACTCCAACAAGGCATATGTCATTTTGACTGCTCAATACCATGTCAATTAATTCCATAACAATGTTAATTGTTGCAGATGGTATATTAGTGCTTTTATTTGACCGGGAAGATACTCTGCTGACTCTGCCCTCAGACCAGAGAGGGTCTTCCCAATAAGTAGTTGGACTTGTCTGGACTATGGGATGTTGGACTCTATGCTTGGCAAATACTTGCAGGGAGGGAATTTCAACTAAACGAACTATGGTTATGCAGCGGGGTGGAGGAACCCACCATGGGGGGAGGGTGGGGGAGAGAATCCCAGATTCTATGTAATTACAACACAATGTAATTAATGAATAAATTTAATTAAAAAAAATAAAAAAAACCAAAGCATATGTCAACAGTTGAGGCACAGAACTGTTTTAGAGGGGTGTGCAGAGGAATCTTCAATACCTTAGTGAGGAGTAACTTATCTTTGTGTCCTACCTAGTAAGGTGTATGTGAGTCCAGGCTAACCATTTCCTATTTGGTACTAAGCTTTTCTTGTTGTTCTCTATCTAATCTAATTGGGGGGGGTGGGCGGGGGGGGGCTCCAGAGCGACCCTGCTGGCCATTGCAAGAGAGGGTGGGGATTCGAAGTTGGAACTAAGTAAGGACCAGAGAAAGCTCCTCTCCCTAGTCCCGAAGGAAGTGTACTATTCTGTTTGTGCGGACCGGACTGCTCGGGGCTCCTGGATGTTGTTCTGATGACATTGGCTCCTGTAGCGTAGGATTTGGGCTTCTTCCATCCCATGTGGGAGATCCAAACAGAAGTGGATGACCTCGGAGTACTCGGCCTCTGAAGGCACTCCAATTCCCCGTGGTCTCTTTGGCAGTTGGGAAATAGTCCTTGGTGCCTGTACCGATAGTTCAGGGTAGTATGGCCGTAGACTATAAAATGGATTTTTAACAAAAGTCTGTCTGCCTACAAGAGACACATCTCATTCCTTAGTATAGTAGCTTTACTATTGTCTAGTGCCGATTTGAGTCTGTTGTCTATGAATTACCAGATTTGATCTTGATAGGCTATATTGTACTTTTTCCTCACCCTTTTTATGGTTTTGGAAGATTTCCCTGCATTCCCTCCCCATTACGGAGTAACATAGGGTATTGAGGGTGTATTAGGTTTTACAGTTTTTCGATGCAGATCATAAGCAGTCTGACATACTTGCATTTTTTTTTAACATACTGGTTACTCAAAACCATGTCAATTCCATAATGTTGTAAATTGTTGTTGATGTTATGTTGGGGCTCTTAATTGATTGGGATGATATCCTGCCAGCTCTACCTTCAGACCAGAAATGGTCTCCCCAAGAAACTGTTCAATTCATCTGGACAATAAGATGCTGGACTCTATGCTTGGTATATGTTTGCAAAGAAAGAATCTTGATTGAATTTGAACTGTAATACAGCAACAAGGTGGAAGAATCCACCATGGGGGAAGCGCATGGGGAGGGGTTGGGGAATTCCCAGAGTCTATGAAACTGTCACATAATGCAATAAAATTAATAAAAAAAGACACATCTCACCAACAATCAGTGGAAACTATATCTCATGGATTTTGACATTTTTAGATTTATGTTCATTTCTTCAAAACAATTGTTTTTTTTCTCAAATTCTTCACTGACTCATAAGTCATAATGTAGCATCATTTTTTTCAAGAAGGTTCTTGATTTTCTTTTTCGTTTCTTCAGCAACACATTGGTCATTCGGTAGCATGTTATCTATCGCTATGGCATTGTAAATTTGTTTTTTTCTTCCTGTTTTTGATTTTATTTTATGGCTTTCATTTAAGGGGATGTATAGTAACTGTGTAATAGAGACTACCATATCCAGATGTGAGGATACAATGCAGTGTGCATCTCTTCTTCCAGACCAAAGATGGACTCCCAATGAAACTGTTTACTGTATCTTGACAATAGGATCCTGGACTCTCTGCCATTTTCCATGCTTGTAATTATGGACTTAGGAGTGTTTATGAAAAACAATAATATTGTCATAATATAAGGTAAATCCATGGGGGTGGGAGAGGATTTGCAGTGGGGGTATGGGAAATCCTAGAGTATATGGAACTGTATCATAGAATATTAATTTTTTTAAAAAAATGGAAGAAAAAGAAAAGTTTTATAGAATTCAGCAGTAAAGCCATCTAATCCTGGTCTTTTATTTTTTGGAAGAATCTTTTTTGATTCATCTCTGCATTATCTATTGATCTATTTTGTTTTCCTATGTCATAATGATTCAGTTTTCTTTATATAGATTGTATGTGTCCAGAATACTATTTTAGTTTTTCTATTTATTGACATGTAACTGTTCATAGAGATTCCTGCTGATTCTTAGCATGTCTGTGACATCTGGTTTTATATCTTATTTTTCATCTCTGATTTTACCAATTTGCATATTCTCCCTCTTTTTTAATTGGTTGACTCAGTGGTGTATCAATTTAGTTTATTATTTTCATAGAACTAGCTCTTCAATTCATTGATCTTTCTTACGGTTTATGGTTTCAATTTTGTGGAGTTTTTCTCTAATTCTGAAATGCTCATGCTAACTTTGGGTTTGCTAGATTTTTCTAGGTTCCTCAGACACTGATCATTAATCTGATGCCTTTCTAATTTCCTGATGTAAGCACTGGATGCTGTGCACTTCCCTCTTAACACTACTTTTGCTTTATCCTGTAAGTTTTGATATGCTGTACTGTCATCTTCATTAGTTTCCAGATTAAAGAAAAATTACCGTCTAAGTTTCTTACAACTCACTTTTCACTCAGTAGCATGTTGCTTGGAGTACTCAGGTCTGCATTATTTAACACAAATTCTCAAGTTGCTGGTTTCCAGTCATTCCCTGTTTCACAAAAGATACATACTATGATTTCAGCTTTTATCAATTTTTTGAGATTTGCTTTAGAGCCTAGCATATGGTGTGTATTATAATGTAGAATTTTCAAGGAACTGATTTATTTTGTAACTTTTGGTCATGCAGAAACGTCCCCCTTTAAGTTCATCATCAATATGGATAACACCACCCAATTGCAATTGCTTTTGTTATCATTAAGCATACACTTCTTTTCCTGGCTCATAAACTAGACAGAGAAAAAAAATGGCCTAATCACATGAACTCTTAAGGAAAAGATGATAAAAGAGCTAAAAAATATTGGACCAATTGATGAAAGGTTGAAGATGTTGATTAGAAAGTACATCAGTTACTTTAGCTTCCTCGGTGAAAAATATTTTTTGCATAAAATCAAATTGAAGCAAACCCACCTAACTGTGAAAAAAAATCAGACTGTCATTGTTCAGATATTAAGTGTACCTGGTGGAACGTGGGAGGGAAAATCCTAATTTGCAAGGTGACATTTTCTTCAAGAGACATGTTTGATTCTTTTATTGGAATAGAAATCATGGATTTGGGCCTGGCACAATAACCTAGTGGGCTAAATCCTTAACTTACATCCGCAAATATCCCATATGGGTACAGGTTCCATCCAGCTCCCATTCAACTCCCTGCTTGTGGCCTGGGAAAGCAGTCAAGGACAGGCCAAAGCCTTGGGACCTTGCACCCACCTGGGAGACCCGGAAGAGGCTCCTGGCTCCTGGCTTCCGTTCGGCTCAGCTCTGGCCTTTGTGGACACTTACGGAGTAAATTAGTAGACAGAAGATCGTTCTTTCTGCCTCTCATTCTCACTGTATATCTACCTTTCCAATAATTAAAATAAATCTTTAAAATGTAGGGGCACACTTAACAGACTGATGGAATTATAACTTGTTATGAAGGACTACACTATTGTAACAACATGGGGAAATCAGTCAGGGGATGGGAATTTTGGTGGGGGATGAATCCCAGACCCAAAATAATTGTAGCATGAAATTCAAAATAAAAAAAAATTCAAAAGAAAAGAACTAATGGATTCATCAAATCCTAACTTGTTCTACCTTAAAGTTCAGTAGTTTGAAATTTTAACAGAGTAATTCTTTTTTAAAGGAAATGTAATGTGAATTCTCATTACATGTGTACTTCAAAGGGTTCGTCTGGAATGACATTAAGCTAACACAGGTTTTGCCTGTTTTTTTTTTTGAAACTGTGTCTATATATGTGTATTTGAGTGTAAAAAGGGTGAATAAGATCTCCCTAGCAGCTGCCTTCATCATTTCTGCAGCAGCCACCATTAAAACACCTCAGAGGAGCTCCGGAACGGTAGTTATTATAATGAAACATATCAATTTCTTTCTTTAGAAATTTTTTAATTTATTTGAAAGGCAGAGTCACAGAGCAAGAGCAGGAACTAGAGAGAATCTTCCACCCACTAGTTCATTCCCCAGATTCTGTCCGTTGCCAGCAGGAGCTGTGCCAATCCAAAGCCACGATTTTGCTCCGGGTCTTTCATGTGAGTCCTAGAGGCCATACACTTGATCCATCCTGCTTTGCTTTCCCAATCATATTAACATGAATTTGAATCTGAATCAGAGCAGGGAAGACACAAACTGGTGCCCAAGTGCAGGTACTATTACTTCAGGCAGTGGATTTACCAGTTATGCATGGTGCCAATTACAAAACATAGCAGTCTCACAGATGATAAGCCCAATGTTCTACAGCCAATAAGCCAGAAGTAGCAATTAATCCTAGAACCAGATCTCAGGCTAGATTCAAAGTGTTAATAGCCATTTGGTGGGCAATGAAAGATGACTGTACTTTTTAGGATTCTCAAATTTTACTTTGTGACAATTTTCAGATGTAATTTACACAAAGCAGAAAGTTGTGTTAATTTCTTCCCCTATTTAAATTGAGTGTTTGAGTAAAAAGGAGAAAAAAACACTTCTGTTTGGTGCTTGGTAGCTCTCATTGCAACACAGAAAAGTAAAATTTTAGACATTGTCATCATGAGGAAGTCTTAAAATGGCTACTGCTGCTTTTGAAATTATAGAACCATTTTGTAAAATACATCAAGTATGAAAAAGATATGTAATAATGAAAAAGTAGTTATGCACCTAAATTTTGAAATGTAGTATTACATCTATCCTAAGTAATCATTCCAATCATTACTAAGCTCTGTGATCACTCAGTCTGACATGATAGATGGTTTTGTGCTCAATCCCATTGCAGGCGGATGTCACTTCAGAACCCTGCGTTTTCATAGCTAAGCTAGGTTCAGGCAGAAAAGAGAAATTGCCACCATGACCGTTTTTCACTGACCTATAGGTATTGGTTATTGGCCCACTTAATTGAAATAAATGATTTTTTTTCATTAGTGCTTTATGGAGCCATTTAAAATTATAATATTTCCTCTCTAAGAATTAGTTTCATATGATCCACTATGATTACCTCTAATTGGATTTAATTTAGATTGAAATGTTAGAGCTCATATAATGGATAGTGCTCCATTGCAGAGGGCATGTGTGTGTGTGTGTGTGTGTGTGTGTGTGTGCACGCGTGCATGTGTGCCTGTTCAAATTTCAGGAAATTGATTTTTCTTGCTATTGACTGTTGCAATTGTATGTTACTAAGCCTAGGGCTAACAAAACACCCAGAATGCTATTTTATTCCAAAGATAGTTTGTTCTCCGTGTTGATTGCTGAGGTTACAGAGACATAAAAATTCTGCCTTGGGAAGGAAAAAACGTCTAGTCACACTATTTACTTCTATCTTTTCTCCTACCTGCCTCCTGAGAATATACTATAACTTTTTTTTCACCAAAATATATTTTTATATGTCAGATTCTTGAGATTTATTTGGCCATCTTCATGCAGAATTGAACAACTTTTGATAACTTTTGATACTCTGAATGAAACATGAACTGAACATGGTTTGAGATGCTAAACAATGGATGAAACACTCTTCATTGAGAAACAGTTGAGGATAGTGGTGTCATCTCATGAGTGCCCTTCCTAGCACCTATCATCAACATCTGCGTTCTGCTGTCTTCCATGTCCTGCATTGATCTTTGTTTGGCTCATTGTTTAGAGCTATGTAGTGACTTAGTTTTGCCATAATCAGGTGATTGAAACATTTTGGTGCTTTTCCAAATGCAAATCTTTAAAGCCATTTATACAATGAAACTGTGACTTCGGAGCTCAGTGTCTCACCAGGGGCCTGGCACCTGCAGCTCACTGATGCACTGGCCTGGTTCCCTTTTGAACAGGAGGTGTCATTTAAAAGCCTGTTCCCATCTCAGCCATCTTCAGTCTAAAATATAACTGACTCTGAGGAGGGTTATTTTAGTGATTAAGACTTCAGATGGATTACACTCAGCTCAGATTCTGTGGATGGATTTCATTATCACAGTATATGGATGTAAGGATTGCTATTGAAAACCAGAGAGAAGAGTTACCAGAATTGCTGTCTGTAAAATTGAAAGCACTGTGTACCAACCAAACATGAATTTGAAACCAGGAGAGGGCAGGAAGAGCGAATCTGGTTCCAAACCCAATGCTGCAATACATTTGCTTTCTATCTAGGTTTGCTTGCATTCTAGGAGCTAAAATTCACAGCCTTGGGAATAAATGAATATGAATTTCAGGACATTAAAGAACTAGAAAAGTAAGAACTTGTAGTAAAAATTTATTAAAGCTATGTAAATGCACCACTAGTTGATTCAGTATTACCTTCCTTTGCCTAGAAACGCCTGAACATAAAATAATAGACAGTTGCTGTCATCAACACAAGCAAGATGCCAAGTTTCCAATTTGAAAGTCCAGAAGGGAAGGTTGAATGTCAGTACTTCTTTTATCCTGCCTAGGCTGAGTTCCCTTAGAAAGTGTGACTTTCAGGGTGAGGCATTGATCATAAACAAATTTTCCACTTCTCTGCTGGGTTTTATCTCTTTGTTGAAGGACAAACAGATAGCAAACATCAGCACAGACCATTGTCATCAGAAGGTGTAAACAGTCTCATTTCCTATTTAGAGAAAGGAGAAAGTCCAAGTTTCCTTTCCCTCAGTGAGGTTGATTCTATATGAAATCTGTATGTCATCAGTCAATGACAGTTTAGAGCGAATGATAGGATTCAATGTAAAAGGTAAAGATAATATTTAGGGACTTATAATTTAGTAAAGCAACTAGAGGATTAAATATAGCCACAGAAGTATGAGAATCTGTATAAAAAATAGGAAATGCTATCCAAATGGGCAGTCTGTGTGGATGGTCAGAGCACTCATTTATTTGTGTCAGTCCAATCCACTATATGAACCATGGATTCCTAACTCTCCTGTAGCTGGGATGTTGTATCATGTTAATACTCTTCCATCTAAGCACCATTAAATTGTTTAATGACATATATTTGTTTTATTTTATATTTAAATGAATATAAATCATTCTTAGGGTGGGGGAATGGAATTTTATTGTTTCTTAAAATTATTGCTGACAATGTGGGGTGTTATGAAACCACTATTGGAGAACTTTGCTTTAAAGTAACTTTCACATCTATAATAAGCATGCTCAGAAATCATGAGGTAAAGTTGATCTGAGTTTTTACCAACTTCACCTTTTGCCACAGCTCTTCCAGTGCCTGGCATCTGTTTTGCAGTGGGAACTGATAAATGTCAAAAGGGAACTTTATATTTTCATCTGTTCTTTCTCATGCAAGAGATAGCTCGGATTCTAAAGACTTTTGTAGCCCTATACTTTAAGTAATAGCATCCACAATAGAATGTATATTTAGCAATGTGTATGTGAACTGATGACAGGCTATAATAGCTGATTGTGAGAATGTATAGCCTGCCAAAGAGAACATAGCCAGCAACTCACTATTTGGTGTTTCAAGGGTTTGGAAATGCCACTGTCATGTTACTGTCTTTCCTGGCACTCTTTGACTTTGCAACTTTCCACCTCCAAATGTATGAGCTAAATAGACACATTTTCTCCCAAAGTACTGATCTCAAGATATCTTGTAGCACCATTAAAAAAACAGAATAATTACCTTACATGCAGAAAAATATCATTGACTTTGCCTCAGAATATATTCAGGGTTTGCCCTTCTGCCTGCATTGCATTGTGACACGTGGAATCATGATGGGAGCACATGTAAAACAGAGGGATTGCATGGCAAGACAGGAAGTCAGAGAAACCAGTCTTGCTCATTTATAATAATCCATATTTGTAGGCATTAATTTGGTCTCATACAACTGTTTTAACCCCTTCTGAGAACAGTGACCCCATGAGAATATCTTGTGCTAAACCTACCAACTAGAGATTTCATCACTAGCTAAGTACCCTTGTAAATTTGTTTTAAACACACGTTTATTTAAAATGCAGAGGGACAAAGGGAGGAGTTAAGAGGGAGGGGATGGAGAAAAATTGATCAATCAATTGATTGATTCCATCTGGCGATTGACTCCCAAGTGCCTGCAACAGCAAGGGCCTAACAAGGTTGAGGCCAAGTTCCAGGAATTCCATCTGAGTCTCCCAAGTAGGTAGCAGGGACCCAAGCATTTGGGTCATCATGTGCTGCCTTCTCAAGCTCATTATCAAGAAGCTGGATTGAAAGCAAAGGAACTAGGACTCAAATTGGCGCTGTGATATGGAATGAAAGTATTGCAAGTGGTACTTTAACCTGATTTTCCACAATATCTGCCCCCTACAGTACTTTCTTAACTTTCCAGTTCATTTACTGAAATGTTTATTGTACTAAACAACTATAGACAATGTATCCTTTTCAACACTCTGTGTTTGGTCTCTAGATATGAACACTACCACATGTTTACTTTGTTTCTTTTAGCTGTTGCTACATGGACTACTTCATTTAAATCAACATTATTTGAGGCGATTACTACCCACATTTTCAAGTGAAGAAACAGGCTAAGGGGATATGGAAGCTATCCCAGTAGGACACACATTGTCAGCAGCAGAGCAGATGTTGGATCCTGCATCACTTTTCTTAAAAAAAAAAATTGTTACATTAAGTTATAACCACACTTGTTTGCTGCTGTACTGTAACAGAGCAAAGAACTTGGGAAAACTTGTTTATAATCTTTGCAAATATGGAAATAAGTATGGAGAACACTTAGGCAACTGAAAATCCACCTAACGTACAACCCAGCAATACTCCTTCTAGGAATATATCCAAAAGAACCATTGCATGAGAAAGCAATGTGCACCCCTGTGTTCACAACAGCACAATCAGCAATTTCAACAACATGGAAGCAACCAAAATGCCCATCAACAGAGGACTGGATAAGGAAACTGTGTCATTGACTCTATGGAACACTACTCAGCTATTTAAAAAAATGAAATACATCTATTCATGTCCAAATGGGCCCAACTGGAAACCATTATGTCAAGGGAAATGAGCCAATCCCAAAAGGTCAGATACCATATGTTTGCCTTATTATAAGATAATACGATGTCAAATCTAAGATTGTACCACCTGTAAATTGCATCTAATCGCACTTCCTAGTTCTCTGTACCATGTGTAATAAGATCTTGTGATGTAACCTATTAATCAGTAATTCATGAGAGACTGACAGCTTGTGATCACCTGAGATGGTTACTTATCCCTCTTATCACTGTTATTACTACTACCCATGAGCAACGATGATCTAGTCCATACTGTACTCCCAGTAGGGCCACATGGGTCACACGCTAGCATTTATTTCTGCAGAAAGATGTTGGACACTCTTTTGCACCACCCTAGCACCACATTGATACCTCTGTTACGAGTTCAACAACATCATGGAGATGAAGACTCACTATTTTATTTTGTTTTGATTTTTTTTTCTTTTCAACCCATGATGGACTGTGCCTAAGGGGATGTCTAATGGAAGCATAGCAGAAATAAATATGCCCATAGGTAGAAACAGAGAAAAGTATATCCCTGTATATGCGATACAAGGATGGATTCACAGTGAAGCAACAGATAAGCCCCTACATTGTTGGGAGACACCTCAATGGTAGTGTGCTGGATTTCTGAGGGTCTTCTTGAAAGACACCTAGTGAAAGACTGGAAAGGACAGCAATGGGGGGAAGGGGAAACCCCAGTGCCTATTAAACTGTGTCATAAAATAGAGAGTAAAAAAAGGTTAAAAAAAACCCTTATTTATATTCTTTGCAAGCTTTCAAAATTAAAATTTGAATATGATGTATAAAATAAGATTATAGTTAAAGGATTTAATTGTTAATTACCCAAGGTTTCCTAGCATTTCATGCTCTTTGTGAAACACAAAAGGATATTCAAAGGTTATGAAATTTTTCTCAGTGGAGAGATTTATGCAATGTGACCTTTATTTCTAGTATAAACTTAATTATTAACCAGTAAATTCTACTGGAAGTAGTAGTTACACTAGTATCTTTTGTCGTACCTGGTCTCAGTATGCATTTGAGGCAGTTGCTCTTTCTTTTTTTCCAATCAGAGGGCTTTTATAGAATAGAAGAGTAGCTATTCTAAAAGAGATTTACTTGCTACAGGCACATCTACCAGATCTTACCCATTTCTCCATGGAATACCATGAAGTACATTACAGTTAGAACTGTATCTGCTCCTAGGTGCTAGAAAAAGTAATGTACATTTGGATCCTAGAGACGGTGCACCTGACCCACCTAACTTCCCATAACAAATACTTATACAGTACACACTAAATGAAAAAAGAAAAAAGAAAAAAAGAAAAAATCCATGATGAACAAAATAGAAAAAGGTTAGATAAAGACAAGACCTTAAATGTGACCAGGATTTGAAGAAGGTGAGAGAAATAATCTGTACACATGTGGAATTTAGTTCTATTTTTTACAAAAGTGCTTCTTGGAATTTGGCACAGGACAAGAAATTTCTGTAGGGTTACTGTTTTCCTTTATACTACTTTAAATGAGAAGCAGACAAGTGCTTTCAAACAATCTTAAGTGTGATATAAATGAAAACTATGACTGAATAGCATGAGCATTAGCACTTGTCCCTCGTAATGACTTCCAGTTGCACTGACATTTTAAACAAGTCTGCTGAATTCTTTGAATCACTAAGTATCTACACTAATTTGACTCCCCTCACCCCCACCCACAAGTCATACAGAAAACAATGAGGTAGCAAATGTATACGCTAAGTGTCACCCTAAACAGAATAAATGTGGCATGCCATTGAGGGGTATTTGGTTCAACATTCTTCCCAATCTTTCTTTTCATACTTACAGTTACTTAAAGCACAAAACACAGAAAAACGTAGCATCGAGCTACCAGTCACAGGGAGCTGCTGTTTATAATCCCACACAGAGAGGGTGTAAGATGGCAACCTCATCTTACCAGTAATTAGAGAAATTACAGGATTGCATATACTTTGTGACTTAGCACTTTAATTGAGCTTGACAGATTTTTAATCTTAGTTCAGAAAGATGGTAAAAATCATATTTTGTGATATAGAAAAGGGAAGTAGCTCTAAAAACTGTGTTATTGTTTCTAGTTACCTAAACTTCATTAAATCATCAATAAATTCTGCGTAGTTCCAGGCTATCATAAAGTTATTAGAACATGATGTCAAGTGGCAAAGATTTAGAATTTATAAGTTAAGACTTAATGTTCAACTGTGGCCTTTGAACTAGCCTGAAGTTACTTCTGATTTAATTAAAGACATGTGAGAATGCAAAAAACTACAAATAACCTTCCTTGGAGTGCATTTCAACTGATCTAGGAAGCAAAAAGAGAAATGCAGGAATTGCATTTCTATTAATATAATATAATATAATATAATATAATATAATATAATATAATATAATAGAAACGTATTCCTGGCTCCTGGATTTGCTGGTTTCCTGTGAATGAACAAACCATAGCAGAAGTTATACACAAGCCTAGAAAATTGCAGACATGTTGGGTTAACATGCAGAAACTGAAATTCAACATGATATTGGGGAGTATATTCAAACTGTGTGACCAAAAAGTCTAAAATAAAATGTGTGTCCTAATTGAGATAACTGAACCCAATGTTGTCTGCATCATCTTTCATATGCATTTTTTGCTTGGTGTCACATAGGAGAGTAAGTAAGATCAAAATTCGAGTTGAACATTGTGCTTCACATCAAGTCCAGTTTTAAGGGCCAAATTCTTAAAAGTGCTCAATTACGTGTTTCTGGGTCAAAATTTACAAAGAACATGAACACTGCAAAAATCGATTTAAACAATCTTTGTTTTTACTGGCTTTCACTTTTTACAAAGCCCTTTGGTCTCCAACATCTCTGTGGTATATGAAAGGCAAGAGGGCAGTGTAGTAGTCTGATAGCCATGTGCCCCTGGAAAAGTCACATTGTCTGATAGCTCAATTTCTGCACTTGTGCACGGGATCACAACAGGTACCTTATTTAGGATGAGTGTGAGGGGTCAAGCAAGATGTGCATTTCAAATGTCTGGTAATGCCCGTGGAAGTTAGCAAACCTCAGCACAAAAAAAAAAAAAATAGCTGTCATTACTTCACATTAGATATTATTCTGTCCAATATTTAGGTTAAAAAAGCAAGGTGTTGACATGAAGTAATTGGCCCAATTGGCAGTCTGCATATCACAACTTGTAAACTAGTGCACTAGTTTCCAAGGACTGCTCTAACATGTTACCACAAACTATGACTTAAGACAGTTTAAGTTTCTTTTCTCACTGGGCTGACATCTAGTAGTCAGCCAACTCTACTCCCTCCAGGGACACTTAGAGTCTGCTCCTTACCAGTTCAGCTTTTGTGCCCATTGATCTTTCTTGGCTTCTAGCTGCAACAGTCAGAGCTCTGCTTCTGTACACACATGACCTTTTCTACCCTTATCTGTGGCGAATCTTTTGACTCATTTGTAATGCTACATGTGATTGTATTTAGGGCCCACCAGGATAGTCTAGTGTAACCCCTCCCACCCCTCTATTTCAAGATCCTTAATTTCATTGCATGTTAATGTTCTTTTAAAACTATATAATGTGAAGGTACAGAGATTAAAACATAGATCCATTTGGATTGCCATTATTAGGTCACTTGGTATTCAACTTGACTTATAACCTATGCCAGTTTGTTCACATGCAAATTCCTCTTGTATGCTCTTACTGGCTTGGACATGTGATGTGTTGGAAGTCCACCTGGAATCCTAGCCTGCTTTTGGATGAATTTAGCTCATCAAAGTCTGACTCCAGCTTTATTCTTTCATAGAGTTACCTATCAGCCTGAATTTCTCCCTTGCTTATTTTCTATCTTCTTGCTCCTATATAATCATGTTTAACTATGAGTCATATAAATATTATTACAACTAGATATAAATATGAGCCAAGGGATGCCTCTCCCACAACCACAAGTCTGGAAAATTGTATCGTAGTTCAAGGCAACTTGATCTTCATCTATAGAAAGGGATATTGGCAAGTAACTCTGATTTGCTCAGTTTTGCATAAATATCAGTTAGGTATTGCAGGGCATACTGACCTGATCAGCATGTCCAGGATCATACTGCTCTGAGGAATCACTGTGGACAACTACCACTCCAAAACAGCAGCTGCTTTATATTTGGTGGTTTTACGGATGGAAAAACTCTTTCTCTCTCTCTCTCTCTCTCTCTCTCTCTCTCTCTCTCTCTCACATACACACACACACACACACACACACACACACACACACACACGAAACAGTTGACCCTATGTCTCCATGACTTTGCATTTGTGGATTCTATGGAACTTGGATCAGTTTTCATAGTTCTGAGACATCATCAGCTTCATTGCAACAAGGTTGAGAATATCGTTCCAAGGTCTATTAGATGACCAAGTCCATCTTAGTGCATCTCCAGGCCCAGGAACATGTTGCAAAGTTTAACCAAGAGGATAATCCAATGTGTTCTGCTTTCCATCCTCTGAAGAAGCACTTGTTGTCTCTGCTGGCCTAGATGAATTGGCTGTCATGTCCATCGTGTGCATCTGGGCATGTGGTCCACCACACAAACATCAGCAGCTGAGGAGGTCCAGTCCTGATACCTGCACTCTAAGGTTGGACCTCACTTCCTTTGATTCTCCCTGTGGCCAGGGTTTGAGTCCAGTCATCTAGTTGGCAGGGGAGGGGAAACTCCACAAGAAACCTTGCATGTGCTGACTTCAAACTTGACTCTTGTGTGTGATAATTAGGGCAGAGTCAGATTCGATCTGTCACCTGTACCAGCCAACACACATACCAAACACTAACAGATGTATCTTTCTGGTTAATTCTGCCACCGTGCCCATCTCTTACATGAACTGATGAGTACTATGGCTATGCCTAGCCCACACATACCAGCAGGTGCCACAGCCTAGTGTGGGCAACCCCCAATACCCCAACCAAATCCACACCCAGCCCAGGTCTTTGTGTGTTACAGCATGTGTTGTGGCCTAACAAGGTCTGCCCTGCTTCCCACCTGGCTCTTATCTATACACATGGGGGCTTCAGCTTAGCTCAACATGATCAACCCCCTCCTTGGTACTCATGGTCACCAGCAGGAGCTGCAGCCCAGCAGGAGAGTGCCCACAGTTCCTTACCAAGCCTGCTTCCTGCCCCAGATCTTGCTCCTGGCAGGGGGTACTGTGGTCCAGTCTGACATGAGTTACACCCAGTTCCAAAACTTGACAGTAGGTGCTGCAGCCTGGCCTGGCTGTCTCACACCCAGACCTGGCTCTCATGTGAACTGTCAGCTGCCATGGCCTATCCTGGCCTATCCTAATCCTATTCTGGCTCTAGCAAGTGCCAGTAAGTGCTAAAACCTAGCCCAGTTTGGTCTGCCCCCAAGCCAGTCTTCAGACATGCAGATGGGTGTGCAGACTTTCCCAGCCTGGTCTGCGCCCAGCCCTGTCTCACACTTACCATTGAGGACTACAGCCTAGCAGGGGTGTCCCCAAAGTTCCCCTACTAGGTCTGTTCCCAGTCCTGGATCTTGTATGTGCTGGCAGAATGTTCAACCCAGCCTGGCATGGCCCACCTGTATCCTCAGCTCCCCCTGGCAGGTATTGCAGGTTAGCACAGCTGGGTGTGGCCCACAATCTGTCCTGGTCTTATTGTAAGCCAGTAAGTACTATGCCCTGACCCAGCCCAGTCTGACTTAGACCTGGCCCACACAAATACTGAAGAGCATTTAAGAACCATAAAAGCCACTCGGTAACATCCTCAAAACACTCTTCCCTACATCAGGAAATTAATTCACATGAAATCCTAATTTATGCTTTTTGGTAGTTTATGAATTCTTATAAAACACACTCAGCATCTCCTCTATGGCAGGATGTAAAAGGTACAGAAGTAAATCTACTATGATCTGTACTTTTAAGAGTATCGTAATATGGGGAACTAGACATATTTAAAAATGGATAATTAAATAACAGTATGGGTAGCACTATTGCTAAATGAAATGCTGTGATTAGCAAAAGGCAAGTGAGGTACTTTCCTAGGATTCAAAATTATGTTGGCTCTCAAAACTTGGTAATCAATTGCAAATGGCATTTTAACAAGATTTTTTCAAATCTACATTTATGCCAAAAATACACAATGAACAGAGATCTATATAAAGTTATAAAGTTTTTCAGGAATGGTAAAAAGACATCTTTGGTGGGAAGGGTGTTACTTAGACTACGTAGTACTACATAAACATGAAATATTTTGTTAGACAGTTCTTGTGATATAGTAGGTAGGAGGAAAACAGTTGAAGTTAGGTCACAACCCTCACTTAATAACAGTGCTTGATATTGGGTGTTGGCAATGTTTGAGCTTCAGATGGAGATTTGTGGACACTTACCAAAATAGCTCAGACACTGATTAAGTTTGGCAGGTTCTACTCTGGGAAATCAAAACAGAAACATGAACAGAAATGCTCTACCTGACAGGTTGCTAGGCAAAAGCATCATTATGCCCATCTGATAAGATGACTAGCATCATGAGTTCCATAGGTGCTCAAGGCAGTGGCCCCTGTGTTGTCTGTGAAACTATCAAAAATTGAATTTACAAGTTGATTATGTCTACAGCCTTCCGTATATCATCCTTGGGATGTGTTACCAACATGCTGAGGCCTACCATGGGCAAAGGGAGTGTGGTGCAAATTTTAGAGGCAGCCTGTAATCATCAACAGGTCAAATTGAAGTCTCTAAGCATATTTTGCTTCCTGAATATAAATCTGCTTAGGATGCCTTGATTTGAAGGTCAAAGCCAGGAGTGTGTGAGAATCTTGATTACATTAAAGCAGAAAAAGATACATATTAGGATCTCAAGTCTGGTTTGCAGAAAGGTCATGTTTTTTAGCCTACTTTCATCCTCTCCTGTAATGACCCCATATTCTATACACACAGCATCTACCATTAGGAAAATCTCACAGAGTACAATTATATTTTCCAAACGCAAGCAACTTGCGTTATCATCTATGAAGTCCTTAGTCAATACATTTGCCTGCCCAAGATAGAAGTGCATTACAGAGAAGAATATCAATATTTAATGTTGTTTTCTCTTATAAGAATAATAAATATTAATCATAGAAAACCTAAAAAATACAAAAAATTAGGTACAAGGAGAAATTGCATAATTTGACTTTTTTGATTACGGCTTACTGTTAGCATGTGTCATTTACAGTTGTTTTCTATATATATAATAAGGTTTTTATGAATAATCCTATTTATGCATATGTGTTTACACACACACACACGCACACAAGGGTACTCATATGGGATGCTAGCGTCACATATGGTGATTTCACCCACTGTGTCCCAATGCCAGCTCTTTGCATTCATTTTTTCTTATTACTATCATCCTACACATTCACCATTTCTTCCTTATCTGTCACCACATGCTCCTAGGTTTCTCCAGATTTGCTTCCTATTTATTCTCAGTGTCCATTTTCTGCGTACCTTTCTTTATCAAATTGCTAAATGTTGAAATTAAAGCTGATGACCATCTTCTCTTTTCTGGCATCCTGTGGTGGTGTTCTTACTCATCATGGCTTTAAGTACTATTTTGATGTACAGGCCTCCACCCCTCGGATTAGTATCTACCACTAACCTCGGATTTAAGATCCACGTGCAGAGGCCCAGCTATCTACTTTGTGATTTGACTTGTATGTTTCACAATCAAACCCACCAGATCAACACTGACCTTGGCTTTCTACATTTGCCTCCTCCAATCCGAATATATTCGCAAATAATACCATATTCCACCAGTCCGCAATCCAACAATGGAGCAGTCCCCCTGTGGCACCTCCCTTTTGACTACTGCTCACACGTAATCCATCACCATGTCCTACAGATTCTATCCCAAATGAGATCTTGGCACAAGAAATATAGTATGTTTCTTTTTTTAAAATCTAGAAATGAAGCATTAAAAATAAATACATGCAAAAAAATGTATGTTTGTATCTGCATCAAAATTCTGAAAACATTGTTTAGAAACTAATAAAAAGTATCATTTACAGATGGGTACAGATGTGAGAAATTGCCACAGTTTATGTATACACATGTTTGTATGTATGTATGTATTATTTAATGGAATGTCAGACATACAGAGAAAACAAGATAGAGAGAGAAGGATCTTCTGTCCACTGCTTCACTTCTCAAGTATCCTCAATGGCTGCAGCTGAGCTAATCTGAAGCCAGGAGCCTGGAGGCAGGAACTTTTTCCAGGTATCCCACTCGGGTGCAGGGTCCCAAGGCTTTGGACTGTCCTCAACTGCTTTCCCCGGCCACAAGCAGGATGCTAGATGGCAAGTGAAGAAGCCAGGACATGAGCCAGTGCCCATATGGGATCCTGGCACTTGCAAAGTAAGGACTTTAGCCTAGACTACTGTGCCGGGCCCCACCCCACAGTTAAGTGTGTGTGTGTGTGTGTGTGTGTGTGTGTGTATACTTTCGACCCATGTAGCTATATTCCATATTTTTACAGTGTAAACAATGATATCGTCCCTTCCCTTGTACACAGAATCAAACTGATTTTGCATGGCCTGCAACATCTTGGTTCATCAACCCTCTGTTCCTCTTCCCTGATTAAGCTTCTTGCCTTTCTTTTATCATTTTCTCAACTTCCCAGTCCAAATAATGTTTCAGTTAACCAAACTCCTCAATGCCAATACTCCTTTTTCTTTCCCTGATGGCAGACCATTTTTCCTGGTCTTTAAATGACCAGTTTCATCACTTCACAGCCTTTTGGCTAAGATCAAGTGCAGATGATTAATTTCATGTTATCTGTTAATCTCCCTTACAATGTTATGTTAGAGATATATCCCCTGAGGTGACTTGGGAGCTTCACCTTACCTGACCTTTTATTTATTTATTTAATCATTACATACTTGGTCTCTTTATATATTCTTTACTGTTTTTCTTTTTTTTTTTTGTATCATTAATTTATTTTGTTATTCTTCATCTGTGCCTTCCATTGGAGACTCAACTTCATGAAGATGACAACCCAGTGTATCTTTTCAACTTCTGTATGACCAGCCACTACCACTTGTGCCAGGTGCATCTTAAGTATAAACTGAATGTCCTGATGCGGGTGTGTTTGCGTTATCAACAATTATTCATATCATTACCAATTCTTCCAAACTACCTTTGTAATATTTGCACAATATTCCATCCAGGCTATAAATTATAGTTAACAATTTTTATATTATTTAACATTTAGGTGGTTATCAATACAATCTTAAACAGTATACTAACAGTATACTTATATTTAATATTGTCAGTATGTCATATTGTCAAATTTTAATGTTTTAATTTATGTGATAGCGTGAAAATTATGTCCTTTAAATTTTTAATTCATTGGGTCTGGCATGGTAGCCTAGTAACTAAAGCCATCACTTACATATGCCGGGATCCCACATGGGTACTGGCTCATGTCCTGACTGCTCCACTTCCCATCCAGCTTCCTGCTCATTTGGGGAATGAACCAGTGGATGGAGGATCTTTCTTCTTCTCTCTGTGTTTCTGCCTTTCAAATGAAAATAAATAAATCCTAAATTTTTTAAAATTTATTTTTCTTTGATTACTGATAGTTTAAATTTTATATTGACATGAATCACTTTGATTTTCTTTGTTAAGGATTTTCCTAAGCATACATTGGGTCATATATTCCTCCTACCCCAGCGATAATGTCATAAACTTGGGCCTTACCATTCAGTGTTCACAGCCTACCTTACTCAACTGTGGGCTTCAGTATTTCTGACCTTCCAGTGGGTACTTTCTCCTGAATTTAAAGCAATTTCTTAAATTGAACAATATTGCTTATTTGTGATTCTTGTTCTATTGCCTAGAAAACAGAATAATATCTACTCCATGGCTTTAACTCAGCATCTCATTTTCCTCAAACATCGTGCACACACAAGTCCTTTTTGTGTATCTGCTTATGTTGCTCTTTCTGGAATACCTTTAAAATCCATCTCCTGTGAGTGAGGGAATATCTACTAATCTTTAAGGCTGTGTCAAAAATCACCTTTTCCATGAAGGGTGAGTCTGCAAATATTGGGAAAATTGATCATTACCTTATTTCTGTTTCATTCACACTTCATTTAGATTTTCAACATAACAATAATACCATGTAGTTTTGCTCAGTTTGTTCCATATTTGCCTCTTGATAGATTTCGATTACTTTAAGGTTCAAGTAATTTGTTAATTTTAGCATCTCTAGTGCCTAGTACATTTCTTGATATCTAGTTTGTTTTCAGTCAATGTATGCTGAAAGTAAGATTTGATTTTATTTTTCCATAGATAATTAACTACTTGCCATAATGCTATTTATTAATAATCATGTTCTATCTTCTAAATATGAGATACCTCCATCATGAATTCATTTCATGCACATAGTAGGATCATCACTGATAATATATAATCCCGTTGATTCATGTGCCTATGACTTATTACAGTACACTATTGCTTTAACAGTTGTAGATTTATTACATTTATTTCAAATGTAGTGGGTTAAAATCAAATATTAATATCTGATAGGGGTAATTCCCATTTGTTACCCTTCTTAAACTTTTCTGTATAACTTTCTTGTTTCTTTGGCCAACTTTGTCTTGAAATTATTTTGTCAAGTTCCCAAAGGAATCTTGGAGTGTTCTGATTGGAATTAAACTAAAATCATAAATAATTCAAAAGAGAACTGACTTGTCTTCACAAGATTCAGTTTACAATCCTGAAACATTCTCCATCAGTATTCAAGGCTCTTTCTATTCAATCGTTCTCCCTAATTATTTAAGACTCTTTTATATATTTCTCAGAAAAAAAATTTAGCTCACTTTCTATAGGTCTCACATGGTTCTAATTCAGATTATTCATCAGCATTTTGAGTTTCATTCAGAAAGCTGCACTGATATGACTGCAAATACCCATGAAGCCCACCAATAAATCTAAACTAGGATATGGGGCCCTTATAGTTTAGGTTGCGAGGTCTAATAGTCATTCAGACCTTATACTTTAGTGGTCAAGTGTGTGGAACTTCAGTTTCTAGACAGATGTGAGTCTGAATACTAATTCAGTCACTTATTACCACCTGTGTGACCTTGTACAAGTTATGTAAACTCTCTGTTAACTTTCCCTCGACTGCTTCATCTATAAAGCAGGGATAAAAATAGGACCTTTCCTTGCAGGGATTTGATGAGGAACATGCAGGATAAGGCAAGGGAAAGTGAAGACTTTGAAAGTACTTGGTAGATAATAAACACTCAGTAAACCTGAGCTGTGATGGCAGTGCTGCTGCTGCTGCTGCTTACAGTAATTATGCATACAGGAAATAAATGAAAATAGGACTGTCTTGCAAAGTTAGGATTTCCAAAGTCCTAGAAAATGAAAAAGCTAGAAAAAAAATCTAAAGGAAAAAAGATGGGTAGGAACGGGAAATTAGGGAAAGAAAGGATGCATAGGATAGGAATTCTTAGACTACATGTTCAAGTTCAAAGACTATGGAGAAAGAATGTAGTATTACTGGAATTATCTACAGGGATCATGCCAGAGAAACCTCTACAGACTGATGAAATGGAAGGAGACATAGATGACATGCATGGTTAGTTGTCCTTCACATAGCCACTCCCTTGCCACCCCTATTGGGCCCTGGAGCCCAGAGGAGTGAGATGAACTGACAGTCACTGTGTTGCAGATTTTTACTTGCATAAGATAACATGTATCAAAGAGTGAAGCTCAGTTATTATCTGGAAGCACAGAAGGAGGTAAAGGAAGTAAAGCAGAGCATAGATAAATGGAAGGAAAGCATAGCACAGACCTTGGAAAGAATTAGAAAAATTGATAACTGAGTCCCTCAAGCTAGGAGGCCATAAATTTAGCTCATTATTATTTTACCAATATGTAGTTTGCGAATGTCAAACATTTCCTTAACAGGTAAGATCATGCGTACAGGCATGGACTGGGGAAGTAGGGATAGTGAGAAGGATGAAGCGAAACAAAAGAGAGCAATTGGGCCCAGCATGGTGGGCTAGTAGCCAAAGTACTCTCTCTGCATGCGCTAATATCCAATATGAGCACTGGTTCGTGTCCCAGCAGCCCCACTTCCCATCCAGCTCCCTGCTCGTGGCCTGGGAAAACAGTTGAGGACAACCCAAAGCCTTGGGACCCTGCATCTGCATGGGAGACCTGGAAGAGGCTCCTGGCTTCAGATCAGCTCCAACTGTTGTAGCCACTTAGAGGGTGAATCAGCAGACAGAATAATTTGTTTCCTCTCTGTCTCTCCTCCTCTCTGTGTATCTGACTTTCCAATAAAAATTTAAAAATCTTTTTTTTTAAAGAGCAGTTAATATCTATATGCAAATGCTTATGTAAGTGTACACATTAATTGTGAGGATGTTTGTTCATGATCATTTTTAAGATAAAATTTTATTTTGGGGAGCATGCATTGTTTTATGATGAATCAAACCAGTACTCTTACTTTAATCTGAAGTACAGATTAGAAGCCTTGACTCCAGGACCCATGTAAAGAGAACATGCAAAGATGTTGTATGACCTAATGTTTTTTATCTTAACTCCTTGTATTCTCCTGAATATCCTCAAGTCACAATTCAGCAATGATGTTTTTGTATAAAAAGCTCTATTAGCAAATAACATATATTTAAAATACTTTTGATATCATGATATCCTATATTATTGCTTAAAAAAAGAAAAAAACCGTGAAGAACAGTAAATTGAAGACTTCATTTGACAGGCAGATCCACTGGGAAGTGACTCATATATCATGGTGAGCTGCTAGGGAGAACCACTACTGAAACTGTGCCTCCTGACTTACTATGTCTTTTCTTTCACTGTAGTGTACAGCCTGTCTGTTTTTCTGGAAACCTCATTTGATGTTTATCTCTCATTGCTCACTCATCCTTTGCCCTGAGACCTTTTAGCACATATATGGAATGCAGTATACACCCACCAATGTATTTTTCTTTCTTTTGAATATGAGGGAAATGCAAAAAGAACACAGATCACAAATGGGATATAAATAAATATTTTCTAGAAAGTAAATTGTCTTCTTAACTTTTTTCTGAAAAGTTTTAAATTTGTGTATATTTTCCTTTCATGACACGAAAGACTGGACTGTCTGGGCAAGTAAGTTCTTCCAGTTAGGCCATGCCCATGCTGATCCCCTTTGAGGCTCCTCAAAGGAGGTTTGGAACATATCTTGATTTATGATAATCAGCTGAATATGCAGCATTGAGGAATTAACTTTCTCCAACTCAATTCAGATCCTCTCCAGGAGCAGACTGAGGCTTGATTCCTTATCTGCAGTGAAGTGTAGAGTCCCACAAAATATGAACTGAATCCAAGAAACAAAGAGAGTATTTGGGGAAAATCCAGATTTTAGGCTCTGGATTTGTGTGTTTGCTACGTGGCTCAGTCAATGCTATCCTTCTCCTTTGTGAAAGGGCACACTAGCAGTAGTACTAGCACCAGCTGCTAGAGGCTTGTAAGAATGAGTGAGACAGTGACCACGAAAGCACTCTCAGAACAGTGGCCAGAAAGGTCTGCACAAAATCAAGCACACAAAACACAGGTGAACGTTCATTGAGAATTTGCTGTCTGCTTGAAGGGATTCAGTCTGCCCAGCAATCATATTTAAAAAGGCCTATTAGCATCCTCATTTTGTACTGAATAAACTGAGACGCAGATATCTAAATAATTTTTTAAGATCACACATCCCGAGGACATATAGAAACAAAACCTAGGTGAGTTGACTCTCAACTCAGAGATTTTTCTACTTAATTTTGTATATTTTGTGCTGGGAAAATCAAACAGGGTGACCCCCATGGAAGCTTGCTTGGGCTGTGGTATTGTTGCTCTAAATAAGTCTCTCACCTGGGGGTACAGAATGTGGAAATGAAAAGTTGTCCCTGACTCCACAGGACTTCAAATCGTGCGTCAGTTTCAAAATGAGTCAATGAGGGAAAGTCTGTCATCTCAGGTGGGTTTGTGAAAATGAACAAGCATGGAGCACAGATCAATCTTGGCTTAGAAATAAACAGATCTACTCCAAATAATCCTGATCTGTATCATATATATTTTTGATGGTGACTTTCTGAAACACTGTCTTTGAATAAGATGTGACACAAATATAAAATGGCTAACAGCAAACACCTCTGTAAAACAATCTGACATTTCTAATAAAAACCCAGTGGTTTGGGGCTTATTATTTGACCTTTTATATGAAATCGGGAAATTTTTGCTATCCCTGAAAATAAACTTCACCTTTTGACACTAATTTAGAGAGCCTTTATGTGCCAATAAGTGAATCTAGGCCATGTATACTTTTCTAGGCTGTTTATTCTCTATCGTGTGTGTGTGTGTGTGTTTGCATGTACCTTTGTGTGTGTGTGTGTGTGTGGCAGATACAAGGAAGGAACATTTAGTCCTTGTCCTCACCTAGCTTAGCATCAAGTGCAAGTGAAATGGCTTGTATCCAGAAAGCACTAGTTTTTCTTCAAAGTATGCAATAGTAACATTAGCACCTACAGAAATCTTTGCAGCTTTTGAAACATGCACATGCTATTTAAATAGCTGTGATATTTTTATTACACACACGTGCTTGCTCTTTTCTGAAACCATCATAACTAAGAAACTTGCAGTTTTTTAAAAAAGTGTCTCCCACAATCTCATGTCACTGGAAATGGCTACCCCTGTTAATTGCTGTGTCCATTTCTTGCAGACCTGTTTTTCTGCAAACGTACATGCACATTTCATTCCCATTTCAAGAAGGATTTTTGCATTTGCATTTTTTGTTGCTTTCAATTCTCCTAGATGATTTTCTAACTTACACAAGTATTGCATTCTTTTAAATGCATATAGATGAATGTAATATTCTATGGAATATGTACCATTTGATCTTTATAAAAAGAATCACCAAGTTATGACCCACCAGCCAAATCAATCCCACTTCCTATTTTTATAAATATTTACACAGTGTTTGTGGTTGCTTTCATGCCACAACTGCGAAGATGAATAGTTGCCACAAAGACCATCTGGACTGCAAAAAGAAACACATTTCCTTGAAAAAGCTTACTGACCTTACCACGTAACAACCACCCATCTTAGGCAAAGAAGACAAAAAAGGATGCCTTCTTTAGGTGTTTGTGACAGGGAAGGGCAAATACAGTTTATATGTGCTCATATACACGAATATCTTATGACCTGTATAATGTATGGTAGTTTCATTCATGAAGTCCTATGTGTTAGCGAAAATAGCATTTTCAGTTGCCTCAAGCTGGTAATGAAGGGACTATGGCACCAAGTGATTTGTCCAAATGAGGAATTCTACAAATGAATATACACTACCAAAGTTATGTTTTATATAGTGTTTTCACTTACAGTAATGCACATCTCTCTATCCAGAATTCAAAAATTTGTGCACACAACTTCACATTCATATGCATATTCACATATTCTTTCACACTCATTCTTTTGCTTTCTCTCTCTAACACACGAACACATGCACACAACACCATGTCAATATCATGTGATGCTACTTCACTAGTCCACACAAAAGCATCTCTACCTTCTATGTGCTATCAGAACAACTAAGTGTCTTGTTCAAATTCAGACCTCTAACTCTGCAGAACTAGTAAGGGGACCGAGGATCTCCACTCCCAAGGGGCTAGCAGTGATGTCCAAGGTTATGTAAGGAGAGGCAAGGAAGAAAATAAGCAAGAACATTGGAGAGTAGGTTTGTGATATGTTATAATGGAGACAAGTAAATTCAGGTATGAACATGGGGGAATGGAGGTGGGGTAGAAAGTGCTCTCCTCTGGTGACTAGGGAGGATAATATGGCATTTACGTAGTACTCTCATGGAAACAACAGAGCAATCTATATACATACTCGGGAAAATAATAGTCCATGTAGAAACAAAGACATTACAAAGGCCCTGGGGCAGGGATCTGCCCAGCCTATTAGGAGAAGAGTCAGGAGGCCATGTGGGAGTCAGAGGGAGCAGAGCAGTGGATGGTGAATTTTGAGAAGTTAAGTGGGTGGAACAAAGGATTCCAGAGCATCCTTTAAGAACTTCGGGTTCACTTTCAGGAAGCAGGAGCAATGGAAAGCTCTTGAGAAGAGGAAGTTTAACAGAATCATTCTGTTTTGTCAAGAAAGAACAACTAGTGATGATGAGTTGGAGTTACGTAGAAACTGAAAAGCTATTAATTACTTTACAATATTTTGTGACATAAGCACTCGATTGGCCACTTACAGCGTTACTGAATTGAACTCTATTCAGTGGTTACCATTAAGTAAGGATTCACTCTGTTTCGGATACTGAGATAATGACTCCACAAAACATGATCTTATCAATCAATCTCCCTATCAATAAGGTATTGACATTTTCAAAGGGAACTGAACTGGCCACACAGAGAAAATCAAAAGAATTGGAATTCAAGCTTATGTCTCTATCACAACGAAAAACATATTGAATTACTGTTACCTATCTAAGTTATTTTAGTCTGTATTTTGAAGGCATATTTATTTATCAATGTACTTATTTGAAACTCTCCCACAGGGGTGATAGCGACTCCAGCACTTAGGACATCTTCCACTGCCTTCCCACACAGATTAGCCTAAAGTTGGGTTGCAGGTACAGTAGCCAGAACTCAACAGTCCTCTAATAGAGGATGCCAGTAGCACGAGAGTGATACTGCCTAACCTGCTGTGTCCTAACCTGCTGCTCTCAGTGCTGGCCTTTCTTTAGTCTATCTCTATTAATATTTCAAAACAATATCCTGCTACTCCAGGACTTCATGACCAGCTATTAAGTTGGAATGCTTCAAAGCATGAGTGTAAAGACCTAGGCTAGGAAATTGAATCCCCTTTCATCAGATATCTTCTCTGCTAAAGAAGAAAAGAAGTAAGTCCCAGATATTCCAAGTTGTTTCAGACCAACTTGTCTGAGTGCTTCTTTGTCTCTAATTCACACCATTTATTAGGCACTTGTGTAAGAAGTCACTGGTTAGTGCCTTTTCTGTGATGAGTTTACACAAAGCCCATCTCATGTGCTTGGTTGTTTAGGTTGCCTCACATTAAAGAAAACAAAGTTTATGTCTTAAAGTTTCATGTTAGACAAGTATCTACATGGGGCTGATGTGTTGGCATAGTAGGTTAGGCCTCCACCTGTGGCACAGGCCTTCCTTATGGGATTCCATATGCCTTGGCTGTTACACTTCCAATAGAGCTCCTTGCTTATGACATGAGAAAGCAATGAAGGATGACTCTTACTCATGAAATTTGTTACATTTAAAAATGCTTTACAATGCACTCATTTAATCTTAGAAATTTAACTTAGTAAGCAGAGGAAAAGTTCCTTTAAGATCACATCAACTTGGAAATGCTAGGGCAATTTAGTTATTTATTTATTTTAGTTTTTTTTTTTTTTTTTTTTTAGTCAGATATGCAGAGAGAGGGGGAGACAAAGATCTTCCATCTGCTGGTTCACTCCCCAAGTGACCACAATGGCCAGTGCTTTGTCAATCTGAAGCCAGGAGCTTCTTCCAGGTCTCCCACGTGGATGCAGGGTCCCAAGGCTGTGGGTTATCGACTGCTTTCCCAGGCCACAAACAGGGAGCTGGATGGGAAGCCTGGGTTCCGGAACGGGAACCAGTGCTCATATGGGATCCCGGCACATGCTAGGCATGAACTTTAAGCGCTAGGCTACTGCACCTGGCCCACTAGGGTAATTTATACAAGGAATATATATTTTATTTCTAGATAAAACAAACAGATAGATCCATGTAACTTCATGATATTATTGTTACTTTTGTACCCCCCTCCACTTTCCTAAACATGCTCATGTATTTGTGCAAAGACATGCACGTACACATACACCCACAAGAAAAACTGCAATAACGGGGTCCCTCGTCCAGCGAGTGAAGCTCCGACACAGGTGCTTGCTCTTATGAGGATTTATTGAAGGACAAACTAATTACATAACATAACAAAACAAGAAATCCAAGTATAATACAGAAGGGCAGTAACTACAGCATATTTACAGGCTTCCTCTTCTACTACTACTACTACTACTCTACCACTACTCCTCTTTGTTCTTCTTCTCCCTTGTTCTCTCTCAAACTTAGGTTAAAACCCTATCAACAGCCAATTGCAACAGGGCTGCTTGGCCACGCATCAAACACACCAATCACAGCCTTGATCACGCACACACACACCAATCACAACTCTGATCACGCGCACACCATGCAGACTGCATGAGACCTTGAACCAATCTTCTGCAACTTCCTAAAACTTGTTTACTGCCTTTGTGCCGTGAGAAGACAATAACAAGTGCCATCTTGGGGCAAAGTCCCGCTCTCCACACTGCAAGATGCCTTTGGAGACTTTCTATTGCTATAGAGGCCACTTCCTGTTTTGTGCTTTCATCTGAAATCTCAGTATGTCATCTTAGCCCTGAAGGCAGTTATTTCTGTTGGTCTCTTGCTGAAAGATAGGCACAGCCCATCTCTGTAGCTTTACTTTGTTGACTAGGTAGCCATGCTGCCTCACAACCATACCCCAGTCTTCTCCTCATACCCACCAACAACCCAAAAAGGAAATAAAACTCTGGTGTATGTACTTATTTTTTTTAAGACTGAATGTTCTTAGTATTTCTTGCCAGTGAAAGAGCATCCTGCAGATTCACAAATATTTTCTAGAAATTTCTCAGAGAAACATGCCAGTTGTTGTCCAAATTAAAGAGCATAAGGTGTTGCCTGTGGGCTAAAACTGCAAGTATTTTGTCTATAAAATGCTAAGCAAACCCTAAGATTTTGCCACTTATCTGCCTCTTGACCATAGGTCAGGCACTTTAGCTGTGTGAGGTACAGGGTTTTCATTGTGTCAATGAGGGCAATGGCACTTCCTTCACTCCTCCTTGTGGTGGCCCTCATTTGCTCTGGGCCGGGTCCTCTGGTTTGCTGGTGCATCTGTTGCCAGCTTTTGGTGAGTGTTGTCTCCAGATAATGGGAAAGAAAGAAGTGGGAGGGGAAAACAGGGAGGTGATCAGTCCCCTTCCCCCTCCTGAAATGCACAGGAACCCTGGCTGTACTGCAAGTTGTTTTTGGATTGAGCACAGATAGTCTGGGAACTTGCAGAGACACCAAGGGACCCATGGGGCGGGGGGAAGTGTCCTATCTCAAGTGACCCAAGGGCAGAGTCCCTCAAAGAAAAGGCAAATGCTTACTCTAGAGCCCAAGAATCTGAAGTAATATACTATTTATTATTTCTAAGCAGTGATTTCCAGTGTATAAAACATTTTACCATCTATCTACAATTCTTGCCTTCCATAAGTGTGTGAAATAGATATGGAGATGTCGTTATGCCCATTTTGACAAATAAACCACTAAGATCCAGAAAGTTAAAAAGACTTGCTTCTGGATGGAAGAGTTCAATGCTTTAAGACTAGATTTCTTCACTACTAGCTTTGGGCTTTTCCATTGTATCACCTCCTCATGGCTATAGGTATCTATGGATTCGGGGCAGGAATGCAGCTTTCCTCTTCCATGTTGCCTGTGGGAGAAATGATGTAACATATAATCTCTTCTGTTTACACAGACTTTCAAAACATATCTCTCCTGCTGATTCCATGGCATCTCCAGTGGGATAGTGAAGTGACATTTCCAACCTAGCAGGTTCCAAATTGAAATCCTAAGCTTCTATGTCCCTTCTTAACAGGCGATTCTTCTGGTTGCTCAGGCTACAAATATTGGTATTGGCTTTTTCACTTCTCATATTCCACTGACAGACCAACCATTTTTCTTGGAAAGTGAGGCTGCATCTTCAAAATTAATTCCTGAGTCTGATCATTACCAGATCTTGCACTTCAACTAGCCTGGTGTGAGCTATTTTCAACACTCACATGCATCACTATAGTGACTTTCACAACCATTTCTACTGCTTCTGTCCATCACCGTTTTATCTTCTTCCTCCCAGAGGGATCCTAGCAAGATGTGACCCAGAGTACAATCTTCTGCTCAAAATCCTCCCATGTGGTAGGTATGTGGCACAACTCTTCAATCACTTATTATGATGCTGCCATCCATGTGTGATGCTGTCACAGTGCCTGAGATTAAGTCCTGCCTCTACCTGTAATACAGCTTCCTGTTACTGTTCATCCTGGGAAAAATATGGTGGTGGCTCAAGTACCTGGGCCCCTGCCATCTGCATGGGTCACCCGAATACAGTTCTGGACTCCTGGCTTTGGCCTGGTCCTGTCCTAACTGTTTCAGGCACTTGATAGTGAACCAGAAGATGAAAGATTTCTCATCTATCTGTCTTTCTGCCTTCCAAAACACTAAAATTAAGTAATTAATTAAAAAACAAAACCTCCCATGATTCTCCAACTGAGTCAGAATAGGCTTCCATTGTGGCCTTGGAGACCTTGCATTATCCAGTCACCTAGTTCCACTCAGACCTTCTATCCTGTTCCTCTCTTGACTACTTCTGTTATTCAAATGGTTGGAACATCTCAGATTGCTTCTGCCACAGGGCCTTGACTTTAGCTGCTCTTTGTGCTGAACCACTGACACTCTTCATTCAGACAGCATCAGGGCCCCCTCCAACAACTCCTTCAGGTTTTTGCTCACGTCTTAGCTTCTCAGCGAGATCCAAGCTCATCACACTCTTTATAATGCAACCCATTTCATTCAACTCCTTATTCTACTTTGTATTTCCTTTACCGTTACAACCTTATAAATACAATCATTTGTAGAATGTATGTTTGTCTTCTCTCCCACCGAGTCCTATTCTCACTGAAGCAGAAGGGAAAGGGATTTTCATCTGTTTTCTCACTTCATACTTCGGTACTTAAACCACTGTCTGATACAACATAGTGGCTTACCATATTTTGCTGCATGGATATGCATTGAATGTAAAGGGATTGAGACGCATACTAAATCAATGAATGTAACAGACGATGAGTCCATTCAGCATGAGATTCATGCTTAGATCTTGGCAACCACAGTACATTAAAAGTACATTGCAATTTATGGGTTTGTATATATGAGCTGGGTGAGCCGGGTGAGGGTAATGAGGTAATGATTAGTGATGGTGTTAGGGTTTAGCTCCTAAAGACAAAGGCCTCATAATTCAATTTTTAAACCATGGCTTCTAGCACAGTTATTAAGGTACAATGATTGTCAAAATGTTTATGAAGTGTATGAAAACATGAATGAGCCTATGAGTAGAAGAGTAATTATGAGCTAAACATAAAAATGTTGTGAGAGTGACTGGTGTTATGTCATAGTGCCACATGCAAAGCCAGCATCCTGTATGGGAACTGATTCCAGTCTCGGCTGCTCCACTTACAAACCAGGTCCCTGCTTAAGTGCCTGGGAAGGCACAGAAGATGGCCTAAGTTCTTGTTCCTCTTCACTCACATGAGAGAAGCTTCTGGCTCATGGCTTCACTCTGGCTCAGCCCTGGGTATTTCAGCCATTTATAGAGTGAATCATTGAATAGGAAACCTCTCCCTTTCACTGTGTTTTTCTTTGTCTCTCTGTTAGATAATTAAATCTTTAATAAGTTTTGTGAGAGAAGGAATAAATGTCTTTATTAGTGATTATATCAAAAATATGCAGTATTTACTCCATGTTTGACATTATTCTAGGTATTTTATATGTATGACCTCATGCAATTCTCGTCTCGTTCTTTTACATGTATATGTTTCCTCTTAACTGAAAAGATAAGTACATTAACCATAACCACAAATCTAATTAAATTTAGTTCTGGAATTTGAACCCAGGCAGCCTGATCCAGAGTCCATGTTCTTAACTCCTATATAATATCAAGTCTGGCATTTAAGATCATTGTAAAAGAGAGTTAACTATTTTAATATGCTGAGGCTTGGGAAAGAACATTAATGTGAGGTAACACTAGCGGAATTCAGTACTTTCCACTATTTTTGATAGTTTTCTTAGACAAATTTTAGGTTACCATCTTGACTAATATCTGACAAATTATGCTTACTGTAGTATTTGTCTTTTTAAAAGTTCGTTGTAGTTTATGATTTTGCATATCAAAATGATTTCAGACAAGGGTTAGGATCAAGAGTAAGGCTAAATATTTCACCTCAAGAGGAGTAAGCTTATATATGTCATCTTTGAACTCTAGCTTCTAACACAGAGGGAATATAATCCATGAGAGATATCAAAATGAAAGACTGCTTATCATGCTCTGCTGAAAATATCAGGGGAGAGACATGAATTAGGATGACTTTGACCTAGGCTGAAATGCCTTCTATCAGTGTTGAGGAGTAGCAATTATATATCCTTGACCATTACTTTAAGATACCAAGTCTACAATCTGATGGATTGTTCTACGGTAAAGACCTCTAACAAGATGATTACATATGCATGCCAAATGAGCAGAAATCAATGTGCGGTTATTAAAATGATGCATGGAGAATTGTCCAAGGCCATTATCTTTAGATTGCATGATTTAACATATGGAATTTTGAAGCTATACTCCTTTTATAGTGTTCCTTTCAACAAAGACAAACTAAAATCATAGCTGCAGCTCCCACTGGTGAGCACAAGAGGCAGAGAAGGGTTGAACAAGGTTGGACAAAGCGGCAGCACCCTTAGGCATACATGGAGGCCAGGTCTGGGGTGGGTCAGGCTACAACACTTAAGACCATGGATGTTCATGACAGCCAAGTGCGATACAGATAGACTGGGCTTGCCCACAGCTTTTACTGGCACATGCCAAACCAGGGCTGGGGTCCAGCCTGGTGGGGGTTCTTTGGGGTCACCCCAATTAAGCTGTAACAACTGCTGATGTGCATGAGAACTGGGCCTATGATGGGCTGTGCTGTGCTAGACCACAGCACCCATAAGTTACTGTGAGATATGGGACTGGGGCAGAACTGACCAGGCAGTTGTATCCAATGCATATCGGCTGATACAGGTGACAGACTGAACCTGACCCTGCACTAGTTAGTGCACACAAATGTTAAGTCTAAGATCACACCAGGAAAGGTTTATTGGGGAGAGTCCTCAACTAGAATGATGGACTCAAATATCAACCACAGAGCAAATCGCAATATATGTGGTCTGACCTTGGATGCATATACTGTGATTGGGTTTCCTCAGTTGCTGATGGCTGAGCAGTGGAAAGTATGCCCAGGTGCACACAGGAGACATGGCAGCAAGCTCACCTATGCCAACAGATGATACTGAATGCCTCATCAGAGATGAGAAAGTAGAACAGGTTGGATATCTCTCCTGGCCAAGCTTTGCAGCAAGTATCAGAGTCTGTGGAGTCATTAAGGTGAACTTGATCATGCAACAGACTTTGGAGTTTCTCAGCCATGGTGCAATGAACCCAACAGTATCTCAGAACTATGAAAACCACTGAAATAATACCCTCAGGACATCCTTTCCCACATCAGGGGCTCTGAGGTGTCATCAAATGACTGTCCCATTCCAGAGTGCTACTATGATTTAGCAGCAAAGAACAGCCTTTTCCCTTTACCCATTGGACACAGAAGAGAAAAAAAACATTTAATCCACCCACCTTCCTCCATAACTTAGCACTCCCCATCCTGTTCAGGGGCCCACCTGGGCATACATCTTCTCAACCATATAAATAACACTAAAAATAAAAAAAATTAAAAATCACATTGAAAATTGAATCAAGAAAATCACATTTTATGTACTCAGCTGCACATCTCCACTGACATAAGTAAACAGACAAGTTGAGGTTTTAAGTGGATCTTTCTTGATAGTTTTTTGAAGTAGATATATTCTTAGGCAATTTAATACTTTCTCTTTTTTTGAAGATTTATTTTTTATTAGAAAGGCAGATATACAGAGAGGAGGAGAGACAGACAGGAAGATCTTCCATCTGATGGTTCACTCCCCAAGCGGCCGCAATGGCTGGAGCTGAGCCAATCCAAAGCCAGGAACCAGGGGCTCTTCCGGGTCTCCCATGCAGGTGCAGGGTCCCAAGGCTTTGGGCTGTCCTCGACTGCTTTCCCAGGCCACAGGCAGGGAGCTGGATGGGAAGTGGGACCACTGGGATTAGAACTGGAGCCCATATGGGATCCTGGTGCATTCAAGGTGAGGACTTTAACCACTATGCTATGCCGCTGGGCCCAATACTTTCTTATAAAAACATGGAGATAAGTGAATTTCAGGTCCTTTGGGTTATCATATAGTGTTGATGTTGGTGCAGTCTATTATTTTCACCTATAGGTGTTTTCACCTATTTTCTACTTTAAGTGATTTGATTAGTTTATTCTGACAGAGAATAACCTGTGCTTCATTTTGACAAGCAACAGCAACAAAACTGTCAGACAATACCTTTGGGTGGAAGTCTAAGAACTTGCTATGGCTTTGCTCTTGAAGAAAAGGCACTAGAGTTATAATAATACTCTAATAACTTGGTAGAGTGTACCTCTGTAACTGTCTCTGACACGAAGGTAATCATGAGACAGATGCGGCATTGTTCAGCACCATTCATACAGTACTTGTTCTGTACCAAGCCCTGTGCTGGATTCTGGGGACATAGAGATAGGGAAGTCTGAGTCCTGGACCAGTTTACAGCATCATCTTTGGCTTTTAAAATAGTGTCTGACAGCTTCAGGAGCCAATGGGCAGCTGATTTGTGGCTGTGAAAGGTAAAGGTTTTGTTTTCTCTGAGGAGGAAGGCATCATCAGGATGCAATGATTCAATTGCTTGACATTTTTCTTTTTCCTTTCCGCTAGGGAACAATAGTTTTCCACGCAGAAATCACATGGGTTGGCAGTTTGCATTGAGGGTGATTAAGGATTTTCTTAGGCAATGTGGAACTGACAGCAGCTATAAATAAGGGTTTAACTATTCAGAATTAATTTAGCCATAGTTTATGTATTACTACAAATGTTAGTAATGTCACTTCTAAATGTATCATTGACTTGGTAATGGAAATACCCTATTGAATTTTCTGTCTGTTCTCTAACAAAGCCAAATTGTTCCCTCCTGTATTTTTAATTGTTTAAATCAATCAGTCATGTTCTTAAAGACTTAAGAACTTAATGTTAAGGACTCACAGAGGGAAAATGTTTACATGTATTACTGAAGCTTGTTTTCCTTACAGGAGGGTTATAATCCTACCATTTTATAAATTTTTTGCGTTTTTAAAAAGAAAAACAAAGAAATGACAGCATAAATGTTAAGGTACAATTTCATGTATTATACTAATATATGCTCTATTTGAACAAAATGATCACAATTTAATATTCAGTATCACCCAATTTTGTTCCATTTTAATATTGCCAACATTTTCGTTACATGTACCTTAAGATTTCTCCAAAATGTTCCTGAGGAAATTAAAGAACAATTGACTCATTCAGCAAGGATGGTACTTTGTCTCTAGTATGCCTGCTTGCATCAAGAGCACTGGATAATTCCAGTTTTGCTGTGAAATCGAGTACCCTATATTACTACCAATAAGTGTAATTCTATTTGTAAGATCTGGTCACTGAATAATTTGCTCATTCTTTCTCCAGACAGTCTCTCTAACTTTCCTTTCCTATCTTACCCCCTCCTTTATCGCCTTATTTGAAGGGTGGTTCCCTGCGTCTTTCCCCTCCCCAAAATGTCAACAAATAGGTAAATAGGAAAGTAATGATTGAGTGGGGTTAGAAAAATGAAGGTCTTTAAATAAAGGATGCTATCCAGTACCTCGATCATGTGACAGAAATACAACTGATTTTTCAAACTCTTTGAGTTCAGAGGACTTTGTGATGCTTACTTACTTATTTCAGTCTTCTGTGTGGGACTTCAATATTATTTCAAAGTCTCTTAGGTGAAGTAATTTGGGGATTGTCTTGGGAAGACTGTGGTTGCAGCACCACTGACTCATAGAAGACATAGAAGAAGCCAAGCAAGGCTAATGCTCGTTTGCTCAGGTCCTGCTCCCAATTTGGACACTGTTCTCATTGATATCAGTAGTTTCAAACTGTTACTGCTGGTTCCTGTTCACTGCTTGAACTATGACTAAGGCACAGGAAGTACTTTTCTTTCTTGAGTGGAGAATTAGGAACATTATATTCTCACATTCAGATTCAGGACTGTAAGATTTTTAGTGCACTTCTATTTATCTGTTTAATCTCATACTGATATTCCTAGAAGAGATAAATGGAGTGGGCAGAATTTATTGAAATGAAATTAAAACCCATGTGAGTATTGTGAGAAAGAGCCAGAAAATCAGGAAAACTGAACAGAAGGGAAGGATCAAAAATGTGAAATTCTTTAGAAAGAGAAAAGTGGTGCAGTTCATCCGCAGTATAATTAGATGGCAAAGAAGAATCTCAAATACTGGGCAGAAATCCTGCAGTCTGTGTTGTTTTTCTGTTTTCTTTCCCCTGATTCTGTTGGAACATAGATTTTTTTCTCCTGTCTCGATTTTGTCATAACCACTTTGGTATCAGACAGGGTGTCATATGTTGATTGTCTACTGTCCATGGCAGCAACATGCCTAAGAACAGAGCTGGCTTAGATTGCTAGATCAATGTTCTTTTCTGCTGCTGCTGCTGGACACAGTGTTTCCAAAAATGATCTTCATTATTTTTAATTCCTGATGAGCAATTTTCTCTGAACTTTGTACATTCTGTTTAACAATTTGATTTGGAGCTGGTTTTTGCATATAAAATAAATCTCAGGAAGTGAGTCCTTTTTGTCCAGATGTCCAAAGCAACTCTTCTCTACCACTACCAGTCATTTTCTCTTTCATCATTCAGTTCCATTGAAAATAGCTATTGCCATTTGAAAAGATCTTGTTAGGTTATTTGCTTGTTTGTGACCTGACTGAATTCCCTGCTAGACTCTGAGACCTGCAGACATAAAATTTCTTTTCTGGACCTAAACCTGCACCTCAAATACTGAACAATACTTGATGCATAGTAGGCCTTGGAAAAGACCAGATCAGGGATTTTAATAATATTCAGGGTCACTTTTGTTTAGCTGAATTAGTAATGGTAGGAAATGGGCTTAAAGAATAAGCAAGTCATTTGAACTTTTATATATGTGACCAAGACTTTATTCAATATAGAAATAGTTTGTTATTGCTAATTTATTATGATTTTGTCAATATCGATGTATCAATTGATTTTAACAGCATTTTCAATATGGTTTTTAGGTGATAAAATAGATGGCATTTCTAATATAGTATATGTTATTGTACAAAGGTATGTCAAATTGTAGAAAATTTGAATAAGCTTGTTTTAGTTTAAAAAGCATTGAAAACATATGCAGTTTCATCATATTATGAATTTTGCATCAAGTTTTTGACTAACCCTCCTATCTTTCAATACTTAGTCAGCGTACACTCCACTTGACTACCCACTGAGAGCTTCTATTTAGCTTAATAGCTATGACACCTACACCTCACTGAGGAGAACAAGAGTTTTATACCAGAATCTGGCTCCTGACTAAGGTGTTCCACCAATGTAGACTCTCGCAGGAGAAAGTAATGACACAAGTAATTAAGCACCTGCCACCACCAACATGAAAAACTTGTCTGGAGCACCCGGTTCTCACCTTTGGCCTTGGCTATGAATGAGCATTTAGAATAAACCAGTGGATATGAGCTATCTCTCTCTCGCTCTCTCACCCTGTTTCTTAAATAAATAAAATTGAAAATATATTTAATCAGTACTTTATAATCATTGTAGAACTCTTTTACTTTATTGGTTAAAGTCATCCCTAAAAATTTAGGTTTTTTGTAGGGTATATGAATGGGATTTATTTCTTATCTTTCTGCAAGATCATTATTGTGCAAAAATGATACTGTTTTGCATATGTTAATTTTTGTATCCTATAACATTATTTAAATCATTTTTCAGAGATAACAACTTTCTTGTGGAGAGTTTAGGATTTTCTGTGTACGAAGTTGTGTCATCAACAAACTTGGGAATTTTGACTTCCTTTGACTTCCTTTTTTCCCATTTAGTTGATATTTATTTATTTCTCCTTCCTAATTAATCTTGCTAATGCTTCCAATACTATATTGAAAAAGTGGGATGAAAATGCACATTTTTGTTTTGTTCCAGATATGAGAGGAAATGCTTTCAGCTTGCCCCAATTCAGCATGATATTGGTTGTTGCGTTTTCATCATATATATCCTTTATTATCTTGAGATATGTTCCTTCAGTGCCTAATTGTTGAGAGGTTTTAGTCCTGAAGCAATATGAATCTTATGATTTCTCTGCATCTATTGAGATGACCATATACCTATTGTTCATCATGTTAATGTTAATTTCGAAATATTGAACCACCCTTACACTCTCTGGGATGAATTCTAATTGATTGTGATATATGATCATTATGATGTAGTATTAAACTCAGTTTGCTAACATTTGGTTGAGAAATTTTCTTGAGATTTATTTTTATTTGAAAGTAAAGATTAGGAAGGAAGAAATAGATTTTCATCCTCTAGTTCACTCCCAAAATGACCGAAACGATCAGAGCTGAACCGACCGAGCTGCATCAGGACCCCAGAGCTTCTTGCAAGTCTCCCATATGGGTGCAGGGTCTCAAAGGCTTGAGCCACCCTCCACCGCTTTCCCAGGGGACTGGATGGGATGTGGAGCAGCCAGGACACAAACCAGTCCCCATATAGGATGCCAATGCCAGCACTACAGGCAGAATAATAGCCTGAATGCCACCATGCCAGTCCTGAGAATTTTTCTTTTACATCTATGTTACATCTATTGGTCTTCTTTTGGAGTTGCACTTCATTTCATTTTGCTACCATAGTAATTGTGACCTTCTTTTAAAAACAGATTTGAGAAAATTCCACCCTTTCAATATTTTATGAGTTTGAAGAGTGTAAGAGGTAATTCTTCTTTACTATTTTGTAGAATTCAATGAAAAATCTCATTCTGTCTTCCCTTTTGCAGGAGAGTTTTAGTTACTGCTTCAGTCTCATTACTTGTTGTTAGTCTGTTTAAATTTTCTATACGTATTTTAATCTTGATATACTTATCCAGGAACTTAACCATTTCTTTGAGGGTTTTTGATTTATCATATTGTTTCTTCTGATTCTGTGTGTTTCTGTGCTATCTGTGCAAATGTTTTCACTTCTAATTTTATTTATTTGTAATTTTCTCCTATTTTTCCTTTGGGTCTTTGTACAAGTTTTTATATTTTGTTGATTTTTTAAAGATAAGCTTTTTGTTTTGTTCATTTATTTTGCATATATATATATATATATTATATAAGATGTATACATATGTGGTGTATGTATTAAATATCTGCATGTTATTTTCATGGTACAGTTCCACAAACATGGAATTCCCCTTTTATCCTCCACTCAAAACTCTCACATTATTTTCCTCAATATTATTACAATACTGTAGTCCTTCAGTAACAAGCACGGTCTAACATTCTGCTATCTAAATGTCTCATGGTTTTGTAGGTATAGGCAGGAAGTCTAGTATCCTGTTGTCAAGGTATATTTAACAGTTTTATTGGGAGTACTCCTTTTATTCAGAAGTAGAGATGCATACTAAAACATATCTTCACTTCCTGATATGCTAACTTCCATTTTATAATTCATTTATGAAAATATACGTATATGCATGTTTATCTACATATCTATTTAGCTTGTGTTTTGCATAGCTTGCCTTACATCAGAGAGAACATATGATGTTTGTTTTTTCAGGATTAGTTTATTTCACTGAGCATGATGGTCTCTGGTTGGGACCATTTGGTAGCAAATTGCAGAACTTCACTTTTTTTTAAGATTTATTTTATGTTTTATTGGAAAGTCAGATAGACAGAAATGGAGAGACAGAGAGGAAGATCTTTTATCTGCTGATTCACTCCACAAGTGGCCACAATGGTCGGAGTTGAACTGATCCAAAGCCAGGAGCCAGGAGCATCTTCCGGATCTGCAGGGTCCCAAAGCTTTGGACCATCCTCGACTGCTTTCCCAGGCCACAATCAGGGAGCTGGATGGGAAGTGGGGCCGCTGGGTTAGATCCAGTGCCCATATAGGATCCTGGCACGTGCAAGGTGAAGACTTTATCCACTAGGCTACTGTACTCGGTCTGATTTTCACTCTTTTTAATTGCTGAATAATACCCCACAGATAGGTGTATCATAGTTTATCTATTCCTCTTTCATCGGGCATCTGGGTTTTTCCCATGTCTTCACTATTGTAGATTGCACTGGTATAAATATAGAGCTGCAGGCCGCTTTCTCATATACAGATTTTGCTTTCTTTTGTTACATCCCCGGGAGTGAGACACATAAGTCAAATTGTAGATCCATTTTCAGCTCTCTGAGCACTCTCCATACTGACTTCGATCGTGGTTGTACTAACCTATACTCCCACCAGCAGTAGGGGTACTTTTCTCCCCACATCCACACAAGCAAGTTATGTTAATAGATTTCAAAATGTATGCCAATCTCACTGGTGTTAGGTGGAACCTCAACATTGTTTTTGTTTTTACCTAATAGCTAGTGGAGCCTGAGAATTTTTTTTGTTTGTGTATTAGCCATTTCAATTTGCTCTTTTGGAAAATGCCTGCTCATTTCCTTTGCCCATTTCTTCACGTGGTTGTCTGTTTTGCTTTTATTGATTTTCTGAAGAAAGTTGTAAATCCTGGATATTAGTCCCCTATCTATTATGTAGTGTGCAAAGATTTTCTCCCATTCTGTTGATGGCTTCTTGACTTAATCATTTCATTTGTTATATAGAACCTTCTTAGTTTGATGTATTCCAATTTGTTCATTTTGGCTAATGTATTACACTTTTTAAAAGTTTAAAAAGAACACCTAGGGCCATTTCCCACCTGCCAAGGATATCATCGGAGATTTGACTGTCCAGGGTCAGCATTTCCTATTGGATCTCCCACATCAGACTAAAACAGCCCAAGACCCTCCTCACATCCTCTAGTGAGACATCAGGTTGTTGTGGGGCATTTGACGTGAAACATAGCAGCAACTTCATTTCTTGTCTCACACAAAATAAGAATTTTAATGCAGACAATTCTAGTGTGAAAGACAAGATTTATTTATGAAAAAGAGAGCGGTCCTGTGGTATTGATAGAGGGGGGCTTCAAGGGAGGAAAAGACCTGAAGAAATGGTAGAAATGGTGTCTTTTATGCACAAGCACAGGGAGGGGGCTCAAATGAGTCACTCAAAGGACAGAAAGGGGAAAAAGTTCATTCACAATGGGCAGCATTGCCTATCACCTCCTCCAGAGCTAAAAGCCATCAAAAGGGTGGGACTGATGGCTTCCTCCTCCCATTCTAATAATGATATGCTGATTGTGTCCTTTTGTTTTCCTTCAAATGGATAACCTGCTCTTGGAAGGATAAGAAATGGGGAGAAGCATAATTTTATATTTAGAAAGGCAACTTCACCAGGGACCAGTGACCCTAACTGGCTACTATCCTGTCTGACTCCTCACAAGATCAGCACCTAGGAGTCCTGGGTGGTTCTCATAGTGAAAGAGAAGCCTATACATTCCCTTCTGGACACAGAAGAGCAACTTTCTCTATTCTTGACTCTAGCTTCCCCTCCCCCAACTTCCTCTTATAGCAACCATAAGGGTGCCTCTCAGGAGGCCAAATTAGCTCAGCTGGAGACTACTGTCGTTATATGCCCCCCACTTACAGACATAGAGACTAATCCAGAAGTTTAGAACATCCAAGGAAAAGTTGGTTAGTATATAACTGCTCAGCCTGTACCACTAGTCATGTTCACAATTAGGGCTGTGTTTGCCATTCTCCCTCTTACGTTTTTAGCTAGACTTCACTGGAATAGGACCCCCTGGCTGCTCTGATGTAGAGTTCTTCACTTACTAACTTATTGGGGATTTCTCTGCTCACCTACTTCAGACTCTGTCTCCAACTGTCAATATATGTCTAGTTAGAAGTATAGAAATATTTACTTACTTGCCACTGTCCGAAAAGGTATAAAGTTATGTGAAATCTTGCTGGAATGTTATACATTGTTGGGATACTGCAAATCACAACTAGTTAAAATCCTTTGTCATCTACAATCTGATTCATAAAAGACTTACAACAGTGTTGTTGGTACTGTGCTTTATGTTCTAGGCTAAATGTCCTCCCAAGACTCTAAGAGTCTTCGTAAACTACAATTGTTTTAGAGAATTTAACACTTGCCTGTTTCCTGCCTAGATACAAAAACTGCTTTAGCTTTTTCAAAAGTCAACTGTATGTTCCCCCAAAAGATTTTTTTTTCTTAATTCAGAACTGTCAGTGTTAGACAAAAATGTTATTTCATGGAAACTTTGAAATTTAACTTCTATTTAACTGTCCTGTGTAATGGGTTTATATCCTGGTGCAAAGGCTAACCCTTTGTTTCTGTGCCTTCTAACTGATCTAGGTTAACAATTTTGTGCAACTCAGAAAAAATTCATGTATTACAGTGCCTTTATTGAGTTTAATTGCTTCAAAAGTTTGAGCCTTAAAGAAGTTAACTTAAACTAATATAAATCTAGACCATAGTCTTAAACTAAAGTGCTCAGGTCCAACTTTACTCTGAAAAAGGTTAAACCTGACAACTCTTACACATCTAAGTTCAAAAGCACAAGTATTCAAACTGGGGTTTTCAGCTGAACCCATGACCTGCTAGATTGGGAGAGATCATAATTGTCTTATATTTTGTTACCTTGACTTTCAACAGAGAACCCTGCAAGCTCCAGGCAGTACTTCAGACACCTGATGATTTCTACCTTCTGCCAGAGACTTTTAGTAAAACGCGAAAGATTTATACCATCTGAAGAGAAACCAGAGTATGCCAGAGACTTTTAGATCAATCCCCGAAGACTACTTGCTGCTGTTGCCCCACTATGCCCTTTTTCAGCATGAAGCAACCAGAGCGGTCTTTGCTCCATGTCTTAACAGCTGCTAGGGTTCATTCTTCTAGGGAAGGAAATTTGAGAAGTCAGTTGGGCTAAGAGGCAGTTAGGGTCTCTTGTCCCTGTTGGAGTTACCTTTATAAATATAAAATCTTGCTTCTCCTCATATCTTAAGCACGCTCCCTAGCTTCACTCCCAGTTCCCTTGAGGGAGATCAAAGAGACAGGATTAACATATCACTTACCATCTCTTAAAGCGATTTTCCAGCCTATCTTCAGAACAGGAGGAGGAAGCCACCAGTTACACCTTTATGATGTATTTTTGTCCTGAGCAAAGAGCCAGACATTTTACCCATTTGCCTTCCTTGGAGGCCCCTCCTGTCACTATGGCAGGAGACCTCTCTCTTACTTTCTTAAATAAACCCTGCTTTGCAAACTAAAAAAATATATATATATCAGTCTTTATTATGCAATTACTATAGTTCCTCTTAAATGAAAAGCCATGAAACAAAATCAACAACACAGAAAAAATAGAAAATTAACAACGTCAAGTTAAATAGCATGCTACTGAATGACCAATGTGTCGCTGAAGAAATGAAAAAGAAAATAAAAACCTTCTTGAAGCAAAAAATTTAATAATAAAAAATTTTGAATGAATAAAAATAAAAACAAAAAGATCAAATCCTGTGAGATGTAGCAAGAAAAGTATTGAAAGGGCTGTTGGTCTTGTGTTTTGTATTAAGGTTGCCTTATATCAGAGAGAACATATGTTATTTGTCATTTTGGAATTGACATTTCACTGAGCATAATGAATGTATCATTAGGTTGTTTATTTGAAACCTTTTCTTTCTAAAAAATTTTTCTTAACATATTTGAAAGACAGTGTTACAGGAAAGAGGGAAATAGGGGAGAGGGTTGAGAGAGGAAGAGGGAAAGAGAAAAAAGAGCAAGGATAGAATGGTATGTTAGGGCTGGAGTGGGCTGAAACCATGTGCCTGGAACTGCCTCTGGGTCTCCCATGTGAGTAACATGGGTCTGAGCACTCAAACCATCCTCTGCTGCCTTCCAAGGAACAATAGCCAGGAGCTGGATAGGAAATGCAGTTGCCAGAATTTTCAGTGATACAGATATGCTATTATGTTATCACACAGGTGTCAGCCTAACCAGCTACAATACAGTGCTAGTCCTTCTTTTTCGCACAATGTAGTCACTTATTGCCCAAATCCCCCCTCTTATTATTGCTTTATCTGTTTTCCACATATGCTGATACATTGTGCTTTCATTTTCATTTGCTTCAAGAATTTATTTCTCATTTTTCTTCAGTGATTCATTTATCAATCAAGAATGTGTTCAATTTCCATGGATTTGTGAATTTTCCATTGTTCTTCCTGTCACTGTTTTTAGTTTTATATCTTTATGATCTGAGAAGATATATGGTATGATTTTTATTTTTAAAATTTGTTGCTATGTGATTTATGACCTAATATGTGGTCTACCCTAGAACATGTTCCATATGCTGATGAGAAGAGTGGGTATTCTTTAGGATTTGGGTGAAGTGATCTGTAAATTTCTGTAAAGTCCATTTGCTTTTCAGTATGGTTAAACCCTGATGTATCTTTGCTCGTCCACTGATAGAACAAGACGCTGAAGTCCCCCACCATTATTGTATTGAAATCTTTCCCTTTTGGTCTAATAGTATTTGCTTTATATACATTAGTGATCTTTTGTTGCATGCATATATATTATGTATTTTTGCTAAAATCATCTAATCAATATGTGATTTATTTTGTCTATTTTACAGTTTTGATTTAAAATATCTTCTCTGGCATGAGTATAGCTACTCCAGCTCAGTTTTGGTTTCTGTTTATATGGTACATATTTTTTTCAATTCTTCTCTTTCAGTCTATGTATATTCTTTCCTGTGAGGTGATTCTTGTAGGTATCATATAGCTGGCTTTTTATCCATTTCACCGATCTGTATCTTTTGACTTGGAATTTAGTCCATTCACACTCAAGGTTAATACTGATAACAAAAACTCTTCAACAGTCTAATACTTTGCCCGCAAATGCCAACATCCCATATGGGTTCTGGTTCATGGCCTGGCTGCTCCACTTCCCATCCAGCTTCAAGATGTTTTAATAAAGTGTATTATTAGTCTAAGTTAGAAAATACATAAAAAATTTAAAAGGGAAAAAATAACTCCTGTCATTTTGTTGATTGATTTCTAATTGTATTTGCTCAGTTAGTGAGTTTTGTTGGCTCATATATGTTCATGACGATTACTTCTGATGTTGGATTCCCTTCAGGAATCCTTGCAGGAGTGGTTTCATGATTGATTCTCTCAATTTTTGCTTCTCTGGGACATATTGTATTTCTCCTTAACTTCCAAAGCTATTTTCATGGATGGAAGTCTTTTTCTTTCAAGTTCTTGAATATTCCATCCTATTCTGTTTTAGCCTGTAGGATTTCAGCTGGAAAATATGCTTTTACTGTAATTGGTTTCCCTTTAAATATAACTTCACATTTTGTTTTCATTGTATTTAGGAATCTGTTCTTGTCCTTAACTGTTAACAATAGGATACTATCCCTTTCTAAAAATCTGTTTTGGTTGAGTATGGCTGGGGTCCTTGGAGCATCCACATCTGGATCTTCCTATGTGTTCCATAACTTCAGATAGTTTCAACTATCCTTTCATTCAGTAGGTTCACCATTCCTTCTTCCTTCACTTTTATTTACTTCAGGTACGCCTTTAGTACAAATACTTATTTGCTTAATGATAATCCGTATGTCATGTAAACCGTTTTTTTTCCTTTTAGTTATTTTCTCATTATTTTTGTCAGAGTAGGTTGTCTCAAGTGTCATCTCCAAATTAAAAATTCATTCCTCCATTTATCCATTCTGTTATTGAAGCTCGACCCATATTCTTGATTTCATTGGCAGCTTTATCACCAAATATTTCCTTTTTTATTGTCTTGATGGAGATTCTCATTCATATAATCTATTGCTTTCCTAATTTTTTTTTAATTTCATCACGTTGCATAATACAGTTTTGTAGATATAGGAATTCTTCTTTCCCCTTCTCTTTTCTCCTTCCTCATTTTTCTCCATATGATCTCAATAGTAAAGTCCTTTAAGCTACATATCTAGATTTACATTGAGCTTCCTTAAAATTATTCCTTTGAATTTTTCCTGCATTTTATTTATTTCACATTCCATTCTAGTTCTGGGGAGCTACTATTTTCTTTTGGATATGCCTTGTTTTGTTCTTTGCATTTCCTGTGTCTCCTAAATTGATATTTATGCATCTGTTATAACAATTTCTTCTTTATGTAGTAGGTTTCATTGGAATATACTTTAGATAGAATGTAAATTATCACTTAGATTGTTTTTTTCGGTTTGGTTTCAGGTGGACCCAGAAGTGTAACCTCTGCTTGATTTCTTTTGCTTAACCAGTGTTAACGATGTCTATGAGTATCATAGTTTTACAGTCTGCATAACATTTTGGAGATAGAAGTAGGCTTCTGAAGTGTATATAAGCCTTCTAGGGGGTGTAGCTTCAGTTCCCAGAGAGTTAGTTGTCTGTCTTCACCCCAGTGTTTATGGCAGGAGGGACCTAGTTCTTAGCACTGAAGGCACAGAGGAAACTTTCCCCTTGCCATGCCAGGAAAAGCCAAAGTGATGCCATTGCTTGTAGCACCAATAGTAGTAGGTCTTGTACTGAATGAAATATATGGAACCATTCCCCTATCCTGCTGGAAGATTATGACTGGTGCTAGGACTAGTAACACCAAAATTGTTAATTCTAGCACTGGAAATGCCAATATGGTATTGTTCCAGTTCTATAAGGTGACTAAATGAAATCCTGGAGATATTTCCCTGTTAGGTGTGGGTCTGGAGTGCTGGAATTCAGGTAGGATCTTCCCAAAGTCTTACAGGGTAGGGTCTGATGACTGAGGGATATAATGCTAGCAGTCACATCCCTGGAACTTTAGGATGCATGAGAGCATTCTCTAGGTCTGACGGGGTGAGAACCTATGGTGTTGGGGACTGGCAGTTACAGCCTGAAACTGAGGAACACAACTAGGGCTATCCGGACAAAGCAGGTAAATGTAAGTTCCTCTAGCAATTTTAATCCCAACAGCTACAGTACCAGATTTTAAGGTATGTTTTCTTTGGGAACCAAGCACTATGTGTAAAGAGAAGCATAGCAGCCTTCCTCCAGTCTTCTCTAGGGTGTTTTTAAAGGTTGCTGCTGATGCTGAGCGCCACAATGCCAAGGGGAGCTTTGTTGGAATGCAGAGAGAGAGAGAGCAAGCATGTCCCTAGGTTTTGTGCCCAGAATTCTCACAGCTGCATGGTGCAGGGGTCCCACTCTCCATGCTTCAGGTTGCCATGTCTCTAGCTTCCGTATCTTCTGGTAGCAACACAGCTGCTTGCTGTCTCTAATAGCGGAATAGTGTGTATCAGTGGCCCTACCCTGGAAGTCAAGAGCCTGGGCCTTTGGCAGCATAGGAAATACATATAGGCTAATTTTCTGAAACAAAATAGTTGCCAGGGCACCAGTAAACGTCTTAGTCTGGGTTTAAAATCAGTGTGGACTGTGAAATTTTCCTGTAGTTAGGGCTGCCAGTATGTGATGGTGGCAGGGAGCCAGGGTCCTTTCTGCTTTCCTTATCCCAGCAAGATGTTGTCCCCCAGCTGGTGACCCAGACTAGAAGCTGCTACAACTAGAGTGGCTGCAGTATGCTTTGTTCCTTTCTCTCTGTTGGATTTCAGTCTGTACTGTTTGTTATTCCTGCCACTTCTTTTCAAAAATTTTTCTTCTATTATTCCCTTAGAAATGCATCATTGCCTCTGTGTGTGTGTGTGTGAGAGAGAGAGAGTGAGGGGGGGCTCATATTTCTATGTATTGGTCTGACCTTCACAGATCATTCTTGATCAGTTTCGTTATTTCCCAGTGACAAGTTCACAAATCATACAAATGATCCTCTCCTTCGGTGATGATGGATCAGTTTCCTTTAGCCTTATTTTCTTGAAAAGATTGTCAAGCATTCTTAAAAGCCCTTGCTACCTGTGCCTTGAACACTGCCACATTTACTGTTGAGTCCTCATGCCTTAGTATCTCATCCAACCCTAATTTTTCCTTAATAAGCCCCATCTCTGAACACCACTATCTTGGGGTCAGGTAGTCAATATATGAATTTTGAACATAGGAAACAGACATTCAGACCATAGCACTAAAGGTGTGAAAACAACAAATACCAGTGCTGACAACATGTTTGGCCTGGTGGATACATGTGAGGTAGCAATACCACAACACTTGGAACATGTGTTTGAGAGTTGCAAGGGATGTCATTAAAGCTGAGCTTGCCACTGCATCCTATGCCATTTGCTTTTTTGCACTACAGCTCTGCTTTTTTGAGAGTACAAGAAAATGGAAGAGAATTTCAAACTTGGAGCAGCCATCAAGATTTCATTTCCTATAACTGTAATTAAGTATTCCTTTCTAATCCTCACAGATTAGTTGAGCTTCTCAATGACTCTACACGGAACACATGAAGAAAGAGATGCTATGGCAAGCTTTGCCTCATTCTTTCTTCCACATTTATTTGACTTCCCTACCATTTTTATTTGAACATTTCTAACCATTCATCCTGAGCGTGTGATTCATTGATGGTGTATAAAATTATTCTTTCCAGATATATTATCAAACTCCTACCATGTTCCAGAAGCTGTTCTGGGAACTGAATTTGTAATCATGAACCATGGAGGTAAAAATTGTACCCTGTTGAAGCTGACATTAAGCAGAATATTAGCCAAAAGTGCTACTCTCAAAAGTGCAGTGAAGGAAATAAAGTAAGTCCAAGCCCTTCAGTTATTTCTGCATAAAGTCTATTGCTAGTCTTGCCTGTTTTAGGTTTTTGTTGCTAAATTTGTATTCAATGATGCTGATTGTGGTCAGTTTCTAATATCCCTTATCTAGGTTTTACAAGTATTGTGGTTATACAAAATAATAATACCTAGAGCATTGCATAATTCATACTGGATGCCTGTTATGTGCTGAACTATCTACAAATGTTGTGTCCTTTAATCAGGCAGCAACAATAAGCATTTAATATTATATAACTATTCTTGTTTTACTGAGACATAGGGAGATGGGCATCTTGATGAAGGTCATAAGGATCGACTTTAAAGCATAGCACAGTCAAAAGCTACCCCTCCTTCACCCACCGGGCTGCTGTTCTCCTTAGAAGGCTGATTCTCAGGGTACAGTTTCATAGAGTCCACATATGAGATTATTGAAGGGACACCTCTTGAGACCTTGATAAAACTTCACTTTTTTATAACAGGTCATTGAATATCCTGACATTTTAGAAGATGATCAATCAACACTCTCCTTGATCTTCTCTACTATCATAATTTTATTCTGCTGTCTTCTAATAGAAATTTATATATTATTTCTATATCAGCGTTACATGGTTTTTCTTCTAAGAAGTTTTAATAATTACCATAAAATAATCAGAAAAGTCGATTTCTTTTTTCTTTTGATTACACAGCACCTATTTGCTTAAACTTTCTTTCCAGCAAATTCTCCCAATATACTTCTTTGCTGCAACTTTTCTCCCTGGAAGACATTCATAACTGGCTTTTATTTAATCATTCATCTAAGCCAAACTTTAATATTTGACATTTTTCCTTACTTCCAACATTGTTATATTTTTCCCTTGAAACTGTTGATATTTACTATCATTACTGCCCTCATGTAATAATTAATTATCCTCCATGTAATATACATTTTATGACTCACGTGGTCATATTTGTCCCCAATGTTGACCTTTTTTATATTTTCATATCTGTGTGTATGTGGGGAAGAGTTCAAATATTTTTGAAAACACTAAACTGGTATATCATTTATTCTTTTCTTAAGATTTATTTATTTTATTGGAAAGGCACATATACAGAGAGGAGGAGAGACAGAGAGGAAGATCTTCTGTCTGATGATTCACTCCCCAAGTGGCCACAACGGCTGGTGCTGCACCTATCCGAAGCCAGGAGCCAGGAACTTCTTTCCGGGTCTCCCACGTGGGTGCAGGGTCCCAAGGCTTTGGGCCGTCCTCAATTGCTTTTCCCAGGCCACAAGCAGGGAGCTGGATGGGAAGTGGAACTGCCGGAATTAGAACCAGCGCCCATATGGAATCCCGGCATGTTGAAAGTGAGGACCTTAACCATTATGCTATCGCGCCGGGCCCTCATTTATTCTTAACTCATCTCATATGAACCCTTTGATAGATATTCTTTAGCATAAAATAGCCTTAGTTCTCAAATTTAAATTATGACACAGCAATGCAATTCCTTATTATATTTCAACTCATTCAAAATACATCCATATAATAATCTGTGCATACATGTCAATAAGACAGTATCCAAAATATTTTTAAAATTGGAAACAATTCACATGCCCATTAACTGTTAAAGAAATAAGCAATATGTGTTCTCTTCATGCAGTCAAAAATCATTTAGTCATGCTTAGGCATGAAATTCTAGTGTGTGCCATAACATTGATGAGCCTTACAAACATTATTTAAATGGAAAGAAGCCAAAGGAAAAAAGCCACTTGGCATATGATTCCATGTATATAATATACATCGAATAAGCAAGTCCGTGGAGTAAGAGAGCAAAATAGTGCTTGCTAGAAGTGTAAGGGGGAAAGACTGAATATTGATGGGTGTGGAGTTTCCTTTTATTGTGATGAAAACATTCTAAAAGTAGATGGTGATGATAGTTGAACAACTCTGTAAATATATAAAATACAAAGCTAAAAGGAACTGAATTATACACTTTATTTTTTTTATATTTTTATTTTGAATTTTTGAACCATGTGGCACTATTTCATATAGGCTGGGATTCCCCCCAAACTCCCACCTCCCAACAGATTTTCCCCATTTTGCTACAATGGTATAGTCCTTCATAAGGAATCATGATTCCATCAGTCTCTTATTTAAGTGTACCCCGACACTGCTAGTACAATGTCAGACAGTCCAGCATCCATTGTCTACACATTTCCAACAGTTTCACTGGGAATCCATCTTTCGTCTGGAAGCGGGGATGCATGTTTCATTATACACCCACATCTGGATATGGTAGACACCAGTACTCCATCACTATACATTTCCATAAATGAGAAGCCATGAAATAAGGTCAACAACTGGTATGAGTTAGAACAACAGCCACAACAACAACAAAGTGTACACTTTAAATATTCACTCATAGGAAAAGTCTGGAATATGCTAAGTAGTAGAAGAAAAAAAAACAGAAAAAATGAGTAAGAATCCAAATAATAGTTCTCCTTATTGTCCATCTGTCATAGAGGAATCCAGAAGTTTCAGCAATCATCCAGTGGAAGACATGGAAGGTATCTCTTTTTTTGAAGGTATCTTAACGTTCACAAATAAAAGGTCTGGGCCTGGCAGCGTGGCCTAGCAGCTAAAGTCCTCGCCTTGAACGCACCAGGATCCCATATGGGCGCCGGTTCTAATCCCGGCAGCTACACTTCCCATCCAGCTCCCTGCTGGTGGCCTGGGAAAGCAGTTGAGGGCGGCCTAATGCCTTGGGACCCTGCACCCGTGTGGGAGACCCGGAAGAGGGTCCTGGCTCCTGGCTTCAGATTGGCTTAGCGCCAGCCAATGCAGTCACTGTGGTATGAACCATTGAATGGAAGATCTTCCTCTCTGTCTCTCCTCCTCTCTGTGTATCTGACTTTCCAATAAAAATAAATAAATATTTTTTTAAAATAAAATAAAAGACCTGCCCCGAGGGCACTGTAATGATGGGCACGGTGACTCCATGGTGAAGGCTACAGGTAGATAGTCTAATCTAGGAACTAGATGGAGGACATGGCTGAGACTCAAAGGGCCTAAAGGGCAATCATGATCTGAAGGAAGAAAAGTCAAAAATGAACTGACAAAACATGTTCTGCTATTTCTTAGCCTTAAACCTTACCATTGGCTGCCAAGGAGCATCCAGTGATGGAATAGGGGTACCCAGTGACATTAGAGGTCAGTAAGTTCTCACTCGCACCAAATTCTGTTACCACATTCAAGAGACATAGATGGAGTAATGGATGAAACTGTAAAACAAAGAGTTGCTTATTTATTAGCCTAAAACATTATTTTTGATGGACCAAAGCTATATGTCTATTAACCAGGAGATATAATGATATCTCTTCTCACCATCATCTGTAGGAATAGGGACTGCAGACAGACATGAGAAAACTTATTAAGGACTTTTGAGCATCACTGATATTTTAGGTCAATTAGTCTTTTCTTGTGGGGGTTGTGGTGGACAATGTGAGGTATTTAGAAGCTTCCACGTCCTCTAACTGCTATATGCCAGCAACACCAACATACTATCATAGCAATATATTTGCCAGAGGGAACGGGGACAAAGCCAAAAGAACCACTTTGGTATAGCTTTAAAAAAAAAGATATATTTTCATTGGAAAGGCAAAGGAGATTTATAGAGAGAAGAGACAACGGGAAAGATCCTCCATCCTGGTTCACATCCCGAATGGCTGCAATATCCAGAGCTGAGCCAATCTAAAACCAGGAGCCAGGAAGTTCTTCCAGATCTCCCAAATGGGTACAGGGTCACAAGGATTTGGGTCATCCTCTACTGCTTTCCCAGGACACAGCCACGGAGCTGGATAGGAAATGGAGCAACTGGGACACAAACTGGGGCCCATATAGGGTACTTGCAGTTTGTAGGGTAAGGATCTAACAACCACTGAGCTATTGTGCCAAGCCCGGAACCACTTTGTTCCAGCATTGTATACACATCTAGGACTGGAAGGAATGGTTTTCAATCCTTTCCTTCTTTCTTTTGATGCCCCAGCTCGAGCCTCAAATATTCTACATGATTTGAGAACAGCAAACTTTTCTGTAGAATTTCTCTGTTGACCACTGTGAAGCACCTGCAAGCCCTATCATCTTATACATAATGCATGCTCTTCTCTCCTCAGCCTTGTTTCTTAGTACTAAAGCTCACATCCTGTTTCTTTGTTCTCAGAGCCCTAGAGGCAGTGTATGAAGCTTCCTGGGTTTTTAGGCTATTTGCATTATCTGTTCAGAGATGTACTTTTCTCCGCTCACTCCTCTGCTGTGATTTTAATTAGTTCTTCCAGATTTCTGTTGGCCTCTCTTGCTTTCTCTTCCTCTGGTGTGGCCTGCCTTCAGTGGCTACTCTTCTGTACCTGTCTTTTTTTCCCCATTGGTTCTGCTCTGTTTCTTGTCTCATTCTCCGTTTGTTCTTATAGGATTGCATCCCCTACCTGCTCCACCTCCAATGCTGCCTGCTATGATTTGAATACCATTGTATGGTATTAAGAGGAAACTTAAGCTGAGTATACTGTTTAATAATAGACCAGTTAAAATTAAGAAAGGATAATTTCATCAGGATAGAGCCCATATAAATTAAATCCCATTGGCTTTATAAGAAGAGGGAGTACCTAGGATTGATACACATGTACACTCCCTGTTTTTGAACATGTAATGACCTGAAGTGACTCAAAACTCCTCCAAAAAGAAGGTCAGCACCAGATCCAGTCTTTTGCCAGAACTGGGCCAAAACAAGGTTCTTCATGCTCAACCCACTCTGTGCAGAGTGTTATTCACACCAGAACCATGCAGTAAGATATTTGTACTGTCTTTCTCAGTGAAATCTGAAACGTCATCGCCTCTGCAGGAGGAAAACCCGAAGCTCCCTTCCTTACCTAACAGTCCTTCTCCTGCCCCTTTTCTTTTCTCCCTGGCTTCTTTCTGTTTTTAGACTTTGTTTCTTATCTACTGACAACTGAATTCAAGCTTTATGGCCCTCAACTCCCCATTACTGCTACGTCCTCACATTGTAACACAGCTGTGTCCCTTCCTGTCCAGTTTGGCACGTCATCACTTACACATGTTCAGTAGCTCAAGTCAGACAGTCTGGTGTTGAGAAGCATACAGTATTGGGCATCAGTCACTTTGAGAGAGATCTAGATCTTGGATTTTACATTTTGCTCATCTGTGTAAAATGGGAGAAATAAGATTACCCAGGCACAGTGGAGGTAGAAGATTAAATGTGCTTGTTGTATACAATGCTTAGTAGATTCTAGACTGCACACTCTGAAATCCAGTGGCAGCGCAATAAATATTTATCATTTGTCTAAAACACTGTTATCACATGTAAGCTAAAGCCTATGGCCATAGTGATTGATCAAGGCAAAATTTCCTTCAAGTGAACTGAACCATACTCTTCCTTCCACTTTAAATAATTCATATCTAAAATGCCAAACTGTTTCTTCTTGTGTCAGAGTCGTGTCTTCTTAATGTTCAAACATTTCCTGTGTTTACACCTAGACTCTTAAAGAAGCAAAATTTTACCTAAGCTCACCAAAAAAATTTTTCCCAGAATATTCCTGCTGCTTTTCTTCCTAGTGAACCCTCCAAAATTGATTAATTTTTCTGCTGATCGAAAGCTTGTATCAATATCCTTTACTTTCTGGAAATTTAATTACAACAAATATGTCCTAGGGTTAATGTCAGTTGGATTAGTAATTGGGGTACCCGGCGCAGGATCTCTCTGCACCCTTTGAAGCAGACTCACATGCCAAATCTTTCCTTGGAGATCCTTCTCGCTTGCTTTCTCCACGCCAATCAAGGAAATGTTTCTCTTTCCTCTACTCTCTTCCTCTCTGCCTGTTACTCTCACAGAGGTCTAAGGAGAGATGACACGTTGACTTTTTTTTCAATCTCCTTCACATTTGCTTCTTTTTCCTCTCTTTATCCTGCTGATATTCTTCAGAAATTTGTTCTGTCTTCTGAATATTAAAATCAACATAATCATGCTGGATAAGTTGAGCAGATGGTATTAGCTCCTTTGACAGACGAGAAAAGTCAGAGTGGCACATTACTGCCATTGTACAAGGTGTGAAATTGACACAGTACTGCTAGAATCAGATTAGAAATCAAAGTCTACAACATTTCCTCTTAGTCTAAGCGATACTGATTGAAAAGAGAACACCAGGGTGGCTGCAGTGGATCTTCATTCTCTACAAAGTTTAGGAAACATTGAACTTTTTTTACCCTTAAATTTTAATACTAGTTATGAAAACTGTGGATTTCTAAGTGTTTCCACAAATACTTCTGTAAAAGGATGTTAAACACCATTAATCGTTTTGTTCATATTTGTCATGTCCATTTTTTAAAGTATGGTTTTAAACAGAAAACAGCATCAAAATAAAGGAGTTGGCTTTTGATGGGCTAAGGAAGCCTGTTGATTTAGTCCCCAGTGAGCCAAGACCTACCTGCTTGCCTGCTCACTTACTCACAGTGCCCTGCAGGGTTGTAGCAAAGTCTGGGGAAACCAGACTGGACTTTGCAGAGCTGTCTGTGAGTCACCTGCATTATTGCCATTGAGGAATTGATCAAGGTTCCCATAATGTTGGTAAAAGTTAGGAAGATCTGACACTGGATTATATAGATCTTTGAAATTTTAAACTTTTTTTTTCGTTTTCTCCTGTGGTGTGGATATACTTTGGTGGTATTCCTCAAAGACTCCTATGTTGGAAGTTTTATTTCTCAGTGCAGTGATGTTTGAAAGTAATACAGAATTTTAAGAGGTGGTGTCTAGGTTTCCTTCGGTCATTTGGAAGCGTATACTCAAAAAGGAATCTGGAAGCTCAGCCATTCTGATTTCCTGTCTTGATGAGCTCCCACCTTTATTACGATGAAGAGAAATACTGAATTCGTTTCTTGATGAACCCCATCATTGTCTTCTGCTGTAAGATCTTCCTCATCAGAGCCCAGTTTATGCTGATGCCATGCTCTTGAACTCCCACAACTATGAGATAACTGCATTTCTTTACTTCATACAGTTAGCCTGCTGTAGGTATTTGATTATAGTAATGAAAAATGGACTAATATAGTTTCTTTCTTTAAAGTGCTGGCATAGATTGAAGCTCAAATTTAAGATGCGCAATGCGTCTTAAAATGGGCAAGAGGAATTGACTCTTCTCATGGGCTAATCAGAATTCTGAGCAGTGGATTCATTATGTGACAATTCAATACACAGGATTTATATATCCCCTGTGTTCATTAGCAATGTAAATATTTCTTTAAAATAATGCTTTGAAATTGAGCACTGAATCTGAAGTTTCCTCCTTTTCCAAACTGCTAACAATTGATTCTCACCTAGTGGTATGAATGGCACTTCAGCTTCAGCACCGCCAAGATTCAGCCACAAGATGTGAGTTACTGTACTACAATTCACACCTTTCCAGGGTTTCTATCTGTCATAAAGAAAGCTGTCCTTGGTGTTAGTGAGAAAATCTCAGAAACAGACTGTGTGTCTAATGGGACTACCTCAGAAGAATAATCTAGAACGCAAATGATGTTCTTAAACTTCCCAGTTCATGCCCAACAACAGCTTGAGTTTGTTACATATATACCCCTATTTATGCAATAGTTATGCTTCTAAAAAATCAGTGTGTAAATTACACATGCCCATATAAATAAATAATTGAATGTCACTATTGACATGACACATGGACACTATAATAATAAATAATAATGCAATAATATTATAATTATTAAACAATTCAAATCAATAAAATTATTGATTATGGTCAAATTAATATTTTCATGTATTATACAATATATTAATATTAACCATTTAAATATATTTAATTACGTCTAATTATTTAAATGTAATTATTAAAATGATATTATATATGATATAATATTTTAAATTTTAGGATTCAGTTTTTACATTTAGCATATACCATATATAATACAGAATGTTATATATTAATAAATAATTATAATTGAATTATAATTGCAATTAAATTAATAATATTGTAATATATAATCATGTCACATGTTGCAACTGGATCTCCATGTAATTATCTTCCTTTCTTTTTTTGTTTTCTCTCTCTCTCTCTCTCTCTCTCTCTCTGTATGTATCTTTGTTTACAAAGATAATAGATTTTTGTAAGTACTACTTAGTTGACTGCCTAGTCTGAAATCTGAAGTAAAAAGCAGCAGCTGGAGTTCCAGGAAAGAGTTCATGCACACAACACAATAGATAAGGGACTAATATCCAGAATTTGCAAAAGGCTTCCAAAGCTCAACAACAGCAAATCAAACAACCCTGTGAAGTAATGAGTGAAGGAAATGCACAGATCTTTTAAAAGAACTAATTTAAATGATATGAAAAAAATGCTCAGACTCCCTAACTATCATGAAAATACAGATAAAAACCACAAAAGGTTCCATTTAACTCCAGTGAGATTGGTCAGTCATAATAGTTACTGCAGTTCCTGGAACACATAGCAGGAATTCAGCAAGCAGTAGCTGAATAAAAACATTTTAAAGCATTGTTTTTATAGTACAAAAAAATATATTTTTCCCAGCTAAATTTGGCCACCACCAAGGAAGAATAGGGTGATGCTCAGGTTCAGACCTTTTTAAAGATTTATTTATTTTTATTAGAAATGAGATTTACAGAGAGAAGGAGAGACAGAGAGAAAGCTTCCATGCACTGGTTCACTCCCCAAGAAGCAATGTCCAGAGCAGATCTGATGTGGAGCCAGCAACCAGGAGTGTCCTGTGGATATCCTATGTTGGTATGAGGCCCCAGGGCCTTTGGTCATCTTCCACTGCCCTCTCAACTCACAAGCAGGGAGATGGATATGAAATGGCATACCTTTGGTATTTAAATGTCAGCAAGGTGTAAAAGTCTTTTATCATCACCTTTCCAATTTTCTGTATGATTCTACATGTTTAAGAGTCTCTTATCCCAATTTGACTCTAATAAACTTATTGTCATCTCCTCAGGTGATGAAAAAGAAATGTGTAAATTTTATTTTAGAACTGCAGATCATATAACTAAACTGATTCAATAAGTCCAAAAGTGGAATAGGGATAAAGAATTTTTTCCCGAAACATTTTATTTGAAACATTAGATTCTATCAGAAAATCAAAAGAATTTTGCAGTGAATAGCATTCAAATGTTTATGAACATAATTTCATTTTGGTTTTCTCTGGTACACCTTGAGCAAGCAAGCTTAGAACTGTAGGAAAATATTTGTAATAGAATTCCATAAAGGGTTGTCATCTCATGCTAAGAGACAATTGGCAATTTGGCTTGGAGTTATGGGTCTGAAAGCACATGAGCATAATGTAAATATGTATTTATTAGGCATCATTGTAAGTACATTATTATACATACTTATGCACATGCCTCTGAAGAGGTGCGGACTCTACTAGAGTGACCACATTCTTTCATCCCAAACTGAAAAGTGTAATCAAAAGAAATAAGATTTTTAAATCTTGACTGTCTTAGAAAAGCTCAAATATCCCTGGGTAACAGCTATGTCAGCTATATATGTTTGTTTGTTGTCTAAAGCAAGGCCAAATGATGTTTTCTACAGAGGGAAAATGCCAAAATGATGTCACATCTATATGATCCCAGAATCATTTGGCTCTATACATTTAAATCTGAGAAAACTAAGAGGATGATGGCAAAAGCCTTAAGAAAAATAAAAGAGACAGTGTATCCATCTGGCAAGGTGGGGAGGAGAAAGAAAAGCTATTAGTTCTAGTGCTTCTAAGGATGTTCAGCACTTAGGGAGGCTCATTACTTAGGCTCAATGCTGGCTGCTGGGGTCGTGGGCTCATCATAGGTAGATGTACTAGGTGTTATGGTATGAGCTGAGCACCCCAAAATACATGTTTAACTCTTAGCTTCCAAGTACTTCAGAATGGAGCAGTTGTGCCTCAGGATCCAGGGGGAATTGATGCCAGGAACCCAGTTGGGCGACAAAATCTGTGAATACTTAAGTCTCATATAAAATTGCATAGCATTTGTGTAGAACCTATGCATGTCTCCCTGTATAATCCAAACGCATTATAATACTTAATACAATGTAAATGCTCTGTAAATGGCTGTTGTATTATTGAGGGAATAATGACAAAGTATTAAAAAAATATTTTTTTGATTCACAGTTCATTGAATATCCAGACATAGCACCCATAGGTAAAGATATTTGAGAAAAAATTCAGTAGAGTGGGCCCAACATTACTGATATCCTTATAAGACACAGAGACCAGGACACAGATAGGAAAAGTGATTGATCATGTGAGGAAACAGAAACCAACCCCACTGCTGCCTTGTGGTCATACTTTGAGTCTCCAGAGCCGCAAAGCAACAGTTTCTGTTGTGAAATGCACTTAGCCAATGTTACTTATTATGACAGTCTGAACAAACTAACACAGCAGCATGAGGCTGAGGTCATGTGGAGTCTGCAACAGGAAGGGAGCCACTTGGTTTTAGAATAAGTGCAGTGGAAATGGCTTGGCCCTCCGCTGGTTCTCAGAAAAAGCTGCGGGGAAAACAAAAAATGTGACACTCCCTTAGGCCTTAAGGATTGTGCATTTTCTGCCTCTGATTTTTGAATCTGAAGAGTAATTTGAGAATCTTGTATAGTTAACATGAGGCTAAACCAGGACTTGCCAGAAACAAGCTTATATAGACACTGTGAAAGCTTGGACTAGGGAGGACAAGAACCTCACAGTAAAACTGATGACTGTTAACCTCTAGTACTACTCCCAAACAGTGTTACAGAATCATGAAGTGTCACATCTGCAAGTGACAACCCCAATAGCTATGTGAATATGCCATGCATAAGGTCAACATTGAATTGCAATTAATTAGTTTTCATCTGTTTCTTGTGTACCTACCTTTTTCCAAATGAAATAGGATGAAAGCAATGTAGGAGTCCATATTGCCGTCTGTGTCTTCACCACAGCCATTGTAGAGATACAGGCTTGTCAGCCAGGGAAAGTGAAGACTAAGACGGGAAAGGGCTCCACATAGGCAAAGATGATTACCAATATCCTTCTTCCCTCTCCCTTCTCTCCCTTTCCTGCCCCTCTCCTCCCACTTCACTTTTCCTCCTTCTTTCTGCCTCCCTTTCTGTCCTCTGTGTGTGCTCTGTGTCAGCTGCTCTGTATTGTATATTCACTGTCTCATCTCCGACTTACATAGAGAAGATGATATTTACCTTTTTCTTATGGTGGGTAACAAGAGACTCGGTGTGTGAAGAAGGCTTGCCCAAACTTCCAGTTACCATGTGGCAGATCCAGAGGGAGGAGCTGGACATGCATGACTCAAAGCTTTTGTCTCTAATTACCCTTCACACCACCTCCCACCTTGAAAGGCATAAATAGGTCATCCTGGATTTATTCATTAAGGCCTGTGATGATAAAATGAAAGAACAGCTGCCTTCCTAGCACAACTTATACACATCTTGGAACAAAAAGGAGGTGCTTTAGAACCAATTAAAGGCATTTGCCTTCTGTCTCACAGGGAACGAAGTATACTAATTCGAGTTTTATAATTTGGAATATTGCTGTAAGAAGAGTCCAAACTATTCCAGAAGCAACTAGAAGTCTGTAGGATGAATATCCCATATCATGAATATAAAAGCCCAGAAACATGCAGCAAAGGAACACATGTACAATAAAAATAAATAGCTTGAATCCCATGCTAACGCTAAAATGCATCACTCTCACCTTCTATGCCACTTATTGTCACAGGCTGCACTTAGCTCGAATGCTTAGATCCACTGGGGGTAGAAATCCCAAGCATAGCAACAGTGTCCAAGCAGAAGCAGCAGTCAAATGTCCTTAACTAACAGAGGACAGGCTGGAGTACTGATAATCAAGCTCAAAAGCTGAATCAGTAGCAGACATGCCTGCAGGTAGGGATGAGAAGGAGGACAAGTAGACTCTGTCGTTTAGGGTTTTGTACTTGAAATCTTATTCAGCTAAAGGTGCCTCACTTAGCTATAGAAACATTGACCTAAAGCTTAGCTATATAAAAACCCAATTTTGCTCATAAATAACCATAATCACTGGTGAATAAGTTTAGTATAGTCTTGATTCACTGTAAGCTCAACTGGGTTTATGAAGGGATACACCACAGCCTATGTAGCAGGTACAATTAGTGTACTTCAGTTTGCAAATGGGGAAGCTGAGGCTCAGGAACGTTAAGTAAACTTCCAAAATGAAACAAATTCAACGTAGCAGAGCTCAATTGACTTCTAATTTCAATATGTAAGAACTATGGTTCAAATATTTACCTGTTAATCTAGAAAACAGCTATCTTTTTCTATAAAGGAACAAATAATATCTTCAGGGTAAAGTTGTTCTATATATCTCACTGCAATATATGTTCTCAAGGAAGGAGTGGCGAGAGAAATGGATGATCTGCACCTTAAAAAAAAAAACCGGAATTGCCATGCAAATCTTCTGTGATTACTTTCCTATTAGACCAGGGGGCATCTGGAGGCACCCTGATGCCTTGAGAAGTATTATGACTTTCAACCTTCCCATAGCAGCAGGTGAGTCCGTGGCACTTGCATACTTACATGAAAGACAATTCCTATGGCAACAAACAGAATCCAAAGCAGCTCCCATACTGTGCAAGAGAATAACGGGAGAGAGCAAACCAGAAAGTGAAAATAAGACAAGATAGGGAATTGGAAAAAGAGTCAGTTAAACTCAGCTTGATTTGATGCCTGAATAAACTGCTGACGCTTAGAAACAGTCTCTCAGTGATGGGGGTTTTTACATCAGGTCGCAATGAGCTCTGCCTTTTGGAAGCATGTGTTGGTGATACCACAAAACCAATCTAACAGACACTTGATGCAACAACTTAAGCAATCATGGGAGACAGCAGATGACAGGATAAATGTTTGGATCCCAGAGTGAACCAGCAAATAGAACATTTATGACTACCTTTAGTATAAAATGAAAACAAATAAAATTTAAAATACAGACAACTAATACATTTCTTCCTAACAAGAACCATATGGCTCTAGATAGAGACTCACAAGAGGAGAGTTTGCATTCAAACTAGAATGGACTATGATTTGATACAAATCTTCATGTTTCCAGTAGGAAAACAGATCAGAGAGGCGACCAGATGAGGTCATCAGTTGACCAAAGCAGGGAATGTATGAGAAGCCAGGATGCCTCATTTTATGCCCAATAAATTGCTATGTTTGTAATCTGAAATTTTGATCTCAATTTGGTGGTGCTATATTACTTAATTACTTCGTTTTTTCTAAGATTTACTTAGTTCAAAGAGTTAAGAGAGAGTGCAAGAACAAGAACGAGAGAGTGCTTTAATTTACTGGCTTTGCCCCCAAATGGTGGCAATGGCTAGCTCTGCGCCAGGACCAAGTCAGGAGGCAGGGGTTTCATGCAGGTCTCTGCAATGGGTACAGGGGCACAAGAACTTGGGTTGTCCTTTGATGATTTTCACAGAGCATTAGAAGGGAGCCAGATCAGAAATGGAAAACCCGGAGACTCAAAAGATGGCCGACATAGGAGGAAGACTGTGAGGGAGCTCGCAGACAGAGAGGGCTAGAACGCGACAAAGGCGTAAGTGGAGCAGCATAGAACTACAGGGAGAAGAACGTGAAGTTCCCTGGACAGTGTGGAGCCAAAAAAATCCACACAACTTGGAAGAGCAACCAGGGAAAAACAAAACAAAGGGCAGGGAAGAAGACTTTCCGCTCCTGACCTGCTGAGTCACCTTTGAGTGCAGACACTGAAAACCGCAGACCTGCAGACCTCAGGACATGCAGATGCTGTGGCCGTGAGGACCAGCAGTGATCAGGACCTGCTGGCACTTGCTCACCCTGGTCGCCAGGACCCGCCAGGACCTGCGCCCGCTGTGGACATCAGGACCTGGAGTCATCGGGACCCGCCGGCATCTGCCCACCATGGTCACCAAGCCCCGACGGGACCTGCACCAGCCGCAGCCTCCAGGTTCCATCCACCTGCACCCGCCAGGACCTACAACAGACTCAGTAGCCGGGAGACGCACCCGCGGCGAGGGTTCCCACCAGAGGAAGAGGCAGACTGCAAGAACCTGAGGTTTGAGTGAGTTGGGTGGGGACAGTGGTGGGTTGGAGTCTCCAGGAGTTGGCCCCCCAGGGGCATGCACAGAGCCTGAACACCCTTGGTGCTCGTCTCCCCGCCCTTACCCCCCCAAGACTCCAGCGCCTAGAGACACCGGGCGAGTGCCTTGAAACTGCCAAAACTGTGTCTGGGAGAAAGGCAAAAGGCACACTGAATACTCCCCCGTGCCTTTGCGGTCTGGAACTCAGCTGGGCAGTGCTATCCCACAGGAACCCAAGCACGCCTCTGGGCTGGGCAGTCCCGTGCTAGCGCTGGGGCGGTCGGTCCCCTGCAAGCGCTGGGGTGGGCGGGCCTGCACAGGAGGCGCTTACAGAGAGCACCTGGAACACCCCACGCCCTATAGTCCCATGCTTGGGAGACGAACCAGGAGAGCACTGCGGACCCGCGTGCAGGAGGCGTTCCCAGAGAGCACCTGGAACCTCCACGCCCTGCAGTCCCTGGCACTGGAGACACACCGAAAAAGCACCTAGAATCCTCCGAGCCCTGTGATCCCGCACACAGGAGGCGCACACAGAGAGTGCCTTCACTCCCCGACGCCCTGTGGTAGCATACCTGTAGGGGACGAGCTGAGAGTGCGCTTTGAATCCGCTGGGCCCTGGAAGTGGCGCCCTGAGGTCCAGTGTTCTGGAGACGCACCAAAAGTGCCTTGAAAATTCCCACACCCTGCTACTCCACGCCTGCAGACTCCGATCTCTACAGGATAGTGCTTGGAGACCCTCAGCACACTGGTGCCTAGGTCTCTCAAAAAAGAAACACTAACACAATGGGAAGAAATACCAGAAAAGGTAATGATCCAGATGAGAGTGCCAAAACCCTACCAACAAAGGACCAAAAGCCAATGTCTATTTCGGAGATGCGAGATGAAGACATAGAAGATCTACCAGACAAGGAATTCAAAAAAATAATGTTAAAATATGTCAGAGACAATGAGAAGAATTGGGAGGACTTCAAGGAATTCAAGAACCACATAGCCTCAGAAATACAACAAATGAAAAGTAAAATCCTTGACTTAAAGCACAAAATTGAGAGCCTAACCAACAGAACAAATACAGCAGAAGAGAGGATCTCTGAAACGGAAGACACACAAAACGAACATACCCAGTTCATTAAACAGCTGGAGACAAGTCTGAACAAAGCCAATAAGACCATACAAGAAATGAAAGACAACCTCAGAAAATCGAATATTAGGATTATTGGCCTTCCTGAAGGAGCGGAAAAAGAGTCAGGAATGCAAATGGTGCTTGACGAAATTATACAGGAAAACTTTCAAAACACTTGGAACATGAATCCAGCCCAAATCCAGGACGGTCAGAGGACTCCCAGCAGATATGACCCAAAGCGATCTTCACCCAGACATATGGTACTCAAGTTCCACTCCAACGAAGACAAAGAAAGAATCCTGAGACAAGTACGAAGCAGAGAAAAGATCACATACCGGGGAAAACCAATCAGGATCACTGCTGACTTCTCTGAAGAGACTTTACAAGCAAGAAGAGAATGGACAAAGATCTTCCAAATCCTGAATCAGAACAACTGTCACCCAAGAATATTGTACCCAGCAAAGTTCTCATTCATATTTGAGAACGAAATCAAATACTTTCACAGCAAAGAGAAATTAGAAGAATATGCCAGCACAAAATCAGCTCTACAAAATCTCCTTAGAAATGCACTAAATCCAGAAAAAAAGGAGGTGAATCATAAGCAAAGATGGCAAACAGGAAGGTCTCCCCACTAAAGTCCACACAAGGAAGGGCAATTACACAGATATCAACACCCACAAAAACAAGTATGGCAGGGCAAAATCACAACCTCTCAATTTTAACTCTTAACACAAATGGCCTGAACTCACCAATCAAAAGGCATAGATTAACAGAATGGATTATCAAACAGCACCCAACTATCTGTTGCCTACAAGAGACACATCTAACCAGAAGAGATTCTAAGAAGCTGAAAGTGAAAGGTTGGAAACAGATATTTCATGCCAATGGATGAGAAAAAAAGGCTAGGGTAGCTGTCTTAATTTCAGATGATGTGGACTTCAATCTGACACACATCAAAAAGGACAGGGAAGGACATTATATATTGGTGAAGGGACTGATCCATCAGGAAGTAATTACCATTGTGAACATATATGCACCAAATTCAAACGCACCTAGCTACGTGAAGCAATTACTTACGGACTTAAGGGGAGACATAGATATGCACACAATAATAGTGGGTGATCTTAACACCCCACTAATAACAATAGACAGATCAACAAAACAAAAACTCAACAAAGAAACAACAGAGCTCATACAAACAATAGAACAACTGGACATGATAGATATTTATAGAATTTTTTACCCTAAGGCCACAGATTATACATTTTTTTCAGCAGTGCATGGCACCTTCTCCAGGATCGACCACATGATAGGACACAAAGCAAACCTAAATAACTTCAAAAAGATAGGAATCATACCATGTACCCTCTCAGACCACCACGGAATGAAACTGGAAATCAGCAATTCAAAATGCCCCAGGATATACAGAAACTCTTGGAGGCTGAACAATATGCTATTAAACGAACAATGGATCAGAGAAGAAATTAAAGGTGAGATCAAAAAATTTATGGAAACCAATGAAAACTCTGAAACAACATTCCAAAATTTGTGGGACACTGCCAAAGCAGTGCTACAGGGTAAACTCATCGCAATTGGAGCTCATGTCAAGGCCCAAGAGAGGCGCCAAATACAGGAACTAAACACACACCTCCAGGAATTGGAAAAACAACAGCAGAAGAGCCCCACACACAATAGGAAACAAGAAATCATCAAAACAAGGGAGGAAATCAACCAGATAGAAATAATAAAAAACCATACACAAAATCAATGAATCAAAAAGCTGGTTTTTTGAGAAGATAAACAAGATAGACACCCCACTGGCCCGACTGACAAAGAAAAAACAAGAGAAGGCAAGAATTAACAGCATCAAAGATGAAAAAGGCAACATAACAACAGACACCGCATCCATTAAGGCCATAATTAGAAATTACTACAAAGCACTGTACTCCAACAAATCAGAAGATCACCAAGAAATGGAAAAGTTCTTAGACTTCTACCACCTGCCAAAACTTAGCCCAGAGGCAACAAACGACCTGAACAAACCCATAACTGAAGTAGAGATTGAATCAGTGATTAAAGACCTCCCAACAAGGAAAAGCCCAGGCCCAGACGGCTTCACTCCAGAATTCTACAAAACATTCCAAACAGAACTGACCCCAATCCTCTACAAACTCTTCAAAACAATAGAAAAAGAGGCAACCCTTCCAAACTCATTCTATGAAGCCACCATTACCTTAATCCCAAAACCAGACAGAGAACTAACAGAGAAGGAAAACTACAGACCTATCTCTTTGATGAACATTGATGCTAAGATTCTCAACAAAATCCTAGCCAACAGAATTCAAAAACACATCAGACAGATCGTTCATCCAGATCAAGTGGGATTCATCCCTGGAATGCAAGGATGGTTCAACATTCGGAAATCCATAAATGTGATACACCACATCCAAAAACTGAAAAACAAGAATCACATGATAGTATCAATAGATGCAGAAAGAGCTTTCGACAAAATCCAACACCACTTCCTACTAAAAACCCTAACCAAGGTAGGCATAGATGGAAAAATCCACAACATAATTAAAGCCATATATGAAAAAACCAATGCCAGCATCATACTGAATGGAGAAAAGCTGGAACCCTTCCCACTGAGATCTGGAACAAGACAGGGATGTCCACTTTCTCCACTACTATTCAACACAGTCCTAGAGGTACTCACTGAGGCCATAAGACAAGAAAAAGAAATCAGAGGAATCCAAATGGGAAACGAAGAAGTCAAACTCTCACTATATGCAGATGATATGATTCTTTATGTAGAAGAGCCAAGAGACTCAATACAGAGACTGCTAGAACTTGTATGAGAGTTTGGTAGAGTGGCAGGGTACAAAATTAATGAACAAAAATCAATAGCCATAGTGTATGCGAACAGCCCCAAGATGGAAAAAGACTTAACCAGCAAGATACCATTCAAAATAACAGAGAAAAGTATGAAATATCTGGGAATAAATCTAACCAAAAATGTAGGAGACTTATTTGAAGAAAACTACAAACTACTTAAAAAAGAAATTGAACAAGACCTCAAAAGATGGAGTAACATCCCATGCTCCTGGATAGGTAAAATCAATATCATTAAAATGTCTATACTACCAAAAGCAATATATACATTCAACACAATCCCAATTAAATTGCCCAAAACATTCTTCATGGAAGTGGAAACAATGATCCAAAGGTTCATCTGGAAACACAAAAAACCACGGATAGCTAGAACCATCCTGAAGAACAGGAAGTTAGCAGAGGGAATCATAGTTCCGGACCTCTGGACATACTATAGGGCAGTGGTTATCAAAACAGCGTGGTACTGGCACAAAGATAGAGAGGAAGATCAGTGGAGCAGAATAGAAACACCAGAAGGGAACCCACACAGATACAGCCAAATAATCTTTGACAAAAAGACAAACGACAACCCAGGCAAATGGGAAGGTCTGTTCAACAAATGCTGTTGGGACAACTGGTTAATAGCCTGCAGAAACAAAAAAATAGATCCACATCTCTCACCATACACTAAGATCAGATCTAAATGGATAACAGATCTAAACCTACATCCAGAAACCTTCAAACTTTTGGAGGAAAATGTTGGAAACACACTGCAACACTTAGGGGTAGGCCCTCACTTCCTAAAAAAGACTCCAAATGCAGTAGAAATCAAGACCAAAATAAACAATTGGGACCTCATCAAACTAAGAAGCTTCTGTACAGCTAGAGAAACAATCAACAAAGTAAAAAGGCAACCCACAGATGGGAGAAGATCTTTGCGCACACGACATAGGTGATAGAGGGCTGATCTCCAGAATATACAAAGAGCTACAAAACAACCAAAATGTCAAAACAAACAAGCCACTCAAGAAATGGGCACGGGAAATGGGCAAACACTTCACAAAGGAACAAACCCAAATGGCAAATAAGCATATGAAAAAATGCTCAAGTTCCCTGGCAATAAGGGAAATCCAAATTAAAACATCAAATGAGGTACCACCTAACGCCAGTAATACTGGCCCACATGAATAAAAGCACCACCAACACTTGTTGGCGAGGTTGCGGGGAAAAGGGATCCCTACTCCACTGCTGGTGGGGCTGCAGGCTGGTACAGCCTCTATGGCAATCAGTATGGAGAACATTCAAACAACTCAAAATCAACAATACCGTATGATCCAGCAATAGCACTCCTAGGAATATATCCGGAACACTTGTTTTATGAGAAACCAACATGTACTGCTATGCTCATAGCAGCACAATCAGTAATTGCAAAAACATGGAAGCAACCAAAATGCCCATCAACAGAGGATTGGATAAGAAAGCTATGGTTCATCTACTCCATGGAATACTACTCAGCTATTAAAAAAACAAAATGCAGTTCTTTGTGGCCAAATGGGCCAAACTGGAAACCATAATGCTAAGGGAAATGAGCCAATCCCAAAAGGTTAAATACCACATGTTTGCCTTAATTTAAGATGATATGATGTTATGTATAACATGTTATGTTATGAATGTTATATGTTGTGTATAAACTAAAATGGAAGTGTAGGTGAGGTGGTCACAGAAGGTGGCTAGGAACTCGCATTTACTTTTAACATATTGGTTACTCATTACTATGTCAATTAATTCCATAATGATGTAAATTTTTGCTGATGGTATGTTGGAGCTTTCAATTGACTGGGATGATACTCTGCTGGCTCTGTCTTCAGACCAGAGAGGGTATACCTAAGAAGCCGTTGAACTTGACGGGACAATAAGATGCTGGACTCTATGTTTGGTATATGCTTGCAATGGGGGAATCTCAACTGAACTTGAGCTGTGGTTATGCAACAAGGTGGAGGAATCCACCATGGTGGGAGGGTTTGGGGAGGGGTGGGGAGAACCCAAGTACCTATGAAACTGTGTCACATAATACAATGTAATTAATGAAGTAAAATAATAAATAATTAAAATGAAAAAAAAGAAAAGAAATGGAAAACCCAGCATATAAAATGGTGCCCATATGGAATGCAGGCATAACAGCCTGCGGCTTTATCCACTTTGCCACTCTGGTGGACCAGTTAGTTATTTTCATTGCAACACTCTGATATTAGAAACACAGAAACTAAACCTGAGTCAAGAGCTTTCTTATTTAATATTTTTCAAATAAAAACCGACTAATTTGCTTGTATACTTCTAAAGTAATAAAGCAAAATGTCTCCTGTACCTCTGTGTTGACATGGAGCAGTTTAACACTGAAATTATAAACAGTATCTCACTCCTTATTCTACTTCAGTCACTATTACTTAGGGTCACCTTGAAAACAGTCAAAAGTGTTCTTCAAAATGCTTTAAGAGAACAAGCAATATCAATTGTAAGGAAAACCTTTTAAAGCTTTCCTGTACTGATGATTGCTAGACCCAATGACTAGCTAGTAATTTTTAATAAATATTCTGCAAATATGGCCAGCATAGGTAAATGTGCTCCAGCTTTGCCAATCTAGGAAGCACTCAAACCATAAAACCTCTGGGTAGCAGGTAGTGAGAGTTAGCTCTCCCTAATTAGCTTCCAGACATCTGCACCTATTTGTACAGAGCTTTGCATTTTTATACTGTTTCCAGGTTATAGTACTTCCACAACATTGTCAAGATGTTCAGCTTTATCCTATACATTGTACACAGCAGAAAACATGAGGTCGAAAAGGAGGTTAAACATAGTGGTTTAAAACAGAAGATTTAGAATCAAAGTCAGTTCAAGCCCCGGTTTCCCTCTGTCTTAGGTGGGTGGTCATGGGAGAATTAACCAGATTCTTTATCCTTAGTTTGCTCATCAATAAAGTAGGAGAAACAAAATAATGATACCCACCTCCTAGGATTCTGTTGCAGGTGAAATGAACTAATTCATGCAGTTCTAGGCAGAGATGTGTTCAATAAGTATTAACCATCATTTCCTTAGGGAGCTTGAGTAATTCATACTACTTATTTTCTAGGATACAGGAAAAATGTGAAATATTTATTTTGAATCTGTGAATGATGTTAGATAAAAATACAGAAATGCCAATTGTTAGTGCTGACACACCACCCAGTATGCTAAACCTACTTAAATTTCTGCATAAAAATTCTGTGCTGTGAAAGATTTTTTTCTCCTCTCAGCCAAATGCCTTCCCATTTCCAATGTGACTGGTATGTTTTATTATTACTACATTATTTCCCACTAAAACATCTTTCCTCCAGAGCATGTGATGTCATTTATAGCTACTAGCACAAACATTTTTCCATATTTTGTCAATTAAGCATGTCATAGAATTTAACATTTACAGTCTTGTATCGTTTGTTGAACTAATTAGAGGAAAACGGAAAGAATAACATAGGAAACACGAGAGTCTACTTACAACCCCAAATGACTAAGCGTGGAACCCTATTCTTTTAATTTCATTAGTGAATATTAAATATAATTATGAGGCATGTAATGAACATACTGGTAACTTTGGTAAGCATTTCAAAAAACAAATGAATATTTAAATATTTAATATCTGGAGCTCAAAGTTTGACACTCCTGCTTGCCAGTTCCCTCATAAAAGACAAAACCTGACGTAGGTGGCAAGTGATACAACATGCATATGGAATGTAAAATTGCTTGCTGCTAAAATCTATGTAACACAAAGGTAAATTCATTTGTGTTGGTTGCATTGGTGCAATGACCTAGGTGGGTTACAGAAAGCCTTGGTTTTGATATTAAGTGTTACGGTGAATTTTGTACCCCTCAATATTGATATGCTAAATTCTTATACCCCAGTATCATGGAATATGACTCTATAGTCGTCTACCAAGATCAGCAAGTCTTATTTCCCATGGTGTCACTTACCTGCAGCCAACAGTGGTTTGAAAAACATGAATGGGAAATTCCACAAAGAGATGATGTATAAATTTTAATCCCAATTTGTGTCTAATCTCCCCTTTGTCCAGTCATCACTACTATTTACACTATCATCCTCTTAGTCACTTAGTAGATATGGAGATTAGCAGATCAATTGTGGCAGCAGAGCTTCCTTATGTTCAGTTAACCCTTATATAGTAACCTGATGCTACACCACAATGCCTACATATTTCACCTCTCTTGGTGTCAACACACATACATTGCATCTGCTTCTATCACAAGAGTACACAGAGTGCAAATATTTTGAGAGAGATCACTTTCACAAAACTTTTAGTATAGTATATAGTATATTGTATTTTATTATTGTGGCTAATCTCTTATTCTGCCTAGGGTATACAGTAAACTTCATCATAGATATATTTATATATGCATTAGGAAAAATACTCTATGTTAGGTTCTGTGCTGTGCGTATTTTCAGTCTTCACAGAGGAGTATTAAAAACACATCACACAGAGAAGCAGAACTACTATATTTGGAAATAGACTCTTTAAAGTGGTATGTGAGTTAAAATGAGGTCACTAGGATAGGTTTCTGATCTAACAGGACTGGAGTCCTTCTTAGGAGAGGAAATTAGGACACCTACTCATTATCAAAGGAAGCATGTGTGAAGACGGAGGGAGAAGACACCCATATATAAAATAAGGACAGGGTCATCAGAAAAATCAACCCTACTGCCACCTCAGAATATTTAGCCTCCAGCATGGTGAGGAAATAACCTTTGTTTATGTCACCAGTCTTTGCTGCTTTGCTGTGGTAGTCTGAACAGACTAGTATGATTTGATCTGCTCAACTGAAGGTGACAATAAGAGTAGGTCCATATTTGTATATCTCACGTCTGGGACTCCATGAGTGAGAAGCAGAGCTGGCAAAAACCCAGGGAACTCTGAGTGAATGTCTGCCCCTTGGGAAACAGAAGAGCTGGGTTTTATCAAGAAGTCAAGCATGGGGCATCAATGGAAAGACAGGATCTCAGAAACAGAAGAGGCTAAGGAGCCAGGAAAGTGTAAGGAGGTATCACAGATAGAAAGTTAATACTCCTGCAGAGAATCCGTCTTGTTCAAGCTAGAGGTTTCAAAGATCAAAGTACCAAGCTGTGAACTTGTTTCCAACAGAAAAGTCTAAATTAGCAAGAAGTGTCCCATATTATTCCTTTGGATGCTGGGACTTCTCCCTGGGATGAGCAATGTTAACCTGGGAGAAATAGCATGATATACTGAAATGATTTCTGTACAAGCTACCAAATAGATCTGATGTTATAGATATAAGTGCAAATTTTCTGGAAATTCATTGTTCTGAAATTCATTAGATATTCACAGTGTTTCAGGCGCTGAGCAAAGTGCTAGAGACATAAAAGAATGTGAGATCTAGCAGGAGAGGTAGGAGATGAATTGATCCAGTTAATTATGTTAGAGCTGTAACAAAGTATGTGGTGAAGACGTACATTTAAAGTTCATTAAAATAACTCCCCTTGCTGAAAATTCAAGTCTGGATGAGATAAACAGGTAGAAAGTCTGCTAAAGCAAAAAGAGGTAATGAGCTATTACTTTAGCATGAGGTCAAAATATATGAGAAATGGAAACTAACACATGTTTTCAACCCCAGTAAACCTGCTTTTACATTTCGGTGGCCTCACAGAGTAAGGTGGTAGAATCAAAAATCCAAATCTGCTTTGTGGGAAGAGAGTAATAAAAGAATATTCTCCCAATTATGGTTGGACTCCAAAGAGTTATATTTCACCAAACATTAAGAATCGAAGTGTCCCCCAATAAAGTTGAACAGGAAAAATGAAAAGAGAAGAAATGAAAAACTAAGCGAAGAAGAGTTCTTGTCAAGAATTTGCCTTCATGTGAAACTACAGGCTGGAAAATATCAAGCAAGCTATGAACCTAACCTAGGAACTCTGACCTAAAGAAAGATTGGAGTTGCAAGATATAAAATCAACATTCAAAAATCAGTAGCATTATCATATGCTTACTATTAGCTATCCATAAATAAATCAATCAATCAAAGAACCAATCCTATTTTCACTAGTGTTAAACACAAATATTTGGAAGTAAGTTTATTTTTTTAAAGATTTATTTATTTTATTACAAAGTCAAATATACAGAGAGGAGAAGAGACAGAGAGGAAGATCTTCTGTCCAATGATTCACTCTCCAAGTGAGCACAACAGCCGGTGCTGCGCCGATCCGAAGCGGGGACCAGGAACCTCTTCTGGGTCTCCCACACGGGTGCAGGGTCCCAAAGCTTTGGGCCGTCTTCAACTGCTTTCCCAGGCCACAAGCAGGGAGCTGGATAAGAAGTGGAGCTGCCGGGATTAGAACCGGCGCCCATATGGAATCCCGGCATGTTGAAAGTGAGGACTTTAGCCGCTAGGCCACGCCGCCAGGCCCGGGAAGTAAGTTTAACCACTGAGGTAAAATGTCTGTATTCTGAAAACTGCAAAACATTGATGAGAGAAATTAAAGTCTACAAATCAATAGAAAGATACCACATAATTAATTGTATGAGTTAATATTGTAAATATATCCATTCCACCCAAAGTTCTATGCAAATTTAATGCAATTCCTATCAAAGTTCCAGTAGCATTTTCATGACATAAAGCAATCCAAAAATATCTATAGAATGGTGAAAGATTCAAAATAATCAAAACACCCCTGAATAAAACAAAGCTGTAGGCATCATGCTGCCTGTTTTCAACAAATATTTCAAAATTATAGTAATGAAAACAATGTGATACTATCCCAAAAAGGTATATAGACTAGTGTAACAGACTAGAGAGATAAATGATCAACTGATCTTTCACAGTCATCAAAAAAAAAAAAAACATAGTGGGAGAATTTAATGTCTTTAATAAAAGATGTGGGAGAAATTGGACATCCATATGCAGAAGAGTAGAATATAAACTTTTATCTCATACCATATACAAGAAGCAATAACAAAGTTCAACAACTTAAGCATAAGACCTAAAAGTATAAAACCATTAGGAAAAAAATAAGGAAAATCTTCTTGTCATTGGTTCTTGACAATGATTTTTTTTGGCTCTAATCCTAAAAGTACTGGCAGAAAAAATCAAATGTAATTCTGCAAAACAACCAAAGCAATCTAAAAAATGAAGAGACCACCTAAATATTGTAATAAGATATTCATGATAAGGAGTCTATATCTAAAATATGTAAACAGTTTAAATCAATAGCAAAATAAAAAATAAATTTTAAAATGTGCCAAGGACCTAAGTAGATATTTCTAAAAAAAAAAAAAATATATATATATATATATATATACACACAAATATCTGACAGCTATGAGGGGAAAAAATATCAGTTATCAGCAAAATAGAAATGAAAATCACAGTGACATATATCATTGTGTATGAGAGTGGCTGAAACAAAGAAGATACATAGAGATGAAGACATGGAAGGTAAACGCTTGTGTATCATTGCTGAGATTGTAAATTAGCACAACCAGTGTGAAATGGTATGCACTTTCCTAAAAGAATTACTCTGTGATCTAACATTCCTGGGTGTATGTGTACAGCCAAAGATAATAAAATCACTCTGTTCAATAGATGTCTGCTCTATAATATTCAGTAAAATATTATTTGCACTAGCTAAGATATGAAATCAATATAAATGTCTAAAACAAATTAACAATTTTTTTTAAATGTGGTAGGGTCTAGCATTATGGCACAGTGAGTTAAGCCACCTGTGATGCCGGCATGCCATGTAAGCACTGATTCTTTCTGGCCTTGTCTGCTCCAACTCTGATAGAGCTTCTTGTCACACACCGGAGAAAGCAGTGGAAAATGCTGTAAGTGCTTGAGCCCATGAACCACCCAGATGGAGTTCCAGACTCCTGGCTTCAGTATGGCCTACCTCCAGCTGTTGTGGTCACTTGGGAAATGTCTGCATCTGTAATTTCTACCTTCTAGATAAATAAATCTAAAAAATAAAGAAAATGTATGTAAACACAATAGAATATTTTTCATATTTATTAAGGAAGAAAATGCTGCTTTCTGTGATAATGTTTAACCCTGGATGGTATTATACTAAGTCAAGTAAGCCAGACACACAAAGATAAAATTATCATAATCATGTATTGAATCTATAAATTGTTTAATTCATAGAAGTAGAGAGAAAACTCGTAGAATCTAGAGGCCTAGGTTTGGGAGAATGAGGAAATGGTAGACAAATGGTACAAAATTCTGGAGCTCTATTGTACAGCACAGTGGTTATAATGTGTCCTTGAAAATTTGAGCGTAGATTTTAAATGCTCTTACCACAAAATATGTAAAATGTTACATATGTTAATTAGGCTGATTTAATTACCACATAATATTTGCTTGTACCGAAACATCACATTGTACACCACACATGTGCATATAAAATTTCTGTTTGTAAAATATAAAATAATAAAATACATAAAAAGAGAAATTAACATTCATGTAATGCTCTAATGATTTTATTTGAACTTCACCATGTTCCCCATTAATAACCTTTTGCTTCCAAGATGCAATTCAAAATATCATGTGACAGCTGTGTCTCCTGTGATCTATGAGTTTCTTGTTGTTTAACTGTGACTTTGACAGTTTTGCAGAGTATTTAGTAGCTATTTTGTAGAATCTCTCAATATGTGTTTGATGGTTTCTCATGATTACATAGAGGCTAGAGGTGTCTCATTTGTAGTATAAGGAGATTGATGGTATCAGCGTGACTAATAGCTGACTAATAGCTGATCATGCTCTGCTTAGTCACTTATTTGAGGTAGTCTCTGCCAAGTTTCTCACTAACATTATCATTTTCTCCTTTCTGCCATCTATTCTTTAGAAACCATTCATCACTCCTAACTCACATTCCTAACTCTGGTGTGGAGGGAATAAGCTTTACCTCACGAACTGAAGAGTATTAAAAAGATGCGTGTTTATGATAAAATTACTACAGTGTTAAATGATGTATTTATTTCAAAGTAACTATAAGTAGTACACTTAATGGTCAATGTAACTTTCATATGAGCACTGTATATAAGATGATAAGACATAATGGGTTACTGAGTATTTGTGGAGATTTTTGAAGCTATGCAACTATATTATTCCTTAGTCAATTTTTATCAATGCGTGTTAGCATTCACCAGTGGATCTTACCTACAGATATTATTACTACAGTGTTCTAGTTTTTGAAAAAAAATAATTATTTGAAGGTAGAGTGAGGGTCCATGTTGTGGCATAACAGGTTAAACTGCCACGCATGATACTATCATCCTGTTTGAGTGCTCATTCAAGCCCTGACTGTTCCACGTCCAATCCAGCTCTTTGGCAATGCACTGGAGAAGGCAAGAGAATATGGCCCAAGTACCTGGGCCGCTGCCACATTTATGGATTACCAGATGGATCTCCAAGCTGCTGACTGTGACCTGTCCCAGCCTTGGGGAGTCAGCCAGTGCAGCTGATATCTGTCCATGTGGCTCTTAGTTTCTCTCTGTGAATCTGGCTTTAAAATAAACACATTGAAAGCATAATGCTGCAGGGGAAGAAGAGAGAGAGAGATAGAGAGAGAGACTTCCATCCATGGCCCATGTGACCACAACAGGTGAGTCTCCCATGTGAGCTCAGGGGCTCAAGCACTTGCACTGTTCTCTGCTGCTTTAGTAGGCACATTGGCAGGGAGCTGAATTGGAAGTGGAACAGCATACATTTGGACTGGCACTCAGATGTTGGCTGTTGGCATTACAAGCTGCAGCTTAACCTGGCCCTACTGTGGTTTCTATAATTGTGATTTTCTATTGTTTTAATTTGTCCTGTGTTTATTTGGGGGGGGTTCCTTTTTAAGGGAACTTTCCTTCCTTATCTGCCATTTACCCTTTTATTCAATTATTTCTTAATATCATTGTGAAGTCGTGGATATTTTGCTCATAATTGGGGCTATCATTCTACTATAATTCTGCTATAGAGTGAAAGCATCCCCTGAAATTCATGTATTGAAAATTTAATTCTCAAATGCAACACATTACTGGCACTGGAAGCTGGGGACTTTGGGAAGTAGCTAATAATAGGTGAGATTATGAGGAAAAGACCCTCAAGATGGCATTAGTGGATTTCTAAGTAGAGAAAGAGACTCAAGTCAGTGTGCTTGTCCTGTGTGATCCTCTCACCGTGTTTTGATGCAGCATGGAGGTCCTTACCAGAAGCCAAAGGCATGATCTTGGACTTCCTACCCTCAGAACTGTGGGTCACATATACCTCTACTAGGCATAAACTATCTGATCTTAGGTTTTATTATAATGACAGGCTTTGGACTAAGATAAATCCAATATTATTATTCTGCCACTGTTTATATATTCAAATTATTCCATCTTTGGCCACTAACAGCTCTTTCAGGTTGGCTCTGGTATCCCTTAAAAAAGAAGCATTTATTTGAAAGGCAGAGTTAGAGTTAGGCTTAAGGTTTTAGTTAGAGTTAGTTAGAGCTAGAGTTAGAGTGAGAGTTAGTTAGAGCTAGAGTTAGCTAGAGTTAGAGGGAAACCTTTTATCCCATGAACAGGGGCTGGGGCTAGGACATGCTGAATTCAGAATCCAGGAACTTGGGACTCGATCCAGGTGTCCCAAATGAGTTGCAGAGACCAAATTACTTCAGCCATCATCTCTGCTTTCTTAGGCACATTATCGGGAGCTGTATTGGAAATGCAGCAACTAGGACTCAAGCAGGGGCCCATATGGGATACCAGTATTACAGATGGCGGTTCAGCCTATTATACCAATATGCAGGGCTCTCTGGTATCTTTTTGATGTGCCACAATTTTTTTATTGTGCACTTTCCTTCCCAAGCCCTGGAAGTGCCATTTCCCCAGGGAAGCTTGGCTCCTTTAATTGGAAAATTATATTTAAAAACTATGATGTGGGTGTGCAGTGTGTTCATTTCTGCAGGGGTATCACTGCAGCTAAATGTCCTCATAGTTGTTGCTGTGGTTAAGCCATCTCAGAGCACACACAGCTTGTGCATTAACACACACACAGGGGTCTTCAAAAATTCATGAAAGACATTAAATATATTAAAAAAAAAACTATGCATGGATTTTTTTCTGCATTGAAATAAACATTTTTCAATTTTTTGTGGCACAAGCTTTAGAAAAATCATACTTTATAAAATGTATTTGAGAGGCAGCAGGACTAAGCATCAAACAGAAAGAGCAGGAGAGGTCCTATTTACTGGTCCCTACCCAGTATTGACAACAATTAGGACTAGGATAGGCTGAAGCCACAATCTAGGAACTTAAGCTTAGTTTCCCATGTGGGTGTCAGGGATCCAATTAAGTAACTCCAATAGCCATTTTATCACTGACTCCCAGAAAACTAAAATCAGGAGCCACATGTGTAACCAAGGTACTCTTGTTGGGAGATAAGCATCTTAACCACTAGGCCTTCTTAACCACTGGCTCCTTCATCATTTTTTTTACATGTTTTTTTTTTTTTTTTTTTTTAATTATTTATTATTTAACTTCAGTAATTACATTGTATTATGTGACACAGTTACATAGATACTTGGGTTCTCCCCACCCCTCCCCAAACCCTCCCACCATGGTGGATTCCTCCACCTTATTGCATAACCACAGCTCAAGTTCAGTTGAGATTTCCCCATTGCAAGCGTATACCAAACATAGAGTCCAGCATCTTATTGTCCCGTCAAGTTCAACGGTTTCTTAGGTATACCCTCTCTGGTCTGATGACAGAGCCAGCAGAGTATCATCCCAGTCAATTGAAAGCTCCAACATACCATCAGCAAAAATTTACATCATTATGGAATTAATTGACATAGTAATGAGTAACCAATATGTTAAAAGTAAATGCGGGTTCCCAGCCACCTTCTGTGACCACCTCACCTATACTTCAATTTTAGTTTATACACAACATATAACATTCAAAACATAACATGTTATACATAACATCATATCATCTTAAATCAAGGCAAACATGTGGTATTTAACCTTTTGGGATTGGCTCATTTCCCTTAGCATTATGGTTTCCAGTTTGGCCCATTTGGCCACAAAGAACTGCATTTTGTTTTTTTAATAGCTGAGTAGTATTCCATGGAGTAGATGAACCATAGCTTTCTTATCCAATCCTCTGTTGATGGGCATTTTGGTTGTTTCCATGTTTTTGCAATTACTGATTGTGCTGCTATGAACATAGGAGTACATGTTGGTTTCTCATAGAACAAGTGTTCTGGATATATTCCTAGGAGTGCTATTGCTGGATCATACGGTATGTTGAATTTGAGTTGTTTGAATATTCTCCATACTGATTTCCATAGAGGCTGTACCAGCCTGCAGCCCCACCAGCAGTGGAGTAGGGTTCCCTTTTCCCCGCAACCTCGCCAACAAGTGTCGTTGGTGCTTTTATTCATGTGGGCCAGTCTTACTGGCATTAGGTGGTACCTCATTGATGTTTTAATTTGGATTTCCCTTATTGCCAGGGAACTTGAGCATTTTTTCATATGTTTATTTGCCATTTGGGTTTGTTCCTTTGTGAAGTGTCTGCCCATTTCCCGTGCCCATTTCTTGAGTGGCTTGTTTGTTTTGACATTTTGGTTGTTTCGTAGCTCTTTGTATATTCTGGATATTAGCCCTCTATCACCTATGTCGTGTGCGAAGATCTTCTCCCATTCTGTGGGTTGCCTTTTTACTTTGTTGATTGTTTCTCTAGCTGTACAGAAGCTTCTTAGTTTGATGAGGTCCCAATTGTTTATTTTGGTCTTGATTTCTACTGCATCTGGAGTCTTTTTTAGGAAGTGAGGGCCTACCCCTAAGTGTTCCAGTGTGTTTCCAACATTTTCTTCCAAAAGTTTGAAGGTTTCTGGATGTAGGTTTAGATCTGTTATCCATTTAGATCTGATCTTAGTGTATGGTGAGAGATGTGGATCTATTTTTTTGTTTCTGCAGGCTATCAACCAGTTGTCCCAGCAGCATTTATTGAACAGACCTTCCCATTTGCCTGGGTTGTCGTTTGTCTTTTTGTCAAAGATTATTTGGCTGTATCTGTGTGGGTTTCCTTCTGGCGTTTCTATTCTGCTCCATTGATCTTCCTCTCTATCTTTGTGCCAGTACCACGCTGTTTTGATAACCACTGCCCTATAGTATGTCCAGAGGTCCGGAACTGTGATTCCCCCTGCTAACTTCCTGTTCTTCAGGATAGTTCTAGCTATCCGTGGTTTTTTGTGCTTCCAGATGAACCTTTGGATCATTGTTTCCAGTTCCATGAAGAATATTTTGGGCAATTTGATTGGGATTGCGTTGAATGTATATATTGCTTTTGGCAGTATAGACATTTTAATGATATTGATTTTACCTATCCAGGAGCATGGGATATTACTCCATCTTTTGAGGTCTTGTTCAATTTCTTTTTTAAGCAGATTGTAGTTTTCTTCAAATAAGTCTTCTACATTTTTGGTTAGATTTATTCCCAGATATTTCATACTTTTCTCTGTTATTTTGAATGGTATCTTGCTGGTTAAGTCTTTTTCCATCTTGGGGCTGTTCGCATACACTATGGCTGTTGATTTTTGTTCATTAATTTTGTACCCTGCCACTCTACCAAACTCTCGTACAAGTTCTAGCAGTCTCTGTATTGAGTCTCTTGGCTCTTCTACATAAAGAATCATATCATCTGCGTATAGTGAGAGCTTGACTTCTTCGTTTCCCATTTGGATTCCTCTGATTTCTTTTTCTTGTCTTATGGCCTCAGCGAGTACCTCTAGGACTATGTTGAATAGTAGTGGAGAAAGTGGACATCCCTGTCTTGTTCCAGATCTCAGTGGGAAGGGTTCCAGCTTTTCTCCATTCAGTATGATGCTGGCGTTGGGTTTTTCATATATTGCTTTAATTATGTTGTGGATTTTTCCATCTATGCCTACCTTGGTTAGGGTTTTTAGTAGGAAGTGATGTTGGATTTTGTCGAAAGCTTTTTCCGCATCTATTGATACTATCATGTGATTCTTGTTTTTCAGTTTTTGGATGTGGTGTATCACATTTATAGATTTTCGAATGTTGAACCATCCCTGCATTCCAGGGATGAATCCTACTTGATCTGGATGAATGATCTGTCTGATGTGTTTTTGAATTCTGTTGGCTAGGATTTTGTTGAGAATCTTAGCATCAATGTTCATCAAAGAGATAGGTCTGTAGTTTTCCTTCTCTGTTAGTTCTCTGTCTGGTTTTGGGATTAAGGTAATGTTGGCTTCATAGAATGAGTTTGGAAGGGTTGCCTCTTTTTCTATTGTTTTGAAGAGTTTGTAGAGGATTGGGGTCAGCTCTGTTCGGAATGTTTTGTAGAATTCTGGAGTGAAGCCGTCTGGGCCTGGGCTTTTCCTTGTTGGGAGGTCTTTAATCACTGATTCAATCTCTACTTCAGTTATGGGTTTGTTCAGGTCGTTTGTTGCCTCTGGGCTAAGTTTTGGCAAGTGGTAGAAGTCTAAGAACTTTTCCATTTCTTGGTGATCTTCTGATTTGTTGGAGTACAGTGCTTTGTAGTAATTTCTGATTATGGCCTTAATGGATGCGGTGTCTGTTGTTATGTTGCCTTTTTCATCTTTGATGCTGTTAATTCTTGCCTTCTCTTGTTTTTTCTTTGTCAGTCGGGCCAGTGGAGTGTCTATCTTGTTTATCTTCTCAAAAAACCAGCTTTTTGATTCATTGATTTTGTGTATGGTTTTTTTTATTTCTATCTGGTTGATTTCCTCCCTTGTTTTGATGATTTCTTGTTTCCTATTGTGTGTGGGGCTCTTCTGCTGTTGTTTTTCCAGTTCCTGGAGGTGTGTGTTTAGTTCCTGTATTTGGCGCCTCTCTTGGGCCTTGACATGAGCTCCAATTGCGATGAGTTTACCCCGTAGCACTGCTTTGGCAGTGTCCCACAAATTTTGGAATGTTGTGTCAGAGTTTTCATTGGTTTCCATAAATTTTTTGATCTCATCTTTAATTTCTTCCCTGACCCATTGTTCGTTTAGTAGCATATTGTTCAGCCTCCAAGAGTTTCTGTATTTCCTGGGGCATTTTGAATTGCTGATTTCCAGCTTCATTCCGTGGTGGTCTGAGAGGGTACATGGTATGATTCCTATCTTTTTGAAGTTATTTAGGTTTGCTTTGTGTCCTATCATGTGGTCGATCCTGGAGAAGGTGCCATGTACTGCTGAAAAAAATGTATAATCTGTGGCCTTAGGGTAAAAAATTCTATAAATGTCAACCAAGTCCAGTTGTTCTATTGTTTGTATGAGTTCTGTTGTTTCTTTGTTGAGTTTTTGTTTTGTTGATCTGTCTATAGTTGTTAGTGGGGTGTTAAGATCACCCACTATTATTGTGTGCATATCTATGTCTCCCCTTAAGTCCGTGAGTAATTGCTTCACGTAGCTAGGTGCGTTTGAATTTGGTGCATATATGTTCACAATGGTAATTACTTCCTGATGGATCAGTCCCTTCACCAATATATAATGTCCTTCCCTGTCCTTTTTGATGTGTGTCAGATTGAAGTCCACATCATCTGAAATTAAGACAGCTACCCCAGCCTTTTTTTCTCGTCCATTGGCATGAAATATCTGTTTCCAACCTTTCACTTTCAGCTTCTTTGAATCTCTTCTGGTTAGATGTGTCTCTTGTAGGCAACAGATAGTTGGGTGCTGTTTGATAATCCATTCTGTTAATCTATGCCTTTTGATTGGTGAGTTCAGGCCATTTGTGTTAAGAGTTAAAATTGAGAGGTTGTGATTTTGCCCTGCCATACTTGTTTTTGTGGGTGTTGATATCTGTGTTATTGCCCTTCCTTGTGTGGACTTTAGTGGGGAGACCTTCCTGTTTGCCATCTTTGCTTATGATTCACCTCCTTTTTTTCTGGAATTAGTGCATTTCTAAGGAGATTTTGTAGAGCTGGTTTTGTGCTGGCATATTCTTCTAATTTCTCTTTGCTGTGAAAGTATTTGATTTCGTTCTCAAATACGAATGAGATCTTTGCTGGGTACAATATTCTTGGTTGACAGTTGTTCTGATTCAGGATTTGGAAGATCTTTGTCCATTCTCTTCTTGCTTGTAAGGTCTCTTCAGAAAAGTCAGCCGTGATCCTGATTGGTTTTCCCCGGTATGTGATCTTTTCTCTGCTTCGTACTTGTCTCAGGATTCTTTCTTTGTCTTCGTTGGAGTGGAACTTGAGCACCATATGTCTGGGTGAAGATCGCTTTGGGTCATATCTGCTGGGAGTCCTCTGACCGTCCTGGATTTGAGCTGGATTCATGTTCCAAGTGTTTTGAAAGTTTTCCTGTATAATTTCGTCGAGCACCATTTGCATTCCTGATTCTTTTTCCGCTCCTTCAGGAAGGCCAATAATCCTAATATTTGATTTTCTGAGGTTGTCTTTCATTTCTTGTATGGTCTTATTGGCTTTGTTCAGACTTGTCTCCAGCTGTTTCATGAACTGGGTGTGTTCGTTTTGTGTGTCTTCCGTTTCAGAGATCCTCTCTTCTGCTGTATTTGTTCTGTTGGTTAGGCTCTCAATTTTGTGCTCTAAGTCAAGGATTTTACTTTTCATTTGTTGTATTTCTGAGGCTATGTGGTTCTTGAATTCCTTGAAGTCCTCCCAATTCTTCTCATTGTCTCTGACATATTTTAACATTATTTTTTTGAATTCCTTGTCTGGTAGATCTTCTATGTCTTCATCTCGCATCTCCGAAATAGACATTGGCTTTCGATCCTTTATTGGTAGGGTGTTGGCACTCTCATCTGGATCATTACCTTTTCTGGTATTTCTTCCCATTGTGTTAGTGTTTCTTTTTTGAGAGACCTAGGCACCAGTGTGCTGAGGGTCTCCAAGCACTATCCTGTAGAGATCGGAGTCTGCAGGCGTGGAGTAGCAGGGTGTGGGAATTTTCAAGGCACTTTTGGTGCGTCTCCAGAACACTGGACCTCAGGGCGCCTCTTCCAGGGCCCAGAGGATTCAAAGCGCACTCTCAGCTCGTCCCCTACAGGTATGCTACCACAGGCGTGGGGGAGTGAAGGCACTCTCTGTGCGCGCACCCTGTTTACTGGATCACAGGGCTCGGAGCAAGGGACTATAGGGCGTGTTCCAGGTGCTCTCTGGAAACGCCTCCTGCGCAGGTCCGCCCACCCCAGCACTTGCAGGGGACCGACCGCCCCTGCGCTAGCAGGGAACTGCCCAGCCCAGATGGCGTGCTTGGGTTCCTGTGGGATAGCACCGCCCAGCTGAGTGCCACACCGCAAAGGCACAGGGGAGTATCCAGTGTGCCTTTTGCCTTTCTCCCAGACACAGTTTTGACAGTCTCAAGGCACTCGCCCTGTGTCTCTAGAGGCTGGAGCCTGGGGGGGGGGGGAGGGGCGGGGAGGCCAATTGTGTTCAGGCTCTGTCCGTGCCCCTGGGGGGCCAACTCCCGAAGCCTCCAACCCACCACTGTCCCCACCCAACTCACTCAAACCTTAGGTTCTTGCAGTCTGCCTCTTCCTCTGGTGGGAATCCTGGCCGCCAGTGCGTCTCCCGACTGCTGCGTCCGTTGCTGGTCTCCGCGCGGGTCGCGATGGAGCCTGGAGGCTGCGGCTGGTGCAGGTCCCGGGGGTTGGCGACCAGGGTGGGCAGATGCCGGTGGGTCCCGGTGATTCAGGGTCCTGGTGTCCGCAGCGGGGCAGGTCCTGGCGAGTCCTGGTGACCAGGGTGAGCAGATGCCAGCGGGTCCCAATCACCGCCGGTCCTCACGGCCACAGCGTCTGCAGGTCGGTCTTTGGGTGGGTTCGGCGGCTTTCAGCGTCTGCACTCAGAGGTGACTCAGCAGGTCAGGAGCGGAAAGTCGTCTTCCCTGTCCTTTGCTTTGTTTTTCCCTGGTTGCTCTTCCGAGTTGTGTGGATTTTTTTGGCTCCACACTGTCCAGGGAACTTCACGTTCTTCTCCCTGTAGTTCTATGCTGCTCCACTTACGCTTTTGTCGCGTTCTAGCCCTCTCTGTCTGTGAGCTCTCTCACAGTCTTCCTCCTATGTCAGCCATCTTGCGAGTCTCTCTTTTTTTACATGTTTTAATATTATACCTCAAATACCAAAAATGATAAAAGCAACATAAAAAGTAAAATTATAAAGCAGCTTAACACATAAATAAAGATAGAAAGATTCTTGATAAAATGTTGTTAAGTCTTGCCTGGCAAAACTTAAAATGGTAATACATCAAGACAATATATTTTAAATCCCTTAAATGGAAGGTAAGTTCATCTTCTAATACCTATCTAATCAACAAAAATATTATCATAACAAATTGGCAAACAAAAACCATGACCATCATGATCAAAGCAAGGGCCTTTCAAACAATTTGAACACATCATTTTTAAAAAAGAAAATACTCCTATTAACGGGACATAATATGATTAAACCATCAAAGAAAAATACTTTTTTTTTGCTATTTTTTTGGATTGACATCATTTCATAACAGCCACATCGATCACAGCAACAATAACAACAACAACAACATCAACAGCAAATTGTAACACCCTGATAAAATAATGCATAACCAAAAGGAAACACAGAAGTCTCTTAGGAACCATGACGCCATCGCACACTTCATGGGCACCCGATGAATTCTATTAGAGAAAAGAGACTATTTGGAAGCAAGCAAACCACATCAAAACATATGAGATACAGCCAAAAGAGCAAAAAGACACTCAAAAAACAGCATAGATTGGACCGCTGGAGTCAGCCCTTCCATGTTGGCTTCCTTATATGAGAGAGAATATATGGTATTTATTCTTTTGTGATTGACTCATTTTACTGAGCATAATGGTTTCTAGTTGGGACCACCTGGTTTTAAATAGGATAATATCATTCTTCTTAAAAGCTGAATAATATTCCATTGAGTAGATGTACCACAGTTTCTTTAACCACTCTTCCTTGGACGCACATCTGGTTTGTTTCCATGTCATTGCTATTGTAGATTGTGCTGCTGTAAATATAGGATTACAAATCCCCTTCTCATATACAGATTTCACTTCTGTTGGGTATATTCCTAAGAGCGGGATTGCTGGGTCATATGGCAGGTTTATTTGCAATTCTCCAAGCACTCTCCATATGAATTTCCACAATGATTGTACTAGCCTACACTCCCACCAGCAGTGAAGGAGGGTGCCTTTTTCCCCACATCCACGCCAGCATGTGTTGTTTTTCGAATTCTGAATGTAGGCCAGTCTCACAGGAGTTAGGTGGTACCTCAAGGTGGTTTTCATTTGTATTTCGCCGATGGCTAGAGAGCCTGAGCATCTTTTCATATGTCTGTTAGCCATTTGTATCTGTTCTTTTGAGAAATGTCTGTTCATTTCCCTTGCCCATTTTGCTACAGGGTTTGTTTTGTAACTGTCCCTGGGTTTCTGAAGCTCTTTGTAGATCCTAGATATTAGTCCCCTGTCACTTGTTATAGAATGCAAAAATTTTCTCCCATTCTGTTGGTTGCTTCTTCACTTTGTTAATTGTTTCCTTTGCTGTACAGAAACTTTTTAGTTTGATATAGTCCCATTTGTTCATTTTGGATTTGATTGCCGTTGCTTTAGGCGTCTTTTCTAAGAAGTTTTTCCCTGTTCCTATATCTTGGAGTGTGTTTCCTATGTTTTCCTTTAATAGTTTGATGGTTTCTGGGTGTAGGTTTAAATCCTTGAGCCAGTTAGAGCTGATTTTTGTATAGTGCGACAGGTGCGGGTCTTGCTTCCTTATTCTGCAAGCTGCTATTCAATTGTCCCAACAGCATTTATTGAATAGAACAGGTTTTTTACCTGGATTGTTTTCAGTTTTCTTGTCAAAGATTAGTTGACTATACATGTGTGGATTCCCTTCTGGTGTTTCTATTCTGTTCCACTGATCTTCTTCTCTGTTTCTGTACCAGTACCAGACTGTTTTGATAACCACTGCTCTATAGTATGTCTTAAGGTCTGGAATTGTGGTTCCTCTGGTTTGATTTCTATTTTTCAAGACAGCTTTAGCTATTCGTGGTCTTTTGTGTTTCCAGATGAGCTTCTGTATCATCTTTTCTATTTCTGAGAAGAATGTTGCTGGGATTTTGATTGGGATTGCGTTGAATCTGTATATTGCTTTTGGTAATATGGCCATTTTGATAATGTTGGTCCTGCCAATCCAAGAACATGGTAAGGTTCTCCATTTTTTCAAGATCTTCTTCTATTTCTTTTTTAAATGATTTATAGTTTTCATCATAGAGGTCTTTTACATCTTTAGTTAACTTAATTCCTAGGTATTTAAGATTCCTTTCCTCTATTTTAAAGGGAACTGTACTTACAATTTCTTCCTCAGTGGTGGAATTATTTGTGTACACGAATGCCATTGATTTGTGTTCATTTATTTTGTATCCTGCTACTTTGCCAAAGTCTCTTATGAGTTCCAATAGTCTTTTGACTGAGTCTTTTGGTTCTCCTATGTAGAGAATCATGTCATCTGCGAATAGCGATAATTTCAATTCCTCATTTCAATTTGTATTCCTTTAATTGCTTTTTCTTGTCTAATGGCTCTGGCAAGGACTTCCAGAACTATATTGAAGAGTAGTGGTGAGAGTGGACATCCCTGTCTAGTTCCAGATTTTAGTGGGAAGGCTTCCAATCTTTCCCCATTTAGTATGATACTGGCATTGGGTTTATCGTAAAATGCTTTGATTGTGTTGTAGAATGTTCCTTCTATGCCTATCTTGTTTAGGGTTTTTAATATGAAGTGATGTTGGATTTTATCAAATGCCTTCTCTGCATCTATTGAGAGGATCATATGGTTTTTATTTGTCAATTTGTTGATGTGCTGTATCACATTTATTGTTTTGCGAATGTTGAACCATCCCTGCATGCCTGGGATGAATCCCACCTGGTCCGGGTGAATGATCTGCCTGATGTGTTGTTGGATCCTATTGGCTAGTATTTTATTGAAGATCTTTGCATCTATGTTCATCAAGTATATTGGTATGTAGTTCTCTTTTTCTGTTGTTTCTCTGGCATTGGTATTAAGGTGATATTAGCTTCATAGAACGAGTTTGGAAGAATTGCCTCTTTTTCTATTGTTTGAAAAAGCTTGTGTAAGATTGGGGTTAGTTCCTCTTGGAACGTTTGGTAGAATTCAGCAGTGAAGCCATCTGGTCCCGGGCTTTTCTTGGTTGGGAGGGCTTTAATTGTTGATTCAATCTCAGTGCATGTTATTGGGCTGTTTAGATTGTTAATTGCTTCTTGATTCAATTTTGGTAGATTGTATATGTTCAAAAATCTGTCCATTTCCTCTAGGTTTTCTGATTTGTTCGCATATACTTGCTTATAGTAGTTCCTGATGATTCTTTGTATTTCTAAGGTATCTGTTGTAATATCTCCATTCTCATCTCTGATACTACTGATGTGTATCTTCTCTCTGCTTTTTTTAATTAGTCTAGCTAGTGGGGAGTCTATTTTGTTGATTTTCTCAAAGAACCAACTCTTTGATTGATTAATCTTGTGTATAGTCCTCTTGGTCTCTATTTGGTTTATTTCCTCCCTTATTTTGATGATTTCTTTTTTCCTACTAATCTTGGGATTGCTTTGTTGTTGTGTTTCTAGTTTCTTCAACTGTAAGGTTAGCTGATTTACTTGGTGCTTTTCTTGTTTCTTGAGATAAGCATTAATTGAAATGAACTTTCCTCTCAGCACCACCTTGATTATGTCCCATAAGTTCTGATAAGTTGTGTTGATGCCTTCATTTGTTTCAAGCAATTTTTTAATTTCCCCTTTGATTTCCTCTCTAACCCATTGCTCATTTAGTAATATATTGTTCAGCCTCCATGTGTTTGTAAGTCTTTCTTGGTGTTTCGAATTCTTGGTCTCAAGCTTCGCTCCTTGGTGGTCTGAGAACGTGCATGATATGATTTCTACTTTTTTAAATTTGCTAAGGCTTGTTTTATGGCCTATAATATGATCAATTCTGGAGAAAGTTCCATGTACTGATGAAAAAAAAGTGTATTCTCTGTCAGTAGGATGAAAGGTTCGATAGAGGTCAACTAAGTCCATTTGCTCTAGAGTTTGGGTGAGTTCTATTGTTTCTTTGCTGAGTTTCTGGTTTTTTGATCTGTCCATTTGTGTTAATGGGGTATTAAGGTCCTCCACTATGATTGTATTGGAGTCTATTTCTCCCTTTAATCCCATTAATATTTGTTTCATGTAGCTAGCTGCTTTGGCATTTGGAGCATAAACATTTATTATGCTGATCTCTTCTTGCTGGAGGTATCCTTTGATCATTATGGGGTATCCTTCTTTATCTCTTTTGATGTTCTTCACATCAAAGGCTATGTCATCTGATATAAGAATGGCTACTCCTGCTCGTCTTTCCTTACCATTTGCTTGAAATATCTTTTTCCTGGCTCCCAGCTATGGATCAGTTCAATTCTGGCTGTTGCAACCATTTGGGGAGTGAACCAGTTGATTGAAGATCTTTATCCTTGTCTCTCCTTCTGTCTCTAGAAAACAATGTGCCTTTCCAATGGAAAAAAAATACATCTTTAAAATAATTACACTGCCTTGTATCTACTTACCATTGTATTAGAGAACACTTCCATCCCAATAAAAATTCTACTTGTAGCCATCTGTTCTTACCATCCCAAAAGCTGACAATCAGATTTTTCATCTCTGGATTTTCCTTTTGCAGAATGACATAAAAATGTAATCACACAACATGTCATTTCTATTTGTTTTTATTCTAAAATACATTTATTATATATGCATCTATGCTGTTGTGTGGATTAATAGCTCATCTCATTTTATCACTTAGTAATACTAGTCTAGATTGGATGAACCGGTTTATTCATTCAGTTAATGAATGACAGTCTTTGTTACTTCAAAGTATTGCTTTAAATATCTGCATACCAAGTTTTTGTGTGAATATTTTTTTCTGTTCACTTGAGTGAATATCTAAGAGTCACATTGGTGGATGGGATAGTAAGTGTACCTTTGATTTCTAAGAAACTACAGCACTGTCTTCTAAAGTGATTATATCATTTTATTTTTCCACCAGCACTGAATCAGAGGCATTATTGATTGTTACTCTGTATCCTTGCCAATAGTTGGTGTTTTCACATAAAGAGAAGTAGCTGAATATGCATGTAGTGATTCTCACGTAAGTTTTAGTTGGCATCTCCTTAGTGGCTAATAATACTAAATAGCTTTTCATGCTATCTGCTTAAATGCTTTCTTCCTATATTGAAATTGGGTTGTTGCTTTTTGACTATTGAGATTTTCTCTATTTTATTATATAATGTGAATCAAATTTCATATATTTAATATACACAGGATTGTTTTTTGTTGTTGAGTTTATTGAGTTATTTACAGATCCTGGGTATTAATATGTTAGCAGTTGTATAATATATAATTATTTTCCCCATTTTTCTATTGACTTTATTTTGTTAAGAGTGTTTCCTTAGTTATGCAAAAGTCTCTTAGCTAGATATAATCCCATTTGTCATGTTTTACCTTTAAGGCCTATACTTCTGGAATATTACCCAAGAAGTCATTCCTATGCCAACGTTTTAAAGTGATTCCACCATTTTTTTGTTCAGCAATTTAATAGTTTCATGGCTTAGATTTAGACCCTTTTTCTACCGTGATTTCTGTTTAAGGTGTGAGGTAGGATTGTTGTTTCATATTTCCACATACAGAGATCCAATTTCTCAACATCATTTTTTGGAGGAGACGGCCCTTTCTTCAGGGAGTAGTTTTAGATCATTCATCAAGCATTAGTTGGTTGTGGATGTATGGATTAATTTATAGGGTCTGCAGTCTGGTCAGCACGTCTATCATTGTGCCAGTATCAAGCTATTTTGATTATAACTTCCATCTAGAGGTGTGTCTTGAAGTCTGGTATTGTGATGCCTCCAGCTTTATTTTTATTGCTTTAAATTGCTTTGTCTATGCAGGTTCTCTAGTGATTTCATATGAATTTTGGAGTCATTTTTCCCAGATCTGTGAGGAACATCTTTGATATTTCTATTGGGGTAGCCTTAATCTATAGATTGCTTTCAGTAGCATGCACATTTTGATGATATTAGTTTTTCTAATTCATGATCATGGAATTTTTCATTTTTATGCTTTCTACTAATTTTCTTAGTGTTTCATAATTTTTCTTTCACTGCTTGATTAAATTTAATGGAAGGTATTTAAAGCTTTGTAGCTATTGTGAATGGGATTGATCTTAGGAATTTTATCTCAGCCACAGCATTGTTTTTGAATAAAAAGTCTATTAATTGGCCCTGGTGCAGTGGCCTGGTGGCTAAGGTCCCTGGCTTGCATGTGCAGGAACCTCATATGGGCACCAGTTCATATCCAGGCAGTCCCGCTTCCCATCCAGCTCACTGCTTGTGGCCTAGGAAAGCAGTCAAGGATGACCCAAGATCTTAAGACCCTGCACCAGTGTTGGAGACCTGGAAGAGGCTCCTGGCTCCTGGCTTCGAATCAGCTCTGCTCCAACCGTTGCAGTCACTTGGGGAGTGAATCATCGGATGAAAGATCTTCTCTGTCTCTCCTCTTCTTTGTATAACTGACTTTCCAGTAAAATAAATAAATCTTTTTAAAAAGACTATTAATTTGTGTGAATTAATTAATTTTATATTCTGTTACATTGTGAAATTCTCTTATGAGTTCCAGTATCTTTCTTTGATTTACTTTTTTAGATTTATTGGAAGGATAGAGTTACAGAGAGGGATGGAGAAACAGAAACGTAGATCTTACATCCTGTCATTTGCTTCCTGAATAGCCACAATGGCAAGAAGGGTTAGATGAGGCTGAAGCCAGGAGCCATTATCTTTATCCCCCCCAACATGTGTAACAGGGGTCCAAGCACTTGGGCAGCCTTCTGCTCTTCCCCAGGCACATTAGCAGGGAACAACTGTATTGGATGTGGAGTAGCTGGGGCTCAAACTTGCCTATATGAGACGCTGGTGCTATTGTAAGTGGCTTAACACACTATGCCATGGCCCTGGTCCCCTGATAATCTCTTTAGTAGAATCTTTCATTTTCCCTGTGCATTAAATCATATCTTTGACAAGCAGGGGTAAATTGACTTCCTCCTCTTCCTTTTGTGTCCCTTTCATTTCTTTTCTTGTCTAATGGCCCTGGGTCACACTTCAAGAGCTGTATTGAATAATTATGGTGAGAAGGGTTATCATTGTGTGGATCCAAATATCAGTACAAGTGTTTCCATATTTTTCTCATTCAATAAGGTGCTTTCTGTGGATTTGTCATATATTGCCTTCATTGTGTTAATGTATGATGTATCTTCTATACCCAGTCTGATTAAGTTTTTGTTTTCAGCATGAAAGTGTTTTAGAAATTACCAAATGCTTTCTCTGCTTCTATTTAGGTAACCATATTGTTTTTATTCATGAATCTGTTAAAGTGATGTATCATATTTATTGGTTTGCATCTGTTGAGCCATTCCTGTAGGCAAAGAATAAATCCCAGTTGCTTCATGTGGGGAAAGAGTCCAGGATGATACCCAAGTCAGGCATGATAAATTGAAATTATTGGCAGTGGGAGAGTATAGTAGCACCAGCTTTGAGATGATCACAGCTTCATCTATTCTCTGCCAAGATGAGCCTACTGCCCAAGCTGAGTCCACAGTGCACCCCACCCTGCAAGTAAATGAACTAGAAAATGTCTGCATGCTCTTCAGTGTGAGGAACCTTCTGTAATGACACACCTCAAGCACTCAGGGAACTCTGAATCTTTGATGCCACACACAGTGATTTCCCAAAAGTATAGTCACATCCCGTGGCCTGTTGCACAGTCACAAAATGCCCATAGTCAGAGCACACAGAGCTCACACTATCATAGGGAGCATGGGATACACTCTCAGCCATGCATGTCTTCCCCAATTCATGGAGGGTGCTGTGACATTCTCACAACTAGCTGCCTGCCTGACAGAAGTAGGTCTGTGTTCCACCTTGGCAGGTTGAGTCCAAAATCCTTGATAGATTAAAGGAAGGAGAGTGCTTCACAGGCTTAAGTTGGTACCTTGCCTTTTGCTGACCCTACAAGCCCAATTCAAAGTCTATTGGACAATGGATTCATTCATCTGATGAAAGTTCCCAGGGTTGTGAGGCCTTCATTCAACTTATTAAGATGGTGTTTCCTCCCTGTGTCATTGGGCAGCAATGATAGGGGTTTGGCAAAGAAAATGTCTTTGTGGTTGCAGGTGGGCACTCTGCCTCCCTCCCACTGGAATTTCTCTGTGGGCTCTAAGACAGTGGCATTCAAAAGGTTCTCCTTCAGGAAATATTCATGTCACAGGTGCTCAGGGTTTTTCTCATCTCACTCTAAGAAGATTGCTTGCCCTCTGGCCACTGGCTGGGGGAATCATTGGTGTTGTCTCATTTGCTGCTGTATGATTGAGCTGCTCCCACTACTCCACAACATCCCTCTTCTGCAGAAATTCCACTACAAGTTTCTCTCCAACTACCCCCTGGGAACTCGTTCACTCCTCTTCAGTTATCCCTCTGTGGTTCAAATTAGCATATAGTTTCCTTACTCAGCCTGGGATACAAACCTGTTGCTGGGTATGTGCTTTACAAAGTTTTCCCAAACTGTGGTTTGACTTATCATATTTTTTGAAAGTGTCCTCGATAGTGGGGAAAATATAATACCAGGGCAGGCATTGTGGTTCAGCAAAGCTAATCCATTGCTTGGAATACCTGAATCTCTTATTGGAGTGCCGGTTTGAGTCCTGGCTGCTCTGCTTCCAATCTACCTTCCTGCCCAGACTCACCTGGAGAGGCATCAAGTGCTGACTCATGTACTTGGGTCAGTGCCATGAACATGGGAAACCCAGATGGAGCTGCTTCTTCCAACTTCAGCCTGACCCATTCCTAGTTGTTGCAGGCATTTGGGGGATGAACATGCAGATGGAGCATGTCTCTGGCCTTTTCCATGTTACTCTGTCTTCCAAATTAAAAAATCTTTAAATTTTTAAAATTTCACTGACATCCAACTTGGCATGTTTTTCTTTTCAGAATCATGCCTTTGATTCATATTTGAGAACTCATACCACATCATTAATATTTGTATTATTTTATCTATTTAATATTTTATGGTTTTACCCTTTACAGTCAATCTAGTATTCATTTTCAGGTAATTATATTTAATGTATGGGGTTTAACTGGAGGTTCATTTTCTTTGCTTATTGATACACAATTGCTACAGTGCTATTTGTTGAAAAAGCTATTGTGAATTTGTGTGTCTGTGTGTGGTTTTGTTACATTTCAATTGACTATGCTTGTGTGGATCTGTTTCTGAGTTGTTACCTCTGTTCTGCTGACCTTGTTGTTTACCTCTTGATCAATGTTAAACTAAACTAAGTTTCAATATCAAGTAGAATGATTTTCCAACTTCATGATTTTGAAAACATTTTGGACTTTTTGGCTAAATTTCTATGACTTTTTTAGAATCAAACTTCCTATATTTACAAAAGGATCTTGCAGATATCTTGCTACTAATTGTGTATCAGTGCTGGGAGCACTGACATAATCATTATGTAAATTTTCCAATCCTTGAGTTTCCCATTAATTTACGTCTGTTATTCTTTCAGTATCACTTTATTGCTATCAGATCACTATTCTGTGCAATCTATGACATTATTGTCAGATTATATCTAATGATGAAAACATCATGATAATGCAGGCAAATGTTAAAATTGTAAGCAGAGCAGGTAAATTTGACATTTGAGAAATGACCTCAGAGACATGAGACAGTTAGTCTTGCTAATATCCTGGAAAAGAGAATTCCCAGTACTTCAAATGCTTTAAAACTACAAAAACTCTATTGTGGGAACGTTCTGGAAATGGAGAAGTAAGGAAGTTAGTGTACATGGGTAAGGTGAATGAGGGGAAAGTAGTAGGAAGTCAGTCAGAGGGAAGAAGGGACAAGGCTGTGTAACATCTTGTAGGTCAGCATAGTATCTGGTAACTTACTCCTTACACTTGATTTTTGCTTTTATTCTGAATGAAATGGTGAACTACAGAAGTCTTCAGAGGCAGCTAAGATCTTGTTTTAATTCTAAAGAGAACCCCTCTGCCAGTTGTATTGAAAACAGACTACAGGTGACCAAGAATAGAAGAAAGAATCGCCATTTTGAGATTCTAACAAGTTTGTTCATTCAATAAATAAGCATTGAAGAATGATGGAATCAGTGATGCCACAAAAGCTCAGGCAGTGATCTGGAAAGTGACAAATGTGAAAACAAATCTGAAAAAAGAAAAATGCATTACAAAAGCATGAATAAACCATCTAATTGCAAATGTTGAAGCCTAATTGGAATTCAGTTTATAACACCTAAGGTGCAAACAACAGTGTGTGGGAAAATTGGGATGCTTGAAAACATCCTCTGCTTGCATGACTAGCAGGGTCTCAGTCTGCACTGGGTTCCAACAAACATATGCATCACATGTCTACTCGTGCTGCAAAATTTATAAGGACTCAGTATTTGGGACTAGGGAATTTGATTCAGCTAAAATACAAGTAGGATTATTCCTTGAAAAAAAAAACCTTGAATTATGATGTGATATTCCTATTGATTGGGGAAGAGCAGCAGCATTTTACATAGCTTTGTTTCTGTTACTCACCAATGATATGTGATCCCAAGTCTGTTTGCCATGAGGCATGGTATATTTAAATTAATTTTCAAAAATTGTCAAGATACATTGCCCCTCTATCCTTAGAGGACTATGGGTGTTATAAGGTTGATCTTCTTTGCGAAAAGTCTTGCAAATCTTCAGCACTTCATAATGATGGATTATAAAATTAAATAATCATTTTTGATGTTGAAAGTTCTGGGTTTTCATCTTATCAGGCATATTTTCCTTCCTCCAACTGCACATATCTGCAAATAGAATATATGTATATATAATCCCAGTACTAGTAAAAGAGTATTTTTAAAAAGTGATCTAAACTGGAATGAATTTGTCTTAATTGATATTAAATAATTTTAATTTATTATTATAATTATTTCATCATTTTTTTGCACAGAATTATTCATAAGATGATGTATAACCTAATGGAATCTTCCTGAAATAATGGCATAGTAAATATGGATTTTCTACTTTGTTAGTCATCCAGTAATACTGCTTAAGAAGTAGAAGAACACTTGGCTGTTAGGCAGTCACACCCAAGGGCAAGGTTTCTCTTCCAAGCCTCCCTAAGAACTGATCAGAGCCCTTTCTCAGACCCTTCATTTATGGGATGTACTCTGCATTTGGGAACAACCCAGTCCTAACAATTCTGTCTCTACCCATTCTACCTGCTTGGTATAAATCAAAACTGGCCCATGATCTCTTCCACTTTGATTAATTTTCAAATACTAGAGGCTCACTTCCTCTCTTCTATAGACCTTTCCCTGGACTGCTTGCTTTCTGGATGTAAATATGCAACGTTTTGTCCCTCACTATTGACATATTTGGCTTTGAACATCAAACATTTTGACGTTCTAGCTGGGCTGGCTTTTCATGTGGCCACCAGTGGTTTCTGCCTCTGAACATTATTTACATTATATAAGAAAGAAGTTCACAATGTTTTTGTTGCTGAAGAAAAAGCTAAAGAGGGGAAGTAACCATGTGAAATCTGTGCCTCCATGAACATATTCAGCCAAATGCAACTGTTGGAATCTTCTGAAGATCCCTCATCCATTCTGTCCCCCACACTTATTTTCTAGTGGTTACATTTAACAACGGTGAATTAAACCCGTGAATTGTCTTAGATTCGTAAGGTGATATAACTTGGCCACAGATAGTGCAAGCTCATCTTAGACTTCTCAGGGGATGAATTAAGAAAATAATCAACTGTTTTCTTTGCTGTTTCAAGACTGATTGTCAGAAACGTGCTGATCTGCTTTGGTTCACTAAACATGGCAAATCTTTATGTATTGCTTTTTTATATGCAAGACAGAATATCAAACATTAGGTCTTCTCATTTTCACAATAAAAAGTTTCATCATCCATATTCTATGATGAAAACACGAATATTCAGGAGGTCAAATGACATATACTACGTCATGTGGCCATAAACAGTGGAGATGAGATTTCAAAGCCAGATCTCCCTCACTGCAAAAGTTCAAGATCTTGATCATTATATTTATCTGTAGGCGTACCATCAGGCTCAGGGCTCATCACACGTCTGGAGGGTAAGGATATGCTATGAATGGTAAGGGAAAAAATGGAGAATTCTGGTGAATAAGTAGACAATTCTAGCAGAGATTTTTAATACACTATTAAACATCCCTTCATGTCCAGCCTCATTACCATTATATAGAGCCTGCTATGGCTTCTCCATGCCTCATCCTTCATGATAAAGTCATGTCTGGATTCCAAGATGTCAAATATCTGACAGGAAAATTACCTTCATTCAGAAAAGACATGCTCCAGACTGTCAACTCTGGGAGACTTCTGGATGGGTGCTCAGTGTTAGATACCTACCATGGTAGAGATTAAAAAGGAAACTCCAAGGAACAATGGAGAACTATGGGATACTAAGTGACATTGTGGAACTTCATTTATTGAAACATCTTATAGAATTAATAACATAGATGCATGCTAAACACCATCAGTTAACAATTCACACAGCAGATCCAATTTGCCTAAGAACATCATAGGTAGAGTGAGGCTAATATTCTCATCTGTAGTAAAGTTACTGGTAGTCTCTAGACAAAATCAGTTAAAGTGGTTTGCTTTACTACTATAGTTTGTCCTACTAACTACTTGATCATACTATAAATTATAAAGTGATGTGTGTTTAGTTTTCTTTTTAGATACTAAAATTATTACTACAAAATTCTTGAGTCTTCTGAAAGTGATAGATGAAATACTGCTTTCAATTTCTAGTTGTAATTCATGAAAAAGCACATAGTTTTATCAAAAGGAATATTGCAATAGCAGTAAGAATTTCTAGCTGTGAATTAGGAAAGAAGCTTTTATAGGACTAATTCAGTATTTTCTATTGTCAACAAGTGCCTGTTTCTGAAGATTGATGGTTAATCTTGCAGTTGATCCTCTGTGCACAACTATTGCCCAGGGCAGGTTATGTTTTTATAAAGTCAACAAAGTGTGGAATGTAAAAACTAAGGAGCAAAAGAAGCAGAACAATAAGAAAGTGATGAAAATATTGAATTTGTTTAGCACAAGAAAAGTATTTTAGCTTCAACAAGTCTGCACAATGAATATTCACAGGTAGCTTTTTATATACTTTTTTAAATTTTTCATGATATAGTTCCATAGTCACAGGGTTTTCCCTTCCATCCTCCCATCCTTCCCACTGTTTTTCCACATATTATTACAATAATATAGTCCTCCAACAAGTCATGAGTTCAATATTCCCATTCTGCTATTTAGTTCATCATGTCATTTTAGGTATACACAATGGTAGTCTAGTATCCCATTGTCAAGGTATATTTAACAGTTTCAATCAGAGTCCTCATTTTATTCAGGAGTAGAGATGCATACTGCAACATAATGTAATAAACGTGTACCCTGGTATTTGTCAAAAATGGTATGGTTACCCAGTTACGTGTAGTCATCCAGAATGTATTAGTATTATTGCTCCATTTTTAAATGCAACAGAAAAGCCACCCCTGAACACATACCCAAATTTTGTTCAGTATGTCATTAACAGTTCTCTAAGGCAAAGCAGAGTAATACTTTTTGTGTTAGTGCTCCCATAACAAATTTCCACAACTTGAGGCATAATACAACTGAAACTCATTATCACACAAGTCTGGAGTACAAAAGTCTGAAATCAAAGTGCTAAGAAATCATGTTTACTCTCTCTCACTGAAGGTACTACTCGCCTTTTTCAGATTCAGGCAGTTACCAGAAATCCTTGGTATCCTTGGCTTGTGAATGCCTCCTTCCAATCTCAAATACAATGTGGCATAATTTTAGCCTAAAAAAAAAAAAGCTATTTCCAAATAATGAATTCTTAGGAGTTAAGACTGCAATAAGCCTTTTTGGGTTAGCCAATTCAACCCACATCAGCATCCTTTAAAAAAACACTACATTTTCAAAAAACTCCTCATTGCAAGAGGAAATCCTAACCATCTACACCTCAATAAAAGTATACTCTATCTATAGGACAGAGTTCAGAAACCTGAATGAGAAGTTAAAGAGCAGCAATTTTTTTTTCTAACATGTAGAAGTCCGTGCTTATACTTATCACCTGTTCTTCCAACATCCTCTTTGAAGGACATGGAGAAAGATGAAAGTATTTTCTAAGTAACCGCACTTCCCATTTGTGATATGAATCTGAACCCCATTTCTCACATTATGCCTGGTTAAGTACACAGACTCCAAAATGTAATTGGTTAGGCTTAAATTTCAGCTTCCCCATTTTCTGACTCACTCCTCATTATCAATTCAATAAAAACTTGGAGAGGCTGTTGTCATCTGTTTCTTTAGAATTTCTTACAACGGTGTTTTTATTGAATTCCAATATTTTCTGTCAAACTTCTTCCTCAACCTTGTTATCTTTGACAATCATCTTAAGTGTTTTTTTAAAGAAAAACATTCTTCATGAAAGATTACTTTTGTTTACATACAGCTAGATGTCGAATTCTTCATTCTGAATCTATTGCTCAGCAAGGAGTCTGCCTTGTTAACCTTTATATTCTGGAGGAAATCAGCATAAAACTATGTTTCTGGGAGTCATCTTTTCTAAATAATATTTTTGACAAGTGTGTTGGATATTCACCAATCATTGGCTTGGACTCTTGCAGTCTTTTATGGTCTCCTTTACTCTTGTGGATGGGTTAAGGTAATTATTCTGAAAACAATGCCAAAACACAGCAAATGGTTTAAAATAACTCTGTTTATATCCTTTGCTGAGAGGGGAAAGGTCTCAGGAGATAATTAATACTGTTCTAATGCAGCTTGCAGGAGACATTAAAGAAATTGATAGTGATCTTGTTTTTACTGAAGGTAGTACTGAAATTCATAAAGATGGACTAAAGCTGCTGAGGCTAAGGTGTGGAGCAGATAGATAAATGGAATTCTTTTGTGATGGTGTGGGTTATTCATTAACATCACAAACAAGATTGGTGGTCAGTAGTCTCATTGGGTAAATGTATTTATGTATGTAATGAGCGTGTGAACTTTGTAATCACAACCAGCAAGTGTGTACCTCTGTCTACCTTGTGATATTATTCTAAAAATTTTTTAAAGTCACTTCAGTCCTTCCATCTACATCTTCTAGGACTCTTTCCTTAATCTCTCTGCCCCAAGGCCATTGAGTGTTGGTGGAGCAAATCATCACTCTAGTACCAGCATATGTTCTAAGAAACAGGAACTTACCTAGTATTTTCTCTGAAGAAATTGAAATTTTCATTTTAGCTTTTTTTTGCCGTTTTTAACATCTTCTGATGAACATGTGGAAGATTAAGGACTTTTTTGTTTTTTCTTCTTTCAATCCTGTAGGGATCATTGAATATTAATTTTATGGCTTTGCTAGGACAATTCTCTCTACCTTCTTGACCTCCCAAAGAACCCAACCTACTTCTTGGAAACCATTCTTCACTTACAAAGGTTCAGTGGAACCTTGACCTGTAGGGTACAAACTAGCATGAAGGTACCTGTATTTTGACACAGGGATTCTCGAGAATAGTTCTGTTTTCCCACCACAGCATGCACTCTAAAAGTGGCAATTACCACACCTCTAGGTAGGGTGGCAGGTGGTCAAAGTATTAGACCCAGCTCTTGCATCACCTGCCTATGGTCAGGTCCCAGTTTTCCAATATCTAGCATGAAAGGTTTTGGCTAAGTGATGTCTAGGGAGCTTTCTTGTTCTGAAGTTGTAGCATTCCCTGGATAGCTACACACTGTGTAGTTATATGCCATCGTGGCTTACTGGATCTGTGTGCAAGCTCTGTCCCACACTTCTACAGTATACATTTCTATTGCCTCCTCTTCTCTGTTGCTTACCATGGTCATCATTTTTTCTTAGTCCCCATATTCTCTGACTCCTCTTCTTACCTTTCCCCTCAATTTAAATTAGGGATAAATTCCTTTCAGAATATGATTTTCAAGTGATATTTAGATGAAATTAGGAATCAATTTCCTTCAGAATCTGATTAATTTTCAGGTTATATTTAGATGTGATTACTGTAAGCTGCTGACTGATCCCTGTTCTTCAAAGAGACCAGGCTTCATACTTTATGTTAGAAGTTATATACATTTGAGGCAACCACAATTTTTGCAGTTAGGTCAATAGGTGGGATAGGTTCTAAAATTGCTTGATATACAGGGTGAATATTGCTAGAGAGAACAGGTATTCAAAAAGTTCTTAGAACCCACATAGTATGAATAAACATCTACACACATGTTTCACAACTGTTGTTGTGCCAAAATAAGCATATGTCTTAATTCCATTTTCTAAACCTTTTGGAAAAAATATATATGAGTTGAACAAATTGTATGAATTTAATATACAAAGATTTAGAAATGTAGTGATATTTCATATGATACCCTCCTTTCTGGCTATATGCTCACCCTCCCTCCTTTCATTTTTATTTTTTTAAATTTTCACACTGACATACTTTCAGTTAATTTTATAATTACAGACTTAACACTTCACTAGGTAAACAATTCAACATATAGTACGAAAATAAGCCTCTTCAAGACAAGGGCTAAAAACAAAAATCAAATCCCAAACTGTCATTCCTTGCCCTGATAGACTACATTTCTTTAAATTCTAATTATTATATAACACAAATCAGGAGAAATATATTGTATTTCTCTTTTGAGCCTAGCTTATTTCACCAAGTATAATGCTTTCCAGTTGCATCAATTTTATCGCAAATGACAGAATTTTGTTCTTTTTTCATACTTCAGTAGAATCTCATGCTCTGTGTGTGTGTGTGTGTGTGTTTATACCTCATTTTATTTATTCAGTCACCTGCTGATGTATATCTGGTTTCATTCTATATCTTAGCTAGTATTAATTGAACTACAATGAAAATGGCTGTACAGATAATTCTCTCAGATGCTCATTTCATTTTGGTTGGGTTAATTTCCAGGAGTGGAAAGGTTGGATTATATAAGGTAGATCTATTTTCAGTTATCTGAGGAACTTTCATGCTGTCTTCCGTAATATTTGCATTAGTTTATATTTCTAGCAACAGTGGATTAAGGGTACCTTCCTCTCCCACCCCCACATCCTCACCATCATTTATTGTTTTCTGATTTTCATATGATAGCCTTTCTAACTGGGATGAGGTAAACCTCCCATGCTTTGTGTTTGCATTTACTTGAAGTATTTCTGCATCTCTTATCCATCTAGCTACCTATATTTATTTGAGTTTTTTGAGCTCTTTATAGGTCTTTAACATAAAAGCTTTGTTAGCTGCAAAATTTACAAATATTTTCTGCCTTTGTGCTGGTTGCCTATTCACTTTGTTGAAAAATTTCAATGCAGAAGCTTCTTAGAATCATGCAAACACAGTATCTATTTTTGTTTTATTTTCCTGTGTTTCTGGGTTCTTTTCCAAGCAGTCGTTCACTCTTGCAGTCTCATGTAGTTTCTCTGATGTTTTCTTCTGGTAATTTGGTGGTGTCTTATCTCAGGTTTACAGACGTGATTTTTTTGGATTGATTTTTTGTATAAGATATATGGTGGGAATCTTGTTTCATATGTCTACATGTAGAGATCCAATTTCCCTTTCACCGCTTGTTAAAGAAATAGTACTCTTTCCAGAGATTAATTTTAATACATTTGTCAAAGAGTAGCTTACCTAAGACATATTTCTTGACTTCTGAGGCTTCTATTGTGTTCCATTGGTGTGCATGTCTGTTTATGTGCCAATAGCAATCTGTTGTGATTATTCCTGTCCTGTAGTATGCCCTGAAATCTGGTATTATGATGCATCTGGCTTTGTTTCTGTTTTTAAGATTGCTTTAACAATTTAGGGTCTCTTGTATTTTAATATTAATTTAAGCATCAATTTTTCCTACGGCATTGGTATTTTGATTGGTATCACATTGAATTTGTAAATTGCTGTGGTTAGTATGGACAATATGATATTAAATATTCCAATCCATGTTCATGCAAGATTCTTCCATTTTTGTGTAGTATTTCACTTATTTATTTACTGTTTGTGATTTTTCTTGTGTTGATATTTTACCTGCTTAGCTGAATTTATTCCAGGATGATATTCATTTTTTGTGATTAGAGTGAATGTTACTTATAATTCAAGATCTTTCTCACCCATGGTATTTTGTGTGCGTGTATACACAAAGGCTATCATTGTGTGTCGATTTATAAGCTTCAACATTACCAAACTTTCTATGAGCACAAGTTCCAACTGCACCTTAGTGGAGTCTTTTGGTTTCCCTGTGTCATCTGCAAACACAGATAATTTGACTTCCATCTTTCCAATTTTATCTCTCTGACCTTCTGTTCTTGGCTAATGTTGTGACTGAAACTATATATTGAATCACAATAGAGAAGGTGTCCATCTTTATGACTATTCGATGTGACACTGGCTGTGTGTTTATCATATGTTGCCTTCATTTCTGTTAAGGAATATTTTTTCTCTCTTTTGAAAAATATGTTATTCATATGAAGTGAGAAATTTTCATATATTTCACAATACAACTAGGGAACATATATACACAGAAGATCCAAGAGACTCAATACAGAGACTGCTGGAACTTATTTGAGAGTTTGGTAAAGTGGCAGGATACAAAATAAATGAACAGAAATCAACAGCTCTAGTTTACACAAACAATTCCAAGACTGAAAAAAGAACTAACCAGCATGGTTCCCTTCAAAATAGCAGAGAAGAAAATGAAATACCTGGGAATAAACCTAACAAAAGTTGTGGAATATCTCTTTGAGGAAAACTACAAAACATTAAGAAAACAAATAGAAGACTTCAAAAAGTGGAGAAACATACCATGTTCCTGGATGGGCAGAGTCAATATCATCAAAATACCCATATTACCAAAAGCAATATTAAGGGCCAACATTATTCCAACAAAAATAACAACAACAATCTTTTCAGAGCTGGAAAAAATAATACAAAAGCTCATCTGGCAACACAAAAGACCATGGATAGCCAGAACTCTCCTGAACAATAACTTCAGACATATTATACGGCGGTAGTTATCAAAACAGCATGGTACTGGCACAGAAACAAAGAGGAAGACCAATGGAATAGAATAGAAACATCAGGCACGCATGTTCCGTACCTTCAGGAACACCTAAGATAATTATATTAGAACATTTAATAGTATCCCATAAATCTCACAGCATTTTAGGTTTTTCGAATTTTTCTATGACGTTTTTGAAGTACCATTAAATACCTCAGGACAGAGAGAGTACTTAGACTGTAAAGAAAATGACTAACATTGGGGTAATGGATATTCTAATTACTCTTAGTTTATCTGGCCTATGTTGTTCACTATTCAGTGTATACCAAATTCAAAGCTCACACTGCAATTCCTGAATATGTAAAAATACTATATCTCAGTCAAAAAGTTTTCAAAGATCCTGCAGTCACTCTTTTTTCTTTCTTTCATTGGTTTTCTTTTGTTTCTTTGTGTGTGTGTGTTGTTTGTTTTGTTTTGTAACACTCTGAGTCATTTTTCTGAAGTTTCTGCTGTATCTATTACTGTGAAAAACTTGCATTTATCTGTTTCACATACAGGAATGAAGCAATTTGAGCACAGCAGAATTCTGTAGGCTTTTTAGTCTTCTGAGGGTTACAGAATATTCCATCTTGCCTGAACTCAGGCATTGAAAATTAACAAAAAGAGGGGAAAATCAAGATGGCGGAATAGGGTAATGACACATTTAAATGGAGAGAGAAACATTTGACCAGTACGAAGCAGAGAGGGCAGACCAACAACAGAGGAGTACCTGGAGACTGACAGACACAGGAAAGCAGCGGACACAACGGTCTGGTGTTGCAGTGACTCATAATCCAGCGGCATTCAGCTAACAGCGATCTGAACTCCACCAGCAGCCAGAACTCCACCAGCAACCAGGCGGGAAGGGACTTTCACTGGGAGCTCAGTAGGTGAACCCAGAACTACACGTCATGCTGGTCTGTTTGTTTTGGCAGGCGCAGAGACAGAGCAGCAGATCCCAGTCGGGCAGTGCAAGAACAGGGTGGATTTCACGGCCCAGTCAGTCCCCTAGAGCCAAATTGGGTGCCATTTTGTTTAAGGAGTAAAAGGCAAGGGAAAGGACTGAGCATACACTGAGCTGGGCGTGAGCTCATTTCTGACTCAGTGAACTGCATCAATGTGGCATTCTACAGGTTCCACGCAAGACAGGTCCGGGTAGCACTCAGACCTGACGGGCAGCAAATCAAGAACTCTAGTAGTGACACATCAGGCACCATTTTGTACAGTGGCAAACGTTTTAGCACTGCAGTGGACAACAGTGAACTGCACATGTGCTGAGCTCGCGAGAACTCACTGAGCTCAGTGCATTGCACTGGTCCCAAAGGAAAATAATTCCGACTATGGCAGCATACGGGTCAAGCTAGTCTGTGTGGCCCTCAGAACTAATGGCCAACAGGTTCTGACAAGATCACCACCAGCAACAACCTAGCTATACAGGATACCTGCTGTCTCCCTAATCCTGGGACCTGTTCCAATCAGAATTGGGAAAAAGATTGTAGAGACAAAGGTGCAGCCTCAGCACAATGTCACAGGAGGTAGAGATGATGAGCCAGGAGCCGGGGCTATGGAGGGCATGGTGGAAATCTAACATAAGAACCCAGACCTGGAACTTATTGGAGAGAGTGGCACAACTGGCTGCAAACAAAGAGCCGTGTACCAACTGCAATAAATAAAATCGAACTATAGATCTGTGAGTGACAAAGCTTAAAAACCTGCCTGAAGGAGAAGAATGTGATAAGCAGAAGTACAATGACCAAGAGCAAAAGAAGAGACAAATGCAAAATGAATATTACTGAAGACTCCCCTGCAAAGGAGCAAAACCCTATGCCAACCTCAGAGTTAACTGAGGAAGACATCGAGAAAATGGGGCACACAGAATTCAAAACCATTGTTATACAGCATCTTATCAACAATGATAAGCACATAAAGCAGGCGTTCACAAGGAATTTAAGGAATATGTCACACTGGAAATGGATCAAGTGAAAGCTGATATATTAGAAATAAAGAATACAGTGGAGCAAATTAAAAGTACGGGTGGGGGGTGTCTCCAAAATAGAATGAAGCAAGCAGAAGAAAGAATCTCAGAATTGGAAGATATTTCCTGTCACCGGGGAGAAAAAAACAAAAAAGCTGGAAGCAGAGCTGGATCAGGCCAAAAAAAAAAAAAAATTCAAGAATTGAAAGACACTATTATGAGGCCTAATATAAGAGTTATGGGAGTTCCAGAAGGTGCAGAAAGAGAAGCTGGTTTTACAAATATATTTAATGAAATAATAAGGGAAAATTTCCCTAATCTGGAGAAAGAATTGGGAAACTAGATCCAGGAGGGGCACAGAATTTCCAATAGGCTTGATCAAAAGCAATCTTTACCATGGCACATGATCACCAAGCTCTCTTAATTGAACATAAGGAAAAAAATCCTTAAATATGCACGTGAAAAATATCAGTTGACATATAAAGGAATGCCAATTAAACTCACGGGAGATCTCTCACAGGAAACTCTACAGGCAAGAAGAGAATGAAGTGACATATTCCAGATTGTAAAAGAAAAAAATTGTTTGCCCAGGATAACATATCCAGCAAAGCTTTCCTTTGTCTTTGAAAACAAAATAAATTTCTTCCACAGTAAAGAAAAGTTAAAGGAATTTGCCTCTTCCAAACCTGCCCTACAAATGATGCTTAAAGATGTTCTTTTGACAGAAAAGAGGAATAGAACCCACCAAAACCAAAGGCAAATGTGAAGAACATCCCAGTAAAATGACAACAGAAGACTAAACCAATGAACAACCCATTGCTAAAATTTCAGGACCAAATTATCACCCATACATATTAACCCATTATGTAAATGGCTTAAGCTCAATCAGACATCACAGATTAGTAGACTAGATTGAAAACAAAACCCATCTATTTTTTGTCTAGAAGAGTCATATTTCACTAACAAAGATCAGCGGAAACTATCTCATGGATTTTGATTTTTGCTGTTGTTAGTTTCATCTCTTCAGAACACTTTCTTCTAATTAAATTCTTCAGCGACTCATAGTAGCATCATTTTCTTCAAGAAGGTTCCTGATTTTCTTTTACATTTCTTCAGCTGCACATTAGTAGCATGTTATTTAACTTCATGTTGTTGTTAATTTCTTTTTTCTTCCTGCTGTTGTTTTTGTTTTGTGGCTCTTCATTTAAGGGGATGTACAGTAACTGTGTAATGGAGAGTATCATATCCAGATGTGAGAATACAATACAGTATGCATCTCTACTTCCAGACAAAGATGAACTCCCAATGAAACTGTTTAGTATATGACGATAGGATGCTGGACTCTCTGCCATTGTCCATGCCTGCAATGATGGACATATACTGTGTATGAAGAACTATACTTTAATAATGATATAGGGGAACTCAGTGGGGGGTGTTGGGAGGGGTTAAGTGAAATACTAGGGGCCTAAGGAACTATATCATAAAATTATAATAATAAAAATAATAATAAGGAAAATTACAAAAAGCAACATTTACTTACAAAGCACTCAGTGTCTTCTCATGACTGCATGGCACAGATGCTTTAATTAGCAACATTCTCCCTCTGATGAAATTTATTCATGGAGATACTGCACAATTTAGCAAAATGCATATACCAGACCAAGAAACTAATTTGAGGGTCAAGCTACAGTAACCTGTCAGTCCTGACTTGAAGAAGATTTCCCCATTTTCTGGAATCTTCAGCCAACACATCCTGCTACTAACATGATGAGATGAAATGGATTCAATATAATGTGCCTTCTCTGTTTTAACTCTTACTTAAATAGTTGAGATGAGGGAGGGTGGAGAGTTCTACAAAGCAGAGGTGTTGATTGCAAGAATTTACGGTTTCACTTTGCAAAGAAAAAGCTTGAAACTAAACATATACCATGAGAATTATAGGACTAACATGCAAAATGATAACAAAATTAGAATAGTTAAACCCTCAGCTTGTAAAAGAAAGTAATAATGATGAGGTTAGAAATCTTAGTAAAATAGTTTTTAAGCATTCATGCAATAAACTATCTAGTAGATGTGGCAATTGTCAAAATATTTGGTTTCATCAGGAACACAGCATGTTGGCAACAGGGAATAACTTAATCTGTTAATTAAATACAAAATTAAATTTTCATAAAAGCATAATGATTAGCCTTTTCTTACCTTAGGAAATCTATAGAAGCAAATACAGGATGTTCTTGGGCAGGGAAATGAGGTGTTCCCTACATGCGTATTGCTCAATTTTGTTTTGTCACTGTGTAGAGTTGCAAGTTTAGCCACGTGAGAGTATTTTCCCTTCTAGATGTTTTTCTTGCAATTAGGGTATGGGACAATCTGGAAACAGTGGATGAGTCAGTTAAATCCATGTTACTAGAACTGTGAAAGTTTAATATATTATAAGGCAACATCCTGCTGTGAATACGTTCTGCTTTAAATACAGCAATTCCTCTCCCCTTCCCCCTTAAAAACCAATCTGTTTTAACATTTTAAGAAGCAATTGGGTAAAATGGTACAGTGCTCAAGCAACCAGGTAACAGGCAGATTTGTCTTCATAGTTGAGCTCTTGTATTTGCTGAGCTTTAGGCCTATAGGCAAGTTACTGTAATGCTTGAAAGCCTCCTTCCTTTATTGTACTTAATTAGATGTTTCTGCAATTGTAGCATTATGGTAAATCTGAAAGCAAGACAATAAGCACGAGTTGCTTGGCCCAGAGCCATTCATCCTCTACCTTTGCTCAGCTGTACTTGAATCAATGAGCTCCACAAGAGCCAGGCTCTCTTGCCTCTCTGAAAGCCTTATAGTCTACTGCAACTTTTTCCATCAATTTTTTTTTTTTTTTGGCTCCCTCCAACATGTTTTCAAGGTGTACACTCAAATTTAACTTTCCTTAATTCTATTGTTGGTTACTTTTAAGTGTGATAGATGTTATATAAAAAGTCCATAAAGATGCATAATAAATTATGTAAAGGTAAAAGTGATATAATGTCTGTATTTGCTTTGAAATACTTCAGAAAAGAATGATGTGAGATTACATAAAACAACATTGGGAAGCTGTTGATAATTGTTGAGTCTGGGCTACAGGTCCACTGGGATTAATATACAATTTACCTTGGAGTGTATTTAGAATTTTGTGTAATAAAATAAACAATACTTCCTTGAAATATATTACCAAGAGTATTTAGGTGCTTTTCCTACATACTCCCTGTAAACACCACTACACCACCTCCTAACTGCTCAATTTACCTGTTTCCTGGACACTATTTGACCATGAACTCCTTGAGAGTGGGAATGTGTATTTTTTCATCTATGCATCACTGCTCCTGGAACAGCACATATAAATTCTAAAACTGGAAAATTGTCACCAGTTGTCTTTTTTATACTTGTAACTTTTCCTTTTATTACATATACATATATGTATATATGTAATATACATATATAATATACATATGTATATGTAATACTTTATGTAAATAGCAAAAAGAAAAATACAGAAATGTTTGGCACAACAGAAAATATCATATCATCACAGAGATCTTAGAGTTCTAAGCTTTAGTTATTGAAAAGAAATATCAAAAGCATCTAGCCAGTAGATGATTAACATCTACAATTACAAGTTGTCTCTAATGAAGAGATGATTTTCTAGTTGTTCAAAGAACACAGCATCAACATTTTCCCTAAATGTTTTAAGTTGAAACTTTGACTTAACAGACGTAAGCATAACCCTTTTGTAACAGTTGCTCAGAAATAACCAGATTTTTCTGAATAAATGTAAAGAAGTTTCTGAACATGGATTTTAGGTACATTTGTAAAAACATAGTTACACTTCTGTCTCCAAAATAGTTGCTATTTTCTCACTTTTAGATTATGTGTATGAGTAACAATATAGAATGATATATATGATATGATATATAATATATATAATATAAAATGATAGATGTTTCTAATCATCAAAATCCCAAAGTCAGGTCCCATTATACTAAATTGTCAAAACTCTATAGCATGGTGGTGAGTAGCAGGGAGGGGCATTGGAGAGATGTTGTTTTGACAGCATTTCAGTTATACTGAAGCAGCTAAGTTCAAGAGATTGGCCACCTAGCATGGACACTATAGTTGATAGCAATTTATCATAGTTTTGAAAACAAGAAAGCAGATTTTTAACATTTCGTCATAAAAACGTAAGGTAATGGATGTGTTAATTTGATTTATTTAGTCATTCCATGAGGTATGCATATTTCCAAATATGCTGTAGATGACAAAACAAAATCAGTTTTGATGATTTAAATAAAATATGGACTCCCAATGAATTCATTAAATAAATGTTAAAACATCATGCTGGACTTTCTACCATTGCCTATATTTATAATGTCATGATACACTCAAATATTAGAGTGATAGACTTGTGACTATTCCTGGAAGATTATAATATTGTAATAACACATGGGAAGTCAGTGTGGGGAAAGGAGAAATGGCAAGGGTAGAAGGAGAAACCCCTGAACCTGTGGAGCTGTATCATGAAAAATGAACGTCAAATAAATAAACCGATCAATAAATTTAAAAATATAAATAAGTAAATAAATAAGTAAATATATTTTTAAAAAGCTCCATAGAACTATTCTGTGCATCTTTAAGGATTGAAGGTATTCACTATCAAGTTTTTGGAAGCAAACTTGACTATTCAATAAATATCAGTTATTCTCATAAGCACGAGATTGTAGTCTAGAGTCTTTGAATACGGTAAAGGAGAAAACCGCACAAACACTGCTATCTTTGTTGGAGCTAAGATTGTAGAGAATTCCATGAGTCCCATGTTAGAGATGCAAACCACTAGTGTTGGGAGTTTTCGTGGAGAACTCAGCTCATGCACATCTTTCCCTTCTGATCACTGGTGAAAGAACTTAGCTAATCATTCACGCTCTACCTCCTACATTACCAATTTTCTTTTCTCTGTCAGACAATTTTAACATATATGTAAACATAAAGTTATTTCTCCCAATCATAAAAGGCCCTGTTTATCCCACACGCATGTCTAGGTACTACCCCGCATTTCCCCCACGTGATCTCCAAAAGTGATCTTGCCATTTCCCTTGCCCTCTATAATCCATTTTCATCATAGCATCCGGGGAAAAAAGTCTTTTAGAATATGTAAGATCCTTTTGTTCTCTTCAGTGTCATTAGTAACTTTCATCATCTTAATAGTAAAAGACAAATCCATACAACAATTTCTATGAACTTCTACACATGCTGCTTCCTCGCCCTAGAATACTTTTTCCACAGATATTCACAAGGCTCACTTTGGATAGCACCTTCTCAGTAAGATCTTCTCTGTCCTTCCTCTATACACACCACAACCCCCTTCTTCCCCATATATCCCACCCCTCATCTCCTTCTCTTTTGTCCATAGCATTTGTCATTATTAAATTTGTTGCATATTTTAATTTCCAGGATTTTGTCCATCATCACTACTCTCACACACCAGGAATGTAAGCACTAGGCAAAAGTCAGCAATATCAGTCTGTTTTGTTTGTTACTTAGTACCTAGTACATTGAACAATATCAGTCAAATGGTAGGTATTCAGAAACTAGTTGACTGTTGAATGAATTAAATAATGAATGAACAGTATTTTTAGCCTGGAATATTACACATGGTAATCAACAAGACGTGGTGTCTTTGTCCTGTAAAGCACACATTATAAAGTGTAAAATAAATAGGTTATTCAACAATTAATGTCAGAATACTTAAGATCTACATCGAAAAACTGTAAAACCTACTATACCCTCAATATGCTATGTTAATCCGTGATGGGGAGGGAGTGCAGGGAAATCTTTCAGGACCATAAAAAGAGTGAGAAAAAAGTACAATATAGCCTATCAAGATCAAATCTGGTAATTCATAGACAACAGACTCAAAGCGGCACCAAACAACAATAAAACTACTATACCAATGCATGAGGGGGGAATCAGGTGCGATCCTGACAACCTCTTAACAGGAGGTCATGTGCTTGGAGCAGGGGGGCACTCCAGAGTGGAGCAGGTGGTAAGGAGGAAGCTTGGATCCCAACCATGAAGACTCTCAGACCTTCACCACAAATTATTAATACGAGCAACAAGGACTATATCCCAACTGCCAAAGAGGCCACAGGGAATTGGATGCCCTCGGAGGCCGAGTACTCTGAGGTCACCCACCCCCAACCGGAGCTTCCGCAGGGGATGGAAGAAGTCCAAACACTACCGAGCAGAAACCAACATCATCGGAAAGACAACCAGAAGCCCTGAGCGGTCCACAGAAACAGAAGAACAATAAATGTCCTTCGGGACCAGGGAGGAGAGCTTTCTCTGGTCCGAGCCTGGCTCCACCTCTGAACCCCCGCCCTCCCTCGCAATGGCCATCGGGATTGCTTCGAAAACCCCTCACAGCAAACAAACAATCATACAAAATAAAACAACCTAAAATAAATAGACAAAGAACAGAAAGTAGAGTTTGAAATCTGACAGGAAAGAGCTGGCGTGGATTGGCTCATGCCTCGCTGGGTGGGACACAAAGATTAGTTATTCCTCACTATGGTGTTGAGGATTTCCCTGCACACCCCCCCCCCAAAAACAGAAACAAAAAATGTGTTCTGCACCTTAAATGTCGACAAATATCTTGTTAGAATTACAAGCCAGTCTAGATTATCCTAAAATCTGCCAAGATCAGCAAAATTATACTTCAACACAACAAATGGCTAAATACTAAAATGAAATAGACACGAGACAGCTGAATGGTACCTTATAGCCATTTTAAGGTATATAGCAGCCGGTCCTGTATATAAACTAAAATTGAAATGTCAATGAGCTAATCATAGGTTGTGGTTAGGACTTGTTTTTTTTTTTTTTTTTTTTAACATACTGGTTACTCAAAACCATGTCAATTCCATAACATTGCAAATTGCTGTTGATGTTATATTGGGACTCTTAATTGACTGGGATGATATTCTACCAGCTCTAACTTCGGACCAGAAATGGTCTCCCCAAGAAACTGTTCAACCCATCTGGACAATAAGTAGCTGGACTCTATGCTCGGTATATGTTTGCAAGGAAAGAATCTTGATTGAATTTGAACTGTAATACTGCATCAAGGTGGAGGAATCCACCAGGGGGGAGGGGGGGTAGAGGGGGGATTCCCAGAGCCTATGAAACTGTCACATAATGCAAAATAATTAATAAAAAAAATAGGCTATTATTCAATATGTCACTTGTAATACTAGGTATGCATACCCAGAATGTTATGGCAAAATATGGTAATTGAAGTTTGAATATCTAATTGTTTTTGTTAAAAATATAAATGACTTTCTTAAGCTACAACACCCTCCTAATAATTCTCTTTTTCCCGTCTTAGAGAAGGACTGAAAGTTAGACATATTGCTGATACCACACTATCTAGTTTTACACTGTGACACATTAACCATCAGTCTCTAATACTTGCTAAAGATCACAAAGTAAAAACAGAGTTAAACTGAAAGCAAAAAATTGCAGGACAATGCCCAGGAGAATTATAATGAGACATTATTCTGTATTAAGATGCAAATTACATAATCTTTTGTGTCAATATTTGCCAGTTACATATTTCTTTTAGCCAAAGGTGTGTCAGTTTGAGTAGGGGGCAAGAGAAAAATAACAGAATCATGAATTTCTGAATGGAAACTCCTCCTGATGATAAAATTTGCACTGATTTTGTGCCAAAGAGAAATAGATTGAAAAATGAAAATATGAGTCAACCAAATGTTCTGTTTACCTGACACATACTCTGAATCCTTTTTCTGCTGAATTGATACTATATCTATGTGACTTGAAAGGGAAAATGTGGAAGAGTGGAGAGGAGAGTATTTTGAGAAGCATGATGTGATTTTTCCTAAATGGTCAGAAATTGGAAGCCAGCACAAGCTGTTCTGCAGTTATGCAAAGATGTTCTGTGTTTGGACTTCCTGGTACTATTTCCCTGCCCCCAACTTTTTTGGAATAGTATAACTTGATCTGTACTAGAAGCAGACAAAATTATCCCAGGGCCATTTTCAGTTGGTGTTATACAGAGGTTATCCTCCCTCAACTAAGCATAGATAATATAACAAGAAAAAAAAAAAGATCAAGTCTATAATTGTATTTCTTTTACTGTATAGGCCCATGGGAGAAAATACGAAAGGGTAGCAGTCAAACAAGTTTGGAGAATGGTAAAACTGAATAATTAACAGGAGAAAGGATTTATGGTGAAAATCAGTAGGATCTCACTCCTCTGGGAGGCCAAATGAGAGGAAAACTGGCCAAAAGGTGGAAGCAACCTAAATGCTAATTGAAAGTGGTAAAATCATACAATGGAATATTACTCAGCATTTTAACCAAACAAGAAATTGACACATGCAAAAATGGATAAACCTTGAGATTTTATGGTAAGTGAAGGAAACAATTTATAAAAGATTATTCATTTATATTAAATGCCCAGAATATGCAAATCCATTGCGATAGAAAGTAAATGAGTAGTTGCCAGAGCTTATGGGGAAAGGTTCACATTAGGAGAGACTGTTTTGTACTGTGTCTGCTTTTGGGGTGACAACTGTAACTTGGAACTGCAGCTTATATGTTGCACAACATATTGAATTTACCAAATGCTGCTGAATTGTGTGCTTTAAAAGTTAATTTATGTCAATGTAAATTTTATATCATTTTTAAAAATAAGGCAAGAGTTGAGAAGTGAAACAATTAAGAACTCATTAAGACTTCCCTGAGAGAGAAGACAAGAGATGACAAGCTGGACAGAGGATATGAGACTTGACTTACACAGGGCAGAAGTGATAAGATGGGCTGCAACACACCATCCAGAGGAGATTTAACAGGATGTATGGAGCACAGGAGGGAAATGTGATGTACAGTACAGAGGAGATGTGCTATGACATATGGGGTGTAGGAGTCAGTGCAATGGAGTCAATATGTGACTTGATGTTTGTGATAAAGAAGATGAGATATGACATGCAGGCTACAGGAACGAGATGTAACAGTTGGAGCAGAGGAGTCAAGATTTAGTATGACATTTACAGGACAGAGGAGAGGAGACCTGATGTGACATGCTGAACAGAGAAGATGAGATGTGAAGGGCAGAGGAGAAGGGACAGAGAAGAGAAGACAAGATGTTACATACATGACATGACAGAAGAGAGATGACATGCCGCATGGAGCAGATGAGATGGGTTATGCCAGGTCAGGAGGATGAGACAAGATGGCATGTGACATGCAGTGCTGAGAAGATGAAGCATCATGTGACATGCAGGGCAGAGGTGTCATGGCATGAGATGTAGGGCAGAGGAGATGAGACAGGATGTGAAACACATGGCAGAGAGACCAGACTCAACATGTAAGACACATATGAGCTATCAGATGACATGATATGATATGACATAACATGTGGGACAGAAAAAACAAGATGTGAAATGGCATTTTGAATGTGTCACAAGAAATGACATATAGTATATAGGAGTTGAGACATGATGTGTGATGTTGAGAGCATGAGATGTAACAGCTGGGGCAAAGCGGTTGATGTGCTTGGCTGAGTAGATGAGACATAGGGTTTGGGATGCAAGAGTAAGGACATAGGAAATGTGAAGTGACATAAGAGATAATGTCATGACATATAGGGTAGAGGAAGAAAGGCCTGGCTTTGGGGACACGGAAGTTGAGATTTGATGTGATGTGTATGGTGGAGATGCAATGTTCAGAGTGGAAGAGTAGAGAACCAGTAGACCTGACATGACATGACATATGAGTCCAAGGAACTGGTGTGTGGCAAGACTTTCAGGGCAGAGGGCAAAAATGTGACATGCAACATAAGGTAGACATGGCATGATGGTTTGGGCAGAAGAGCCAAGGTGTGCCAGGCAGACCAGAAAGTGAAACCTAACATTTGGGGCTGAGTTGAGCCATGAAATGAGGAGTGTTAGAAGGACTAAATGGACCAGTTGGAGAAGAGAAGTCAAGGCCTGATATGCATGGCAGAGGAGAAGAGAAGCAACATGCAGGGCCAAGGAAGCGAAATGTCACATGATATTTAGGACAGAGGAAAAGGAATGTGACATGCAGAGTAGTAGAGACAAGAAGGGATGTGCCAAACAAATGAAATGCTATGTGTCAAAACTGGTGGAGGATATATGATATTCAGGGAAGGGGGAGCCATGTCATGATGTATGGGGAGGAAGACCGAGGAATGGAAATGTAAAGGGACTTATGTAGCCGGGTAGATAAGGCATGGCATTTGGGGCATAGTAGTGGCTGAGAAGTTGAGATGAAACATGATATGACATGAAATGTGTGGCAGAGGACATAAGACATGATATTTGGGACAGAAGATTAGGGCTAGAGGAGAAATGACATGACATAAGGAACAGAGAAAGCAAAGTGGAACATGATGTTCAGGGCAGATGAGATATGACATGTTGGGTAGAAGAGACAAGATGACACCTGGGTAGAGCAGTTGAGACATGATGTGTGGGACAGAGATGAGATATGATCAAATACATGGAGCTACAGAGGAGTGAGGTGATGTAAGAGGTTCTGGAGTCAGGGCAGAGGAATTAAGATGTCATATGTGCTCTGAGGATACTAATCATGACATTCATGACCATTGAGAAAAGACAGGACTGCTGTATAAGGCAGAGTAGATGAGATATGGATATACAGTGCATTAAGGAAGAGATGTGGCATGCAGGACAGTGAATATGTGATATGATAGATGTGACAGAGTCAGGCCAAAGGTATCTCAGTGTTATCTGCATCACAGAAGAGACAGACGTGATATTCGGAAGAAGGAACTAGAAAGTCTAGATGAAATGTGCAGGACATAAGAGATGAGACATGATGTAAGACATGATGTGATATACTGGACTGAAGAGACAAAGTGAGATATCCCACACAGGATGAAGGAGTCAAGAAGTGAAGTCACATGTAGGAAAGAGGGGGTGTAACATGATGTGAGAGTGAGCTGAGGCATGGCATGACAGGCAGAGGAGATGTATTATATGGGGCAGTGTAGAGGATACAATATGATGCATGGGGCTGAGGAGATGAAATGTGATGTCAGGAGCACAAGAGATGTGACGTGCTGGGTTGAAGCCTTGACAACAGGTGTGGTGCAGAAGAAATGGAGATGAACTGTGATGTCACAAATGATTTCGAGACACCTTTAAAATGCATGAAAGTTTGTGCTATGAAAAATCTGTGCATAGCTTTCAAAATTTTTCCAAAGCATTTATCTTTCAGTGCTAATTTCATGAACTTATCTTGCCATGAGTAGCTAGATCTTATGTATATGTTTAACTTTATTAAATGCTGCTTAACATTCACAAGATGTTTGTTCCAAATTACACTTGCACAAGCAGTTTATGAAAATCACTTTTTGTACAAGTTTATCACTAACTCTATGATAAAATAGGGTAAACAGATGGCTTTGTTAAAAGTTGGATTTGCAACTGATTGGACTGTTTCTGAATGAGGGATTGTACATACAAACAGCTTTAGAGAAAAGAAAACACAATATACTTGAGTCACTGGAGATATGATGGTATATATCTGTGGATGACCCTTTGAGACAAAGAGATTAAATAGTATGAGAGGTCTTTCACATCATATAAAGAGTTTTGAATTTACCTTAAGGGTAACAAGTTAATTAAAGTTTTTCTTAGTGGGAATTCAATGAAGCAATAAAGAAGGGAAGTGAGAAGTTATGAAGTTAAGAACCATGATGACCAATTATAGTTAAATATAGGAAAAGTGATATACTGGAGTAAGAGCACTGATAACGGGGTTTATGATAACTTTGTAGCAGGCAAACAAATATAATTTATTGGAATTGACAGTTGAGAGAGAAGGATAATGATTTAGTATTGCTCATGCTGAATTTGAAGTGCATCTAAGATACTTCAACAAAAATGCCCCTTTATAGTTTAAAATATGAAAGTTTGAGGTTTTGAGAAAAAAGCTCTGCACTTGAAATTTTGTGACTTACAGAATCTAGGTGGTGATTGGAGCTATGGGGGTTAATGCCAATGGAATCTAAGTGAGCACAAAGAGAATGTAGCACAAACTTGGAAAACTACCAATGAATAGAAAACAAGTATGGGGAACACAAAGATGAAGATATGTTTGCAGCTGTATAGCAGACCCAAAGAGTGAACAGACATGTATTCCAAGAAATAAGAATAGTTTAACAAGGATGATATAATGGATAATAGCAAGCCATAATCTGTAAGATAAGGATTAAGATAGGGCAATAGGACTTAGTGATTTGGGAAACATGTTAACTTTTTTAGAAGGAAGAGCATATCAAGAACCCAAAATCCAAAGAATTAAGAGTAAAATGGGTTTTAAGAAGACTATGCAATATGGGGTAGATGAGGATTTCTCAAACATTCACCTGTGTATATTTTTAGTTCACATTGGAGAAAGGCAATAATGTAATTTTTCTTAATTTTCATTTTTTTTGAAAACCAGAGAGATAGAGTTGGAGGTAGGCATATCTCCCATCTGCTGGTTCACCTCCCCAAATAGGAACAATAGCCAGGACTAGCTGCAGCTGAAGCCAAGAACCAGGAATTTGGTGTGTGTCTTCCCTGTGGCTGGTGAAGAACCACACTTCTGGGCCATCATCTGCAGTCTTCCAAGGTGTACACTAGTAGGAGGTTGGAACAGGAGCAGGAGTCAGAACGGGAGCAGGCACTACAGTGTGTGATGTGAATTTCCTAAGCTGCAGCACAACTGCTTTGTCAAATACTTGTCCAAAAATAGAATTTTCTGAAAAATTTCCCAGTCTGAGCATGATCATCATGTTACACTGGATAAGTTTTACTGTAGGGGGCTGTCCTGTTCCACATAGAATTTTTATTATTGTCCCTGTATATGGCCATTGGATGCCAATAACATCCTCTGTCCAATTTAACAAGCCAAAATACTTCCAGATATTTCTAATGGGTAAAATACACATCAGTAAATACTACTCATAACTTCATGAAATGCTGAAAATGATTGAGTTTAATATTAACCAATAGGAATGGGCTGGTGCACAGGATAACCTGCCGCTTGCCGCACCAGCATCCTATGTCAGAGTGCATTGATTGGTTATTATCACTTCCTGATTTGGGTTGGTAGTATTCTTTTTTCAAGACCCCATCCTCCCTTCAAAGTTTCTTCAGCATAACTGATACATGGAAATTTTTTATTTATGAAATGAGCTATTTGTATAATATGGTTTCAGTGTACCAAAGAAACTAGAACTTGACATTTTATTGACACTCTTGATGAACTTTCACTCATGTGTTGGCATATTGCCAAGGACCACAATGTTAATATGAAAGTTTCTTGCAGCAACGAAAGCAAAAATGAATCGTCTGGTAGGACATTTAGTTCCTCTGAACCTTCAAAATTGTCTCCCATTCCCACCCTGTTTTAAGTCAGATCATAATTCAGATCAAAGTAGTGTGTTTGCTTGGTAAATATGAGTACTAATATAAGTTAAAGACAAGTATTTAAAGCCCTTCTTCCATCTAGTTTGCAATGTCAAGTTTCCAAACAAATTGTGCAGTATTTATGGTTGCTCTGCCCAAGACAGTGATTTCTCTTCTTTCAAAGATTTTTTATTGTTATTGAAAAGCCAGATTTACAGACAGGTGAGACAGAAAGATATCCCATCTGCTGGTTCATCCCCAAATGGACACAACAGCCAGAGCTGAGCCTATCCAAAGCCAGGAGTCAGGAGCCAGGAGTTTCATCTGGATCTCACATGTGGGTACAGGATCTCAAGATTTTGCCCCATCCTCTACTGCTTTCCCAGGCTGTAATCAGCGAGCTGGATGGGAAGTAGAGCAGTCAGGACATGAACCAGTGCATATATGGGATGCTGGTGCTTACAGAGTGAGGATTTAGTCATTGAGCCATTGTGACAGGCCTTTATTATAAATTCTTACAATCCCAACTGCTATGATAAGATTGAACCACAAAGAACTACCAAGCAGATACTCAAATCATTCAAATTTGAATGTTTTAGGCTATTTCAAATGCTCATATAAAGTGGAATTAAAATATAACATTTACTTTGACACAAAAATTTAAATAATGTAAGTTTTCATCTTTCAAATTTTGGACATACTTTATATGCAAAATTTGAAAATTTTGTTGCCTCCGAATAAGCTTAGCTTTTTAAAGATTTTTTCTTATTTTTATTAAAAAGTGAGATTTATAGAGAGAAGTAGAGACAAAGGGAAAGATCTTCCATCTGCTGGTTCACTCCCCAAGTGGCTGCAACAACTGGAGCTGAACCAATCTGAAGCCAGGAGCCAGGAGCTTCTTCTGTATCTGCAGGTGAGTGCAGGGTCCCAAGGCCTTTAGCCATCCTCCACTACTTTCTCAGGCCACAAGCAGGAAGCTGGAAGGGAAGTGGAGCAGCCGGGATACAAATCAGTACCCATATGGGATCTTGGTGCATGCAAGGCAAGGATTTAGCAACTAGGTTGCCATACCAGGCCCTTAAGCTTATCTTTTAATTCCATTTTACATGAACATTTTGAAGGAGACATGTGTGTGTATGTGTGTGTGTGTTCATTGTGTCCATGCTGTGTCCATTGTAGGTATGCATACATTTCATTTATTAAAATTCTTAGTTTTCTAGATATATTTATCCCCCTGATTGTTGTGAGAAAATTTTTTCTTTATAACAATAGCTTTTTCTAAAAATGTGTTGCCAAATAAATGTTTAAGTCAAATCCATTCTTTTATGCAATTTATATACATATATATGTATATATATATATATATATATGTATTTACACACATATTTATACCCAAAGATAGTTATTTCAATACAATTATCAAGTAAAAATGATGAGCTTTGGGGAAAAGATCATGTGAATTCTAACTTACTTTGGAATATTCACTTCCACAATTATGAGTTAACCTTCATCAAATTTTGCTATTTTGACCATTTTAAAAGCATGAAAGATAGAATTCAAAGGATCAAATTGAAGAGAGTAGAAAATTTTGACAATGATACATAAAGCAGCCATGTTTAAAAAGAAACCTTCATATACTCCGCTACCATATCATTAGTACAGCTGGTGGGGGAAACTGCTTTAAATAAACATGTTTTGCATTTGGATAGTATAAATCAATTTTCTCATAATATTTATGCAATTAGCTAAACATTGATGTTTTATGCAGAATTTTATCCTTGTTATGATTTCTTGTATGTTCATGTCATTTTAGAATCTTTAAGAAGCTTTAGTGTATATTCTATGTTAATATGTTACTCCTCAGTTTCTCTGAAAAAGGCATTGGGCATACTCAACACTACTTGTCATTTAGCCCTTATATCAGTCATGCAATAGGGCCTGTGATTTAAGTTCGCAGAGCAGCAGACTGAGGGTTGGTGTAGGTGAGTGCCTTGTGTCTGCTGATGCAATTTCCAGGGCCTAGAGCTCACACTCTGACCCCTTGTCCCTATGGATTCTGAAATTTGTCTTGCCTGTCTGTTTTATTTCTACTTCTTAGTAACCTCTGGACCCTTTTCTTCAAAGCTGTATCACTAGTCACTATGGGAATACAGTTACCTAAGACAATAGTGCTAAGCAATGAGAATTGTAATAACTGAACTGCCTGGCTCTGAGTGGGAACTTTGCATTTCTGATCTCATTGAATTCTTACACCATGCTTTTATTACCTGTGAACCTTATTCAGTCCTGAGAGAGTGAACTTGCCACCAGGGATAAGCTGATCAGGGAACATGACAAAGTTCTTCAGGGTTAAAGAACATGTCTGTATTTACACTGCTAATGGGATGAAGAGTAGCATCTATGTTCTCTGTCTCACTGTAAACTAGCCTTACTCTCTTTACTGCACTTCACAAACACAAGTGCTTGGCCACTGGATGCCCCAAATGATGCTCTCTAGATTTGTTTTGCCTATTTATTGCCACAGCAGGCACTGATACTGCAGTAAAATTAATGATTGTGTCCCTCTTTAGTGCTCTTCTATTCAAATTGCTTTATGCCCTGAGGATAGGTATGTGATGGCCTCTCTGTGCATTTGCGCCTCTTTTTCATTTCATCTTATTCCTGACAACAAATTGAACCTCTGATGTGAAGAGATAAGATTCTGACTCACTGAGCTGCAAGGGGAGAGTGACTCAGGAAAAATGAGTATGTTCCAAGCAGGTCTAGTGAAGTGATCTTAGGGAAGGAAAAGGTATATACTAATAAAATGACATCTGTCTCCAGGATGAGTCACCATGTCAATACCTCAAATGCACTTCCTGAGTTTTGTGGGACAGCTAGCTCCTTCACTTCCTGAGTCTGGGAGAAAGCGCTGCATAATGACAAGAGCTTGGGGGCCAAGAGAAATGATTTTTGACCCAGCTCCAGGTCTCTGCCCATGAGACCACTTCCTTTTTCTAAACCAAATCTCTTCACTGGGAAAAGAATGCATTCACTCCTCTCTAAACGTAATTCCCATTTTAAAAAATAATGATACCTTGGGTTTCTGGAGGAATTTTTGAAACACATCTGTCAGCCTCATCCCAATTGCTCATCTCACACAATTGCAAGGTAGGACTTTGGCTTTCTTCACTGTATACGTGATTGAAGGACCAGGCCCCAAAAGCTTAAGCTAATGGCCCAAGGTCATAGAGCTGCAAGTGTTAGATCTAAGGGTCAGACTCATGCCTCATCCTGAACTCCATCTTCTTTTCCTTATGCCGATTACTCTATGCTTGAAATGTTTGGATTTTATCAGTTCATGTGATAGTTCTAACATTGGTTAGTTTTGTGTTTGAATGTCCCCCTTTTAAAAATATATTTAAAAGGCAGAAAGAGAGAAACAGAGAGAGAGAGAGAGAGAGTTCCCAACCACAGGTTCACTCCCTAAATGCCTAAAATGGCTTGGATTGAGCCAGACCAAAGTCAAGAATCAGTAACACATCCAAGTCTTCCTACTAGGTGACAGAAATCCTAGAACTTGAGGCATCACTGCTGTCTCCCAGAGTGTGCCTTGGCAGGAAGCTGAAGTCAGGGATCAGAGCTGAGAATTGAACCTTAGCAATCTAATGTGATTGGATTAGAACCTTATAGCAAACTAATGTGACATTCCCACCACTAGATCAAATGCCTGATCAGAGATTGCCTTCTTAAAATAGCTGACCATTGCTGATATCTAATGTCTTTAATGCTAAAGTAAATTATGATATATTTAGGGGAGAATAAACTTCTTAAACAGGGCAACATAGAAAATAAAAGATTAGCTACATAAAAATATTTATAAAGTCTTCCCTGTGTTTAGGACCTAAGCTTCTTCAGAACTCAACTAAGTCCAAAGAGAACTGTACCCATGAAAGGCAAGCAGAGAGTTACTTCTCTACCTCTGAGAACCTCTGCTTTCCAAACAAAAATCTGAGATGGAAACCTCAGCAGATGTATGGATGATCAATCAACATTGTGGCAGAGGCTTGGGGGATATTGCTTTAAATAGAGAAATATCCAGATGAGACTTCGATTGGGTATCTGCAGGGTTATCTTACCTTCTCAAAATAATCACTCATGTTTTATCATTCTATGGCATCTATGGCTTCAGTTGGTCTTGTTCAATTTGTGTCACTAAGCATACACTGATCTAGGGGCAAGCTCTATTTTAAGTGTTGGTAACAGGAAGGGCAGATAACGCAGGGCTAGTTCCTAGTCATAGGGGAAGTGCATCCAGGTGGCAAAGACAAGCATAATTGCAAACCCACAGGGGATGGAATAAAACAGTTGCTTTAAGATGTTTGTGGGAAAATAGAATGAAAAGTGCTTATTATGGCACCAGAAAAATCGTGAAGTCCATGTGTTGCTTTTCTCACAATACATGTTTTCATGAACTTTTTGAAGATATATTGTACATGAAAATGGGAACAATGTAAGAGCTATAAAAGCCCAGAATATAAAATCAAGTATTTATGACTTTGTAGAGCATGGCAGAACAGAATGGAACTGGTGATCAAATGACCTAGGAAGGATCCATAGAAAAAGTCTAAGGCATTCATAGTCTAAACCGTGACTTATGACTTAAGCAAGGGTAAATGTTATGGTACAGCAGGTTAAGCCACATGATTACATCTCATACCAAAAATGTCATAGCAGCCTTGGTATGAGACACTCTTGATATGAGTCATGACTGCTCTGCTTCCAATGCAGCTGCATGTTAATGCATGTCCTAGGAAGCAGCAGGAAATGGCTCAAGTGACTGGTCTCCACAGGAAAGACATGCATAGAATTTCTGGCTCCTGGCTTCTCTCTGGGCCCTTTGGGGAGTAAACTAGTGGCGAGAAGATTGATCAATCTCTCCCCATTCCTCTCTTTCTCTCTTCCTCTAGCCCTGCCCCCTGCCTTTCAAATAAAGAAGGAAGCATTAGCAAAAGGGATTCATAGCAGACAACATCCAAAAGCAACAGCCCATCATAAAGAAAGTCACAGTTATAAATACACCTATTCAGATACAGAATGTGTTGAATTGTGTACTTCCATAAATGGGAAATATCTGGCCCACAAGTCGCACAACACCCACAGAATCGTTTGACCTGGCCCTGACAATGCAACTGCAGGGAGAAATTAGAATTCAATAAATCTGTAGCAGGCTAATTTTTAAGCTGATAAATCGTTTGATCTTGCCCTGGCAACACAACTTTAGGCAAGACTTGAAATTCAATAAACCTATAGCAGGCTAATTTTTAAGTTGGTTACTTTGTATGACTCATGAATAATATTATTCAAATCTAAATGGCCCTTGGCAGGAATAAAATTTCCTGCAAGCACTAAGGAAGCAGTGTAAGTTTGGGGGTAGAAGATGGATATGAAATGTCTGTTTTAATCAAAGAAAACATAGATAGTGATATAAAAGGATAGATTCAGGGGCAAGGGAGGTACTGGGTAAATTGTTTATAATTGTTAGGTTATGAGATAATAAGATACTGAACCCCTGAACAACAGTGATGATGGAAATGAAGGCATAAATATATGTTTTCCAGTATTTTCACACTGAAGACGGAGAATTTGATCACTTAGATGTAGAGTTAATTAAGAAATACACATCTAAAATTTGGACACTTGTCAATGACTCATTTCTTTTTTTCTTTTTTTTATTCTTTTTTTTAATATATATATTTTATTAATTACATTGCATTATGTGACACAGTTTCATAAGCTCTGGGGATCCCTCAAACCCTCCCCGTACCCTCTCCCCATGGTGGATTCCTCCACCTTGTTGCTGTATTACATTTCAAATTCAGTCAAGATTCTTTCATTGCAAGAGTGTACCAAGCACAGAGTCCAGCATCTTATTGCCCAGGTAAATTCAACAGTTTCTTGGGGAGACCTTCTCTGGTCTGAAGGCAGAGCTGGCAGAATATCATCCCCATCAATTTAAAGCCACAACATAACATCAAAGACAATTTACAACATTATGGAATTAATTGACATGGTATTGAGTAACCAATATGTTTAAAAAAATGCAAGTTCTTAACCACATCCTGTGACTACTTCATTGACATTTCAATTTTAGTTTATATTCAGCCAGGTTCTATACACCTTAAAATGGCTATAGGGTACTATTCAGCTGTCTCATGTCTATTTTCATTTTAGTATTTAGCGGTTTATAGTGTTGAAGCATAATTTTGCTGAACTTGGCAGATTTTAGGATAGTCTAAACTGGGTTATAACTCTAACAAGACATATGCAATGACTCATTTGTACCAGCAGTTGCAATGATGGTTTCAGCAGATGGAAGACTTTCACTCTTTCTCTCTTCCTCTAAAATGAAAATATACAAATAAAAATGTATAAAACATAATAATCAATATTAAAATAATGTTTTATTTGGTACCACCTGTGAACCACAGCCTGTTCTAGATGAACTAATTTAATTGGGTCTTTGACAACATGGCTTCCCTTTGGTATGTATAATGACGGTGATTAGCAGACATCCCTGCAGAAATCAAATTCTCTCCTAATGGAGACTTGAGCCCTGCCATCAATGGCAGTATCCATAGAACCTTTAGGATTTTATTTTGAATTGACATTCCCTATTATAACTTCCATTCTGTTTATTTTTTTTAATTTTCTATTCCCCCCCCAACTGGATAGGAATGCTGCCACACAGTCTTAAACTTGAAGTGTACAAGTGGCATTGATAGAATTGCATTAGATACATATGCAAGAATTTCTCACATTTATGAGATGGAAACTGTTATCAACCCAACTTTGAACATGAAGAAACTGAGGAAACTGATAGATGATTATCTGCCAAAACTTACAGTTAGCTTTGTAATGGCATTAATTTTGCAACACAGGCATCTTGGATCAATTTCATCTGTATATTTGACCACTACATTAAGTATCCAATAGGCTATGATTATACCTGTAACTACATAATCTTGTAAATACTTAATATATTGTCCAAAATTATTGTTTATGTAAGTAAATAATAACACCTCGTAATCATTCCAACTTGTATTTTTGCTAACATCATTTTATAGCTTCAAGGGCTATAGCTTATTTGTCCTATAATTGTGTCCTTTTGCAATGTTCAATATTACAGACCTACCCAACAACTCACAGTGGAATTTTAATTGGAACTACATTAAATTTGTAGATTTATACATCAGTGATTGGTATTTTTATATTTTTCAGGCTTCTGTCTAAAAGGAAGGTGTGTATTTCCATTGATTCAAATCTTCTTTTAATCTTTTACAGAGTTCTATTGATTTTTTCTATAGGATTATAAAACTTACAATTTTCAAAGATGTACTAAATGTTATCCTCTGGGATTGTACCTTCTGTATAGCTAATTTGATGTTTTTTTCTTCTATTATATGATGTAAATGGTTATTATTTGTGTTCGGAAAAGCTACTGATCTGGGTACAATAATTTGCGGGTTTTCTAAGATTTATTTATTTGTTATCAGAAACACAGATTTGCAGAGAGAAGGAAATAGAGAGGAAAATCCTCTACCTGCTGGTTCACTAATCAAGTGGCCACAATGGCTGGAGCTGAGCCGATCCAAATCCAGGACCAGGAGTCTCCTCCGGGTCTCCCACATAGGCACAGGGTCCCAAGGCATTGGACTGTCCTCCACTGCTTTCCCAGGCCACAAGCAGGGAGCTGGATGGGAGGTGGAGCAGTCGGGACATGAACCAGTGCACATATGGGATGCCAGCAGTTGCAAGGTGAGGATTTAGCCACTAGGCCACTATGCCAGCCCAGGTACATTAATTTTGTAATTATACATTTTACAACCTGAGTGTCATTTTAAAAGTTTGTGGAAAATAGAATTAAAAAATTATTCTGATGTAAAATTTTAAAATTCCATGCATTATTTTTCATAATACACATTTTATATCTGTTCCAATGTTCCCTTCTTACTGTAAAAAAAGAAGCATTCATTCTCTAAACCTGCATTATCTGTCTTTGAAATGTTCCTTTACCTCCTGGCTTATCTCCCAAAAGTCTCATCCCCCCACACTCTTCCCCCGTGAGCTTCCAAAATGTCAAATGCATGCTTGCTTTTAACACTTTAAATAAGTTGTTCCCACGCCTTTGGAAGATGCTTAATGGCCCATCACACAGCGTTTCAGTCTCCCTTTCGCTTGGATTTACATGGTGTCTTTTTATACTCTTAACACATGATCCAGCCTTCTAGCCAGACCAGTTATTCATAGTTCTTATAATGCAATATGAATGCTTATTTCCTCCTCATTTCACTTCTACCTGCCCTTCAGATTTCAGCTGCTCAGATTTCCACTGAAGCCTCCTTTGAGTGCTCTAAGCAGCTACTCCATGGCTACTGCACAATATCTATAACTTCATCACTGAACTTACCACACTGGACTGTCATTGTTCCTTTCACTCAGTGAATGCTTAAAATAGACAGCCGAACAACACACTGCTGGATTCATACCTTACACAACCATTTGCTCTCTGTGAGACCTTGGGAAGTCTTTATGACCTCTTGTGGATAAAAAACACTTTGCAGCACATGTGACAATAACGTGAAACAATGTGTGCAAAGGATATAGCCCTATGGCAGGCACACAATTGACACTCAATACTTTTGTTGTGTTTGTCTTTATTTATTTCACAGGTTTAGCACTTCATTAGGTAACAATATCAATGCATGACAAGTAGAAAATAATAACAAAAAAAGAAATGAAAAACCAAGCAAACAAAAAAGCAAAAAGTCTGCTGTCCCTCCAGAATGTAAACAAAGGCTGTGCACAACAATCACATGCCTGATTATTACTCTCACACCTCTAGGTAACATTTTTTTGTATTCTGTGTATTAGTTGTGACAAATTAGGGAAGAATAGATATTTGTTTTTTTCACAGTGACTTATTTTGCTAAGCATAATGTTTTCCAGTTGCAACCTTTTAATTGTAAAAGACAAGATTTTATTCTTTTTTTCTTTTTTATTATTATTTAACGTGATGTTAGCATAGCTGATCAGGGTGGGAAGGATCTAGGGCTAAGAAGGAGTGGATGTGATCATTGTTTCCAATGGGAAACAGCCTCACAATATCAGCCCAGGGTCCCAATGTGGCACACGCTCTGAGAGTTCTGCCCAGGTGGATGCAATAGTTCTGAAATGCTGTTGATCTCACCAATCTATCAATGAGGAATCTCTTCCAACATCTATTGGTGGACACAGTCAACCTTAGAGTCTCCATTTGTACAGATACTTGCTGTTATCGTTTAGCTGGGGTAGTTGTCCAAAGTTTTGTTCTCCATTATCTGCTATGGTACCAGATGTCCTCTGCAGGCCCCAATGCGCTATCATATCCTCTATGTGCACCATGATCTGGCATCCAGCACTCACTCCATCCTTTCAACTGTGAAGGACCAGTTCTCATAGGTGGGTCCATGGATGCAGGCCAGGCGACCCAGCCTGGCTTGACCCCCAACTCTGGGGCTCACAGGCTCGGCACCCACCGTGCAGGTGGGCCCAAGACCCAGTCCAGGCAGCCCAAGTCGCTGGACCCTCGACACCTGGGGATCAAGTATCCAGCACTCACCATGCATGCAGGCTCAAAGACCCGGGACAGGTGACCCGAGCCTTGCCAGAATCCCCACCCCAAGGTCTCACAGATCCAGCACCCACCACACAGGTGAGCCCTAGGAACCAGGCCAAGTGACATTGTCCTCATCAATTTTACTGTTTTATAGCTGAGTAGTATTCCATAATATAAAGGCACATTTTATCTATCCAGTCATCTGCTGATGTGAATCTGGGTTGGATTGCATTTCTCCGTTATTGTGAACTAGACCACTAACCATGAGGATACAGATAACTCTCTGATGTGTTGATTTCATTTTATTTGGATCAATTTGCAGTAGTGTGATTACTGAGTCATTGGGTGGATATGTTGTTTTAAATTAACAATGTAGTAATGTTGAACTTTAAGGAAATCGGTCTTACAAATGAAGGCTTAGGAATGTTATGCAGGAGGGCAAAGAAAGGATTGACTTAACTTCTGGGTCTGATGTGTACTAACTGTGGGAAAAGGAAGCGGCCTCCTCTGAAGAGTATTGAAGAATACTGCTTGAAAATGAGTTTCAATTATGATAATAGAGGCTGCAAAAGAAGTGTTTAAAGGTTCCACTGGGAATTATGTGAGACATTATACCTTGGAGCTCAGAACCTTCATATTATAGGAAAAAAAATGACCCAACAGGACGAGGCAAAATGGAGCCATTGATGTTAAGTCACTAGAAGAAGGCTAAGTGTGGAGCTGGGGTTGAGTTTCACTAGCTGGTGCAAATACCTGAAACTATCTGAGGACACCTTCTGAGCCAAGGTTTTAAAATGAATCCCATTACATCAAGCTAAGAAGCTTGTGAAGTGAAAAGGAAATCCTCAACAAAGTGAAAAGGGAACCAACACAACAGGAGAAAATATTTGCAACATGTGCAATTGATACAGGTTTAATATACAGGATCTAACAAGAACTCAAGAAACCCAACAACATCAATACAAAGAATTCAGTTAAGAAATTGGCAAAATGAACAGGCATTTTTCAAAAGATGAAATTCAAATGGTCAACAGACACATGAAAAAGAAGCTTAAGTGCACTAGTAATCAGGGACATGCAAATGAAAACTATAGCATGGTTTCATCTCATCCCAGTTAGAATGGCTACCATCCGAAAATCAACAATAAATGCTGGTGAGGACATGGAAAAAGGTACTGTAGTCCACTGTTGGTGAGAATGTAAGCTTGTACAACCATTATGGAGGACAGTGTGGAGACTCCTGAGGTATCCGAAAATAAGTCTAACATATGGCCCAGTCATGCCATTCCTGGGAATTTACCAAAGTGAAATCAGCATATGAGATAATTATTTGTACACCCATGTTACTATAGCTCAATTCACAATAACCAGGATATGGGATCAACCCAGGTGTTCCATCAGTAGATCATTGCATAAAGAAACTGTGGTACATACATAGTATGGAATTTCATGCAGCAATGATCATGAATACAATATTGTCTTTTGCAACAAAATGGATGAAATTGGAAAACATTGTGTTTAGTGAAATGTCAGTCTGAAAAATACAAATACATTGAAGCTAATACAGAACACAAAAAAGTGTAGGAATGAAAAGGTCACTTTCAGATTGGATTGTCTTTTTAGCCCATGTTTATACTCCAGTGGAAATGTGGCTTTGTAGTCTGTTTTCTTTCTGCCTATTATAGTTATTGCAAATTAAGTCTATGAATTTAGACTGGATAAAAATTATGTCTGTGCAAATATTATTTAAAAGAAGAAGAGGAGGGAGGTGTATTGGGGGAGCAGAGGAGTGAGAGAAGTGGGATTATACTCTTGGAACTGTTCTATGGAGTACATAAAATATTTTATTGTAATCATAAACAGAAAATAAATTTAGGAAATTAATAACAAAACCGTGGGTGAAAATATAATATTCCCCAGACCTCTCCCTGATAACTCGACTTTCAGCCTGACAAATCATTTACTTCTTATTAATTGTGACTACTTTATCCTGGAAAATAAAATAATGCAGCTTTGGTCATTTAGTAGCAGCTTTAAAAAGAGAATGCAGAAAGAGCACCATTAAATTTCTATGAATATACTCCTTGCTGCCATGTGTCTTCTTGGTGAGGCCTTTCTAAAGGGTTGAATGGTATCTTAATTCTGGTGAAATATATGAAAGGTATTAAAAAATTTCACAGACAGGGCCCGGCGGCGTGGCCTAGCGGCTAGAGTTCTCGCCTTGAAAGCCCCGGGATCCCATATGGGTGCCGGTTCTAGTCCCGGCAGCTCCACTTCCCATACAGCTCCCTGCTTGTGGCCTGGGAAAGCAGTCAAGGATGGCCCAATGCATTGGGACCCTGCACCCACGTGGGAGACCCGGAAGAGGTTCCTGGATCCTGGCATCGGATCGGCGCAGCACCGGCCTGTTGCGGCTCACTTGGGGAGTGAATCCTCAGACGGAAGATCTTCCTCTCTGTCTCTCCTCCTTTCTGTATATCTGGCTGTAATAAAATGAATAAATCTTTAAAAAAAAATTTCAGGCAATGCATACTATGAAAAAGCTATGCTTGGCTTTCAAAACAAACTTCGCACCAAAACAGTCATATCTTTTATTGTAATTTTTTACAAGCTTTTCTGGGGTGTTCCGGTACTGTGATAACTGCCTAGGTTGGTTTATTGACAGTTCCTTCTCAATGATCTTCCTCTTGTGTCTTATAAAATTATCTGCTTTGGTAACAAAAGGGTGGAGATGAAAGAGGAGAAGAGGATAGATAATTTACTGAGTCACTTTAAAAAATAAAAAGATAAGCCAGTAAAAGTACAAATGACAGAGACAGATCTAGGTACAACCTCAGTTGTTACCACTTTTAAGGCTGAGGCATGGGACTGATTACAGAATCTTTCTGAGTTAGTTCATTCTGCAAACTGGAGATGACACTATTTTACTTGCATGGGGATTTTGTCATAAAGTCCTAGTCTGGATGCCTGGCTTGTATGGGGAAGTCAGGAAGTCACATTGTATTTCTGAGCCTCACTTTTCTGTTTTTGTATTACATTAATAGACATGAAACTTTACATAAGTGGGTTTTAGATATCTTTTTGTATAATAGTAAAAGCAACTAAAACTAAAAATTAGCAAAACTTTGTGAGGATGTCACACAAAAATGTGGAAAAAGGTACTCTCTTACATATAGTAAGAATCTACTGTCACCTAACAATGACAAGTGGTAAAAGAATTATCTCCAATTATTTGTAATGGGTGGGCATAAATTTTTTACATCCTGGATTGTCAACAAAGAACAAAAACAAAGAATATTTCAGTAGGCAGATGTGCACGGACACCTGGGATCATTTAAATATGTTTATACTTCATCTTTGTCAGAAAAGTGGGATTTCTCTTTTTCACACAGAGACATATTGCCAAACTTGAGAGATTGTCTTTATACTGCTTTATTTTACAGGATCAATTTACTGATAATATTTCAGGATTTATTTCAGTTAAATAAATGATTAGTTGTAATGGTAATTATAATATAACCCACGTTAGGATTGATTGTGTAAAACTCAAATATTTTGCACACTTTGCTTTATCCTGACAACAGGTAACAATCTTATAAACTGACTAGGTCACATTCCTGTCTTATACATGAGGAAACTGATTCTTATACCAATTGAAGATGACTTGCTAGCAACAGTTGAACTCAATCCCAGATCATCTGACAATCCAAACCAAAGTTCTTCCAAATATGCTACCCTCCTGTTTGGTCATTCTTTGTTTCCTTTTCAGTACTCTAAATGGACATGAAGGGAGGGCATTGGCACAACAATTAAGATCTCACTTGGGTACTTTTATTCCATACAGCAAGCGTAGTTCAACTCCTGTCTTGATCTACCTTCCTGTTACTAGTCATTGTAGGAGAAAGACTGTGAATGCATGTGTACTTAGGTCCCTGTTATTCATATGAGAGAGCCAGATGAAGTTCTGCATTCAGCTTTCTCACAGGAGTTTGGAAATGAACTACCAGATAGATATTTCTCTCTCTCTGTCTCTCTCTCTCTCTCTCTCCACTTCCTTCTCTACCTGCCTCCCTCCATTGTTCTCTTCCTCTCTCCCTCTCTCCTCTCTTCCCTCTTTTCTTTCCCCTCTTCTCTTCCCCCCGCCCCCGCTTCCCGTGTTTTCTTTGATCTTTCTGCCTTTCAAATAAAATGAAAGTAAATAATCAAATGGAAAACTTAATTTTCCTTTTTTTCCCCTGCAGTTTGGAGTAACAGAGTACACAAAGCTGGTGATGTAAAACAAAAGAAATTTATTCTCTCATAGATCTGGAAGGCAAAGATTCCAAATCAAGGGCTCAGTAGGGCCACAGTTCCTCCAAAGTCTCTGGGAGAATTCTTCCTTGCCTCTTTTGGCTTCTGGGAATTCTCAGCATTCCTTGGCATCCATTGGTTTATATTTGCATCAGTACAATCTCTGCTTTCATTTCCAAGTGACCTTCTCACTGTGTGTTCCTGAACTTATGTCCAAATTCTCTTCTTATAAGGACACTTGTCAGACTAGGACCCTCCCTACACTGATATGACTTCATCAGAAATATTACAGCTAGAGTTGATCTTCCTCTAAAAAAGGCAAGATTCTTGAAAAATCAGATTAGATTTTCAACATGTGTTTTTGGGAACACAATTCAATAAAAAAAGAACAAGCCGTTACTTTCTTCTTTTTCTGGAATGTAACTAGATAGGTTTCACTAAAGAATATGACACGTTATCATGCCCAGAAACAAATTCATGCAGATATTAACAGAAACACACAGAAATATCTTAATCAGTGCTTTACCCATTGGAATCTATACCACAGATGACTGGTGCATTTGGTACTTTTTCAGGCTTTTTTTTTTCTTTTGTGGAACATGATTTCTTCTGTATCTAATCTTCCAAAACCTCTCTGCTCCCAAGGGGAAGGTAAATCATTAACATTGGGATTTTTGGGAAACTATCCTCAGATATATGAATCTCTAATAAAGTTGGTCTGAATATCACAAGAGCTGGAATTAGATCCATATTTGGCTGCAATTTTTAATAGCAGTTGCTTCTAGAGGATGGCTAAAGAAATTTTATGATTGTAAGCTTGTCCTCAGAAGGCATTTCCTTCCTTTTGCCCACGAATACAACTTTTGCCGTGGTGAATGGTTTTCCTCAATACCTTGTAATATACAAAGCCCCGTTATATTCCGTGCATCAGAATTTGTATAAAGCCTCTAAAGAGTGGCATTCAATGTAATGACCAGCTTTAAAAGTTATCTTTTTTATTTATTATACTTCTTTATAAGGCAGAGATAAGGGGGCAGTACAATATTTTCCATCTGCTTCTTTTGTCCCCAGTTTCCCGTAACAGTAAGGGCTGGGTCAAGTCAAAGCCAGGAGTTTGCTACTCTGGCTCTCCCATTGCAGGTGACAAGGATCAAAGTACTTGAGCCATCACTTCCTGTATATTTTGAACAGTTTCTCTGCACATGCTCCTTTTTGTCTGCACACACTGATACGTAAATGGGATCCTTACTCTCAGCCGTTGTTCAACTATATATATATGTATATATATGTATATGTATGTGTATATGTGTATGTATATGTGTATATATGTATACGTATATGTGTATATGTGTGTGTGTGTGTGTGTGTGTATATATATATATATATATATATATATATATATATATATATATTTATACTGTCCTGCCTGGCATAAAAAGACATAATCTCACCCATATGTGGCATCAAAGAAATTAATGTCATTGAAATTGTGAGAGTAGAATGGTGGTTATCAGGGTTAGTTGTAGGGAAGCGAGAAATAGAGAAAGGTTGATTAGCAGATACTAAGATATAGGAAGGTGAAAGACTTCTGGCACCCATTTTGTAGTACATACATACTACATAGCGATGTACTATATGGTTTTTAATCTAAGCGAACCGAGTTGTAATGTTTTCACTATGTGGAAACCATAAATATTGAAGGAGGTAGGCACATTACATTGGGACATCATGTAATATGAATAAGCATGAAAACATCACATGATGCAACATAAATGACTTTACTATTTTAGTATTATTTGAAATGAAATAAAATCTGTTAAAAACACTGACATCCTTCTTTGTGGAAGACACTGTAAACTCACTGGTAGTTTGAATGAAACAGGAGAAAGAAGTAAATTGAGGAGAGGGAGAAACTGCAACAGTCACTTTGCAGTAAGACAAATAGGATGAAGCTTTTATTCACATAATTCTGTGGATTCAGGTCTGTTGGAAGCAGGAAGCTGCTAGCTTCCCAGGCCTATTAGCAGGGAGCTGGATTGGAAGTGGAGTAGCCAGAATTCAAGCCAGTGCCCACAATGGGATGCTGGTGCGGTAGGTGGTGGATTTGCTGCGCACCCCATAACTTTAGCCTCATAGTCAGTGTTTTAAACAAAAAGAAAAATCGTGTCACTCCCCAGTTTATCTCCTGTACATAGTTTCTTATAGTCTCTTCACATGGTTCACCCTGGTGTCCAATGCTTGGAAATAGCCCAGCTTCCCTTCAACTCTCCAGCCAACATGATTCTTTTCTATATTTGAAACCAATCAACAAACTCTTTCATCTGCTTTAAAATCTTCCCTTTGGTAATTCTCTGCTTGATAAGATTGTTATTGAGATGTTGTTATTATCCTAATCTTACAATTCTCAGATAAAATGTCATCTACTCAGAGAGGTCTTTACCTTACCATCTTATATAAAGTATTCTCATTATTGCCATAGGTTCTCATACTATGGGGGTGGATGTTGCTGATAGCCAAAAAACTGTGAGTCTCTCCTTTGATCCCTAAAATACCCTGCTTTTCTTCCTGTGTTTTTCCTCACCCAGTTCAATACTGTGTCTTCAAGGAAGTTAATGATGCCATAGCTCCCTGAATTTCATGCTTTTTTTACAGGTGACTGTATTTCATTTGCTAATGGTAGCTCAAGGAATAGGTGTGTGATCCAACTCTGAGCAATTCATTCAGTCAGTCAATGGATAGGCTTTGCAAACAATTTGTCTTAGTCCATTTGTTCTTCTGTAGGAAAATACCTGAGACTAAGAAATTTATAAACAGTAAAAATTTGTTTCTCATAATTTGGGAAGCTGTTTCAGGCAAAGTGAAAATATGAAACGGGTGTTGGACTTAATCGCATGGAAATCATGAACATTTGGATTGTATGCCATGTAAGCCTGATTGAAATGGATGCAAAAAATAACTAGAGAAATTAATGACAATGAACATTGATTAATTTCTCAGAAATCTTAGTATAAGAGGAAAGGAGGAAAATGATTACATCTGGCAGAAAAATCAGTCATGAAAAAAGGTTATTTTTTCTTATTTCTTTTGAAATGAAAGAAACGACAGTGTATGTATATGTTCATGGGAATGACCTATGACAAAAGGAAAACTTGGTGATGCAAAGCAGAGATTTCTTGGAACAAAGACCTTGCTTAAATCAGAAGGGCTAAAAAAATGTAAGAAATGATGACTTGGTGATGGTAATGGAAAAGAAGAAGTAGTTTCTGAGAGGAAATGCAAGTAAGAAGAATTAATGGTAAGGAATCAAGACCAATAGCTGAGAGTAAGGTGAAAAAGAGATGCTGAATGTATAAAGAAGGAAAAAAATGTGTATTAATCCTTTTATCAGAGAAGCAAGGTCAATACACTATCAAGTAAGGGAATTGCAGCATGCTGGCAGAAAATGTAACTAAATGTTAAAAGCAAAATCAATGAACTTTATTCTCAAGTTAAGTTCCATCAAATTCAAAACACATTTATAAGCAGTGATACCACCAATTAAACACATCCCTAAATCTTCAATACTAGGAATGTAAAAATACAATCTTCTTTTACATTATTAACTGCATGAACTGTGAGCTGCGTAAGTTGTGTTGTTGTTGTTTGTTTTGGGTTTTTTTTTTTAATATTATGAAACGAAGTTACAGGAGCTAACTCAGAACTTTAAGATGTATACCTAAGGACTTCCCATCAAGGCAGAAGCACTATTATGGTGCAGAAGGATATCCTGGCAAATTGTTCTTCTAAAGCTTTATCTAACTTTCAAAACATTCTTTTAATAAACAGGTTTTGTAATGCTGTAGTCTTTCAGAAAGTCAACAAACAAAATGTTTTGTACATACCAAGTAACTGTTGCCTTAGTCTTTACTCAATAACGGTCAACTTTGTCTTTGGGCAACTTCTACTTCTTGGAAGCTATTGCATTGGCTTTACTTTGTTGTTAAAAATCATAATGATTATGCCAGGTTTAATCTCCTGTTACATTTGTTGAAGAACTTTTTAAGGATCTTGATGTTGCTTATTTAAATTTTCATTGAAAACTCTAATATTGTCCACAGCACTAGGCACAATCATTTTAGCAGCAATTAATCTGAAAGTTGGCTCAACTTTAATTTTCTAATCCTAATTGTGTTAGCTGTACCAAGTTGAGATGTATGTGACATTTCCTTTTGTTTCTACTCATCATGATTGGTTCTTGTTAATTATGGCATCAGTAAGAGATGGATTTCTCTTTGCAAATTGGTGGTTTTCTACTGGGGACTTGATCTTCAAGATCATCTCATCCCTTCTTAAAAATAGCTATCCTGGGGCCCGGCGGTGTGGCCTAGCGGCTAAAGTCCTCGTCTTGAAAGCCCCGGGATCCCATATGGGCGCCGGTTCTAATCCCGGCAGCTCCACTTCCCATCCAGCTCCCTGCTTGTGGCCTGGGAAAGCAGTCGAGGATGGCCCAATGCATTGGGACCCTGCACCCACGTGGGAGACCCGGAAGAGGTTCCTGGTTCCTGGCTTCGGATCGGCGCGCACCGGCCCGTTGCGGCTCACTTGGGGAGTGAATCCTCGGACGGAAGATCTTCCTCTCTGTCTCTCCTCCTCTGTGTATATCTGGCTGTAATAAAATGAATAAATCTTTAAAAAAAAAAATAGCTATCCTGGGGCTTGTGTCAGCATCCCAAATAGGCACCAGTTTAAGTACCAGCTTCTCAACTTGTGATTAAGTTCCCTGCTAGTGCACCGGTGAGAGCAGTAGAAGATGGTCCAAGTACATCCATATGGGAGACCCAGTAGCACCTCCTGGCTTCAAACCAACCCACCTCTGGCTGTTGTGACCATTTGGGCAGTGAACTTTAAGAAGATAAACAATCTCAATTTCTTTTTCTCTCTCCCTCTATCCCTTACTCACTTCCTTTATTTATGTAACTAAATGATTTTTCGAAAAATACATCTTTGGGAGTATGTTATTCATAAACTTTTCATAAAATCTCAGTGGTTCACCATTCCCCCATCCAAGTTTAATCATAACTTTGATGTTCTATCTTGCTTCCATATTAGCAGAATTCATGTTTTTTTTTAATTTGGAAAGGGGCTCTTTTCAAATTTTATTGTTCAAAATGCCTCAAAGCAGATCAGACATGTTATAAAAAGTTATTATTTCCTTATTTTAGCACAAAAGTTTTAAGTTCACCCATAGTTTCTTCATGATACACATTTTCCAAGAACTTTTTGGGGTGCCGCATATATGCAAGGTGGTGATTATGGGAATTAGCTCACAAGAATATGGTGTCCTAAAAGTGCTAAGATCTTCTGGTGAACTGGAAAACCAGTAGTACTCAGCATAAATACAAAGGCCTGAGAACCAGGTTGTTAATATTAGTCATAGAGTTGAAAATATATGAACAAGGAGTTCCATTGTCCAAGGACGGAAGTGATGTTTCAGCTTAAGAAAGGAGAACTGTGAATTCACCTTTAATCTGTCTTTCTATTATATTCAGCCCATCAACAGATTAGATGATGCTCATTGACGTGACCCAGTGATTATGGACCTCTTCACTCAATCTACACAAATATTAATCCCTTTCAGAAATGCCCATATTGATGGACCCAGAAGTAAATTAGCAGCTATCTAGACATCCCTTAGTCTAGTCAAATTGAAATTTATCAAAGAAGGTATAAAAGAGATGCAAAGAAGGTATAAAAGAGTTTTTCAAAAGCTCAGAAGAAATAATGGATTACAGAAAATATGATTTCAAGGCAGTGTCAGAAGTTCACCAAAAGAACACAATACAATAGCCTAGTGGCTGAAGCCCTCGCCTTGTGTGTGCCGAATTCCATATGGGCACTGGTTCGTGTCCCAGCTGCTCCACTTCCCTTCCAGCTTCCTGCTAGTGGCTTGGGAAAGCAGTAGAGGACAGCCCAAAGCCTTGGGACCCTGCACACACATGGGGAACCTTGAAGAAGCTTCTGGCTCCTGGCTTAAGATTGGCTCAGCTCTGGACGTTGTGGCCACTTGGGCAGTGAACCAGCAGATGGAAGATTTTTCTCTCTGTCTCTCCTTCACTCTGTAAATCTGACTTTCCAATAATATAAATAAGCATTTCAAAAAAAAAAAAAAAGAGTTCACCAAAAGGGAGGGCCAATAATTGGGAGTGAGAATACTTCCAAGGTTGTAAGGTTTTCTCTTGTCACATTCACAGCTGAATCAGTAGACATGAGTAAAAGTTAGCTATTACATGACTGGGCAAAGTCTGCTGCAGAATCCTGAAGAAATCTTGGTTCTCCAGGAATGGGTTATAATCATGTGGGAACTGAAGCTTCTATAGTTTTGAGAAGGTGCTCTCTGAGAAAAATAATTTAAAATTTTAAATTTACTTACATGTTATCATAGCCTTTTATATTTAAAATCAGAATAAGTCCCAAGTTATGGCTTTTCAAAAAATCTCACATCAAATATTTATAGCACATCATTTTTATCAACTGCCTTATAGACCATTATTTTTCCGTATTTCTGGCTGATATATTTTGATCACCTTTTTAAATAACAATATTTTGTAACAGTCTATAGAATGATAAGTTAGTCTTTGCACTCACATGATTAATTAAAATTTTACTTCTTGTATGTGACAATTAAGAACCACTACTTGAAGGGTCACAAAACCGATCAGATTTTTCAAATTGTCAAATTTGTAGAAAACATCCAATAACTTTATTTCATATGTGATGAAAGACTTTTCAAATTATTTGATGCAGGTACTAATCTTGTAGTTGGAAACACTCATACGGTAGTTTGTGCAAAGCATTTGTAGTTAGTGGAAAATTCATTTTTATCTTAGCTATATCATAGCTATCAGTTTAGGAAAAATTAGTAAGAAGTTTACATTTTTATGTGGTTCACACAACTTCATTGAGTAGAATATCAAATAACTCAAAGCTTCCTATTGTCTATATATAGAATTTTCAGGCTGCTAGGAGAGAACTCAATATTCTACTGTTTTCTATAATCAATTATTTTATTTGAAAGGCAGGGAAGGAGGAAGGAAGGACAGAAGGAGAGGAGGAGAAAATTTAAGAATGAGTATGAATCAGGATATCTTCAATCTGCTGGTTCATTCCCCAAGTGCCCATAATAGCCAAGACTAGGTCAGGTCAAAATTAGCAGCCTGGAAGTCAACACAAGCCTCCCCCAATGAGTGGCAAGGACCCACATATTTGACTAACATTCTGCTTTCTCCCAGGATACACATTAGCAAAAACTTGCAATCAGAAATAGAGGTGGAATTCAAATCCAGGCACATTGCCATGTGTCGTCGTATCCCAAGTAGGATCTTAACCCTTACACCAAACACCCATGCCAAATAGTTTGATAAGTGTGAATAAAATCAAAACTTCTCCCATAAAATTTTTAAATACTTATTTATTTTTATTGAAAACGTGAACTTACAAGGAGAAGGAGAGAGAGAAAGTTCTTGGATCTACTAGTTCACTCCCCATGTGGCCACAATGGCCAGAGCTGAGCTGATCTGAAGCCAGGAGCTTCCCCTGGGTCACCCATGTGGGTACAGGGTCCCAAGGTTTTGAGTCATCCTCCACTGCTTTCCCCGGCCACAAGCAGGAAGCTTGAAGGGAAGCGGAGCAACCTGGGACATGAGCCTGCACCCATATGGGGTGCTGGTGCTTGAAGGTATAGAATTAGTCATTGAGCCATCACACTGGCCGCAGATCCCATATAATACTAAAGGTTTGGTGGTTGGAAGAGTTTTGCACAGGCTAACTTCTGGCTCAGTATGTCTTTGTTGTTAGTTCTAAACCAGGAAGGCACATGATGTTCTGATGTAACATCTGAGTGTCTTCATTTTCCTAAAAATCACAGTGCCAACTGACACAGAAAGAGGCATGATCAAAGTGATTTTTGAATGGAATGATGTAATATTTTTAGCTAAAAGTTATGAAAATATCTTTACAAATTTTACAAAACATCTTTTGACCTTTTAAATACATTTCTAAGCCCTTCGTAATGCTTTGGTAGGAGTCTATGTAAATAAGAGATTCTAAAAGCTTCTTTAAGCTTCATCAGCATTACAATAATGCTCTTTCTGTTTCTGTGAGAGTTCAGGAAAAGAACATCTCTATTGTTTCTCTTGATTGTTTTTTTAATTATCCTCATCCTAAATCTGTATTATTAAAATTGTGTGCCTTATATAAAAATAGTAATAATAAAGTGATACTTAGAATTGCTGTTTTGCTCCTAAAGGATGAAACTTATAGTAAGATGACAGAACAGATATTACTAGTAGTAGTAGTACTACAACTACTTGCAGGAGACTGTCTCAGCACATTAGCTTTTCTTAGGATCCTTCCTGCTATTGAGGTGTTGGTGGACCAGCTCTGAAAACTAACTTATATCTGCACTTCAGTTAACATATTCTTTAAACCTATTTGAGTGTCTGACACCCACTTTTCATTCATCCGTTCCTTTGCCTCTCAATACCTTCTCACTAAAATTGTATTTTCAATTGTTTTGTTTCAATTTTCGCCTGTCTAAATATAAACTTTACAGAATTTTTATCTTATCAAACATAGTAGCTGTGAAACCAGAACTGTGCTAGTCCCTTGGTAGATATTCAATTAATATTCTTTTAAATTAGTGCATGAATAGAGGAACAAATTGCAGTATTAACAGTGAGTGAGGCTGGAACTTAGTCCTCCATTTCATCATGTATGTACTAACTATGCAACCCCACAGGAAAGGGCCCATCTCAGTGAGAACATTGTCCTAGTGTTTTGTAATGCTATCCTGACATTTGCAGATATTTCTTTACTCCACTTAGAACCAATGATTCACTGAATTCATCCTTCCAGGAAAGAACAGGATGCTTGAGGAACTGTGTGTGCAAGCTCAAGGGCTGCCTTGCCTTGGTTCTGTACGAAGAACTGCATTATGGTCTAACTAATGGTTAAAGAAGCTAGACTTCTTCCTAGGAAAAAGAAATGAAATATTTTCTTTGGAGAGTAACTTTGGCTCCTCGGTATGCTTTGTTCTTCACATCCCATCTGTCACTATGTTCTGACATTTCCTAGAACAGAACATTTTGTGTACTTGCCCTCCTCTTTATTCTCTAACAAGGCTCCTTCCTGGAGCTATCTACTATCCTCAGAACTTCCAGAAATGTTCTCACACAACCCTTTCTCCATCTCTGGACAGTGTCTTCCTTAATTTATCAAATTACTGACAGTTATCAACCAAAGAACCATTAATGGCTACCTGGAGTTCTGAAGTTTAAGGCCTCATTGGTTTCTTCTCAGATATGAGGATTTTAGTTCCCTAGGCACAATGATTTGGTATGTTAGTCTTGGTGTATTGACAGTAGCTTATTCCTGTTAGGGGATTATCAAGGAATAAAGCTTTGGGAATTGTACAAAATTCCTAAAGGTAGCATCTAATTAATTCACTTATTATTTTTTATTGGACAATAGTGTGTACCAGACACTGTGATTGAACTTGAGGATACAGAACAAGACAGCTTTGGCCTTCAAAGCGCTTACTGTCTTGTGTAAGAGAGAAAATAAACCAATATACACAATGTAGGATAGTGAAGGTTCACATTCAATGCTGTTATAATTTGTAGATTCAGGTATCACTGTAGGGTCATCAAGCTCATTCACAGTGACTTCGGGAAGTGTACATAGGGTGATAATTCTATTGTAAGAAAGTAAGGATTAGTCCAATTTTGAACAGCATGCACAAAAGTCTGAGAACAAGAAAGTGCATAATACAATGTAGGAACAAAAAAATAAAAATGGCTGATGAAAGAGCCTAGAGAGTAAGTAGATAGATCAAGTAAGAGAAGTACAAAGGAACCACAGCCTGAAGGATTATAAGTATCATATTGGTATGTAAAGAATTTACATGTAATCCCAATGACATTGGTAAGCATTGACAGATATTCAGCCAAGAAGTGGCCTGATAAGTTTTTCATTTCATATCATTATGGTGTCAATATGGAAAAATAGATTGGAGAGGAATTTATGGTAGGGAGATCGGTTAAGAGACTGGCCCTGACCTTAGGTGAGATATTAATGAGGTTTGACCCACAATGTTAAAGATTGATATGGAAAGCATAAGCATATTTAGAATGTATTATATATGTTATATTAACTATGTATAGCATTGGAATATTAAGCAGTTTTAAATTACTGAAGAAAAGTACATTAACAGCCATATTATAAAGAAAATGTGTTTATTTTGGTGCATAACACAGATGGTGCAAGGTCCAGGGGCCTCATTTGTGGTGACCTTCTTGCTGGGAGAGCCTGGAGGTATCACAAGGCATGACATGAAAAAACACAGGCATTTTATGCACGTCTGTCTCTATGTGTCTGTGCTTATGAAGCCACCAGCATTCAATCATTTGTGTGTCAAACTAATGACTGTAATGCCAAAGGCTAATTCCCAAAAGCTGCATATCTAAACATAGTTTGATTAAGTGTCTACCTTCTTAACATCCTGATTGTATAACTTCAGGGATGGAATTCCTCCATGAATTCTGGAGAAGTGTTGTGGTATAAATCATATTCGAACCTTAATGCATGATTTTCAGGAGTGTGCAGTTTCTTAGTTTTTGAGTAGTTAAGCAAGAACAACCAGAAAAATAATAATGGTCAGAGGCAAGAACTTAGTTAAGTAGGACCAAAAAATGCACTACAAAAAGAAATACTAATATATTGACTTTATTAAAATTAAAGTCTGTCCATCAACACATACCACTGAAAATGAAGAGGCATGTAAAGAACTAAAAGATACTTTTACATATATCTGGCAGAACACTTATGTCTGGAATATATAAAGAAGTTCTACATCTTAGGGAGATAGAGACAACCTAGCCTAAAATTGAGATGAACGTCTCGAACAGTAACTTCACAACAAAATTACAAAATTTCCAATAAACATGTGAAAAATTGCCTAACAATTATTAAGCAAATACACATTAAAATCACAATGATATAGTTTTACATGTCCAGTATAGTATTTGAAGTTTAAAAGACTGACAATATCAGGCATTGGCAAAAAACGATTAGAACTCTATACACTGCTGGTCTGTACAAAATTGGTCCTACCAGTTTGGAAAACTGATTGGCAACATCTAGCAAAAGAAAAATACACCTAAGCAGCTCTGGGATAAATCCACGGCTGTACCTACAAAAGACACATATAAACATGTTACTATCACTGGTAAGAAGCCGCGGCTTGAAATAGTGCAAATCATTATTAAGTAAGAAAATGGATAAATGAATTTCAGTAAACAAGAAGTCTTGAAAAAAATCATGGAAGTGCATTTCATCCAGATTATGTGTGAGTTTTCAGATTTTTTTAGTAAAGTAATCTTATCTTTTAATTTTATTTACTTCAAAATTTTGAAAGTTCTCTCATATTTATACAATAGAATACTACGGGAAAATAAACAACAAAGACACAATATTGCAGATGAATATTACAGATGATATTACAGATTTATGAGAATATAGCAAAAGCTTTATGACAGTCAGATGTTTGGTATAACAGTTAAGAAACTGTTTGGGACACCTACTTTTCATATCAGTCAGCCTGGGTTTGAGTCCCAGCTTCACTCCTGATTCCTATTTCCAGATAATGTGCACCCTGGGAGATAATAAATGGTAGCTCATATATATGGAAGAACTGCATGAAATTCCTGGCTTCTGACTTTGGTCTCAACAATCCCTAGAAATTGTGGCCAATTAATGCTTCAAACAGTAGAAGAGAGCTTTCTCTTTTTTGCTTTATCTTTTCCTCTATTTGCCTTACAATTAATCAACTAAGTAATTTTTTTGAAGTTTGAGGAAGGGATAGGCATTTGGCCTAGACTTGAGCCACCAGGTAGTAATCAATATACCATATTAGAATACCTGGGTTCAATTCACAGTTCTGACTTTTGAATATAGCTTCCTGTTAATGGAGAATCAGAGAGGAAGTGGTAGAGATGCAAAATAGTGGGAGAGACTGGGTTTGAATTCCTGACCTCTGGCCACAGTATGGCCTGACCTAGGCCAGTGTAAGCATTTGAAGAGTTAGCTAGAAGATAGCAACCTCAGTCTCTCTCTTTCTTTCTCTCTCAGGCTGTATATGTGTATAAAAACATGACTACTTCAAAAATTTCATGGAGAAGTAGAATTATAAGACACAAAAACATATATATATATATATATATATATATATATATATATATATATGCCGGATGTATATATGTATATTATATGCATATATACACACATATAATATATATGTGTGTATAAGACATATATACAAATTATATATGTATATAAAATATGACCACTTCCAAAATTTAATGGGAAGTAGAATTATAAGAGACCAATAAACAAAGATTTATTTTGGTGTAATAATGGAAATATAAGCATAGTTTTTCTAAATATCAAAACTTTCATATAATAAGAGCTTTTTCAAGATTTGTCATATTTATGCATTCCAAACATTTTACATTGGGATCAATTTTTTTTCATTTTCTGGAAACTTTAAAAAGTGTCCTCATGGTAATTAAAATTTGCACTTAAGTTATTTGTACAATATTTAATCTAATCATAAAAGGTGTGGCCAGGATAGAGGTTACAGAGAGAGGAAAAAGCCAAATTTGGATATTGTGCTTTTATGTATGTAACCATAGAGAAATATATCAGAATAAAACTTGGGGGAGAGATGTAGATAATTATTTGAATAATTATTATGTTCTATATACAAGATTATATGGAGGACATAAAATATGAAATCCATAAAATTCAGGACCATGAATAATCTTTGGTTTCTGAGACCCTTAAGATAAAAACAATGTTAATGAGTAACATAGTGATTTCAGTAGATAAAGGCCTTAAACATTAATCTGAAGAGTTAGAAATTAATTTGGTATGTGGGAAACCATTGTGGATTTTTGATTCTGAAAGAAACTAAATCAAATACTCCTTGAAATAGAGCATTCATATAGCTATGTGTGTAATGCATGGGAGCAGGCCAAACTGGAGAGGGAATGATAAACGAAGGATGCTGCTTTAAGTCATTCAGGGGTGATGCTAGAAAAGCCTGGCCAGGAGACTGCCATTGGGAATGAAGAAGAGAACATATGGCGAAACGATTAACAAAACTTGGTGGTGGTGAAATAGTGGTATGACACGGAAAGAAAAATAAGAACTTAACTCCTATTGAAATGACTTAATGGATTCCTTGAGGCCAACACTTGAATGCTGATAGTTACTGAGCTCATTTCATGAGCTAGTACGTGCAAGTTGCTTAGCCCAATGCTTTATCTCACTCATGCTACGTACTCAAGATAGTTATTATTCGTCTATCCACAACTGTCCACTGTTGGAGAAACTCATACAAGGTGTCAGATTAGTTCTGCGTTAGATTCATGGTTACTGGCCTCAAGTGAATCCTTAACACAACTTACTCCTTCATTTGCTGTACCCACTGTTTCACATCTTTACTCACTACTTTGCTTTTTTTTCTCTGAGCATATGATCTAATCCCTCACACGACAGAGAAAAGAGATGACTCAGAAACTAGTCTCATAGGTTTACCAACAACTCCATGGGTGTGAGTGTCTCCACTCTATTTTATCCTCCATGCCTGCTGTTTCCAAGGAGAGATGTGCTGCATCAAAGACCAGTACCCTGGACAGCACCTCTGAGCCTCTGGAAAACATGGGGTCACTCTCACATCAGTATTTTTAAACTATTTCCTCCCTATAGCTAAGAGAAAAAATAAAAACAGGAGACTCCTTGGGGTGAATACATTGTCTCTGTCACCACTTGTCTGCACAAGACACTTAACCTCTCAGCATCACCATGTGCTCAACTGTGAAATGGGGAAATAAGAGCTGTCTTAAGACTGTGCATAAAAAGCGCTTAACCAGTGTCCAGGGTGTGTTAGTTAATAATATTGTCTATCACCACTTGTGTTTTTGTATCAACATTAAATATTCTTAACTGTCTTCTATCTTTGAAAATAAATAAGCTAAGCTCTGTGAATCCCACATGCTCCTTCCACTGTTATATCACATATCTGTTCCAACATAGCAAATAGTGTATATAAACCATGCTTAGTTACTTCCTATTCATTATTCAAATCCGTTGGATCTTATCAAGGTCACCAATGGCATGAATTTTACAAAATCCAACAGATGTTATTATATCTTCACCTTATTTACCATTTGATCAGACTTTTCATGGATTTTATGCATGCCTTCATACATTAACCCACCAGGACTACAGATTTCAGGATCCTTTCACCAATGGTCTCAGTTTAATTTCCATTGTTTTGATATATCATGCTCAGTCTGATGTTCAATCTTTCAATTCTTGAATACTTTTTTTGGCCTGATCCAGCTCTGCTTCCAGCTTTTTGTTTGCTTCCCCCTGGTGGCAGGAAGTATCTTCCAATTCTGAGATTCTTTGTTCTGCTTGCTTCATTCTGTTTTGGACACTGTCCCCTGTACTTTTCATTTGCTCTACTGTGTTCTTAATTTCTCATATATCAGCCTTGATTTGTCTTATTGCTGATATTTCTTGTGAAAAATATTCCTTAAATACTTTGAACTCTTGTATATGCTTCTCATTGTTGATCAGAAGCTTTATAGTGAGTTTTCTGAGATGCCACAGTCAGTATTTTTCCTGCGGGACCAGTGCAATGCACTGAGCTCAGTGAGTTCTCGCGAGCTCAGCATATGCACAGTTCACTGTTGTCCCCTGCAGTCCTAAAACTTTTGTCACACTGTACAAAATGGTGCCTGACATCCCATTACTAGAATTCTTGATCTGCTGGCCATCAGATCTGTGTAGAATGCCACGTTGATGCAGTTCACTGAGTCAGAAATGAACTCACGCCCAGCTCAGTGTATGCTCAGTCCTTTCCCTTGCCTTTTACTCCGTAAGCAAAATGGTGCCCAATTCAGCTCTAGGCGGCTGACTGGGCTGTGAAATCCACCCTGTTCTTGCACTGCCCGACTGGGATCTGCTGCTCTGTCTCTGCTCCTGGTCAAATCAAACAGACCAGCAGGATGGAAAGTTCTTTGGGTTCACATCCCAAACTCCCAGTGAAAGTCCTTTCCCACCTGGTTGCTGGTGGAGTTCAGATTGGTGTTAGCTGAATGCCGCTGGAGTATCAGTCACTGCAACACCACACCGTTGTTTTCGCTGCTTTCCTATGTCTTGTCAGTCTCCAGGTACCCCTCTGCTGTTGTTCTGTCCTCTCCTATTTTCTGGATTGTGTCCTCTCTGTTTCATCCTGATTAAATGTTTCTCTTTCCATTTAAACGTGCCCTTACCTTATTCCACCATCTTGATTCTCTTCTGTTAATAATAATCTGTGAAAGGATAACAAGAGAAACAGAAAGCCAAATTAAGTGGCTATCACAGTTGTCCAAGTGAGGAATGTGGTTGGATTTAGAGTCATCACAACAAAGGTAGAGAAAAGTTGTACAATTGTAAGTGTATTTTGTAGATAGAACTGCCAGTGGAAAAGAAAAAGGAATCTGGCAATACCCTAATTTTTTTATTTATTTTTTGAAAGTCATATCTACAGAGAGAAGGAGAGAGAGACAGATACAGAGACAGAATCTTTCATTGTCCAGACCTGAGCTGATCTGAAACCAGGAGCTTCTTCCAGGTCATCCACATGGGTGCAAGGGCGTAAGGACTTGAGTTATCCTTAACTACTTTCCAAGACCATAAACAGGGAACTGGATTGGAAGTGGAACAGCTGGAATTCTAATCAGTGCCCTTATGGGATACTGGCACTGAAAGGTAGAGGATTAGTTTAGCCTGTTGAATTAGTTTAGCCATTGTGAATGCCTCTAAGAGAGAATTTGTAAGATCAGTTGCATGAATAATTGTTGCAAAAAATGTAAATACCTTGGAATAAATTTAACAAAGGATGTGAGGGATCCCTATGATGAAAATCACAAAACATTAAAGAAAGAAATAGAAGACATCAAAATATAGAAGAATCTTACATGGTCATGGAATGATAGAATTTATTCCATCACAATGTCCATACTACCAGAAACAATTTATAGATGCAATTTGATTGTATCAAAATATTTATTTTATTCTTCTCATATCTAGAAAAATGTTAAAATATGAGACCTAAAATAGCCGAAGTAATCTTAAAAACACAGGAAAAAAAGCTGGAAATATTATAATAGCAGACTTCAAGCTGTGCTACAGGGCAGTTTTAATCAACAAAAGCCTGATATTGGCACAAAAACAAACATAAAGATCAATGGAATAGAATTTAGACCCTAAAAATGAATCCACATACCTAGCAACTAATCTTTGACAAGGAAAACAAAATCAATCAAGGGAGAAATGATAGTCTTTTTAACAAAAGGTGCTGGGAAAGTTGGATATATGTGTGCAAAAGTATGCAACCCTGCCCTTCCATAAAAATCAACTCCAAAAGGATAAAGATCAAACTCTACAACCTGATAACATCAAATTACTATTGGATAGCATCAGGGAAACTGCAAAACATAGACATAAGCAAGGATTTCTTGGAAAAGAATGCAGTCATACAAGCAGTTAAAGAAAAAGTGGATAAATGAGATTACATGAACCTAAAAGCTTCTGCACTGCAGAGAAAACTGTCAACAAAATGAAGAGCAGCCAACAGAATGGGAGAAAATATTTCAACCTATACACTGGTAAGATAATTAATACAGGATCTATTCAAAGCTCAAGAAATTAAACAAAAATACAACCAAACCAGTTATAAAATGGACAAAGAAAGTGAGCAGGCAATTTTCAAAAATTAAATACAAATGACCCACAGACACATTTAAAAAAAAGCTCAGGGACAGGGCGCAATAGCCTAGCGGTCTAAGTCCTTACCTTGAACATGCCAGGATCCCATATGGGTACCGGTTCTAACCCTGGCAGCTCCACTTCCCATCCAGCTCCCTGCCTGTGGCCTGGGAAAATAGTCAAAGACAGCCCAAAGCCTTGGGACCCTGCACCCGCGTGGGAGACCTGGAGGATGTTCCTGGCTCCTGGCTTCTGTTTGGTGCAGCACCGGTCGTTGTGGTCACTTGGGGAGTGAATCATTGGACAGAAGGTCTTCCTCTCTGTCTCTCCACTAATCATCAGGAAAATGCAAATAAAAGCCACAATGTGGTTTAACCTCACCCCAGTTAGAATTATTATTACCTGAAAATCAGTAAACAAAACATAATGGTGAAGATGCTGGGAAAAGTGCTTTAACCCACTGTTAGTGAAGTTTAAACTAGCACAACCGTTATGGAAAACAGTCTGGAGAGTCATCAGAGGTTTTCAAATAAATGTACCACATGGCCCAGCCATTCCACTCTTGAGAATTTCTCAAAAAAGAAAAAAAATGAAATCAACATACAAGAGAGCTATTTGTACACCCCTGTTTACTGAATCTTAATTTACAGAAGCTAAAATATGCAATTCACACAGCAGTCCATCAATAGATGACTAGATAAAGAAAATGTGGCATATATACTCCATGAAATACTACTCATCCATAAAAATGAATGAAAATTGTCTCCTGCAACGAAGTGGATGCAACTGGAGACCATTATGCTTGAAATAAGCCATTTTCAGAAAGATAAATGCTTTCCTGGAACTGTGGTAACCAATACACAGAATACAAAATATAATCTGTCTGAGTGAGTTTTGGAATTTGGTTTTTGTTTGCAGCCTCTGTCTAGGCTCTTGAGGAATAGTCTTCTTTGTTAATTTTCTACTTAGCATGTCTTGCTTTCTTTACCTAATGAAATCTTCAGTCTGTGCTTGTGATAGGAAATGAAAATACATTATTATAAAAATTAGGGAAAAAAGGAATAAGAAGGATAGTTGATGCAGAGCACAGGCAGGAGGGAGTGTAAGGTCAGAAATATCACTGTTTCTAAGTTTGTATTGTGAAAATGGGAAATTTGATCACTTTATATAAATAAGTTATAAAAAAGAAACTGCGGGTAGAAAAAAAGATAAAAATTTGTTCTTTTAGGGAAATGAAACTTCTTCTATGTTCAAAAGGTACAGGCCACTGACATAAATAATACAACTCCAAGGGGCTGGGTATGTCAGGTACTTACCAAAAGGAGAACACTTGGAATCAAACTCCAAAGGTTTCCATGTCCTCACCATGGTACGGTGTCTTTTGGATCCGAAATTCAGCAGATTATACCACCATGCACAGAGTATTCATGTGAAAACACACCTCATTGTTCCCTTTGTTCTTCATACACAAACACCAATAAAATCACTATTTATTCTGAGGCTGAACTATTCCTTGCATCTCACAGTTTCTTACTGATTGTACATCTCACCAATTCACTGATTGAAACTATTCAAGAACTTTTGATTTGTGTAGATAAAACCAGTTTCTTTCCCGTGAAATAACAGGGCTTTGAGTGATTGAATAACTGTGGTTCTTTTTAGCTTTATCTTGTACCTCTTCTAGTTCTTTCCAAGTACACTGAGTTGCTCTCACACGAGCTTTTTCAGTTCTTTAAACACATCATGAATTCTCCCCCACTGGACCTTGTTAATTGTTACCAAAATACTCTTTCTCCACGCCTGTGTCAGTTAATTTCCATAAGCATTACTGAATGTATTGCAAGGGCAAGATCTGTAGCTCTAATCTTCAAGAACGGCTTAAATTGTCTATTTGCCTCAGTTTCTCTATTTGCATAATGATGATAATTGGATTTTGTAAGCATAAAATGGACTTGATCATGAAAATGACTTCAAATGGCATCTTCCAGTGAGTAAGTAGACAGGAAGTAAATGTTCATGTTTCACCAGGGAGGTCATTTCTTACAAGCCTCCCAATATTTGGTCAGGTACTCCTGGTAGATATTTCCAAGTCCATATTACATAATTTCAATTCCCTTGTTTGGGATTTTAATTTCATGTAACCCTTAAGTTAGAACTCCTTTTTTTCCTAGACATTATTCTCTGGTAGTCAAACGGTGTTTTAACAACATATGTAGGGGCCCGGCGGCATGGCCTAGCTGCTAAAGTCCTCACCTTGAACGCCCTGGGATCCCATATGGGCACCGGTTCTAATCCTGGCAGCTCCACTTCCCATCCAGCTCCCTGCTTGTGGCCTGGGAAGGCAGTCGAGGACGGCCCAAAGCTTTGGGACCCTGCACCCGCGTGGGAGACCCGGAAGAGCTCCTGATTCCCGGCTTTGGATCGGCACAGCGCCGGCCGTTGCGGCTCACTTGGGGAGTGAATCATCGGACGGAAGTTCTTTCTTTCTGTCTCTCCTCCTCCCTGTATATCTGACTTTGTAATAAAAATAAATAAATCTTTAAAAACAAAAAAACAAAAAAACAACATATGTAACAATTCACATTGTTTCAGGCAATTTTATAATGCATCCCACACAGAAAAGGGATTACAGTATTCTTATATTACCATTACCTCTATGAAGCCAGGTCAAGACCAATTTGAGCTAAAATGGCTTAATGACCCTGACCCCATTCTTTCTTTTAATGTGTTTCTTTGGAATTTGCGTCCTATTCTTGTTCCCATTACTATGACCTCAATTACTGCCACTTTGTGAAATTTCTAGAGTCTCATTTATGCTCATTTTGCAAGCTTTCAAGAACATTTCTCAAGCTTTCCTTGTTCAAAATTTGTCAATGTATTCAAAGCATTTGTTGCATACCTTATCTTTATAAAAACTGCTTATTTAATCTACAAATTAGCTTTCAGAAGTTTGTGAATGGTACAGGAAATTTATTATTAGTGTTTTAGCCTGTTCAGGTTGCTACAATGATAATGCTTACACCGTAGAATAGGGAGCTCAGAAACAATAGAATTCTATTGCTTACAGTTCTGGAAGTTACAAAGTCCAAGATCAAGATTCCAGTAGATTTTATTTTATTTTTTATTTATTTAAAAGAAAAAATTAGCTAACAGACTGACCTAACAATTGCTCTTTGATTCCCCTTATTATGTCTACATACCCACAAGAGCCTGGAAAAAGATAGGTTGAAGTCAGGAGCCAGGATTTCCACCCAGGTTGCCCATGTGTGTGGCAGGGACCCAAACATCTAAACTGCATCTGCTGATAATGCAAGAATTTCCATTATCAGTAAACTGGATTGGAAACAGAGGTGGGACTTGATCCCAGGCACTCTAACTTTGGATTCAGGAATTGCAAGTGGATCCACAATACCACCAGATTTAGTGTCTGCTGCAGGCTGGCTCTCTGGTTCTTGAATAGTTTCTTCTAGGTGTGTTCTCACATAGTAAGAGAATCTATTTAGCTCCGTGGGGCTCCTTTTCTAAGGGCATTGATCCCAGTGTAGAGGGTTTTCTCTTCCTGCCTACCTCCTAATAGGTTCCCTTCTTAATTCTACTCACCTTGGGGCTAAGGATTTAAATATATAAACACAAAAATTCTGACATTCACAGCAAGATACCTTTTTTAAAAAAGAATGAGAGGAAATGATTATTATTGTAAATGCTGATTAAGAAACAAAATGTAACCCAATTTATTTTAGGACTAAAAGTTGCTCTAACTCGACTAGCCTTTTGTCAATTACTTTTACAATAGCCTCAAATTTGGCCTTCTGATACCTTTTTCACTGTTCTTGCTAAAGGTCATTGCCATTGCAGGCTGTTGTAGTTTATTGCTTCTAACCTGGGAAAATTCCCTTTAACAGGTTCAATTTTCATAAAGTCTTTTCTGCTCTTTGGAGCAGCCATAATTTAGTGCCCCCAATTAATTGAGGGAGCTAAAATTTCATATATAGTTAACTGTACTTTCAATCAGTATTTGGTTCTTAGAAAATAAGTCCCTAATGGACATTTGCCCCTGCAAGTCATGCTGCTCTAAAAAATTGGTGTATTTTCATAGACTGTTTCTCCTTCAAATGTTCAAGTTCAGCAACAATCGCAGTCAGTGGAGTGGAGAGTGTTTCCAAGAAAAAAATATTACTCAGTGCTACTCTAGGCTATCTGGCAGAAAAATGAAAGTGACTTTAAGCTCTTCTAGGTAGAGGAGTCAATGATTACGTTATCTGCTCTTCACCCCATGTGAAATGAATTAAGGTCCCCATGAAGCTATACCTTTTTTCCAGTGAGTTGTTACTGTTTAGTTGAAGCAGTTATTCAACCAGTTACTGACAGAAACTCATCAATTGTGGGGCTGTTCATAATCGCAACTCACCTTATATATTCCTTAAAACATCTGATCAGAAATATTTTTAAAGGTTCAGCCAGATTTCTGAATGAGATGGCCATTCTAGGCAATGGACAGAGTACTGACTCCTTTTGAGCTTGTCCTTTTGTCAAATCCCATCTATATTTCCCTACTCCAGGATTCTGATTATTGAATGCTACATATGGAAAAGAGTTTGGAAATGAGTGCTTACACATCAAGTGACCAAAGCAGCAATATTTGTAATGGTCTAAAAATGGAAGCAACTCAAATGTCCATCAGTGATGAATGGCTATGCAAAATTTCATCTTTCCATAATAGTGGGATAGCATCCATAAAAATGAAATACTTATGCAGGATGGAACAAGGGTGATTCTTGATATGTATTGCTGACGAGAAACCAGACACAGCCGGTCACATATAATATGATTCCACTTATATGAAATGCCCAGAGTGCACATTTCAGGACCTGGGGTAAAGAAATCGAAAAGGGACCTCTTGATGGGCACAAGAGTTTTCCTTTTCAGTGATAAAAATGTTCTTGAGTGATGAGTGTTACATAGCCATATTAATATTACTAAAAGTTATTAAATCATGTAGTTTAATATGAAATACAGTGGCTTACTTAAATTACAAATTCCAGTTCCCTTCTTTGATATTTGGGACCCAAAAAGTCAAGAATTACAAATCAATAATCTGTATTTTAAAAATTGACTAGATGATTTTAATGGTCTGACAAGTCTATAAAATATTTCTGTAATGACTTTTTCCTAAGGACTCTTTCAGGTCTCAACTACTTAGCTTTTTTGTTGTCCAAATCTTTCATTTGTTTAAGCGCGTGCCATGCATCCCACATTTGAATAAATGCACCAAACATCCCAATAGGGAGATGATGACGGGTGATAGAGGCAGTCCTTGCCCTAATGGAACTTTGATCTTGTGCTTTGAGTAGAAGAACTGTTTCTAAATGTCTTTTAAATATTTATTTGCTTTCTGCTGAACAACCAAACAAACTACTATAAAGAATGAACCCAAGACGTCTACTTAATAAAATCATTTTAGGTGGAAAAAGATAATAAGAATGTCAAATGTGTCTTCCAACCTAACTGTCCTCCTTAGAATTAGTCCTCCCACAATCCCTTTGACTAAATTAATAACTGAAACAACCGTGGTCCTTTTAGAGCAAAGAATGTAGATGGCTCCATGCTGATACATCATTTTTAAGCCAGTCTGGTCCAAGCAATACGGAAGACAGAATATGTCAGAGGTTTGGGGGTAACCTTCCTAACTCACAAATAGGAGGGACCTTACATCAGATGACTTTCTTGATGCTTGAAAAAGCTGCTTCTGACACTTATCACTTACAATCACAAAGCACTGAAAATTGTGACATTGACCTTGAAAGGAAACGAAGCCACTATACAGTGGCACAATTCACATTTCAGAAACAGTGCCATGCTGATTATTTCTTACAGTTTGGCGACAGATTGCCTGACATGATGTTGATGCTTTTAAATTTGAAAGAAAAACATAAATCCTCAATCAATGATAGGTGCTTAAAAAGTTATAAAAATGAAATTACAGAAAAAAGAAACAGGAGAAGCCACTCCTTGTTCTCTGCATCTTGGAAGTTCCAGTGGTCTTCAAAGGGGGCTTCATCCCTCAAGGGGTAAATTTCCTGAAGGAAAAAAGAATGAAGCAACTGAATAATCTACTCCCCTGTGAAAGCATTTCACTTTGAGAGATGTAGACGATTATCCATGTTTCCTTCTGTAATGCTGGAAGCTTCATGAATTTCCTCTGGTTCAAGCCTTCCAGTGTCTAAGAACATGACAGGGCACACCTGGAACACGGAGTAACATATAGGGACTCCTGCCATCTTTCTCCACTTGTCTCTTTCTCTTCCCTTCTACCATTCCTTATCTAATCAGCCTCTGCCACATTCTATGTCCTAAAGAATCAGAGATGAGTTATTCCTGTCCCTGCCCTCAAGTTCACAGCTGATTCGGGAAGGTGACAATGACAGACAGTGTTCAACAACTGAATTCCATGAGAAAACATTGCTGTAGCAGGGATTTGTGGAGGAGGGAGAAAATACTGGTAATCTGCTTGGTAGGAATCTGACCGAATTGATGGGCAGGGGCCAACAAAATTTCGCCTGGAAGAAGGAAGCTAATGAGGCCCATGTTGTGATGCCATGCAGGAGAGAATCATGCATTTTCAACATAAAGGCCTTTGATCAGTCTACATATTTATGGGAAAGTGAGATAAATCCACATAGAGCTTGGGCCTCTAAGTGTGTATATGGGCCTTTCTAGGAACTTAGGGCTGCAAATCATCTGACTTGCTGGTTTCCACTGGGATTTCCTGGTTTGTCTTTTTCACTTGTCCTGCACTTTTGTCAGGAGATAGTGTTTGCAGGAAATTTAGTGAATATTTCAAAATCAATGTGTCCAGTGGAGGTTTATAGAGCATGGGGGAAGTGTCTCTAAAGGAAAATACTGCCCTTGTTCTCAGAGTTCTATGAAATAAGACACCTGTTTTTCTCCTTGAAGGAAATGCATTTCTAAAATTAGACCACTTCCAGATTCCTACAAACTCCTGGTTCTTAGATGATTCTGGAATAAATGTCATTTTCAGGATAGAATGTGTTTGATGCAAGCCAAAATAAAGAAGCATCCCGCTTACTCCTAAATCCTTGTGATGTTAACTGTTCAATATGATAAGCTAGAATTTAAGGATAAGAGTCTGCCTTTTGTATTAGGGAAGCAGCATTGCCAGAGAGCATTGTCATTTGTGTATCACTATTGTGTCACACTTGCAAACATCAAGAAGCCCATGCATGGTCATAGCCAACATTTGAGAGCTTCTGTTAAACATACCATCGATTAATATGTGTTCAGATCTTCTCTTGTGGAATTTTTTTATTTTGTAGAACTGGGGAACTGAAGTTGAGGATACTAATAGATAGTTATGGCTAGTTTAAGTTTGTCTTGCATTGCTTGTTTGTACATTATTATATTCCTCATTAGAACATAAAATCTGAAGAAATGGTAATTAATGGAGCCAATGTGATGTTGCATGTAATCAGTGACATGTTGCTTATTTTTCACTCTTTTCTCATGTTACCAAATGCTTTTTCCTCCCTTAGTTATCTCTTTTTAATTTGGTGCCACAGTTGAATATTGCACATGTCCTAATTCTGCAACATGCTTTGCTGAGTATCTCTAAGCACGGAGAATACAGCTGAAATAAAATGCATTTTTAGCACATGTTTAACTCCTGCTTGCTTGTGCACAGATATGCCGTGCAACATAGGACATGGACTTGGGAGGAAGTAGAAAACACATAGGAACACTTATCATGCCTTTCAGGTAACAAACACCACTTAAGTACCTGCCAGTTTCTACTTACTTTCATGCATCAACACAGTAACATACTTAACCTTTCCAAACCATGAATTCTCATGTATTAAATGAGAACAGTATCTTCCACTTATTATGTGCTGAGGATTATTCTGAATACTTAACATATTTGAATTCAGTTAATTAGAAAAATAACCTTATGTTATAGTTACTATTATTGTTATCATCTTAAAGAGGAAGAAATGGAAGCACAAGAAACTAAGCAACTTTTCCAAGTCTTTAAATCACATAATCTCCTGGGTTTTATTCTCTTCATCTGTAAAATGTGATAATGCCAGTACTGAATTTATAAGATTATCGTAAGCTTTATGTAGCAAAAATAGACACTTAGACAAATTCTGGTCACAAAGCAAGTCCTCAAGATTTTGATTTTATTATCTTAGACACTTGTTGCTTTATGAAATCCTCTTCTATGTATTTTTACTTGCTTATACCCAGTTTGTCACTGAACAGTGAGTCATGTGAATCAGGGTTCTTCTTTTTATCTCTCACTGTTGTAATAGTGGCTATTCATGGATGACAGTTAATGATATTATGTGTGAACAAAAGACCAAATAAATGACTTATAAAATTACTAGCCAAAGAAAGACAAACATTTGCCACATTCCTATTTATTTCCTTCATAACTAGGTGCTACAGAACAGTGATTTGTTCTGATGCAAATTTCATGACCCTACATTCTACAAGAGAAACTCGTTCTATGCGTTAACAGCAGCAAAATTACCTGGTCTCCTTTTGTGATTTAGCTTGATATATGCCTTTAGTAGTCCACCATAATACAAAACCAGTGAAAATTTAATTTTGAATCACACAAAGGCTCTCCCAGCTCAAGAGCATGCTTTCAGGGAAGTTGCCTGGATATGAGAGGAAGCTGATTACGCGGGCTTGGTCACATTAAGATATGAATTGAAAAGGACAAGCAAAACCAGGAGATAATTCATGACAGTAATGACAAGGAGTTTGCTTGTATCTGACAAGGAAGAACCAGGCTGCTGGCAGTAAGGATCAAGGCAATAAACTAGGAATTAGTGGCAATGGAAATTTACCACAAAATGAAATTTCCGAGGTGAGCGAGAGTACCAAGCAGCGGTACCAAGCCTATTCTCAAACTTATCTGATACCTTGACTTCACACTAGGAATCATATCCCAGGTCCATAACATGGACTGGTCGATGCTTCCCAACCTTTCCTGAGGAACAGAATTATGCAACCTTTTGCCAGAAGACAATACCACTCCTATACCAAGTTGTTCACCTTCATACCAATGCTTCTCTCACCTCCCTAGTTTATTCTGCATCCTTTTTGGATGATCTTTAGCTCCTGACTCCCTGTCACTCTCTCTATTCTAGTGCTCTGTTTTTTACTGTTGATTTCAATACTAATGTAGATAATACTTTAAGCATCATGGCTTCTTAGTTCCTTGATATTTTTCCTGCCCCTCCAGTAGCCTTGCTCCTCACTCCCTCAGCCAGATACTCCTAACTCTTGTCCTTACCAGTGACTGTGCCTCAACAGCCTATTTCACATATCTTATTGTATTTGAAGTCACTTCCTATCATTGCACTAATACCTCATCTCCAAGCCATCTCGTCAACTGTAGCAAAGCCTACTACAATCGATTGGCTCTACAAACTTGACTGTCTTTTATTTACCCTGTACTCACTTTCCTTCCTTAATTTCACAGACAAGCATATATAATTGCCTTCCATGTATATTCTCATCTCAAATGCTCCTTTATTATTTTGCGTGGCAAAACCCTAGGCTTAGTTAATGCTATCTCTCTGCCTACTTAGTACTGTTACTCATGCAGCCATAACGACTGAGAAAAAGCTCACAACTATTCTAGCTGATCTCACTTTAAATTCACAACCATAAACTTCAAATAGATCAGCACTCATATAATATTTTCTGGGTTCTTCTTTTCACCTAGTCTCCGTTTCAATACTTCCCAAGTTTCACTCTCTTTCTTTCTCCAACTTCATATTAAGCTAATAATATTAATAATAATGAACTTTCCTCAGCTCCTGCTCCTATATCTACCCCTTTTTCTTCCTTCCTGCCCATTAGCATCAAACTGTGTTAACTTTTTTTATATTTATCTATGTATTTTGAAAGAGTTGCAGAGAGAAAAGGAGAAGGGGAGGAGAAAGAAAAGAGGGAAAGAAAGAGGGAAGGGGAGAGAGAGAGAGAGAGAAGGGGAAAGAGAATTTCCCATCCACTGGTTCACTCTTCTGATGAATCAATGGCCAACACTGGGCCAGACTAATTAATGCCAAGAGCCAGGCATTCATCCATGTCTCCCCATGAGTGTCAGGGACTCCAAGTATATGTGCAATATTCAGCTTCTATTCCAAGGTCATTAGCAGGGAGCTAAATTGGAAGTGGAACAGCCAGGACACTGACACCCATATAGGATGTCAGCATTGCAGGCAGCGACTTTCGTCCACTACACAACAACATCAGCCCTTGGAATAAATTTCATGGTAAATTTCACTTCTCCCTTCACTTGATCTTGCAAAAGCAGATTGATGCGGTTTGCTATTCCCTTCTCCTGGAAACACTTTCTTCACTGAACAGAGCAGCACAAAACTCCCTCCTGCATCACCAGAAGCTCTTCCTTACCTCTCCGTCTCTAACCTTGGCAATAACCAGAGTTATTCCTTGGTTTCCTTTTTTACTTACACACATATTCTTCGTGGCCATTGCCAATCTCAGAGGTTTAAATGTTAGCTACATGCTTATAACTTCCAATTTCTATTTCCAGCTCAGACTTTCTCATTGTATGTAAATGTACAACAGGACTCCCACTCCCAAATATTAGGCTGTATTTTTTCCTTAAGCATATCATAATATCTAACGTATCATAAAGCTTTTTAAAAAGTTTATCTTCTAACTTCCCCTATTAAAATGATAGGCTCCAGTAAGAGAGAGTTTGTGTGTGTATGTTTCTGTGTTTCACTGATGCATCCCTAGTGCTTAAAATTCTACCTTCTTTGTAATTAATATTTAGACAACTGACTCAAAATTTTAGAGAAAATGTCCTGATAATTTGCAGATGTATCATGGGCTCAAAGTGAAATTGAAGGGAGTTGAAGTGAGTTCTCACCTGATCAAAATCTCTATTTCCTGGACCCTTCTTGTCCATGAGACCTGAGACCTGATTTTATCCACTCTGTAATGCTCATACTGCTCTACCACACTGTTCATTTTATGGTTCCTGTAATATGCCTAGCATCTTCCAACCCCAGAGACTTAGCACTTGTTAATCTCCTTGCCCAGCAAGACTTGTTCTCATATTTTATATAGTGTGATAGTTTCATTTGTTCATTTTAACTTGGTTTATTCAAATATATTAGTATATTCAACAAATATTCAGGACTAATCTTAAGAGATATTCTGAGGTACCGGTGCAGTGGCTCAGCAGGTTAATACATTACCTTTAAGCTCCGGCATTGTTTATGGGCACGGGTTCATGTTCCAGTTGTTCTACTTCCTATCCAGCTCCCTGTTTGTGGCCTGGGAAAGCGGCAGAGGATGGCTCTAGCCCATGGGACCCTATGCCCACATGGGACACTAAGAAAAAGGCTCCTGGTTCCTGGACTTGGATTAGCTCAGCTCTGGCTATTGTGACCATTTGGAGAGTAAACCAGTGGATGGAAGATCTTCCTTTCTGTCTCTCCTTTCAGTAAATTTGTCTGTCCAGTATAAATAAATTCTTTTAAAAAGAGAGAGAAATTTTAAGAAATATTTCTCGGGCCTGGCGGGCGTGGCCTAGCGGCTAAAGTCCTCGCCTTGAATGTGCAGGGATCCCATATGGGCGCTGGTTCTAATCCCGGCAGTTCCACTTCCCATCCAGCTCCCTGCTTGTGGCCTGGGAAAGCAGCTGAGGACGGCCCAATGCTTTGGGACCCTGCACCCACGTGGGAGACCCGAAAGAGGTTCCAGGTTCCCGGCTTCAGATCGGCGCGTATCGGCCCGTTGCGGCTCACTTGTGGAGTGAATCCTCGGACGGAAGATCTTCCTCTCTGTCTCTCCTCCTCTGTGTATATCTGGCTGTAATAAAATGAATAAATCTTTAAAAAAAAAGAAATATTTCTCTCATCATTGTCATCCCTGTACCTGTTTATTATTTTTAATAATACTATTGATTCAAATTAGGTAATACAGTTTTAACTCGGATATACTACAGTGTAAAACTAGTAAGAGCTAATACTTTCTATTGACCAGATATTATCAGTGACTTGAATTAAATATTTTTTCAATCTTTATAACTGCAATATTGTACTCTTACCATTCTCATTTTATGGATACGGAATCCTCAGACACTCAAAAGGTTACGTAGTTTAAGGTTGTACTACTAGTTAGTACTAAAGACTGAAAAAACTGACACCTGATTTTTTTTTTGCTTGTTAAATAATTTCAAGACTAGGATTTTTCTCTGCCTTTTTCTCCATTGTATTTCCATAGCCTAGAACAATACTAGGCATATAGTGGGTAATCTGTAAGAGTCAAATGCTGAATCATTGAGGCTTGTGTTAGTTTTCTCAGGTTATACCACAACCTAGGTGACTTGAGCAACAGAAATACAGTTTCTCCTAGTTTAGGGAGTGGTGCTAGGAATCTGGCATGAAGATAGTGGAGGGGGTGATTTTCATAGATTTTCTTTGATGGCTTGCAGATGGGCACCTGCTTGCTATGTCTGTACGTGGCTTTCTTCATGTGTGTGCTAATCGCTCCTCGTAAGAACATTAGGTCTATGGTGGTAAGACCCAAACTTAAAGAACTGTACTTAGCTTTAATTACTGTTTCAAGGCCCTGTTTCCAAATATAGTCACACCAGGCATTAAGGTTCTAACATGAATTTTCCCCAGGTGCTGAAGCCCAGCACCTGAGGAATTAGGATAACATAAAATCAAAGTAGTTTCCAAAGACAAGCAATTTCAGGACCTTGAGAACTTCTTGTACCATTGGTTTTTTTCATGTACCATGTATCTTTTTAGTGACTGAACTCATTCATCAAAAGAAATCTATGGAAAATACATGACCAGGAGCTGAATGGTTGGGAGCTAACACAGAAGGCTACAAAGCCCCAAAGTAATCAGCACTACTGGAGGCTCCATGACCAAATCCCAGACTCTCCCTTTACAAAAAAAGGCTTTCGATTCTATACAGCTGTGTGAGCAGTCTACATATCCTTTGTCAACAAATAGGCTTGATCTCAGCTCAGAGACGAAATTAAATGTTGAGCTCAGAATTTCAAACTCTAGATGGAAGCCTGAAGACCTTGGAAGTGGGGAACCGGGCTGAGCCTTGAATGGGGGGAGATTAAATAGAACTACACTAGGTAGATTCGGGGAGTTTCAAATTCACCCCAATCAGAATAATGCCAAGGTTCTTTTGTTTTTTTTTTTTAATAAAGCAAACATTTATTAAATTGTGATAAAAACATTCCATCAAATTACAAAACCTGAGTAAGAAAAACAAATGGCACATGCTTAACTGTAGTTGACATTCAAATAAAATTTGCATTCCCAAAATATTATACAGTAATTAGAAAATACCAGCCAAAGTAATATTAGGATACTTTTACGTGCGGTCTCAACAAATTTGAACAGAAGCAAATTTTAACAAAGGTAAATTTTACAGTGAAACATAGCAGTAGATTAAGGATCTTAACATGTTTATTTTACTGCTATTTGACACTATGAAACAAAAATAAGAGGATTTACTTGACATTTTTAATAAATATCTCATGGGCTGTTGAGTGCCTTACTGCTGAAAAGATTTAACTGGCTAATCTCATCAATCCATTTTGTACATTTAGTAAGCATCAACTCTGCACTACACAACTCTTAATGCAATTCACAGCACACAAATGGTTATCATATTAAATACATAATCAACTCGGACTTCTCAACAACGAGGAAATTAGTAATCCATGAAATGGATTGCTTACCATACACTTTCCTCATAACTAAATAACACAAAAAAAATCAAAATAATATTTGTAATCACTCTAAAATATTGCCAGCAAATGACGGAAACTGCCAATTTGCCATATTCATGTTCACAACATGCTAAATATACTCATCTGTTACTTCATCCATGGAATGCCTACATGCCTAGAACAGAGAATTTTCACCATCTCTTGCCGTGGGACCTGACTAGCAGCAATCTATATGTAGATCAGAACTAATTATAAAGAAGTACAATAATTTTAACAGTAACATCAACCATCTTTTCAATAATTCCCATCTCTAACACTGCATATGCACTTTTACACATACTGATTAAACTAAATACACAGCTCTTTCAGCTAACTATAAATCATAGCAATTTACAAGGAAAATGACTGACTAATGCAAATTTAACACATCAATCACAGCATGAATAACAGCAGCAACAACGTCAATGACAAATTGTAACACCTTGATTAAGTAATGTGTCACTGAGTAGGCAGCACATGCTTAACTAAAAGGAAACACAGAAGTCTCTTAGAAACTATGTTTCTATCGCATACTCCATGGGCACATGATGAACTCCACCTTTCCATCTTGGCTTCCTTATATGAGAGAGAATATATGGTATTTATTCTTTTGTGATTGACTCATTTCACTGAGCATAATAGTTTCTAGTTGGGACCACCTGGTTTTGAATAGAATAATATCGTTCTTCTTGACAGCTGAATAATATTCCATTGAGTAGATGTACCACAGTTTTTTTAACCATTCTTCCTTAGACACATATCTGGTTTGTTTCCATGACTTTGCTATTGTGGATTGTGCTGCTGTGAATATAGGATTACAGATCCCCTTCTCGTATGCAGATTTTACTTCTGTTGGGTATATTCCTAAGAGCGGGATTGCTGGGTCATATGGCAGGTTTATTTGCAATTTTCCAAGCACTCTCCGTATGGATTTCCACAATGATTGTACTAGCCTACACTCCCACCAGCAGTGAAGGAGGGTGCCTTTTTCCCCACATCCACGCCAGCATGTGTTGTTTTTCGAATTCTGAATGTAGGCCAGTCTCACAGGAGTTAGGTGGTACCTCAAGGTGGTTTTCATTTGTATCTCTGATGGCTATAGAGCCTGAGCATCTTTTCATATGTCTGTTAGCTATTTGTATCTGTTCTTTTGAGAAATGTCTGTTCATTTCCCTTGCCCATTTTGCTACAGGGTTTATTTTTCCACTGTCCTTGGGTTTCTGAAGCTCTTTGTAGATCCTAGATATTAGTCCCCTGTCACTTGTGTAGAATGCAAAAATTTTTTCCCATTCTGTTGGTTGCTTCTTCACTTTTTTAATTGTTTCCTTTGCTGTACAGAAACTTTTTAGTTTGATATAGTCCCATTTGTTCATTTTGGATTTGATTGCCGTTGCTTTAGGCGTCTTTTCTAAGAAGTTTTTCCCTGTTCCTATATCTTGGAGTGTGCTTCCTATGTTTTCCTTTAGTAGTTTAATGGTTTCTGGGTGTAGGTTTAGGTCCTTGAGCCAGTTAGAGCTGATTTTTGTATAGTGTGACAGGTGCGGGTCTTGCTTCCTTATTCTGCAAGCTGCTATTCAGTTGTCCCAACAGCATTTATTGAATAGAACAGGTTTTTTACCTGGATTGTTTTCAGTTTTCTTGTCAAAGATTAGTTGACTATACATGTGTGAATTCCCTTCTGGTGTTTCTATTCTGTTCCACTGATCTTCTTCTCTGTTTCTGTACCAGTACCAGACTGTTTTGATAACCACTGCTCTATAGTATGTCTTGAGGTCTGGAATTGTGATTCCTCCGGTTTGATTTCTATTTTTCAAGACAGCTTTAGCTATTCGTGGTCTTTTGTGATTCCAGATGAACTTCTGTATCATCTTTTCTATTTCTGAGAAGAATGTTGCTGGGATTTTGATTGGGATGGCGTTGAATCTATATATTGCTTTTGGTAATATGGCCATTTTGATAATGTTGGTCCTGCCAATCCAAGAACATGGCAAGGTTCTCCATTTTTTAAGGTCTTCTTCTATTTCTTTTTTAAATGATTTATAGTTTTCATCATAGAGGTTTTCACATCTTTAGTTAACTTAATTCCTAGGTATTTAAGATTCCTTTCCTCTATTTTAAAGGGAACTGTACTTACAATTTCTTTCTCAGCCATGGAATTATTTGTGTACACGAATGCCATTGATTTGTGTTCATTTATTTTGTATCCTGCTACTTTGCCAAAGTCTCTTATGAGTTCCAATAGTCTTTTGACTGAGTCTTTTGGTTCTCCTATGTAGAGAATCATGTCATCTGCGAATAGCGATAATTTCAATTCCTCATTTCCAATTTGTATGCCTTTAATTGCTTTTTCTTGCCTAATGGCTCTGGCAAGGACTTCCAAAACTATATTGAAGAGTAGTGGTGAGAGTGGACATCCCTGTCTAGTTCAGATTTTAGCGGGAAGGCTTCCAGTCTTTCCCCATTTAGTATGATACTGGCATTGGGTCTATCGTAAATTGCTTTGATTATGTTATAGAATGTTCCTTCTATGCCTATCTTGTTTAGGGTTTTTAACATGAAGTGGTGTTGGATTTTATCAAATGCCTTCTCTGCATCTATTGAGAGGATCATATGGTTTTTATGAGTCAACTTGTTGATGTGATGTATCACATTTATTGTTTTGCGAATGTTGAACCATCCTTGCATACCTGGGATGAATCCCACCTGGTTCGGGTGAATAATCTGCCTAATGTATTGTTGGATCCTGTTGGACCCTGTTGGCTAGTATTTTATTGAAGATCTTTGCATCTATGTTCATCAAGGATATCGATCTGTAGTTCTTTTTCTGTTGTTTCTCCCTGGCTTGGGTATTAAAGTGATATTAGCTTCATAGAACGAGTTTGGAAGAATTGCCTCTCTTTCTATTGTTTGAAAAAGCTTGTATAAGATTGGGGTTAGTTCCTCCTTAAACGTTTGGTAGAATTCAGCAGTGAAGCCATCTGGTCCTGGGCTTTTCTTGGTTGGGAGGGCTTTAATTGTTGATTCAATCTCAGTGCATGTTATTGGGCTATTTAGATTGTTAATTGCTTCTTGATTCAATTTTGGTGGATTGTATATGTTCAAAAATCTGTCCATTTCCTCTAGGTTTTCTAATTTGTTCGCATATACTTGCTTATAGTAGTTCCTGATGATTCTTTGTATTTCTAAGGTATCTGTTGTTACATCTCCATTCTCATTTCTGATACTATTAATGTGTATTTTCTCTCTCCTTTTTTAATTAGTCGAGCTAGTGGGGAGTCTATTTTGTTGATTTTCTCAAAGAACCAACTCTTTGATTGATTAATCTTGTGTATAGTCCTCTTGGTCTCTATTTGGTTTATTTCCTCCCTTATTTTGATGATTTCTTTTTTCCTACTAGTCTTAGGATTGCTTTGTTGTTGTTTTTCTAGTTCCTTCAACTGTAAGATTAGCTGATTTACTTGGTGCTTTTCTTGTTTCTTGACATAAGCATTAATTGAAATGAACTTTCCTCTCAGCACCGCCTTGATTGTATCCCATAAGTTCTGATAAGTTGTGTTGATGCCTTCATTTGTTTCAAGCAATTTTTTAATTTCCCCTTTGATTTCCTCTCTAACCCATTGCTCATTTAGTAATATATTGTTCAGCCTCCATATGTTTGTAGGTCTTCCTTGGTGTTTCGAATTCTTGGTCTCAAGCTTCACTCCTTGGTGGTCTGAGAACATGCATGATATGATTTCCACTTTTTAAAATTTGCTAAGGCTTGATTTATGGCCTATAATATGATCAACTCTGGAGAAAGTTCCATGTACTGATGAAAAAAACGTGTATTCTCTGTCAGTAGGATGAAAGGTTCAATAGATGTCAACTAAGTCCATTTGCTCTACAGTTTGAATGAGTTCTATTGTTTCTTTGCTGAGTTTCTGGTTTTTTGATCTGTCCATTTGTGTTAATGGGGTATTAAGGTTCCCCCACTATGATCGTATTGGAGTCTATTTCTCCCTTTAATCCCATTAATATTTATTTCATGTAGCTAGCTGCTTTGGCATTTGGAGCATAAACATTTATTATGCTGATCTCTTCTTGCTGGAGGTATCCTTTGATCATTATGGGGTATCCTTCTTTATCTCTTTTGATGCTCTTCACATCAAAGGCTATGTCATCTGATATAAGAATGGCTACTCCTGCTTGTCTTACCTTATCATTTGCTTGAAATATCTTTTTCCATCCTTTTACTTTCAATTTTTTCTGATCTTTGTTGGTGAGATGCGTCTCCTGTAAGCAGCAGATAGATGGATTTTGTTTTTTGATCCAATCCTCCAATTTATGGCGTTTAATTGATGAGTTTAAGCCATTTACATTCAGCGTTATTATAGATAAGGGACAGTTTGGTCCTGTCATTTTGGCGATGTGTTGTTCTAAATTAGGTCTTGTGTTAGCATTTTAGTTGGATGTTCTCCACATTTGCCTTTGTTTCTGATGGTTACTATTTCTTTTTTCTTTCATAGGAACTTCCTTGAATATCATTTGTAGGGCAGGTTTAGATGAGACAAAATCTTGAAGTTTTTCTTTATTGTGGAAGAATTTTATTTCATTTTCAAAGACAAAAGAGAGCGTTGCAGGGTAAGTTATTCTAGGCTGTAAATTTTTCTCTTTTAGAATCTGGAATATGTCACTCCAGTCTCTTCTGGCCTGTAACGTTTCCTCTGAAAAGTCAGCTGTAAGTTTAATTGGGGTTCCCCTATATGACACTTGATTTTTTTCTTGTGCACATTTAAGAATTTTTTCTTTTTGTTCAACTGAGGAGAGCTTGATTATCATGTGTCGTGATGAAGTTCGTTTTTGATCAACTCTGTTAGGAATTCTGTAGCCCTCCTGTATATTATTTTCTAATTCTTTGCTCAGTTTAGGGAAGTTTTCCTGTATTATTTCATTGAATACACCTCTAATCCCAGCTTCTCTTTCTGCACCTTCTGGAACACCCATAACTCTTATGTTAGACCTTTTAATCCTATCTTTTAATTTTTGGATATTATTTTTAGCTTGACCTAGCTCTGCTTCCAGCTTTTTGTTTGTTTCTTCGTGGTGGCAGGAAATATCTTCTAATTCTGAAATTCTTTCTTCTGCCTCATTCATTCTGTTTTTGAGACTCTCCACTGTAGTTTTAATTTGCTCTACTGTGTTCTTCATTTCTGATATATCAGCCTTAATTTGATGTATTACTGCTATTTCTTCTTTGAACTCTTGTTTGTACTTCTCATTGTTGACCAGCAGCTTTGCAATGAGTTTTCTGAGTTCTTTGTCCCCCATTTTCTCAATGTCTTCCTCAGTTAACTCTGAGAATGGGCGAAGCTTTTGCTCCTTTGTTGGAGAGACTTTAGTAACATTCATAGTGTTTTTTTCTTGTCTTTTTCCTTTTGTAATTGCCAATCTGTTTGACGACATCTCTATGGCCTGTTACCTCAGGTGTATAAATTGATTTTAATGCTCAATCAGTACCCTGAGTTTAGGAAACACAACTGTCCTAAATAATTGCTTTGTCCGTGACACTGATTTTATAGGCAGCACTGAGCTTATTACCCCCTGCTAGCCAACACGTCTAAGTACCTCCTGAGGTCGTCCTGGGCAGACTTGGTGGCCAGAAAGATCAGGGGGCTGTCACAGTCAGCTCCAGGGACTACACAGACCCCCCAGGCTGCAAGACTATTGCCGTGGGCTCAGCTCTGCGCAATCAACCAACAACACACCCACTCTGGATCTCCACTCAGGGTTCACACCTGCTATCCTACCACCCGGTATGGTTCCAGGTGGAGAACCGCAGCTGCTAGTTTTGAGCTCCAGGGACCACACCGACCCCGCAGGGGACAGAACCGGTGCTCCCCTCCACCCCCAGATCAGATCCGCACAGTCAGAAAGGGGCCTGTGTGCCATTCTGTCATCTCCGCTCTGCGCCTCTCCTCACAAGGCGGCTCCCCGAGTCCCCGACTCCCTCCGCGTGCAGCTGGTCCCAATCACCCAGCTCAGAATGTCAGGTCCCGGACCACACTGGCCCTCCCAGCCCCCCACACAGACCCAGGCTCCAACCTGGCAGTCACAACGTCCGTGTGGAGGCCACCGGCGGATGTCTAGCTGGCACTGGAAACGAATCGCTGGAGTCTGGATCACCGGAGCCCGCAGCTCCGAAGGCTGGCGAGTTCCCAGCCAGCCACAAGGTCAGTCACCAGAGCTCTTTGTGCCAGGAAAGCCAGGTGTTCGCCCGCCACCACCGCCCAGCGCAGGGACTCCGAGTCTTCTGGAGCAAGAACAGCCAGCGGTGTCCAGCGGGTCTCAGGAGTGTAGTTCCATGTCCGAGGCGAGATGGCGAGCCTTTCTTCCTAGCATAGCCCAGAATAATGCCAAGGTTCTTGCTGCTGCAGCAGCAGCTACTTTTGCATGATTACCAAGTTATCATGTTAATGAAAGGCTTAGGCTGACTTTGAGCAAAACAAAACCCTACAGTTTAAGTTTTCTGATTGTATCGATTTATATCGCCTTCAGTCTAAAGAACAAGAACTGCTGAAAACACTATAGATCACTGTCAAGTGCCTTAGTTCAAATATTATTTCAGTATGCAAATTACAGTCATAAAATATAATGGAGCACATTTGAATATCTAGTGTAAAAGCCACTATGTAAATATGAAACCATAGTGAATTAGTGTGGTCAACATTCTATTTTATAAATGCAATTTGCTTCCTAAAACCTTTAAAGAGAATCTGTCCAATGTTTGGAGGTCCCCATTGGGTTGTAAGACCAGTAATTTTGTTTTTCTAATTATGAAATAAGCAAAAATATGAATATATATGTTTGTGTGCATGATTTTCTGTGTGTTATCATTTGTTTTGTTCTCCACATTTCCTCATATGAGTCAGATTTTAACTAGCTTGCCTGCTTCGGGTTTTTCTTGCCTTGGGGAATTTTATAGCTTGGAAACCAGACTTATATCCTTGAGTGCCTTGATGAAAGGGCTGGGAGATGCAAGAACTCAAAGAGGATTGGCTGAAAGGGACAGGAAGAAGAGCTGTCTTACTGAAGAGTCAGGCCTTCACATAACGGAGTCATTCCTGAAAAGACCAAGGGTACCAGACCAACACTGGACGCAGGAAGTGTCACATTCATGACTTGGAGTCTTCCTCAATGCTTTGAGGGGATTAGGAATGGGAGGGAAGGAAAAGGAGGAGGAGAAGCAGGAGCAGAAATAGGAGCAGGAGAAAAAGGCGAAGGAGAAGAAAGGGTTTAGCATGATGGCTCAATGGCTAAATCCTCACCAAGTGCCGCTGTTTTATATATCATCGGTTCATCTCCCGGCAGCTCCACTTCCCATCCAGCTCCCTACTTTTGTCTTGGGAAGGCAGTGGAGAATGGTCCAAAGCCTTTGCACCGTGCATCCATTTAGAAGACCCAGAAAAAGCTCCTGGCTGTCGATTTCAGGTCAGCTCACCTCTGGCCATTGTGGTCATTTGGAGAGTGAACCAGGGGCTGGAAGAGCTTTCTCTCTGTATCTCCTCTATGTAAATCTGCCTTTCCAGTAAAAATAGATCTTAATTTAAAAAGAACATAACCAAGTTTTCTTGTATACTTCAGTTCAAACCTGTCTCCAGTTTACAACAAAAGTGAAAAAGTGGCATATCTCCGGGTTTTGATAGTTCCTTTTCCTTCTTTGTTTCATCAAACAAATCCTGTCACAGTTTTATAGTATATATTGCAGCTAATGAACATAATCTTTTGACTAGAATTCTAAAGAGTCCATTGCTTCTGGTGACACCCAGACGAAAAATTTATGTTTTATAAGAAGACTTTCCCGCCGTTATTCATGTCTGATGCCTCGATCTGCTTCCTTGAAACTTCAGATGCTACTCTTGTTCATATTACCAGAAAAATCTTCCGAAGGTTCATTTATCTAAAGAGTACTTCTCTGAATAGATTGCCATCTTCTCAAGGAAAAGGGTTCTAGAGTGACCTTCTATTTCTTTGAGAAAGTCTGACACTCAAAGTAATAATTCAGACCATTTAGAGAATACCCAGTCTGCGCAAAACAACATCAGGCATTTTTAATTAGTGAACAAATTGATTGCTTTCAGGAGAATTTTCTGATAAGATTTAGATGAGAACAAGCACGAAGATATAAGTACGCAAGCTTCATGATCTCATGGCCATTTAAGTCCCTCCGTTTGTAACTGGATCTGTGTGATTCTATGGCTCCTAGCTTCAGGAAAGCTCTCTTGTTCCTGGGCCATTCTTTGTACTTCCGTACTTGTCTGAGCATTGTGGAAGCCAGTCCTAGGTAATACTAAACATATCTTCACCCTGTTCCAGTCAAGTGGGTTGAGTCAGATACTGGTGTGGATTTTCTGAAATGTGATCTAATCCTCAAAAACACTTGATAAAATAAAGATTCCTAGGCCCAATCCTGAACCTTCAAGATAGTATCTGTGACAAGAGTTGGGAATCTGTGACCTAGCGTTTCTACCAGGAGTGATTCTGAATCATACCAATGCGAGAGTTGTATCTTTAATATCTCTACGACCACTGCGGTGAAATGCATCTCAAATCTCAGCAGCCCTATGTTATTCATCTTCCTCAGTTTGCATAGGAGAACGGTGCTTTTTTTTTTTTTCTGAGCATCTCTTGGAATTTCGAGGAATCAGCTCTTGCTTAGCTTAAAAAACAGTTCTGCCTAAAACGTAGTGAATTCAAAGACCAAGCCATCTCTCTCGCCAGTTTCCTTGGCTATTCTCCCTTAATTCCAGAACCCAGCATCTTCTAGAAACTTTCATAATCTAAGCTATATGATAGTATGTTAGTGATTTATGCAACTATCTTGCCAATGAAACAGAAAGTCCTATGACTATACAAAGCCATTTCCCACAGTATTTTCTGAAATGGCTATAAATTCATATAAATTTCAAACTATTTACTAAATATATTTTGTGTTCTAAACATTAGACAATATGGGATTAAAATTACTGAGTAATAATTTCTATCTTTGTAGGGTTTGAGTAATTCCTGCATGTTATTTATATATTCACATTCTGTAGCAAATGCTCAGGAAATCCTCTACTACGTAACTGGTGTTTCATCAGATTTCAGAAAACAATGTATTTAGCAAATATTTCATGAATATCAAATTCTCTGTTGGATCCTGGGGATAGCAGCTAACCAAAATAGACATGGCCTTTGCCCTCTTGGGAGTGACAACCTAATGGGGGATACGGGCAGTAAGTAGAGAAATTATTAAATGAAACAAGCATATATTGTGAAATGAATGCACCCGTTGCAGGTAATGGCGTGGTATATTGCAGGAGTGCAGTAGAGCAGAAATGAAAACAAGTAAATGGGCTCAGGATTTTTTTTCCATTCTTTGACAGTTTATTACAATTTCTTCAGTTGAGGCTAATGGAATAAAGCTACAATTTTAGTCTTACAAAATCCTAAAGATAGTAGCAAGAAACAGGTATATTCCCATGGAGATGTATTTATTTTTATTGGAAAGGCAGATACACAGAGAGGCGGAGAGACAGAGAGGAAGATCTTCCGTCAGATGATTCACTCCGCGAGCAGCTGCAACAGCGGAGCTGTGCTGATCCAAAGCCAGGAGCCAGGAACCTCTTCCGGGTCTCTCACATGGGTACAGGTGTCCCAAGGCTTTGGGCTGTCCTCAACTGCTATTCCAGGCCACAAACAGGGAGCTAGATGGGAAGCGGGGCTGCTGGGATTAGAACCAGCGCCCATATGGGATCCCGATGTGTTCAAGGCGAGAACTTTAGCTGCCAAGCCACAGTGCCGGGCCCTTAATTTAAAATTCTAAGAACAGTGATTATGTGATTACATGGACCATTTACTCATCAGTTTACATAATCTCTTCCTTGATCACAGTATGAAGTTTGTATTTTGTTAAAATTACAGGTAAGGAAACTGAAGACCAATGAGTCTCAGTTTTACCCAAGGTCACACAGCTCATATGAATTACAACCAACTTTTCCAACTGTTTAGTCCAAGACTTGTAACTAACCCATGTCTTCTTCAAGTTTATTATTTGTTAACTATATTAATTTTTGTGCAAAAAACATACTTGTGCTTACAAATATTGCAAGATTGATATCATGTGCATGATCTTTCACAAATGGGGGACTGCTCTTAGAATCTTAGAGTGTTTTTAATCTTAGAGTGCTCTTAGAATCTTAGAGTGCTCGTAGAGTGTTTGATTTTTTTTTCCCTCTTTGTCTCATTTATGTACATGAGATGTTCTAAGGTGATAGATTAAAAAAAAAAAAAAAAAACAAGCCCCGGGAACTGTAGAATGATTACAGCAGCTCTGCATCCCAGGGATTAGGGTTCTGATGTGGAGAAGGTAATTTACCCTGTTTCATCTGTACTTTTTTATTGGTGGATTTAAAGGCTCATGCCTGGTGAGAAGAATGTCTCTTACAGCAGTTTGCAAAGTTCTCACCATCGTCTCCCTTCTCTCCAGACTTCAGGGCATGCCTGGCTGCCTGGCTGACGTCTGTGTCTGATAAGTGAGTTTGAAGTCTTTAACAGCTCTCAGGACTTTTTGCCGGCAGAGACCTGGTAAGATCGTTCTGCTTTCCACTGAATTTTCTTCCTGTGTTTGGACTGTTTGGATGAACAGGACCTTGAAACATTCAGTAATCCCTCTGTAATCCCTCTGTTCCCCTAGGAACTCTTGGCCTACTCCCTGGTTTTATCTCTCCTTGCACAAAAGTTCCTTGTCTCTTTCTCCAGATAGGCTCATTGGGATACTTCTTGCCATCATATTAATGTATAAAAGAGATATGTTCTATAAAATTATTTTGATGTTCTGCTGACAAATCAGGAAAAGCAAGTGGAATGATGCTTTTCCTCCTTTTCTTCCATGAGCCTCTACCCAGGATATATTTTGTAAGTAGAGCTTTCTAGAATTGCTACTGATGGATAGGATACAGAAGTATTAAAGACCAGAAGTAATTTTTAAAAACCTAAATTTATTACTTGGACATCTGAGTATATTAAAATGTCATTATTGGTATAAGACAAAGCATATTACATATGAGACATATATGGGTTGGGGAGCAAAAAGCCTTGAAGTAGATGTGTTATAATAGACATGGCTTGTGAGAAATACAGGAGTAGATTTTGATACATAAGCAGAGATTTCAGGGAAGGACCAAGGCTGACGACATACTGTTGGGATTCATAAGTATAAATAGGCAATGACTCCTCAGTAGACAAAACGTATAAAGTTGAACCAATGGCCCAGCGTGGTAGTCTCATGTCTAAAGTCCTCTCCTTGCACATGCTTTGATCCCATACTGGATCCAGTTGTAATCCCGCAGGCTCCGGTTCCCATCCAGCTCTCTGCCTGCACTCTGGGAAAGCAGTTGAGCATGGCCCAAAGTCTTGGGACCTTGTAATCAAGAGACCTGGGAGAGGCTCCTAGCTCCTGGCATCAGATCAGCACAGCTCCGGCTGTTGCGGACACTTGGGGAGTGAATCACTGAACAGAAGATGTTCCTCTCTGTCTCTCCTCATCTCTGTATTTCTGACTTTCAAATTAAAATAAAATAAATCTTTTAAAAATAATAAAGTGGAACCAAAAAGTTAGGGAAAAAATTTTTGAGGAAATGCCAGGTTGATGCAATGGTGTAGTACAGTAAGCTTCTGCCTGTGGTGCTGGTATTTCGTATCAGCACTAGTTTTTGTCCCAGACACTCCACTTCCAATCCAGCTCACTGCTCATGACCTGGGAAAGCAGCAGAAGATGGTTAAAATCACTGCACTTGTGCTTCCCTGTGGGAAACCCAGAGGCAGCTCCTGTTCCTTGCTTCCGATCAGTTTTCCTCCAGCTATTGTGGCCCTCTGGCTAGTGAACCAGTGGATGGAATACTTCTGTCTCTGCTCTCTGTAACTCTGTCTTTCAAAGTAAAGTAAGATAAGCCCTTCAAAAATTGAAAGCATACTTAAACTATTTATCATAAAGGTAAAATAAAACAATAGTATCAGCCAATGGGCCAGAATACTCAGAATGCAGGAAAACACCATGTACAGATCAATGTGCATTGGGTCAAGGAGAGCATGTGGACTATTTCAGGGAATAAAGAGCAGAGAAGCCATTCTGGAGAACCATCTAATAGTGCTTGGTCGAATGAAACACACATTCTATCAAATTAAGGCCCTGGTCATCAGAGGACGCAAGCAAGTATATTCACAGTAGTGTAGATCATCAAAAGCTACTAATGAGTTGGACAAAATACCTAGCTACCATTGGTAGAGTGGATATGCGCAATATATTATAAAATACTCTCTGTTCCCTACCATGTAGTATGGAATAGTATGCAGTGTGAAGCAGTGGACCAGATGGATATGACTAGTGCTCAGAAAAAGTTATTAACCAGAATGTAACACAGAATGCAATACTATTTATGTAAGTTAAAACATGTGTATGGATAACTGTGCAAACTCAGCTTGATTATTGTGATCATTTCAATTATATATTTATCAATTCAACATCATCTTATAAAGTGAGAATGTATACAATTTTACATGCCATTTATATCTCAGTACAATTAGAAAATAGCCATACAAAATGATCCTCTGTATTTTACAAGTGCACGTATACAAGTGTAATGATACTCACTGAGTACATCCATGAGACCAAAAGGGAAATGGAATTGGAAGGTGGTGGTCAAAGAAATAAATACACAAGTAAAACAAGAGCAGGGCCATGTGATACAGTGGGTCATAATTTAAGAACTGATAAAACTAAGTGCACTAGATATCTAAACAGGGGGGAAAATGAGAAAGGCAGAGAGTATAGACTGGGGAGCACCAGCACCTGAAATTTGATTAAAGAGAATGTATGAGTCCACCAGATAGGCTTCTTTTCCACCAGGTCCCACGACTACATTTAGGGTGTACCAATATATGTGTTGCCTGCTTGAAATCGGAGATATTTTCCTCTTATCTGGAACTCCAATATGTCTCCATGCAGTCAGAGTTTCTGTAAATTTTAATTCTGTAGATGTATAACATCTACGTCATCTGATGATTTCTGATTTATCTCAAGAGATATCGTCCTTCAACAATTTAAGAGTAAAAGAAGCAAAAGCAAAATAAAAAAAAGCAAAGCATACAATGCTTCACTTTTCTCAAATAATGACAATCATTGGACACAATTTTTTTTCTGGTCTACCCTAGTAGCCAATAAACTAATTTCCTTAACTGAGAGTCTCCACTATTACACTCTTTATGTTGCCAGAAAGATACTTATAAAAATGCAAATGAGATAAAATTATTTCCCCTATTAAAAGTGTTTTATGATGTAACATTGTCTTCAGAAAAATATTCTCTGCAAGAAGCCAAGCAGCATGGTGTAGGCAGGTCAGCAACATGGAGTTAGGCAAACAGCCTGGCAATTAGCTAGCTCTATGGCCATGAGCAAGTTATGGCACCACTCTGAGGTTAGTTTCTCTACCTGTGAAATACAGATATTAATTTTTATGTTTTATTGGAATACCCCCTATAGAGCTGGATAAAACACAGATTAATGAGACCCACCTCCAGAGCTGCCAATTCTGTGGGTCTGGAATAGGCTTAAAATATGCATTTCTAATAAATTCTAATAAATTCCCAGATGATACTGATGATACTGGACCTGTGGATACACTTGATGGTGCTGGATCTGCTATAGGATACTGTGAGGATGATAAATGGCAAGAGCTCCTGTAAATGGAAGTGTTGCTTTTATTTGTATGTCTCACGACCAGAATGCTTAGCTTCCACATCTCCAGTTTCATTATCCACTACTAGTCTGCACACACTCCCAGTGTGCGAGACAAACAGGCCATACACTGTTCCCTGAATGCCTGTTGTGATTACTGTCCTTGGAGCTGCTTTCTTGCTTTCAAGACCTCTAGCTTCTGCCATTCATATCACCACTCACTTTGGAAGAACCACCTCCTCTTTAAGACCCAGATCAAATGCCCAGAAAGTTTTGGGGAATATTCTCTCATTGGGACTAATTGGTCTTTCCACAGCCCTTTACACATCTGTTCAATTATTCACTCATATTGCAAATATTTATTGTCTATTTGCCATATCTGTTCTAGCTGCTGGGAATACAGTGTTGAGCAAAACTGGGTATTATTCCTACTTTCAGAGAGCTCAGAGTGTTTGAGAGGAAGCGAATCCTACTCAAATGAATGTAAAATTATACTAAGAGAAGGGAGGGCACACTGGTTGAATACTTTCAACAAAATGATTTATAGAGGTTTAAAATTGATGTTTTTATGTAGATTATTGAACTCTTGTAAGATACAATGGAGAAACAAGGACTTGAATTTTCACAGGTCCTTCATGTAATATATTTGTGTCTAGCCTGTTATGCAGATATTTTCATTAATTCTCATAATAACACAATCTGCGATTTCATAACTACCACTTAATGAGCAGATGCTATGCTCTGGCAAGTGTTTTAGATAGTATCAAGTGCTATCAATATGATTAAAGCACCTGCATTAAATTTCCAAAAGCACACTGAGAAAAGTCTGAAAGCCAGGATGTGCTCTATGAAAAGACATAACCATCTACTGTCTTCCCTTCCCAGAATTCAGGTCATGACATCTCTCTTCAGTCCACCAGTGTTGCTCAGGATCAATACGGGTATTCAATGTGTGATTGACAAGCAATAATATCTGTTAAATGAATGAAAATATGCTTACTCTCACCGCCCTGACTCACACTTCCAGCGTTGTTGCCCTATATTATCACAACTTGGCCATCCTGACTCGAGCCATGTGACCCTCAAGTCATCTACTATAGCACAGCAAAAATAGATAAATCAATCAATCAATCAATCAATCAATCAATAGGCACTGCCCTACACACACACACACACACACACACACCATGAAATTCTCCCATTTAAAACCTGTCATCTGTTCCATCTGTGCTCTTGGGAAAAATCCAAATGCATGTAGAGTAAGGAGGCCCTTGTGATGTGGATGACGTCCTGTTTCAGCTGCTCTCCAATGCCAGCATCCCCATGTGCTCCCAACAGAGTAGGATCCATGCGGTTCCTTTTACGTGTCGAAGTTATTTTCCCCTGGAAAATCCACTGATCCCTCCTGGTCTCATTGGTCACTATTATGAATCTAAGTTGCACTGATATACTCTGCTATCCTATCCCACTGACTCAGCCTTCAATCCAGGGGTAGGAAAACATTATTATTAACTATGAAGTGATTAATAAATAAGAATTCTCATTTTTCTACAGAACCCTAAACACTTGTACTTCCTGATTTAACACTCAATTCTCAAATTAATTTCAGAGGAACATGTGATGATTCAATCAGTAACATAGCACCTTCTGCAGGTGGTTAGGAAAGTGATATTCAGAGTGGTTTACCCATAAAAACAAGCTCCTTGATTTTGTGATTCGACGAAGCACCAAAAGTTTGGTATTCCTGCCTTTGCTAGGGACAAAATGTATCTCCTTGTTTTGATTTTCTTACAATTAAAATTACTGTATCCTTATCAACAGAGTGCCCTGGTTCCTTAATGTGTCTCCCCCAGAAATCCAAAGCACCTGCAGGCCACAAGCTGGTCCCGTAGCTGCTCATTAAATGTAAGTCTGCAGTCCCTTAGAAATGTGTGCATCCTCTTCCTGCCATGGTGTTGACTGTTAACACCTGTTCTTTCAATGCCATAAGAAGAAACAACATTAAATTATTTTGGCACTTCTGCTTTTAGTAGAGCTAAGAAGCCATGAAACATGCAAATAACATAAAAGTGGAACACATTCTGAGGATGGTTGTAAAACGTTTTCAGACCCAAGAAAAATTCGCCTTCAGTCTAAGTTTTGGTTTTGGTTGGAATGCATGATTTGGAATGCATGATTTCCTTCACTTAGAGCCAGGGACCCATGTCTGTTTTCTGACTGTCTCCTTCTTGGCTAAAATCTCCTAGTGTGCACTAGGGCAGTCTGACAAGATCAGACACTGGGAACATCAGGGTAAAAAGTAGGCCTCTGCTGCCCGTTGCCCCCAACCTAACGAGTCAAAACATTAATATTTACTCATAGACTCGTGGAAAAACACTCAGTGAGCTGAACCCACACTGGAAGATCATGAATGTTTCCTATGAAGAACCTTGGGCATATGTCAGCTTATCTAACCGCATGCCTGTAAGCCTATTTGTCCCTTACTATGTGAATCTGGGTGTTATTTAGCTTTTCGTTCCTTTAAAATTCCTGAGATTAGCTTCTTGGGAAAGAATAGGCTCTTTTTGTTCTGGTTTGTAGTTTGGAGGTTAACAGTTCAAGACTGCATATGCCCTCAGTTTGGTCTCTGATGGAGGCTGCCAGTGATAGAGCATGTGCAGAGCCTTGGGAATAGGAAGCAGAGAAGTTATGCCAAACTTGGTTTAAACAACCACACAAGTTGAAAGAACTACCTCCCATTGTCATGCCACCAATAACCTAAAGACTTTCTTTTGAAATACACTCCCTAGACACCACAAATTCAAGTCTCTACCCTTAATCTATTAATATTAATGTAAGGTGAGAATTCTAATCAGTCCTTTCTATTTTCTCTTTATAACCTTTTCCCGCCCCAACCTACCATTCCTCATCACATGTACAATAGTCAGCAAATCTATTAAATTTAAAAGCACCATTTCTAGCACAATGACTCAATGGATAAACCCTCACCTTGAAAGTGCCAGGATCCCTAAGAGTGCCGGTTTGTGTTCCACCTACTCCACTTCCGTTCCAGCTCCCTGTGTGAGGCCTGGGAAGGCAGTGGAGATGGCCCAAACCCTTGAGAGCCTGTATCCACGTGGGAGACCTGGAGGAAGCTCCTGGCTCCTGGCTCCTGGCTTCAGATTAGCTCATCTCCAGTTGTTGCAGCCAGCTGTGAACCAGATATTTGGGGGATGGAAGATCTTTCTGTCTCTTCTTCTTTTTACAAATCTGATCTGCCTTTCTAATAAAAATAAATACATCTCTTAAAAATGAATAACTAAATTTAAAAGCACCTTACATTAATCTTGGTGAGAATAAAGCACGCTACCATCTCACCAACTCAAACTCACAGTTTGAATAGAAGCCAGTGTGCTAGGAGGTTTTCTGGGGGTGCTAACCTTCTGTTTGGTTAACAGTGAAGTTCCAGGAAGACATCTCGAGGCACAGGCCCTGAAAAGGACAAAATAAGGATGTTTCCAAGTAGCAAAATCATATTTTTTCTTTTAAAAGGTAATGTTAATTTAATTACCAGAAAATTATCATAATTTCTAGTTTTTCTTGCTTTCTTTAAATGATAAAAATTACAACATTCATACTATCCACTTAGAAATATACTGCTGATGAAGTATATGATGCTTAATTTTTCTACCCTTTGTTGTACCTGAATCATGTTTATGAAGTCAGTTCATACATAAAAAGTCAGCTTCCCCTGTCATCCAGGGGAACACATCCAGACCAAATCGGGAAGCATAGGATGTTTCAGGGTTGTAAATTATGCCAATCAAGGCAAGCAAAAGAAGCCCAGCACATTGCTATTCTGATAAGCTGTTGGCAACTGAAATGCACCCAGCATTCTGTTATTCTCTCTGTTTCTGAGGAAAGAGCTATAAATAAGAAAGGGCAAACAGTAACAGTTTGATGTTTAAATAACTATCTTTAATGAGAATTCATGCTGTCTGAAAGTGGGCTAGGAATCTGGACAGATAAAGTCTGAGAGATTCCCATTCAAGAACCGTTTTAGAAAGTTGAGATTGACATGTCCTTGTAAGAACTGCATGAGTCATTTTAGTATTAACTATTTGTTGTTTCTCTGGATACCAATGGCTTTTAGTAGAAACACAAGAACATATTTATAAAGCATAAAGTTGAGTAAGCATTGGCGCCTGTCTGATGGTGGCTCCTATTCTGACTGGGTTCCTTTCAAATGAGGATAATTTATCATCTTTCAGCCTTCCTATGAATTCAAGTAATCCTTGAATCTTTTCACACATTGGTTCCAAAGCACTAGGGAATCCTATGGGCTTTATCTTCAAATCATGCCCAGAATATTATCAATTATAACCACTTGCATTGCTACTACTCCGATTTAAACCACAATTTTTTGAGCTTTATACTGAGACTTTAATTCCTTTCATCCTTTGCAGAGACTACATATGTGGCCCTTAAACTCCATGGTTTCCTTAACCTTTCCTGTAAATAATGTTTATTGCTGTGGGTTTTGCTACCTTAACAGAAAGAACTCTCTGCGAAATACCGCATGCATACTGATTTGAACAAGGATTCTCACATATACTTGACTTTCAGCACTTCTCACAGTTTAGGTGAGGAGCTCCTATATTGCTATTAAAGGTACTTCAGTCATCTCATTTCCACTGAGGCTTTTCCCCCACATCATGCTTCTCCCAGTGTCCCTACAGTTATTTGGAGCCCTGTCACATGGTTGTTAATGAGTATGCTGAAGAGTCTGTTTAGGGTCTAATTTTGTAGTGTTGTATATGTAGACATTCAATGATACCTTCTCCCCCCCCAAAATTTAAAAACATTCTTTTAAATTAGAATAGTTAAGGTATTATTAAATAAATATGCAAAATCATGTTGATGTATTAATATAAGGATCATGTTTTTAAGTAAGAATCTCAAAAGTTCTGGAAAAATATCTAGTCTGCTTGTTTCTGAACCATTCATAATGACTGTGAGTGGTATTTTTAGTAGATACTAAAACTTAAGTGCATGCCATTTTCAAGTAGATGAAGGTCATGCTTTTTGGAGAGGAATGAAAAATGACAAATGAAATTGGGGCATAGTATTTCCAGAATCCAGACTGTTAAAATCTGTTCTAAAGTATAAAGAATTAGATAGTTCAAATGTATTCCATCTTGAAAGAATTTTGTAGTATAATTTCTAGGTGGAGAAAAGAGGAGAGATAAGCACTAATATGTACATTTTTGTAAGTGGAAACAGCATCTAATATGTGATGATATTATTTCTAAGGAAACAGAATTCATGATTTAGCTCAATGAAAACTTATGGTAAAACATTATTAAGTCAAATAGGTTAATTCACATTGTCTATTCTTTTGGACACATTGAATTTAAGTCATCATGAAGTTTTAAAACAAATTCTTATTAATGCCATTTTGAACATTATCCATAACTTTACCTTATTGAGACCCTGTCATTACTTAGCCTGTTCTGCCTTTTTTCATCCCAGCAGCAGACAATTTCTGGCAGTGTAATTGTAGGCCTTGTCATGATTGGGACCTCACGCAGTGAAAACCTGTGGCTTCCCTTCTAATGCTCCTTTTCCTGTATAGAGCTTCCGTCACCTAATACAAGTTGTTTAAAGTTTCTTCCCATTTACATATATGAATATTGAGGTTTAGTATGATATTCATTAATACTGTTCACGAAAGGTTTTCCGTTCCTACTTCCACTCCTAGGGAATGCATCCAGGCACGTAAGATGGCATTTCCTTGCTTTCTTGTGGTTGCGTGAAGCCAGATACCTGGAACCCAGTGATGAGAGATTAGAGACAGTGGACATACACCAATTCTGAGTTGAGTACTGAATTATTATTTGTGACAACTTCCAAAAATCCTTTTTTTCTTTTTCCAAAGTAATTGGCAGCATCTATGTTAATAGCTTGATGAATTACTTCAATGGACAAAGCATGAGCTACGCTAGTATTCCTCAAAATGTCTTCTAGCTAACAGACTTAAAGTGAGTTAGCACTTGTTTTGTCCAAGTCTCTGAATACCAGGAGGCAAACCACATGCAAACCGCATGTAAAATCTTCCAAAACACTGGAACAGAGTATTGTACATTTTCCTGCATAGGAACGTGTGGGATATTATTCTGCAAAAAATATCCTGCAAAGCTTTCCACTAGACCCCTCTGTGCTTCTGATGCTCAGGCATGTCCCTTTATCTCACTGGCGTCTGGGGTTTTGCTGAGATATGTGTTTTTAGGTATGCTTAGGTGAAGATCTAGAGGGAGATTGGGGTTATATTGAAGATCATTTATCAAGAAGACTAGCATAAACTGGGATGGATGGTGTCCAAGAAGAGTAAGATAAAGAACATCTGTAGGTCCAAGCACTGTAAACAGTGAAAGGTGAGAGAAGAGGAGCCACTAAAAACAAAGACTGGTCATGAACAGCAAATAAGCCTCCAAAGAATGCAAACAGGGAAGAGCCTACAGATGAGGCAGATTGCTGGTGAGCTAGACCACATGGAAGAGGAAGGTAACAGAAAGAGCCTTAAAAGCAGCTACCATAGCAATGATGAAAACTCATAGAGGATTCACTAAGTGCTAGATACAATTTTCACACTGGCATGTAACCTTGCAGGAATCACTTATACATTACTCACCTTCCAAAATGGTAACAGTTGGTAGATACCATATGTTCAAAACCCTTTGATGAACAGCACAGCATTCTAATATAAGTTGATGCCACTTTGATCCCCTAAAGCAGCTGCCATGTAACTATTGACAGAAGGAGAAACTGTTTACAAACTGATCTCCCTTATTGATTCTGATAACTTATAATGGGAGACATCACTTGGACAATAAAAGCCTCTAAAATAAAGGGAGTTTCAATTTAGAAAGTCTCTGTTTTACTTATACCACTGAAAGATTGAATTTACAACACTGATTTCTTTCCTCCAACTCTTTGTTGAGTTTCTTTGACTAGGATCACAGAGATTAAGAAACATGAGTCAAGAACTTTGAAAACTGAAGACCGCCAATACATCAAAAATTTGTTGATTAGATCACCTGGTTGATTAATTAACTTGAATGACTATTGATACATTCCCCTTTTGTTACTAGTGATCTATGCTAAGAATTGGTGTTGAGCTGTTTTCATACTTTTTGATGATCAGATTTTTGTTTGCTGTGATATCTTGAGACTGTAGTGTTGTTCTTGGGCTGAAAGTGAAACTATAGAGGCTTTGATTAACTCAGTGAGTTGAATCACTTGATCTTTAATTGTGAGTTACTTGGAGATTGTTAATAATTCATGCAGTCTTGTATACATGGTAGTAAAGGTTTAAAAGTCATTAAGAAGCACCATGACTAGCACAGATAATTAATATTTGGGTTTAAAAAGAAAATTAAGGTAATTACGAACAGCATGACCTATGGTCAATTATATATCACAATTTTATCAAATTAACTCCAAAATCCAAATGGAATTTGTTATGCAGTTAGTTTTTTATTCATTCATTTAATAATCATTAATTATCATAAGCTATTGGATAACAGGAACTCTACCTAAATTACCAAATATATAGATTAACACAATCTCATCCTTGTCTTCAAATAATTTAAAATCTAGCAGAGTAGTTAATGTTCGTGTATTATACAAAATGTCCTTTAATATGAGAGAGATGTAGATAATGGGTAATGGAAATACCACAGCAATTTAAAGGAAATAAATCTTACTATTGGTGAAAGAATGTAGAAAATCTTCACAAAAAACATAAAGCCATGCAAAGCAATAATGGACAGAGAAGTCATGATGAGAAAGAAAAAGCCATGGAAAATGAATTATATTCATTGGTCACACACTAAAATATCTTAACATCTATCAGTGAGTACCGTAGACCAGTGCTTCCCAAACTCTGTTGTTTTTAAGAATCACACGATCTTGTTAAAATGCAGATTCTTTTTCTGGTATATCTAGGTTGACTTAAGAGATTCTATAGTTGTAACTAGCTCTGAGTGATGATCATTCTGTTGGTCCATGGGTCACAACATGAGTAGCAAGGAGCAATAAAATAAGATTCAAAGACTAAGTGCTTGCAGTCAACAGAGTGATACAGACAGTAACGGGTGCATAATTATATGATATTGAGATCAAGAAGCACTATAACAGATACTTTTTTAAGATGTAGTACTGGAACTAGGCTGTAAAAGAATGGAAAACTCAGTCAAGTGTGTTGAAGAAGGTAAGTTAAAATGCTGAAAGCATGAGCTTAGGAACAAATCATAGAAGGTTTTTCCTAATCAGACTAGGATGCTAAAAATAAGGTGTGTCCAGGCTTGTCATATGGGGATAAACACTAAAAAATTACCAAAAAACTCACAAAAATCCCAACCTGTTATGAAACTGTGTAGCTGCAGAACTGGGTTTGCTTGAAGGGAACATGTTTAAACTTGGGTGCAAAAGTGCCTTTTGGGCACCTAGCGAGTAAGGCTGGTGAAGTCAGGGATTGGTTTTGACTTCCATACAGGGTATATTTACTAATATTTAACAATTCTCTATACCAGATAGAAAAATGAGGAGTTACCTAGACATAAAGGACTAAAGGTTAGGAGGAGAATCAGGTGGAACTTTGAGGTTTGTCAGGCAATAATTTCAGTCTTGGAGGATAAAGAATTTTCCCAAAGAGGAAGTCTAGAGCAAAGAGTCTTAATGTTTCCTTCAGGGTTGTATATTTTCTCAGAAATCCAATGAAAATTGTGCATCATTTCACCCAAATATGCACAGATGTTCTTACAAGTACAGTTCAGCATACATTTACAGAGGTTTACTGGAACCCTCTGAAGCTGATCTTCCTATGATTAGAAATGCTACTTCTAAAAAGGGGGAAAAGTGAAAGTACAGTTAGGTAGAAGAAACAGTAAAGAAAAACAATGAGCCCTCCAAGAGATAAGAGAAAAAACTTTAGGAGGGGTCCTCAGAAAGTTCATGGGAAATGCATATCATAAAAAAGGTGCATGGAGTGCCAAAAATGTTTACAGTGACGGAAACTTACCTTTTAATTCATTTTTTCCCAGAAGCACTTTGACATTTCCTCATATACTTCAGTATAGGATCATCCAATCCAAGGAAGAGTTTCTAAAAGAAAATGTCCACATTATTCTCTATCATTAGTCAATGAAGAAGAGCATATTCATTAGGCAAAGTCATAACTGACATATGAGAGAAAAGTATACAGTATTTTAAGAAAATAAACCACTTGAAGAGAAGTAATTAGGCAATGAGACAGTAGAACTGGGGAGAAAAAAATGATGTAACATTAGTATGGAATAGTCGACAAGGCTCCTTATGTATAAATTGATTTTATTTACCTCAGAGTTTTAGAGACCAAAAGTCCAAATGGCATGGTGCAAGCTTCATAATCAAGGCCAGCTTTTGTCTCTGTCAATTCCTAATGACAGAAATGATCAGAGTGTGACAGGCATTTGACACAGTAGTTAAAATCATGCTTGGGACAGTTACAGCCCAGATCACAATGCCTGGGTTCAAGTTGCAGGTTCACTCCTGATTCCAGCTTCCTGGTAGTGCGCACTGGGAGGCAACAGTTGATATCTCAAATAGTGAGCCTACTGCCACCCCCATGGAAAACCTGGATTAAGCCCCTATCTCCTGGTTTGACTTGGCACAGCCCTAGTTATTACAGGCTTTTGGATGTGAACCAGTAGATGAAATATCGTTTTTTGGGGGGGGGTCTCTCTGACTTGCAAATAAATTAAATTATTTTTTTATTTGAAAGGGCTGGAATGTATGTAGGAGCAAGCAAATGATTATATTTCCACCCAGGCATGTAGAGAGTTATGTGGGGCCATCCTTGTTCCTTTTATAAACTCCTCTCTTGGAAACTAACAGGGGTCACATAAGAGCTATCTCATGTCCCCAAGTGATTTAAGAAACTCCCAATAGGCTCCATCTTTTAAAGGTTCCACCACCTGTCGACACCGCCACTCCTGCCAGCCTTAGAAAGCCATAAATAATTTCAATACATGGACCTCTATGGGACACCAGTCCATATCCAAAGCATAGCAGTTGGGTAAAGGTAGGAATTTGGGGAAGAACAATATGAAAAATGAGGAAACATCTGTCAGTCAAGCACAATATAATATGTTGGGTAAGGAGGGTGTGTGCAGTTGGTAATGACTATTATGTTGGAATATGACCATTCTGAATACAGGGATTCTATAACAGATAGAATTAAAATTAAAATCAATATCTGATTTATTACTGATGATGAAATGTATGATACTTCTGAGCTTGCAGTCTTTCTCTGTGACAAATGTTCCTTAAGACTTGACCATTCATATCTCATATAGTACATTGCAAGGCTAAATTCTTGGGACAATATAGTGGGCATGCCTTTGTAGAGCTATTATAATCATGTTACTGTGAGCTTGTTTTCTTTTTCTAAACACCTTACCAAGAGTGGTGATTTTGGGCATCAAACCAAATTCTTCCTCTGGAAAGAAAGGGCTATCTGTGTAAGATAAGTTATTGGAGTGACAGATATGCATAGTGAAATAAACTAAATAATGTGCCCTCTTACACCTAATTCACTTGATTGAAATTACTGTTCATATATGCATATGGGGTACAATTTCATGTTAAAATGTGATTGCAAATCATAAGATAGTCAATCAACATGGATTTGCAATATATCATTTTATTGACATATTCTCCAATGTAATGTTAGCAGTACAACTGAGAGCATCTAAATATAAGCACACTTCAATATCCTCTGCCTCCTGGCTTAATCTAAATGTCCTAAGGAGCAAGTTACGCAAATCAGCAGGAATACACACTGATTCCGGCTAACGTGGTGATCCACAAATACATTTTGCAGACCAGATGCAAACTGTTTTGCCTGCCTAAACTGTGAATTTGTTTATTAGATAGATCAAAATGTAACAACCACCTCCAGTATAAGCAGTCCTGAAATAACCCCATTCAGTTTTATCTGCTATGCTATACGGTGCCCATGAGATTTCAGTAAAAAACAAACAAACAAAAACTACCTAGCACAGGGTCTGTTATTCATGAACCCTCCCAGAGAAAGCAGTTTCCCACTTTTTCCATTTTAACTCATTGTTGCAGAGAGGAAGTCTGATGTTTTGGTAAAGGAATGGTGAATCCAGCCTGATAAATTAAGACTTCTAACCATGGCAAAGCTTAAATTTAATTTAATTCATAAATGCTAGATTTCTGAGCCTCCACATGTATTTTGTCGACATTCTTCCACATTATAAAAACGCAGCACCAGATGACACATTTTGGCACTGCATTTAATTTCCATTTGTAGATAGATTTGTAATGGGGATTTGGCAGAGGTACGTGTCTGCATTTGTAGCAGTTAGAGCATTCTGTTCTTCTTTGAAGTTCCCTAAAGTCATCGGTTCTCCAAAGCTGGACGAGAGACTGGACTCTCAAAGATGCCAGGATTTTATCATATTAATTCACCCAAGACCTGAGATCACACTAATCAATTTTCTATGACAATCTACCTGACAAAGCTAGACAGCTGTAAACATGAGATCGCACTCTATCAAGCATGCAGTTGTTTTGTGTAATGTATGCACAACACCACTTCAACTATAAAAAATGCCATAAACCGAACTGCCCCTTGAGGGTCTATTTTAAGGACAGAAGAATATTGAATCCACATTTTTGAAGAAAGACATGGACCTTGGGCCTTGAGAGGGCACAAATGGTACTCTGTGTCAGAAGAGCACGCCACCCGAGGTCAGAGGAGGTAGCCTCAGTCATGCGTAACTGCGCAGTCAAGCATATGGCAAGGATAACTTCCGCATTTGGTTGCTTCTCTGTTTTTGGTATCTCAGTATCAAGCAACGATCATTATTGAGGCCCTGTAAGGTGTGGGACTTCATTCTTGTGTCTTAGTTGAATGCTCCAACTGGCTGCACTAAAACTAGTTTTACTGTAACTTGGCCTTCTTTCCCCAGGATTTCCTATGTTTTTATAAAATGTTAAGAAGTGGTGATGGAGGCATGGGGTTAATGCTTTCTTTAAATGAAAGACAAACAAAAAAGGAAGGCAGGATCTAATTATTAGAAATACTGTCATTCAAATATTAATGTTAAAATGTTTTATGTGGAATTGAGATTGATTTATCTGTTTGTAGTTGGAAGATTTTGCAAAGAGGAGAGACAGAGACAGAGGTCTTCCATCTGCTGTTTCGCTCCCCAAATGGCCACAATAACCATGGCTGAGCTGATGCAAAGCTGAGAGCCTCGGGTTTATGGTGCGTCTGCAACATGGTTGCAGGGTCCCCAGGCCTTGGGCCAACCTCCACTGCTTTCCCAGGTCACAAGCAGGGAATTGCATTGGGAGTGGAACAGCTGGGATGTAAACCCATACCCATATGGGATGATGGTACTAGCACTTAGAGGATTAGCATGCTACACCACTTCACCAACCCTGAGATAGTTTTGTATGGAACAAATTTCTTCTCAGTATAAGCTCTATATAAGCATTTGAAGAGAATGATGGACTAACATAATCAATCATCTTATTCCATATCTGTACTTGGAAAGTATGGCAGAATACTGATTGTGAATTATTAGCTGTATTCCCCCTCTCCCCAAGGCACACATTTTATCCTGCAGTCGTATCTTTTCTTCTTGGTTGCCACATGAAAAGGATATCATCACAGATGAGAAGGAACTGAGAGCCAAACGGTGATTTCTAAATTTCAAATGCTTAGATTTGGGAGGCTGAGGCATGAAACCAGCGTGAATCAAGCCACTTCCTGCGTAAATACTCTCTGAGAGGCAGTGTAGTGTAATCAGATCATGACCATAACCATGAATGCAAATGTCACCACTGCACACTAGCTATATGACTTACTGCATGGTCCTTAACTTCTCAGTGTCTTATTTTCTCCCTCTGCATTGCAGTTTTAAGCCTAATACTTTATTGGGTTATTCTCAGACTGAAATTCATAAAGTGCCTGGAGCAATCTCTACCGTGTAGTAATAGCAATACCGTATAAATATCTGTAGCTATTGGTTGTTGGTGGGTGAGGGAGGCAGCTGCAGGTGCATAAGAATAGTGTGTATCCCTCAACAAACACATCATTGTAGACTTCTTAGGATCCAGAGCTCTCAAAGTATGAAATGTCTGTGCTTTTTAAGAAATTCTTCAGTCTGTTATAGCAACACAAAACAGACTAAAACAGGTGCCAGCATGGAGTGATGGTACCCGTTGATGGCCAGCTGTAAGTACAAACTCCTTGGCCTAACTAAGATAATGCATCTTCCACTTATCAGAATAAGGACTCTGAAAAAGGAATTAAGATTTATAGAAAAACAGAGTCACATATTTTACATAGTTGTAGTCAACGTCAGATTCACACCCGAAACACATTTGGCTACTTTGTCACAACCATACCATACATATCTTCACTTACAGACAGCTAATGTGAAGGCGAGGAAGTTTAACTTATCTAAGGTCACAAGGGTAGCAAGTGATAAAACTAGAATTCTACCCAGGTCTATGTATTTAAAGGCCATACTTCATCTACCCACGTTGGCGCTGTGCTTCTCAACACTTTGTGGACACAGTGCCAGTGCAGACATCAATCAAGCAGGCCTAAGTTGTCTCCTTCTGCATAAAGTGCACCACGTACCTCTACAGGTTTGCCTGCTCTGCTCGGAACTTGAGCATGTCTGTCTATCACAGCAGAACGAACCTCTGAGCCAGAGCAACCACTTAGCCCTGGGAGCCTTCAGTATACAGCTGTGAGTTTCCAAGGGGGAAAAAAAGATGGGGTCATTTCATCCCCAAGAAAGGTGCCTGATAACATCCCTGGAGCTACGTGGACATGCTGTTATTGATTATATTATAAAATAAAGATGTCAGACATCAAACCCTCAGTGACAACAGATTTCCAAGAACATCCTGGATACTGTTTTTAAAAGAAGACTTAATTCAAAGTCTGAAGCATTATTGGAATGAAGACACCTTAGGCACTTAAACCTGGAATTGTTTTGGCAGCCAAGCCCTGTGTAACCTCCTAATCTGAACACACTTCTTCTAATTAATTTTCATCTTCATATACTACTTTGCCACGCCTATTTCTCATCTTAATGTTGTTCTCTATTTGTAAATTTATTTTTTTACTAGAATGGGATGAGGAAGAGGCCCTGCCTGCCAGCTTATTCCCCAGATTCTCACAATGGCCAGGACTGTGTTGGAACCCAAGCCAGGAGCTGAGTATGCGATATACATTTCTCACATGGGTGCAAAGAGCCCAATTACTGGAGACATTACTGCTTCCTCCCAGTGTCTGCATTAGCAGGTACCTGAAGACAATTTCCAGAGCTGGAAATTGAACCCAAATAAATTCCAGGAAAATTATTCCCTGTTGCCCTTCTTGCATCTATCTTCTGATGATTTTTCCACGTTGAGAAACAAAAGAATTAATTAAAACAGATGTTAAGCTTATTAAGTCAAATGAGACCCAGGAAGACAAATACTTGCACATTTTCTCTCATACAATATTACTTCAAAAAGTTAATAGAAAGTGGAATTTAAATGTAAATTTATGAGGCAGATACTTACAGTCACATTTAAGAGGTCCCTCAGACTGCCCCCACTGACATCAGAGGGCCTGGAATTTAGTACTGAGTGCTCCCAATGAAAGCTTCTCGTGGGAGGCTCTGCATGTTGACTTAGTCAGCTACTCAGAAGCCAGCATCCCAGTGGGTGATGGTTCGTGTCCCAGCCACTCCAGTTCTGATCAGCTCCTGGCTTCGGCCTGGGAAAACAATGGAGGATGGCTCAAGTCCTGGGGTCCCTGTACCCACATGAGAGACCAAGAAGAAGCTCCTGGCTTCAGGTCGATTCAGCTCTGCCTGTTGCAGCCGTTTGAGAAATGAACCACCAAATGGAAGAACTCTGTTTTTACTTCTCTCTGTAAATCTGCCTTTTAAATAAAACTGAATAATTTTTCTGAAAAATGTAGCTTCCTGCAATTGCACACCCTAGGAGACAACAGATGATGTTGTAAGCATTTTGATCCATGCCAAACAAGGGGAGAACCAGGAGGAGGTGCTAGTCCTTAGCTTTTGCCTGACAGTGTTGAATACTGCAGACGAAGTGGGCAGAGTGTTAAATATGGTGGAAAGTGAAACTGTGGATGGGAAATCTCTTTCTCTCTTTGTATTTCAAATAAATAAAATATACTAAAATGAAAACAAATCTATTTAAAACAAAAGACAAATTTATTTTGATGCCAATATTTTTAAACGCTTACATATACTTCATAATATACATTTCCATGAGTTTGAAGATAACTACTTAGATTTTATGAATCAATAGTAGAAGGGAGTTTGAAATATCCCAAAATAAAATAATGACAATGATAGGAGCATGTTAGTTTTCCTGATTTTATCAGTATGCATGGTACACATTTGTTTAAATTTCGCAGTGTCCATAAGTATGTGTAATTATTAAGTGTTAATAAAAATACTAAAAATAAAAATGGAAACGCTAGATCATCCTGTTTGATCATTATATGCTGTGTACTTGAATAGAATTATCATGTGATAATCATGGCAAGAAAAGAAGTCCAGGATTGAATGGATAGAATTTCATAGGATATGCAGAAACAAGGAAATCATTATTCTACCCTTAATCATTAAAAGCCATGCGAAAATAAACTCCAGATAGTACTTTGCAAGCATTGGAGGGCATGATTGTACTGGGTTTTTGTTGTTTGAAATTGAAAAACACATGGTAGTAACTCATTATTTGAGCCATGGTTACCTTTATCTCATCAAGATTCACACATATAGTTTGGCCACAGAAATTATACATCTTGTATAAGTGCACGTAACACATGAGATGCTTTTATTTATAAAAATCTTCCCTATTTAGGCAGAAAATACTGGATCTTTCCTTTCTATGTTTGGAATTCTGGCTGAGCTTATTTAAATCTTCACTGAGTTACCTTTAAGCAATATCTCATTTCAGTGCTTTTGCTATTAATATTATAGTTTCCTTGCTGATTTGGCTTCATTTTTCTTCTAAGGATCCATCAAATTTAGGACTAGATAACCATAGGCCGAATGTTACAAGGATAGTAGAATTCTTCCCACAGGGAGAAGGCAGGAGACTACTACTACTACTAGTACTAGTACTTGTCTACAGACTACTACTGATTACCTGAATGTACCATATTCTTTTTGTGCATTATCTTTCAATGTCTCTATCAGCTTCTTGAAACCCCATTTAGCCTTCTCTTAAACTAACTCTCTTCATTGACTGGAATTATTTGCATTCTCATTAGTTGGCAATAATGACTATTGATAATAATGTAAAACAAAATTAGGAAACTAAGCTAAAAGACAACATGCTCTAAGCAAGGCTGAGATATGGTGCATTTCAAAGACAATATGAATGCCAATGTTGTATTGTTGTTGTTTTTTTTTTCAAATTATTGCGGCATCTCAACTAGAATGCCTCTCTCCTTCATGTATTATCAAAAGTTGGCTGCAATTTCTATTTGGTATTGAATCATGCACGTATGGGCAGACATCAGCCAAGCAGTATGTACATCTTCCATATGGTGCTGTTACAGAAATTACCCAGCTGATACTGAAACAGTGAAAATAGGAGGCCAATCTTGCTAGAACAGTAGAAATAAATGTGAAGATAGAAGACTAGAGGATAGAAAAGTTGACCTGTATTTTCTCTTTTTTTTCTCGTATGCTATTCATTTCTCTATTTTCAACTAAAATGGTTATCAGGCTTAGACAGTGAAATTCATGAAGAATTGCATTCTGTAGGGCAGATCATCTAAACCTGGGTGAATGTGTTTATCCCTTCTGAATAATTGGTCATGGTTATCCAAGTAAACTATGTTAGCACCATAATGAAACCAGCACAAATCATTCTTCATATATCTGTGAAACCTTCCAATACACTTTCTCAGGCACTTTAAATAGAAAAATCAATCTGGGAAAATGTGCATTGTACAAGTAACTTAAATCTTTAAAAAATTTCATGGGGATTGAGTATCATGATTGTAAAAATGAAATGTCATAGTCTAGAGTAGAAACAAGGAAACTATAATTCTACTGCTGAGTATCATAGGCCATGCTAAAATAAGTTCTAATACACTCTAATATTATATGCATCCTAGAGAAACTTAGTAACTAATGTTGTTGATAACATTTGGGTGAATTCATTCTTGCACTTTTACTCTGGGCTTTTTCTAGTGATTCATTAAAACAAATTCTCAGTGAAGTATAATAGCCTTGGTATTATCAAGAAGAAAGTCCAACAGTTAGGTCTTTTTAAGATTCATTTTTATTGGAAAGGCAGATTTACAAAAGAAGGAAAGACAGAAACAAAGATCTTCCAACTGCTGATTCACTCCTCAAATGATTGCAAAGGCCAGAGCCAATCCAATCCCAAGCCAGAATGCAGGAACTTTTTCTGGATCTCCCATGCAGGTGCAGGGTCCCAAGGCTTTGGGCCATTCTCTACTGCTTTCCCAGGCCACAAGCAGGGAGCTGGATGGGAAGTAGAGCAGCTGGGACACAAACCAATGCTTACAAGGGGTGCCAGCGTATGCAGGGCAAGGATTTAACTCACTGAGTCATCACACAGGGCTCAGGTCTGTTTCTTTTTGTTTGTTTGTTTGCTTGCTTGCTTACAACTTCACAAGGGCTACATAACTGGATTTAAGTGGGATTTTATTTGCATTAAAAATTTCGATCTTGATCGCTAACTGGTAATATGATTGTACCTTTTGTAAATCAGCTCTTTGGATCCTGCTATAGGTGAGCTGTCTACTTTGTACCTGACTGAAAAGACATGGGAATCAGGTCATGAATGACAAAATGTCTTTTTAAATGACAGAAACAATTAGTCAGACACATCTCATGCTAGATTAATTCTTCTGCGGTAGTGATCCCAGGTGTGGTAAAGATTTCAGTGTTTAGCATAAAAGGGGTATAAGCTCATGAGAAGCACATCATTTTGGAAACCTTAACCAGGCCATGATCCACAAAACAGTCCGAGAAGGTCAAAAGGGAGAAATGTCAGTGCAGGAGAATACAGAAAAGCAGAGGCCGACCCCTACTGCTCTCACTGAAGCCAGCACGCCTCGGCACAAGTTACTTCCTCTCTCTGAGCCAGTGTTTCTCATTGTAACGTAAGAATAATGATAGGGTTTCTGTTTTCCTGTAAGGTTATAATGAAAGAATGTTTGCAAAAGCATAAATTTCCAGAGACCTATACAGGTTTCTTGTTACTGAGAAATGGTATTGCTGTTCTCCTAAGAGAGCTAAAGAATTGTTAGTTGTTTATGTCATGTGTAATATATGACTTCTTGTTGATTAATAACTATAAAATGTTTATATTGCACTAGGATGCCATCTGGCATAGTTTACATTGAAGTCAAAATAGATAAACAAGGATATGAATCATATCAGAATGAATAGTGGAAGAATTAGTAACTGTTATATGTGAATAGTTGGGCCCAAGTCTGTTACTTTGCACAGTGTTTCACTTTGGAATTTATGAATTGTGATTTGCTTTGGGGGGATTCTTTTATATATTATTTTTTACGTTTTATTTATTTTTAAATAATTTGTTGATACATTCAATTTTCAGTCACAGAAAATGAATGATAACTACTCCAAGAAAATTCTTATCAAGATTCATATTAATGTGGTATGAATGCAAAGAGAACAGGTTCCATGCACTTCATGGATACAATTCTTAGAATACAATACTGGGCCTATCACAGTAGCCTAGTGGCTAAAGTCCTTGCCTTGCATACGCTGGCATCCCATATGGGCGCCAGTTCTAATCCAGTCAACCCCACTTCCTATCCAGCTCCCTGCTTGTGGTCTGGGAAAGCAGTCGAGAACATCCCAAAGCCTTGGGACCCTGCACCCATGTGGGAGACCTGTGAGAAGCTCCAAGCTCCTGGCTTCAGACTGGCTCTGCTCTGTCCCTTGTGGCTACTTGGGGAGTGAATCATCGGATGGAAGATCTTCCTCTCTGTCTCTCCTCCTCTCTGTATATCTGACTTTCCAATAAAAATGAATCTTTTCTAAAAAAAGCAAAAAGAGTACAATACTTCCTTCCCACCCATCTATTTCTTTGCTCATTAAAAAAAATTTATTTGAGATAATGTATTTCTAAATTATATTCAAAGGCTTATTGCTCCTCTAAAAACTAATTTAACAAGTTAAAAAAAACATACTTCAGTGGGAATATAGGCAAAGATTATAAATAATAATCAAATGAGAACATATACATTTCACTGACGTACAGTAAACTGTAAATAATCACAGATCATTAAAATAATTGTACTGTGTCATTCTTCACTTGATCTTAGCAAAAGACCCAGAAGCAACTGTACCGTGTCATTCTTTTGTTTTTTTAAGATTTTTAAAACTTTATTTATTTTTCCTGGAAAGGCAGAGTTACAGAGAGAAGGAGAGACAGAGAGAAAAAAATCTTCCATCTGCTGGTTCACTCCCCAAGTGGCCCCAGTGGCCAGAGCTCAGCCCATCTGAAGTTAACAGGAAGGAGCTTCTTCTGGGTCTCCCACACGGGTGCAGGGTTCCAAGGCTTTGGGCCATCCTCCACTGCTTTCCCAGGCCACAAGCAGGGAGCTGGATGGGAAATAGAGAAGCTAGGACACAAACTGGTGTCCATTTGGGATCCTGGCTCATGCAAGGTAAGGATTTAGCCTCTAAGCCATTGCACTAGGCCCACGTGTCATTCTTAATCATTGGTTTGACAAACATATAAAACAGAGTTTAACTTAAGTGCATTAGTAGCAGTAATGATGCACACAGGCTTTTATTTATTTATTTATTTATTAAAGATTTATTCATTTTTTATTACAGCCAGATATACAGAGAGGAGGAGAGACAGAGAGGAAGATCTTCCATCCGATGTTTCACTCCCCAAGTGAGCCGCAACGGGCCGATGCTATGCCAATCCAAAGCCGGCAACCTGGAACCTCCTCCGGGTCTCCCACGTGGGTGCAGGGTCCCAAAGCTTTGGGCCGCCCTTGAGTGCTTTCCCAGGCCACAAGCAGGGAGCTGGATGGGAAGTGGAGCTGCTGGGATTAGAACAGGCGCCCATATGGGATCCCAGGGCTTTCAAGGTGAGGACTTTAGCCGCTAGGCCATGCCGCCATGCCCTTTTATTTATTTTTTGTCTTGTTTTTTAATTTATTTTAATGTTAGCTCCCACTGTAAGGGAGACTCAACATGATGTCCTACAATTGCATCCATTTTAATGCAAATGGTGGAATTTAATTATTTTTACAAGTGAATAATATTCCGTCACACATCTGTATCCACTCACTAACACACAGGCCCAATTTTATTTTTGCATTTGTCTCATAATGGAAACCATGTTTTCTTTCTTATTTTTGGCTTTTTCAACACTGCTACTATAAACATGATGTTAGACGTGTCTTTTTGATAAAATATGTTCATTTCATCTTCATGCATCTTATACTTTGGAGAGATCATTGACGTCTTTGGTCAAATTTGTTCCTAAATCTTTGATTTCTGCAACTGTTGTGAATGGGATTTTTTGTTTGATCTCTCCTTCCATTAGTTTATCATTACTGTATAAAAATACTAATTTTCATGTTTAGTTTGTAAGATGCAACTTTGGTGAGTTGGTTTATCAGTTATAATAGCTTTTTGTGGAAAACTGGGTTTTTCCATGTCGAGCATCATGTCATCTGCAAAAGTGGATTTTTTAAAAAACAAGTTTCTTTCATTCTTCTTTAAAATCAAAAAGTATTTGCAAGTGTTTCTTTTTTAAAAATAGATTTATTTTTATTTGAAAGATTTACAGAGAGAGAGAAAGAGAGACAAAACAAATGTTATGCATTTTTGTTTGTTTTTGCTCCTCCATCCAGTGGTTCACTCCGCAAGTGGTTGCAATGGTTGGAGCTGATCCAATCTGCAGCCAGGAGCCTGGAGCTTCTTCCTGGTCTCCTGCATGGGAGCAGGGTCCCAAGGCTTTTGACCATCCTCTACTGATTTTCTAGGCCATACGCAAGGAGCTGGATGGAAAGTGGAACAGCCGGGACACAAATCTGCACCCATATGGGATGCCGGTGCTTGGAGGTGAACTATTAGCCAGTTGAGCAACTGCACTAGCCCAGATTTTCTTTATTCTTTGAAATTATTTTTACCTTGCTGGGTTATTGAAAAAGTCATGTCCTCCAGGTTACAAATTCTTTCTTCCCACTTGATAAATTTTACTGTTGAGAATCTCAATCTTGTTTATTTTGCTGATTGAAATTTTCATCTTCAAAATTTGTATTTGGTTCTTTTCATGATTTCTATTTGCTTAGTGAATTTTTCTTTCATTTCTCCTATTGATTTCCTCATTTCTTTATGTCACCTGCATTTTCTTACATTGTGTTGAATTTTCTTGCAGTTCAGTTTCCACCATTTCATAGTCTCTCTTTTTTTTAAGATTTATTTATTTTTATTGGCAAGTCCAATACACAGAGAGGAGGAGAGACAGAGAGGAAGATCTTCCGTCTGATGATTCACTCCCCAAGTGGCCACAGTGTCCAGAGCTCAGCCGACCTGAAGCCTGGAGCTTATTCCAGGTCTTCCACACAGGCGGAGGGTCTCAAGGCTTTAGGCCATCCTTGACTGCTTTCCCAGACCACAAGTAGGGAGCTGGATGGGAAGCAGGGCCACAGGGACACTAACCTGCATTCATACGGGATCCTGGTCCACGCAAGGTGAGGACATTAGCCACTAGGCTATTGTACTGGGCCCTTACTGATTGTATTACATCAGGTCAATTCTTGCTATCCATTGTGTTATTTTCGAGGTATCATGCTACCTTGCTTCTTCATGTTTCTGATGTTGATGTCTGAGCTTCTGATGAAATAGACTCTTTTTTATAGGACAAGTTTTGTTGGAAATAGTTTATAGTGTAAATGGAATGCATGGTATCAGTTGGCTTATTGCTTTGGCTTTGTTTTTAGGTGACTTCAGAAGTGTAGCCTCTGTGTGATTCTTTTGCTGTAATCAGTGTCAGCAGTTTCTAAAAGTGATACAGTGACCTAGTGTGCTACTGATCGTAGGGGTAGAAGTGTGATGTTAAGGTGAATAGCGGCCTGCTAACCTGTGTATTTGCTGTCAGTTACGCCGGGATTATGAGAGGCAAGAAGTGGTGCTGCTTCTGAGGAACACAAGGCAGGCTGTCTCCTTTGCCCCCTGGCCAGCCAGAGTGGTGCTGTGGCTTGTGGGCTTGAAGATATTGGCACTGATCATACCGATCGGTGTAGTCCTGCTGTTCCTTGGTACACCATGATCAGACCTCAATCTGCCCTGCTGGGAGTCTGGAATGGCAACAGTGGTGGCAACCGACTTATATAGAGTGAGTGCAAATTACTCCAAAGTTTATCAAACCAACATGGTTTTACTTGTACAATGCAGATGAAACTTCTCCCAAGAGATGTAAAGGTGTCGCTGGGCTTTGTGTCGAAGCATCCAACCCTGTGAGCTGTGTGTTCTAGGGGGAACTTCCTCTACCTGTGTCTGGATTGTTCTATGGGCTGCTGCTGCTAGCCCCGAGAAGCTGAGGGCAACCTTCTGGATCACAGAGCGTGTGTACAGTTCCAGTGCTTCGGCCATAACTGCCAGAGCTGTGAGCATACGGGGTTCTCCCCTGGGTCCACTCCTTGGCCTGCCCCGCCTCTGATAGCTGCTGACACAACAGAGATCTTCTTTGTGATTGAATCCTGTGCTCTGTGGGTCAGGGTGCGGAGGGAGGTAATACAGTTTCCTTTCTTCAAGCCAAGAAGTCACCCAAACCCCAATCAGCTCTCCAAGTGGGAGTTGAAGTCAGGCGGAAGCATGAAACTCTTCAACTAAAGCAGCCAGTGGTGGGACGCACAGCAGCCTCTTTCTGCCTTGACTTGGGAAGACGGCTGCGCCTTACAGCCACCTAGAACACCGTGCCTGTCTTCTTTCCTCACTGTTGCACAGAATCTCTGATTTCTTCTGTTACTTCTCCACTGACAATTTCTTTCATTTAGTCTCTTGGAAATGGGTTCCTTCCTGTATTTTCCTCCTGCGCTTCTGCAGTTCAGGTCAGGGTGCCTTCTCAGGACTCGCCCACCTTCAGTCTCCTCTGAACTGTGTTGGGACATACTTTTGTTCCCTAATCCAAGCTTTCTTGTCTAAAAAATGCCTTTAATAGTTTTTCAATGCGATCTCTAGTGTATGCAGAGTGTTCTCCAGCTATTATCTACTGGCGACATTCAAGAAGGAACCATGTAATTTTCTGTACTTTTGTTCACTGACGATGTCACAGTGACATTCTAAGTCTCTTAATCGCTCAGGTCAGACAAAATGTCACTGTTTTTAAGCATTGAGCAAGCAGTAGAGCATTCCTGTTGTGTAAGCTGTGCCTTGCTTGCAAGATCGCCACACGTCTATTCAGTACTGTGCACTCTATTTCCAAAGCCCCCTGCATGCGGATGAGGCTTGGACCCCTTCTATATGTCAAGTGAGGCGTAAGTTGTACAAAATAGAGTGACAAAAATATTTCATAGTGAATGATTTTTTTTTAAAGATTTTATTATTATTGGAAAGCCAGATATACACAGAGGAGGAGAGACAGAGAGGAAGATCTTCCATCCGATGTTTCACTCCCCAAGTGAGCCGCAACGGGCCGGTGCGCGCCGATCCAATGCCGGGAACCAGGAACCTCTTCCGGGTCTCCCACGTGGGTGGCAGGGTCCCAAAGCTTTGGGCCGTCCTCGACTGCTTTCCCAGGCCACAAGCAGGGAGCTGGATGGGAAGTGGAGCTGTCGGGATTAGAACAGGCAGCCCATATGGGATCCCAGGGCGTTCAAGGTGAGGACTTTAGCCGCTAGGCCACGCCCGCCGGGCCCTCATAGTGAATGATTTTAAAGTATCAGGAGAATGTTGTTTAGGTAACACTTAAACTGGGGCCTTTGATGCCTTTGCTAGAACCACTAAGTATCAACAATTTCGAAAACATTAGCAGACATTATTGGTCCACAAATGCAATAACCATTTCCAACTCTCTTCTCCACTGCTGATTGTGGCAAAAACCTGGAAACCTATGGCTAGTTTGGCCAAAATCTATGGGTGACTTGGGTAAATAATTTCCTGAAAACAGGAAGCAAGGCACAGCTTACACAACAGGAATGCTCTACTGCTCAAATGCAGATAAGGTGTTTTAAGTCACAGAAGGCTTCTTGTGTTGAAGTAACAAGACCTCACATTCACTAATCTCTGTGTCTCTTTCTGCTTCTCTCTCTCTCTCTCACATACACACACACACACACACACACACACACACATAATACAAAGTAACAGAGTAGAGATGGAAAAAGACAATTTTCTGAGTACATTGTTAAGATATTTGCCCAAATATGAGGCTGCTTTACTCCATGTTCTTTTAAGTTAAAATAAGTATCCCCACAGCATTCAACGGATATTGCTTTTTGCATGGAGTATTCCCAGTGAATGTATTATATAAGCTTGTGTAAGACTTTTTGAAAGGTAAATCACATAGGTCTTTTTATGAATATTTATTACATCCATACCTTGCATTTTGAAGAAAATATTTTATAAAGTACATTTGCAGGAGGAGTGTAATGGGCATTATTTTGTATCTAAAACTTTCATTGTCAACTGTTGATGGTCCATCTTTCCATTTCAAATTTAAATCTTTAAATGTTATTGTCCATTGAATTGTAGCAGTGTTTCTGTTATCCTTTACTTCCCACAAATTGTGCTACAGTTAGTCTTTCATCTTGCAAAGAAAAGCATCATGAAATTTCATCTTACAGATGAATATAAAAATACCCATCAGGAATTTGACAACAATGATTACAGTAATAGTAGCTGCCTCCCAGCATACTCTACGAAAATGACAGAGAGAGAGAGAGAGAGAGAGAGAGAGAGAGAGAGAAAGAGAGAGAGAGAGAGAGAGAGAGAGAGAGAGAGAGAGAAAAGGAGCACGTTTGTGATAACCATGTTTAGCCTAGCTTAAAAATTGAGAAATCCACTGAAACGATTAAATATCCCTTGACAATAGAATACCAGACTGTCTACCATTGTCTACACCTACAATGCCATGATACACTAAATAACACGATGGTGGGCTTGTGACTGCTGCTCAAGGACTGTACCATTGCAATAATACGGGAAAAACAGTGGGGGGAATCTGCCCATGGAACTGTATCATGAAAATTAATAATGATAATAATAAAAAAGGAAAAAAAGAGAAACTCGAACATCAAACTAATTGAGTGAACAGAAAGGATTTGTCAGTTTCTAGGGCATGAGCTTTCATGTTTGGGGCAGTGCTTGGCTTTTTCTCAGTCTCTGTGGTACACGAAGGTCAGCCAAGGAAGCACTTCACTGAAGGCAAAGCAGGAAACTAGCCACAGACCCTGAGATCATATCAAAACTACTACCAGAAACTCTAAGTCTACTCTAAGTGTGGAAGTACTAAAAGAAAATAGATCTCGGTGAATCAGAGCATGAGTGAAAAAGACAAGTTCAAACAACACACGATTCCAGAGAAGGTGCTTGGCCCTGAAAACACAGATTGTGAGGGGTAGAAAGAATCAAGAAGGGAGAAAATAGAACTGTTTGGGTAGTCAACAGGAACACAAAGGAAGAAAATTAGAAAACAACATACTATACATATGAATGAAAGAATAACCCTCATCCAAATCCATAAGCATTAAAAAAGAAATCAACACACAAAGCTGAATTAAAAGACATTCAAACAAGCTCTTATTACTATGAAAAGCTAAAATCAGAAATTGACTATAAAGAGGGAAGAACAATGAAAGCTGACTGAACTCTGCAAATAAATGGAAGAAAAAGATAACATTATTTCATAAAATAAGAATAAATTAAAAGAGGACCAAGGAGGAAAAAATAAAGTGAAACTTTTATAAGGGCTGTTGAAAAGGCAATCAATCACAAAACCGGAAGAATAAAAAGGCATAATGAAATGACTAAAGAAACAATTCAGAGAGAAGATAATAGAAATGGAAGAGAAGTAAAGAAACTGTCAAACACTATACTGCCAACTGAGATGCTTACATCCTATAATAGAGTGCCTGTGGAAGACCTGGATGTCCCACTTATGATGCGGCTTCCTGCTAATGCAACCTGGAAGGCGACAAGTGGTCGTCAAGAGCGTATGCTGCTGCCATGCATTTGGGAAACCACAATGGAGTCATCACTCCTGATTTTGACCTGGCTTTGCCTTGGCTCTTGTAGACATTTGGAGAGTGAACCAGTGAATAGATAATCTCTCTCTTTCTCTCTCTCTCTTTGTGTATTTGTGTGTGCTTCTGATTGACTGTACCTTTAAAATAAATAAAAATAGATAAATAAGCACTATAAAAGAAAAAGAAACATTGAAGCAGATCTGATACTTATCAACTCTCAAAAACAAACAAACAAACAAAAAACATCAACAATGCCTTTACATAAATCCAAAAGACTTGAATTGTTCCATGGCTGTCCAGGAATATCAGCAGAGAATGGTCAGTTTGCAGACATGACCTGGCATACCTATTAGATCCCCAAAACAAAGCAATGAAGTTTACAAGACCTTCAGGCATAATGATCACTTAAATTTTTCAAAAAGCTTTTTCTCACTATTCAAGTATTTATGAAATTCTGTATTCACAAGCTGTGTTAAGGATGCACTCGGATTTCAGATCCCTGCTGTGGCCTTCTCCCGCCTTGGCTGTTGCACACTGTAGCAGTGAACCAGTGGAGGGGGGATTTCTGTCTCTCACCCTCTCCCTCTCCCTGGTTCTTCCTCTTCTCAGCTTCCTTGCTTCCCTCCCTCCCTCCCTCCTTCCCACTTTCCCTTCCTCTCTATAAATTAAATTGAAAATATTTTAGAATAAAATTACTTATAAACATTTATGTACGGTGTGAGAAACTACAGGCATGCAAAAAAGATTAAGAGATGGCATGAATAAAGGGAAAATTGTGAAGGACCTACTCTGAGTACAAAATGGATCACATGGAAAAATAAGGAGAGATTTAACTAGCATAGTCACTAGCATGTGCTTTATGGATGTAGATTGAACTCCCTTAGAGCACCAAATGCATGTCTTTATCAATCAGCAATGACATAAGCACCATAAAAATAATAACATTTTGAATTTTAAAAATATAAGCAGTATTATAAACATAATGCAATAGAACTAGACATTATTAACAAAAGATAAAACTAGCTTACAATATGGAGTTAAGAAAATATTCTATTTAACAAGAGTAAGTTTAAAAACAAGATTAACTAGGGTATAGAAAAGATGTAAATTAATATAGAATTGAAAACTTAAACAATGACATTGAAAGCACAATATTATTAGTTTTTGGAATACAATCCAAAGTGATAAAAGAGTAATGTAATACATTATATATTTTTATAAACTGAAAATTTGTAAATAGAATGCTTAGCACAAAAAAAACACAGAAAAACAAAGAATACAAAAATGACCAAGAAAGCAAAGGTTAAAAACAAAAGCTTTCACTACATAGTAAAAAAAAACAGTAAGTATAAAGCATAAGTCAAACTCACTGTTCTTTCCTTGAAAACTGGCAAAATACTGAAATCAGAAACCAATTAAATGAAGAAAAGGAGAGAAATTACATTTATACAAAACAGGAAATTACGAAAGGGAAGAAACATATGTAAAATTTATTATGATAAAAGACAAAGAATCATGGGCTTTAAACGCAAAAAAAAAATGATACATGTTTAAGAAAATGGAAACTTTAATGTAGCCTGACTTGATAATTGTATATGATATACATGCATCAAATTATCACACTACACCTTACAGCATGTATAATGATTATGTGTTAATTAGGGATTTTTTTAAACGGAGATGCAACAGTTTAGATCTTTGTATCTGCACATTTGAAAACTTAGATAATACTGATGATTTCTTATGAAAATTAAGTTTGCTAAAAGATTTTTAAAGCAGACCAGTTTCTATAGATGGAACAGAAAAATGTTGAGATTTACTTTGATTGCAACAATGCCAGATCCAGATGGTTTTACAGGGGAACTCCACCAAATCCTCAAATAACTTATTGTCTCAGGGTGCCATAACTGATTTCTGAGCATTGAAGAGGAAAAAATAAAGTCTTAATTCTTTTCTGAAGCAAGTATAGCATGAACAATTAAATCAGGTAAAACAGTATTGAGAAACTAGAGGATAGTATGTACAAATATAATATGACAATGCTCAACACATTAATATAGTGTTAAAAACTTAACACATACTATATTACAATAAATATGCATGACCAAGATTTATTCCAGGCCTATAAATTTGAATCAATAACAGGCTATGCATTAAAACATTTTATAAGTTTAAAGAAAGAATTCATATATTACCTCCATAGATGCTGAAAAAGTTTTGGCAAAATTCTTAGTCTGTCCATAAAAATAAAAAGCAAGTTTGTAAAAACATACATATATCTCTGTATTTACACACATATCCATATTGTAGATGAATACATAAATTTGCAAGGCAGAACAAAACAGAACTTCCATTTACTGGTTACACCTCAGCTGTTTCCAAGTGTCTAGATTGGTCTGAGGACAGAATTGGGAGCTGAGAACTCAGTCCAAATCTGACATGGCTTCAAGAAAAACAGTTTACTCACCACTGCTGCTTCCCAGGTCTGCGTTAAGAACTGAAGTTAGGAGCAGAGGACTGAACCCAAGTTCTCCAAAATGACTCACCAGTGTCGTACGCCACACCTGAATGGCTAGGACACATACCCACCCCAGAGAGCAACAGCTTAATATATATGACAGTGCTGTTATCTCAAGTCACTGAGGGAAATATTTTTTTGAATATAAGCATTCCTGGAAAAACTAAGAAGTAATTTTATTTTTTTAATTTATTTTTTAAATGATGTCACTTAGTTGATTAGGGTACAAAGGGTCAAGGGCTACTGGAAAGTGGGTAATACCATTGTTTCCACACTAATATTTTTTCCCCTGTATCTGGGGCCAGGGAAAAAACAAAGGGAAAAACCCCACCCAACCTCCCACCCATCCTCCCACCCATCCCAGGTCCCCGATGTGAGGCGCGCTCCGAGGGCCCTGCTAAAGCAGTTTTGATAATTGAACAGTTCTGAATTGCTGCCAATCTCGCCGTTCCAATCGCGATGAAACCTATTCAGAATCCACTGGCTGACATAGTCTCTTCATGGTTGGGGTTCTGAGATCAGCAGTTCAGTTGGAGGGATCTCCAAAGAAACTTCATCTGAGATGATCCCAAACCTGGTTCTTGTGTGAATTTGCCAGTACAGGGTCTGGCACAGTCATTTTATTTTTAAATGTGAAAGGGCGAAGTTACACAGAGAGAAGACATGGACACACACACATACACACACACTAACCAGAGAGCCAGAGAGCAAGATCCGCCATCAGCAGGTTCACTCCCCAAAGGGCCACAGCAGCTGGAGCAGAGCGAGTCTGAACCCAAAGAGCAAGGAGCACCTTGCAGGTCTGCCACATGGATGCAGGGTCCTAAGGACCTAGGCCCTGCTCCACTGCTTCCCGATCGGTTAGCAGAGAACAGACAAGACTTGAGCCAGTGCCCAAACTGAATACTGGCATTACAGGCAGACGACTAGCTGACAACTCCACAGTACCAGCCCTGAGAAGGCATTTTCTTACATTCTATTCTTATTTCCCATAAAAGATAATAGATTGGAAATATCTGGTAATAAAAAATGAATAACTGATGGCTGGGTAAAGAAAGTGTGGTATATATTCACAAAAAAGGAGAAACAGGGCCCAGTGTGGGAGCCTAGTGGCTAAAGTACTCACCTTGCATACACCGGGATCCCATATGGCCGCTAGCTCATGTCCCCATCCAGCTCCCTGCTTGTGGCTTGGGAAAGCAGTTGAGGACGGCCCAAAGCCTTGGCACCTTGTACCTGCATGGGAGACCCAGAAAAGGTTCCTGGCTCCTGGATTCGGATTGGAGCAGATGGAGGATCTTTCTCTCTGTCTCTCCTCCTCTCTGTATATCTGACTTTACCATAAAAGTAAAAAATCTTTAAAAAAAATCCCTTATATCCACACAAAATCCTGCACACAGCTATTATAACAGCTCTATTGTAATTGTTAAAGGTTGGAAATATGAAATCCTACAGTACATAAATGAATAAACAAGCCATGGTGCATTCACGTACCAGAAATATTATTCAGCAGTAGAAAGAAATGAGCTATCAAGCCATGAAAGACAAGACTGAAACTTGAATTCTAATTCTTAAGTGAAAGAGGAAGACATGAGAAGTGTACATGTTACATGATTATGTTTACATGACATGCCGAGAAAGGCAGAACAACGGAGATAGTAAAATACCATTGGTCACCAGGAGTTTGGGGGAGAAAAGTTTAAGTAGTTAGAGCATAGAGAATTTTTAGCACAGTAAAATAATTCCATATAATACTTCTCATGGTTAATATATGTTAGTATACAATGAGCCAGATTCATAGACTATACAACACCGAAAGTGAACCATTTAATAGACTGTAGATTCAGGAGATAATGATCTGCGTGCACAGATTCATCATTTGCAGGAAATTTAAACTTTGGATAAGAAATTTTGATGATGGCGAAGGCTATGTGTGTTGGAGGTGGTGGGTGTTAGATTCGCCGACCACCCTTGAAGGAACACATCATCCGAGTATAGAAAAGAATATAGACTGCCTTTATTTGAGGAAACTCTCTTCTCAGGCCTGAAAGGCATCCAAGACGGCTCCAGCGCTTGGGACTCTGCCACCCGCGTGGAAGACATGCGTGGAATCCCTGGCTCCTGGCTGAACATAATGTTGGATAGAAGGGCGTATATCAATTCTATGTAAAATTTTTCTACTCTTCTGTGTGTCTAAAATTGTTTCCAAAAAGAAGACATATACAGTTGCCTTGCTAAAGCTATTATTTGGATGAGACAAAGAGAAAATTAAGTCCAAACATAGTAGCTTAACTTAAAAACCAACAGTTCACCCTCCGAAGAAAGCGCATGATAACCTGGGCTAAGTCAGAGCCGAAGGCTTCTCTGCGGTGAATGGGTGGCCCAGCTCCAGGTGTTTCCATGGGCTGTTTCCTCACTCGATCAGTGCCGTGGTTCCTGAAGGAATCCTTCTTGTGTTTTCCTTGCTATTATGACTATCCGGATACTACACAGCTTGAATCAGGTGTAATACTGACCATGTCCCTGACTTTTCCACCTTGTTCAGCTTTGGGGGACGGAGTTCTCTGAAATATGTTGTGCTTTCCCATTGCTTCCCGGGAGTGTTCCCAATGAGATTTCTTCTGCTTTCCATTTAATAGAGAAAGAAGGCACATTGTTGAGACCCAGTGGTAACTGACCTTTAGCGACTTCTCTGTATGCCCTACTCCAACCTGAGGGAATAATTAATCATTTTAAACAAGAAAAATGTAAAGGGATTTATTTTTATTAAAACAGGAGTTTTTTGGTTTTTTTGTTTTTTTGAATACACAGGGTAATAAGAAAAAGCCAACTCGTCCGCTGTGCCTCACGCCTCCCGCTGGCATCGAGGACTGTAGTTACTTCCTCGTGCACTCCATCTTTCCACTCTTCTTCCTCGGCTTTTGTTTCACGCGGGTCAGGCTCACACTATTTACAAACTTGAATAGCATATGTTTTTCCCTTTAGAAAAATAATCTTTACAGGTTATTACATGCTTTTTGTAAACATGTTGAAAATCTGAATTATATTTATTCCAGTGCCTATTTATTCACCCGGCCCATCCCTCCAGTTCTGCTTATTTCCTTGTGAACTTCTGTGGGCCCTAGGAGCATGTTATTCATTTAAAGGATGGCCACTACTGGGGCATGTTCCAGAGAATAGTGAATACTAGCCTGCTTGCAGGGAACTTCAGCTAGAATTTTGGCTGTTACTTTGACAGTTTCAAAATTTGGTCCCGCTCTTTTTTCTTTTCTGATCCTTTGACTCAGCTGTGAAATGTCATAACTGATCCGTAATCCTCAAGCTTGGATACTTTGCACTCTAACATTTCATGATAATAATATATTTTTAATTAAAAAATGTATGAGGTTTTCAGATATTTCTAAAAATTCATGTTAGTGAATCAATAGTGATCTTGATATTTACATGTTAATATGTCAACATTTATACAGGACATGTTTGTATGGTTCGAAATGTCAGGAAATAGCATCTATTTTTTTTTATCAGTAGGAATGCACTTTGGCATCTGGGAACTCTTAAAAAACCCTTTGAACAATTTTATATATTATCCCCATTTGCATATCAAAATCCCTGTTTATACATTACAATAGCCTGTGTACTCTTACATACTTGCTTGTTTGCCAGCTCAAGTTCTGCTGGTGGGCAGCAAAGAACACCTGCTGGCCCTTGACTAATGGACTCACAGTGAGAAGTTTGTTCCTTGTTTTATACTTTTCTCACATATCTTATGGAGATTATGAACTTTTTGTTCCCAAACAGTCCTGGTTGGTGCCTTTTCAACCTTTAAAAAAAAAGTTAACAAAAAACACATTTCTTGCAGTAACTGTCATGTTTTCTTTCTTTCCCGCTTCCTTATATACACCCTTCCTTCTTTTTTTTTTTTCTAAATGCTAGATTAAATGAAAAGGGATACCTGAAGTCATTGTTCTTCTTATGAATTTAAGAATTAAATGGAGATGATCTGTGAGGGGACTTTAAACAATTAATGGAAAATGTCATTACAAGGTAAGTTTATTTTGGTGCATAAAGTTTTCCGAAGAATGTGAAAAAAACTTTTTCTGGAGTACAACTCTTAAACTGGCTCCTTCATAGCAGGGAAAGTAGATGATCACTATTAAGTGCAATGGGCAGGTAACCAACTTACTTGTTCTCAGTGGCCTCTTTTTGCCATTGTTGAGGTGGTTCCATGTTAAATGAAGAAAGCAGGGCCCAGCACAGAAGCCTAGTTGCTAAAATCCTCGCTTTGCACTAGCCGGGATCCCATATGGACCCCGGTTCTTGTCAGAGGTCCCGCTTCCCATCCAGCTCCCTGCTTGTGGCCTGGGAAAGCAGGGAAGGACAGCCCAAAGCCTTGGGACTCCGCAGCCATGTGCGAGACCTGGAAGAAGCTCCTGGTTTCGGATCCGCTGAACTCTGGCCATTGCAGCTTAGGGAATGAATCAACAGATGGAAGATCTTCCCTCTGTCTCTCCTCCTCTCTGTATATCTGACTTTCCAATGAAACAAACAAACAAAAAAATCTTTAAAAAAGGAAGAAAGCACTAAGCAGGGCCTTTGCCCAAAACCATGTCACTGTCCCAGCCCATACTGACTTTGGGCCCCATGATCTGCTTCACCTGCTGTGAAAGGGGGCGGGGACAAGCATTGAGAGGCGGCATGGATGGAGAAGCAATTCCTAGTAAATTAAGTGATCAGAGAAAAGTTCCTGTGAATAAGGCTTCTGCTCTCTCACAGCCCTTAGAACAACACTGCCTAATTGTACATGTGATGACTGTCCCAAAACCGCAATGTCAAAGCTTTTAAGAATAATTCAGGCTTAATGCATTCTATTTCCTGAAAATAGAATGGCCAAAGCAGCTTAATGTTTACTTTGGACAGTCATTTCATTTCTGTTAAAGACACGAGCTAAGATTTGATTGCCAGTCACTTGCTAGAGAAATGAAAATTTCCTATGATGTTAACTAAGAATTATGTCATTTTAAAACAAAGACACTAATTTAAAATACTTTAATGTTTCAATATGGATCCCCCTTCAAAAATGATTATCAAGTAATGAGGAGTCCATATCTTTTAATGGGAATAATTATTATTTTAAAAGTATCAAAACTTGCCACTTATCAATGGGCACTGGACCCTATGCCATGTGTGCCTTTTTACAAAGAAACAAAGCACGAAATGGCAAAAATGCTGCAAGCGCAGTAGTGCATTTAACGGTGCTTGTTTCTCTTGATAGGAAAGCCTCCAGGATACTAACTCTAGGAATTATGACAACAGGCATTTACCTGGGGCCTTGATAATTCACAAAGTACTTCCACACACGGCTTTTCACCGTAGCCACTGGGAAAATGCTTGCCATTGCTCTGGCCTCCGCCCCCTCAGCCCGTGGAGAAGCTCTGGTAAGAGGCTCTAGGCAGTCACACTGCAGGCACATTGGTGAGCGGAGCCCAGGAACAGCACTTGAGGCTCCAGGAAGTAGATTTCTCAATCACCCAATTAGGAACAGAGATGACTGATCTGGGCAATCAATGTGGCTCTTCACTTTTCCTCCTCATCACTATGAATTACAAATCTACATTTGGGCATGGAGATTATGGAAAGGAACTTCAAAAAGCAAGGAGTCGTAGACTGTCAGAGCTGGAGACCCTGAGTTTAGAACCAAAAAGTTAGACATAACTATATATTTGCAGTTGCATTTTGGCAGTTTTACACAGAAGAGAATTCTCCATGAATGCCTTATAGCCCGTCATCGTGTGCTCCCCAATAGTCAAGTAAGATGATTTCCTAGCTCTAAATTTCTAATCACCAGGAAAAAGACTCTTCTGAGCCTCCTTACATGATGAAGTAAGAATTGCTCCAGCATATTCTTGTTTCCTGTTGCCTGTCAGACTGAGTTTCTTTAATATAAGCCAACTGTCTTCCCCCCAATTCAGCCACAGTTGACATCAGGGAAATTGCGCCATGAGAATTTTTTTTTTTTAAATCTAGCAGTTAACCGATGTTGCTGCAATCTCAAACTCCAAGAGTGTTATAGTTCACCAGGGTATGCTTGGAACTATAAACAAAATATTAGAACAAGAAGATGATTGTACCTAGGAGCCTGAATGCTTAGATGGGCTTCAGCTACTCAGCTGTGCTGTCACGTGACCTTGACAGGAGTTCCTTGAACTCATTTCCCTCAATGGTCAAGTGGCCATAATGGTCTGCTAATGCCTTATCTTCCAAGGCCCCCACAGTGAGATGAGATCCCTTCATGAATGCCGAATGGGAGTGAAGCAGCCGCCCAGTTTAGTACACAGGCACCGGCAGCAAACAGATTTTGGGGGACAAATCCTGGTTATGGTATTTCACAGCTATGTTACTTTCTGTAACCACTCAGCACATGTCAGCATTGGTTTCCTCATGAAAAATAGCAATACTACTTAGTACCTATCTTAGAGAATCATGGTGAAGAGTAATGAAACAATATATGTGTAATGCTTAGTGTAGTGCTTGGTAGATGATCAAATTTCCATCAGTGATGTCTGTTTTATTATTATGCTAAACACTATAATGTACAGGAATTATTGCAGTGTACCATATAAACTCAGGATTATCCCACCTTCCAAGTGCCATAAAACTAAGCATATAATTGATGCAAAGCTATATGCTGTAATTTAGGACCCATTAGGATCCCAGAGCCAGGGATTTTTGGAAGCGTTTTGGAATGGTGTCACTGTCCGCAGCAACTAGCAAAGCTAAGGGTAACTGTGACCTCCTGTCCAGAGAGGGAATCATCGCACTGGAGGGGGGGGGGCTGCGTGTCACATGATGCACTAGGCTTCGATTACCCAGCTTCAGCTTCTGCTCTCTGGTAAGAATGGAACAGTAAGGGGAACTCCTCAAGGGTTACAGAAGATGGATGTGCCCCTGTGAGGAGGATTGCTCCAGGTACTGTGGCTTGCATGCAGAAGGGGAGCATGTGTTCCGAGGTTATGTCAGCACCAGGCTGGCTTGCCAGAGAAGGAGCCACAAAATGGAAACTGGTGTCCCTAGCTCATGGAATTCATCTCCGACAGACTTCCCAGATGTGCTATAACCTTAATCGGAATTCCCTGCTGGAGAGTCAGTCAGTCTGATTACACTTCAGGCCGGAAACAAGTGCTTAATATTAGAAGTGAATCTGAGGTGTGACAGAATGACACATGTACTATACACTGTCAATTTATTCATGTCTTGGAACTGACATGCACGATGAAATGTTCTTGAATTAATCTTAATTTTTAGGCACTATCTGCCGGAGCCTATGACAGTGCATTTAGTACCACCGCACCAATGGGGGAATCCAAGTTCTTTGAAATGAAGATTAGTAGTTGGAGGCTACAAATTAAACTCCTTTAAAAGCAATTCATGTAAAAAAAAAAAAATCTCACTTCAGAAAATCCAAGAGAATTTCTGTTAAAATAAGCCTCTTGACAAAAAAACAAGGACTGTTAATTTCATCTCAATTGATTGAATCATGGAGTCAGTTTTGCTCCTGACTTGACTGAAAAGATGAGCCAAAGATGCTAAAGATACTTACAGGACGTTCCTTTCAGCTGGTATCTCATGGCTGGGACAGGTTGACAAGGTGCAGGACAAGTACCTGTCAGAATGGGAGCAGTCGACAGAGGGGTAAGATGTCTCTGTACCCTCCAAAATCCATGGTTGAACTGAGAACTCTCAGACAGGGGCCCGAGGCAGACCCGTGCATCAGAAAGGGCCTCTTTCCAGCCAAAGCCAGGATAAGAGTTGGCCCACGGGAGTCTTCTACCTCAGGTGAACTGTCCCAGGGAGTAGGGGAGCAGGGGGGTGGGGGAACAAGCTGACCTACCCTCATCTCAGAAGGAAACTAGCTGAGCTGCCAGAACGAGACGGCAGTGCGCTCTGACTGTACACAGCCTTTTCACTTCCTCTTGCTACCGCCCTCCTTCCAACCTGCTTTCTTTCCCTCCTGCTGGCTTTTGGTGGCTTGCACTTCTTCTGTGTGCTTCCATCTCTGAGAGTTTACCAGAGAGCAGTGTTGTAAGCCTTCTGGCACCATCAGAGACAGGGATGGGCCAGAAGACAAGGAAAGCAGAAAGCACGCTTGACATTAGGACAAAGCTGCTGCCTTGCTCAGTAGCCCAGGGTGTGCTGGGCCTGGGCTGGCCGGCCTCCATGCCAGTGCGGACTCTGTTGGAGGTGGGTGGCTAGGAGGTGGGAGCTCCTTCCCAGCCCAGCCTTCCTGCTTGGTTTTGATCTCAGGAAGGGAAAGCCCCTGCTCCTCTTTTGAAGCAGCAGCCGGCACCACTTGTCTCTTTTCTCCTTCCCGCAGGCACTTCTGTTCAGAATGCTGCCTCTTGCTGGCTCCTTCTGCTCCCGCTCAGTCCTCCTGCTGACTGGGAAGAAATTGCACCAGTGGGGTGATGGGGGGGTCTGGAATTCTTAAAGGAGCAGTTTCATTTCTGTGGAAAATGTATTTATCTGGTGTATTATTTTTCTGCCTTTCCCCAATCAATGCAACCTCATGAGAAAGGTAAGCGAGATGTAAAGTGACCATAATCACCATGTAAATGTTCCTTGTAGATGTTCTGGTTTCCCTCTAAGGATTTCCAAGCAGATCGAACACTAACCCTAGCAACAATCATTATTGGCAATGCAGTCCAATTCACGGATCATTTACTGAGGACATAAAGGTTGGGAGCCATGGATCTAAGTGAGGCAGTCCCTATTGCCTTACAGGCTCACGGTTTTGGGCTGGAAACTGGAAGTGCATGAATAAGCAGGTACAGAGATAATTTGCAAACCTCTGGTACTATTTTTGTCAATAACTCCTTTGCCCTACAAGCTTTGACCAGAGAAGCTTGTCAGTAGCCAAATTGAGAGGCCAATTTGAAATGTGGTCTTCTCTTGGCTGCCCATTGGTTGAGATTTCTGGCAATCACCTTCAATCTTTTGAAGACTTGGTCCTCTGCGGAACTCTGAGCTGCAGAATCTTAGAGCCTTTCTGATGTTAATGGTAGACTTTGTCCTACCAAAAAAAAAAAGTTTTGGACATCAAACCAGAGACCTTTCTAGCGCATAGCCTGAGGTCATTCCACACTGGAGCTATGTGGAGCTGTTGGCCCCACAGCACCTCCTGCCATTTAGATTCCCCTCAGGGGAAATGCCTGACCTTGAGCAAATGACCAACTCCAGGGGCTTCAGTTTGTTCTGAACAAAAAGTACAGTAAATATGTTGGGATGATTTTGAGAGTATGAGATAATATGAAAGATGTTTACAGAAGCAGGAGTGTGTCAGAGGAGCTTGTGCAGCTGGCTGCCGCTTGCTCTCCTTGCAGCGGCAGAGCTCAGCCAGGCAGGTTAAGCACTTCCTTAGAGGTTCTAGTCTTAGAGTTTCAACACTATACCAACACTGACCGCGAAGGCAAATCAGATGCCTGGGACTCCAGAAGGTTTGGGATCCTCACATGTCAGATGTGAATCAGTCCCTTCCAGACAGCCAATTCTCAGAATAGTGGCAAGACAGCTTTCGCCTCTAGGTCTTTGGCTAAGGGCACCCAAGGCTTCCGGCACCTCAAGGGGAGGCTGCAGGAAGAAGCAGGCGCGAGTAAGCCCTGCAGGTGAGGAGACTGATGCTCAGGTAGCAGGAATGTGGGGTAGTCAGCACACACTCAGAGGCTTCCCCTTTTCCAGATAAGAGGAGTGCACAAAGCTATTGCCAAATGCACATGCTGGCTGTGTGGGGAAGATGGCAGCGGAAGCCGAAGACCACACAAGGGCAGTCATTTATACCTACCTTTGCAGGCCATTGAATCCAGAGAGCTTAATGTGCTTAACTGTTCAGCTCTCACCGCTTCAGCAGCCTGGCACAACTTTGCCACATGCCAGGCAGGCTTCGGTGCACTGGACGCTGGGATGGGGAGGTCACTGACTTCTTTTTCCGCTGTCTTGCCTTGAGGACAGGAGGAGTGTTCTGGCCACAAACGTTTGCTGGGAGCACCTGGGACTGATGCGTATCCTGGGCAGGAAGTGCATGTTGTTAGACAAGCAGGGTTGTGTCCATTGCCCTCGCAGTATGTACTCTGTTTTCGGGTTCCTAACAGTGATTCTCAGAGATACAGAGTGGACAGAGGTTCAGACAGCGAGCTTCCACTTCGCAGCCCCCTGTCTGGGGCTCCGCAGTCCGTTTTGTGTGTCACTGCAACTGGCCCTGGGGTCAGGGTTCAGCTCCAGGTGCCCAGGTCAGCAGCAGCTCCCAACAGCTGGTTTTTGACAGTGCACCTCGGTGTCTGGTGGAGGGGGAGAAGGGGTGGAGTGCCCTGGGACACTAGTGGGCGGGGTGAGCCCCTGCCAGATCCGGAGATGATAACGTGCCTGCTCCATGTCGTGGCTTCGGGCTGCCCAGGCTCCGCCCCCTGTGAGTGTGTAAGTGTGTGATGCTGCCGCGGCCACAGCCGCCTGTGCAGCCGCCGCCGCCGCCGCTGCGGTCCCCGGCTGCCGCGCCGCGCCGCTCCGCCGCTGCCCCGGGCGGCCCGCAGCCTGCCAGGCGGGCGGCCCCGCCGGCCCGAGCCCGCGGCGGCAGCCTCTGCAGCGTCAGCGCGCTGGACGCGCGGCCACCGCCCAGCCAGCAGCCCTGAGCCTGCGGCCGGGGGCTTGCCCGCCCGGTGCCAGCGCCGCTCCAGAGCACAGGAGCGGGCACTTCCAGCGTCTGCTGTCGCCGCCTATGCGGCGTGGGCACTTTTAGTCAGGCGGGAGGGCCAGAGCGCCGGGCCGCCGGAGCAGCGAGCGAACCGCGCAGCCCCACAGCGAGCAGGGACGGACGCCCTCACACCGCCGTCGCCGCCCGGCAGCTATGGATCTATTCGACTTTTTCAGGGACTGGGACTTGGAGCAGCAGTGGTAGGTGCTCATTTTTGCCTCCCCCTTTGATGAGCGGATCCTTTGGCAGGGTCTGGGTTTTCGCCTTTGTTAAGAGGAGCCGGGGCTGTCGTGGGGGCACCCCGCATGCCCTTCCCACTCGCTTGCCGCCACCTCTAGCCCCGACTGCCGCGACTCTCTCAGGAGCCGGCGCGAGGGGCAGCGGCGGGAGGCAGGGCTGTGGGGCCGAAAGCGTCGCCTTTTCACCCCAAGTCTACAGAGTTGCTTTGGCCCACATCAGATTCGGTGCCTCCCGCCTAGGGACTGGGACGCACGACTTCCAGCGGGCGGCTCGCGGGCTTGACCTCCGCGCCCCCAGGACGCCGCCCGCTGGAATCGCCTCAACTTTCCCGGCGCGCCGAGCCCGCGGGCGGCGAAGGGCCACCGCTGCCCCCTGCTCCTCGGCTGCCGTCGCCACGCCGCAGCCACCTCCATCCGCGCTTGTCGCGGTACGCACACCTTCCCTTCCGCAGGCTCAGCCCAAGTTCTCCACATCCCAGTGGTGAGCCGCAGCTTTGGGGACCACCAGTCTGCGGACCCCGTTTGAACCAGCTTCGGCACTTCTTTGCAAGACTTGAGCATTTTTGAAGTTGACCCCCCCAGGTCGGGTGCTCAGACGTCAGTACACGTTTCATTGCCGGCTGGACCAACTCAGACCCCACTGGGAGGCCGCCGTAGATTTGTGAAATGGGCACGCTAGTTGGATTCAACGGTTTAGGCTGCCCTTCATAAAAATACCCGAAACCTGTTCCTGAGAAATTTGGAAAAATAAGACCGAGGTGACCGGAGAGCGGCGAAGTTGTTATTGCGCGCGTGACGTGCTGCACTCGTGAATTAACACGAATACACGGATCTGTGAACTTTTTCAAAAGTTTACCTCCCACTGCAAACAGCATTGTTTGTCCTAGCATGTTAACACGTCGGTTTCCCACAACAATCTAAGGAATTAGGTGTGAGGGGGAGGCCCAGAGAACACAGCAGTAGCAACTAGAATTGTGCCCTTGGTTACTGGCTTTTCAGATTTAGTTAGAATAACCTAGAGTAACCACCAACGGTGTGGACTCCTTTGTGATGTTCAGCTACTAACAGCCGTCGCTTATGAGTGCTCTGCAGTTTCCTTCTTTAAAAAGGGGTCCTACACTTGGCCGATAGCTTTATTATGCTAATAATGACTCCTTTATTTGCAAATTCAAGATAATCAGAACTTAAATGCATGGTTTTACAGCAATTCCGGGTAAACCCTTGAAGCACCTTATGCTGTATCTGTATTGACCTGTAAAACACATTTTTTAAAATGCCATACAGGATTTCATCCTCTAGTAGGAAAGCATGTTGCATGTTTAAAAATAATCATGCTGATATTTGAAAGTAAAAATCACAGTAAAATTCCTGTTCAAATAAATATTCTGCTTCTTCATGCAGCTTCACTCTGCTGCAGGGATTCCGCAGACAGCTGATAAACACAGCGTTACTATTTGCATACAGCGTGCCTAGTACTTGGTGTTAGTAACATCATTAATTTAAGATCGTTAGGATTGATTTTATGGCTGCAGTTCAAATGTGAAACACAGACCGGGCATCAGTTTTTAGAGCGTATTTGTTATATTAATTCCAGTTTAACCTTATGCACACGAACTTGCATATTCCAAGGACAGGAACTTTTATATTTGATTTCACTTTTTCAGAAAGATATGCTTTCATTCCCTTTTAGAAGGCTCTCTTTTCTTATGGAGTATGTGAAAGGTTTGCATTTTTCCTCCAGATCCCTAACTGTGCCACACCAGTTAGGAAGCATTGCAGAGTTGGGCACTCCGTGGCTGTTAGCTCAGACTGAGCTATCATGATAACACATCTGCGTAAATAAGCCCGCTTTTTTCTCTTTTTTTTTTTTAAGCCCGCGCATGATCCAGGAAAAAAAAAATTGCTTTCCAACTGTCACATTCTAAGGGCCAAGCGTCCTTAAGCATTTGTATTTACATACGCCTGCAATGTGGTTGTGTGTCTGTGGTTTGTACAACTCCACAAAGGAAAAGAGCCATACAATAGTGGCAATAGTGTGTGGACTAAAATCCTTGACACTATCTTGTACATCTCCAAACTCTTTGGACAGAGTGAGCCTACTTCTCCATGTGCTGTGTTTCCTTCCCCTTCTTGGGACCAAGTGGGTGCTTAGTGCTGTCATCTGTGCCTCCCTAAAAAGCAGGGAGCGAAGAGGTGCTAGCAAAGTTAAGAATCTCATTGACATCCAACCGATTCTTAACATTCACTTGTGGAACAGTAAGCTCTATGCTGTCTCCGTTGCAACCATACATGTCTGACAATCAGTGGATCTGAACAGATTAAAAACAAACTCATTTTTCTAGACATAATTTTACATACACAGGCATATGTGTTGTTTGTGAGCACTTGGCTTTAGTAAATAAAAGTGCATGCCTGCTGATAAGCATACATTTGCTAAGATGGATGCAAACGGAAGGGTGGTGTATGAATGATGCTGCAGTGTGCGTGTACATGCAGTGTCTGGGAGCGCTCACATGCCCACTGGAACATATCACTAGATTTCACACACTGCCACAATATCTTAATGGGTCGTGCTCTGGACTCGATTAAAGGGCCAAAGCTCAAGTTCTTTAAGATTCCTGGATGAATGAGCAATGTTCACCTGAGTTCGAATTTAATATGAACCATTCTATGAAAGAAAATGAAAGCACAGATGTCTGTATGCATCAAAGACATAGCTTTTTTAAAAGCATAAAAAAAAGAAAAAAAATTTTTTTAAAAAAATCAGATGTCATCATTCCCTAGACACATTCTGTAATAACCACGTAAAGAATTCTCGAGGTGCATGGACATTGTGTGGTTAGATTTGGAATTGTTTACTAGCAATGGCCAAGTCATTAATCCTCATTTAAGAGAGAAAAATTCGTGAGTCCTACAAGGTATATGACTTCATTCCTGCATGCTCCCCTCGCCCTCAGTATTGATTAGGTATTGCTTTGTGATAGGCCAAGTTTCTTTGTCAGGACGCTTATTCTGTTATTAAGAAAGGAAGGAAAATAAAGGAAGGAAGGGGGAAAGACACAAAAAGAACAGAAAAATAAAGCAATGAGCAAATTCTTAAAAATACACACACACCCTCAAGAAAATCACTATGATGGCAAAATCAAAATGCGAAAACAACAGTTGACAATTATAATGAAGTGACTGTGACACTGGCTGCCTTCTCACTCTGCAGGATGGCATCAATTGTTTGTAGTTTTTATGCGGTGTCTCACAAGTAGCATAATTAGAGGCCAGCTTGCAAATGGGCAGTTATACAGGAAGAGACTTAAACTCACTAAACTGTTACATAAATAGAAAGTTCAAAGGTCTGTGTGGAGCTGTCAAGGCTGAGAAGGAGCCATGTGCCAGCGGCAGCCCCCAGGGCTTGCTCCAGCAGCCCACACTTTCCCAGGTTTTTTTTGGGGGGGGAGGGGGCTCCCTGCTTTCCAGACAAAAGTGAACTGTTCAGACCCCAAGCTCACATGGCCCATGCTCACTGCAGCAGCCTTTCTGCCTCTGCCTGCTTGGCGCACACAGGTCGTCTGAGAGTCCTTGTTAGCTGCAGTCCTCTAAGAGCTGAGCAGGACTGTTTCTGGCTGCAAAGGGGCGAGAGATAGAGAAAACACAATGTTCATTTGGCAATCTGGAGATAGCGGCTCAGCCGTGGCCAGGGTGCGGGGGACCGGCGGGGACATTCCTTTATAAGTTTAACATCTCCCAGGATTTCTCCTTCTCTGCCTCAATGTGTTTATATTCCCCTTCCCTCTGTGGTCCAGTAGCAAGAAACTGCCTATTTGTTTTTTTTTGTTTTGTTTTGATAGCATGATGCATATTCTCCAGTGTGTTTGAGCATTCATTTAGTAAATCATTTTGGACTGAGTTTATTCAGGGAACGCATGGGGAAGAGAGATAGAAGACGGTGAAATTAGCTGGCGATGAGATCTCTTTCAAAACTCTGCAAAGAAACTACCTCAGGAAATCTTCAAAAGCACGTTTATTGGGCAAAGAAGAAAATTGTCTCCTATCAGAAATCAGTTTAATGATACATGAATTGTTTTGCTAATGATTCAGTTGGGCATTTAGCAACTTTCCAATATACAAATCAAGATTGAAAATGACTACCTCAGAAATGAATCTGTCATTACAAACATAAACGAGATTCCAAACATTTAAGCATTTTGTAGATGGATAAAATTATATTGTATTTAAACCTGCTAATTATCATGGAATAGAAATGGTTTTAATGTGCTCAACCTTTATTTCATGTGCATTATTCTTAACTAAGAGTACGTCCTGCATGCAGAATTTGTTCATATGTAGCATGATTTTGAAATTGTAGAAGGCCAATAAAATGACCATCTCTGGAACAATCTGGAAGCTTATAACTGCAGGTCATATCTCAAAGAAGGAAAAATGGTATACTTGATTGGCCTGTTATGTAAAGAGAACAATTGCTACAGCAACTACATTCTGCACTTTTAATTTTGACTTTGTTTTACTGATTGCTGTGGGATCAAGCAAGGGAGATTATAAAAGCTTGTTTACCGGAGCAGGCATTTAGCCTAATGGCTAAGACTCCAGCTGAAATGCCCAAGCCCCATATTGAAGTAGCTGTGTTTGAAACCTGGTTCTAGTTCCTGACTCCAGGTTCCTGGGAGAAGCACCATTGCCTCTAGCCAGGCAGAGACTCGGCTGGTGTCCCTGCTCCCTGGCTTTGGTCTGGCACAGCCCCAGCTCCATCCATTGCAGCCATTATTTGGGAGCGAACCAGCAGATGGGAGCAGTCTCTCTCTTGAACACCAAGTAAATAAGTAATTTTGAAAGCTTGTTTTCTGACGATAGACAGGAATAAATTGCTGGTTAAAGATCTCAAGTCTGCTTCTGGGGGGTCCATTTGGAGGAGCATGTGTGTGTCATCTGTGGGAGAAATCATCTTACTACTACAATTTGAATATTAATTCTGTTCCCCAAACTCAAAATTAATGTTTTAAATAGTTGCTCTCAGTTACTTGTTGATAAGCTTTATGAGACCAGCTCTAGTATGATGTGTACTTACACGTGACGTAATGGGATCGCACAGTATTCACACTGCGATCCAGGATTTAGCTTAAATGGAGCTGACTCCAGAGCCCTATACCACGAACTTCTCGCTTGATTCTTTCCAACATATAACATGCTTTTCCATTGTTATTTTATTTGATCATTGTGTTAGAATGTGTAAGTGTCATTCCCATTTTATAGACGAGCAAATTTGATCCTTAAGAATTTGTATGACTCCCACAGCTTGTTGATAGTAGGGCTTCATCAGAAATTTCCATTTCCTGATTTCCATGTCAGCTGTCATCCACCGAACCTCATGGCTTTTTAGTTCTTATGTAGATCTGAGCATTGGCTCTCACTTAAAGCAAATAGATTGCATTGTGCTCATTATACTTGGCAACAAATATATGAAATTACTCTATAATAGTCCTGCCGAGGAACTTTTTACTGTGGATGCCATTTTAATGTAAATGTGTGCATAGAAAACTATATATACAGATTTATTTATTTATTTATTATTGCAAAATCAGATATACAGAGAGGAGAAGAGACGGAGAGGAAGATCTTCCATCCGATGATTCACTCCCCAAGTGACCACAACGGCTGGAGCTGCACTGCTCCAAAGCCTGAATCAGGGTCTCCCATGTGGGTACAGGGAAACAAGGCATTGGGTCATTCTTGACTGCTTTCCAAGGCCAGAAGCAGGGAGCGGGATGGGAAGCGGGACCTCCGGAATTATAACCGGTGGCCATATGGGATCCCAGGGCTTTCAAGGTGAGGACTTTAGCCTCTATGCCACCGCACAGGGCCCGAAAACTATATATACAAATGAGACAAAACTGAAGTCTTTGAGAAACACCCATTTAGGTTTGAATGATCAAATGTTGAAGATTTGATACCTGAGCAGAAAGATGACTATGGTAGATTAGTATGGATGATTGAAAGCCTTCAAGCTGGAGCTGGGAAGTTGATAACATTTTTTTCCCAGAGCTTTGCTATTTACCGCAGATATTGTTTGTTTTGATATCCACAATAACTTTTTTTTTATTAATTATTTTGCATTATGTGACAGTTTCATAGGCTCTGGGATTCCCCCCACCCCTCCCCACGCCCCTCCCCCCTGGTGGATTCCTCCACCTTGATGCAGTATTACAGTTCAAATTCAATCAAGATTCTTTGCTTGCAAACATATACCAAGCATAGAGTCCAGCTACTTATTGTCCAGATGGGTTGAACAGTTTCTTGGGGAGACCATTTCTGGTCCGAAGTTAGAGCTGGTAGAATATCATCCCAGTCAATTAAGAGTCCCAATATAACATCAACAGCAATTTGCAACATTATGGAATTGACATGGTTTTGAGTAACCAGTATGTTAAAAAACAAACAAACAAACAAACAAAAAAACAAGTCCTAACCACAACCTATGATTAGCTCATTGACATCTCAATTTTAGTTTATATACAGGACCGGACCAGCTGCTATATACCTTGAAAAGGCTATAGGGTACCATTCAACTGTCTCGTGTCTATTTCATTTTAGTATTTAGCCATTTGTTGTGTAACTTTGAGAGTTTGTGAGGGTTGATCCCATTAGCTCAAGTTTGTAGATAGCAGAACGAAGTGCCGAAGTGTTGGGTAACGCAAGTGTATACAGTAAGTACAGTGTGTATAGTCAGTGGATGATCTTAAGACATGTGCTTGATGCTCCTTTCACGTCATCCCTACCGTTGTGCTAAGTCATTTGTGTTTAGATACCCAGATTGCTGCCAGATCTGGCCTAGTGCTTTTCTATCATAGATATCCCAAATGCAGCTGTTGATTGATGTTAGAACCACACGTGTCCATGCAAACATGTGTATCTTTCAAACATAGTTGCTAAGTAAATCCTGGAAGTAAACCTGACTCTTTACCTCTGTGACAGTGTTTTGTTCTTCTCAGGCTTGTTGGCCAGATCTTTTGGTGGAAAATAACAAGTAAAAACAATGGCTACAGAATAAGTTGAATGAGAAAAGGCTAATGTGGAGCCCATGTTTTCAGTGTATGTTAAAATATAGAATTTCTATGAATTCTAAGATATTGTTAACACTGAAGAAAACAGAAGTAATGTATCTTTTAAGGCACAAGGGTAAGGAAGTTAACGGAATGGTCTTGTGTCTCAATCCATGCAGAGAATGTTAAAGAAGAATGTGTGAGAAAAATCCAAAGAAAAAATGAGTGGTTGGAGGGTTGGGATTCCTTCAGCTTTCCTTGAAATTCAGGCTTTATGACTTGTATTTCATCACGAGAAGGCTGTTTTTCTACTTAAGTGTAGCAGATCCACACCGTAAATTATCATGACTGTTAAACAAAGGTCCAGTACTAGGCTGCTCTAATGTAAAACTTTTATGTTGCACTTTGGTGAAACTTTTTGTGCATTTTCAAAGCAAAGTACACTTTACACCACGGATAGGATGATGTTCTGAATCATTGAATTTGTTTTAAAATAAATCTTTGCAACGAGCTTATCTGCTAACATCTACCTACTTACTGAGCTCAGAAAAATGATCTGAGATCCTAAATAAAATTGTATGATTTAAGCAGGGCTGACAATGGCAGTACAACTGGAATCTGATTTTGATTATAAATAGCTTAGTTTATGAAGTGGTATTTTTAAATATACCTGTGTATTTTGCTTCATTTGAAAAGTAAAATTAGCTAGTGATTTAATATTTTTACTTTGTTCTTTAGTAAGCATGTGCTGGTACATGAAGGTATAAAAACTGTACATTGGAGAATAAGCTAAGGAAACAGGATTTGTTTTCATTACATACTCAAAATCATTCATTTGTTTATTTTCTAATGTTCGTGTAGCTGGAACAAAATAAAGCAAAATGATCCTTATTAAGCCAGATTCCTGGTGTCAGAATTTCATGTTTTGTAGGCATCATATCTCGTAGAAACAATATTGAAATGATTCCCTTTTTATATAAATAAAATTAAGACACTACTTGTAGTGGTTTTTAAATGACAGTTTCAGATTGAACTGCTATTGGAAGAAGTTCTCCAGGAGTCTCCTATATTCTTGACCTTCGTGGTTTGATCACAATGACCTCTCAGAAGAAACATGTTGTGAGGTCAGTTTAACCTCCAGACTGTGGCAACATGTACAAGATGACCTAACTAGCTTTCGGACAATGAAAAATGCGATCATGTGGGGTTTACTTCCCTCTCCAGGATGTCAGTCAACTAATTTCTTTACCAAATTAATTTTCCAAAGGGACTGATTGTTTTCCTGCCAGGTCGGCACAGCCACAGTAACTAAATTAGATTCAGTGTGATGGATGTTTCTGATGAAGTGCCACAGAGAGGTCCCATCAATTAGCTATTATTTATTTGTTGGAAGAAAATGTTCAGCTCTGGTGTGTAGACAATAATTAATTCTTAGAACCTACTGTGTCATGGCTGGAGAGCCTCGAGGGTCACTTGGCCCAAGCTCTTCATGTGCGTATGAGGAGCCTGAAGTCCAGGCTGGGGAAATGACTCGAGCAAGGACATCCAGGTGAAGCCGGTGCGGCAGCCCTCCTGTCCTAACTCAGTGTCTGTTACCTGTCAAGAGTTGTTTTTGTTTGGTATCTACTTTATGTCTAACACTTTGCCAGTCAGTTGTATTTAGGGGGGGATAAATAGAAGCTAAACATGACCTCTAGCCTCACAGACTTGACATTGGAATGTGAAATTAAATTTGAGGAAGCCCTGTGACGTTGCTGTAAGTTAAGGAGAGAGAACTTGAGCTCTGCTCCACGCTGCCTGTGAAACTTTGAGCAGTGCCGTGTAGTCCTCAGGGATTTGAAAAGGCAGAAAGTCACGTTGTTTGGAGGAGTCCGAGCATCCAGCACTGGACAGCAGAGCACCGACTGCATCCCAAGTGGACTGGCTTGCCAGTAGCTCATTTTCATCGCATACTTGCAGAGTCCCGTCGTGCTGTGTGCGTGGAATACACTCATTAATACTTAACCATCATTTGCTGAGGAACAAGCATAAAACTCTGAATAACTATTTTGACTGAACTATGAAATATTTATGCAAGCATCCTTTAAAGAGATAGCAAATAAAAAAATTGTTTCCTTTAGCCAATTGAAACAAAATGACATAATTGGTGACAAAATATACTTTTTTCCAAAAAAAGAATGTTGTAGCACTTGAGATGTACCCAAATACATCACTTCTTTTGTTCATTCTCCTTTTCAAAAGGGGAAAAAAGAGTGAACTCTTTTAAAATCTGCATTTCTTCCCCCCCCCCAAATCAGTTGGTCCTCGGGTACCGTCTGGCTGCTGTTCACATTGGTGTTTATGATTAGTTGATTGACCACCACGTTGTCTTTTGTCTGGCCATCTCAGCCTTGAAACTTTAGCTCAGTCTCCGGGAAGCTTCTAGCCAGCAGCAGCCCTGCTCCTTCTCTCTGCTCCATTCTCGTGTTACTGTCTCATCTGCTCACAGGCTTCCTCTGCACTCCTTTACTGCCCTTAGCATGTTTCTGCCTGGGCTGGAGCGTGCTTTCTCATTGCTCTGTTCCTCCACACACCTGTGTTTTTGTGCGGGATGAAAATGTCTTACTTCCTTCTTCCCAGTGCATACTGCTGGGTCATAGCTGCACCATTTATTCAATTCACTCAGGCACTGTGCTAGATCTTTGAATTGTTAAAGCTAGCTGAGGAGACATAATGATGGTAATAGTACTAATAAAAGTAAAATGATAATTGGGACTAATATTTCCTATGCAACAGGATATGATTTTTATTATCTGATTTCTCTATTTTATAGAGATGGAAACTGGGACAGACAGATTCAGATTCTTACCTAAGCTCACAGAAGTAACACATTGCAGAGCTGGGATTAATACACAGACACTGTGAGTCCAGAGCTGCTGGGAATAGATGCTGTTACAATGGTCAGTCCTGCTTGCTATGGACCTCTGCAGTGGCCTGAGCTGCGGAAGCCTGTACTCTATCTTTAGAAGAGCCATTCCTTGGTATCTCTGGAGTATTGGTTCAAAGACCCCCAATAATACCAAAATCCATGGATGCTCCCGTTCATTTTATAGAGGATTGTGTAGTATTTGCATAGAACCAATGCAATCTTCCTTCCTGTAGGAAAATGTTCATCCTTTGAACATCTCTAGATGACTTATAATACCATGGAAATGTCATAGAAATAGTTGTTATACTATAGAGTTTAGGGAATAGTGACAAGAAAAAGGATCATTTTACATGTTCAGTACTGATGAAATATTTTCTCAAATAGTTTTTATTTATACTTAGTGAAACGCAAGGATGCAGAACCCATAGATATGGAGGCACTGGGTTTAAGATCTTAACAAAATGCAAGTTATAATGACACAGATGTTTATTCTGGGAATACACACAGAGTTTTTTTGTGGTAGGCAGTAGATTCTGTACTTGGGAGGAAGGTACATTGGTTCATGAACTTGGATTTAATTCAAACTTGGAAAGAACATGAGCTCACTGAGTGCAGAGATCTTTGTTGATTTTATTCATTGTTGCTTATGTCATGCCTAAGACAGTGTGTGCCATGCAGTAAGCATCATTAATTTTGTTAGATAAATAAATGGTCTGATTGTAGAAGACCCTCCTTAAAGTTTTGTGTGATCAAATCTATGAAGAGATAATACAAGGAATAAGAATGCAGTCCAAAAGACCCCAATCACAGTGATCAGGCAGGTAGTGGTACGTAGGCATGTCACCTTGGCTTCAGTAGGTGTTTTCCTGAAATAGTATGCTTATTAAAACTTTATAGATTAAATGTTTTTATGTGCTGCTTTTTTGGGGCAGGAATCCTGCTGGGAATTCATTGTTAATGGGAACAATCTTTATTAAACATCTATAAACTCACCAGATTTGTGATTTCAAATTGTTATGTATAGCGTCATCTTATCACAAGATATAATGCATTTGATATTTACAACAATGGTATGATGGTGATAAACCTTTTATTTTTTAAGTGTCTTTGGGCCAACGTTGTGGTGCACTGGGTTGAGCTACTGCTCACAGTGCCAGCATTGCAGAGTTGAGTGCCTTTTGGGATTCCAGCTGCTCCTTTTCCAATCTAGCTCCCTAAAACATAGTGATAATATTGATAAAATAAGTCTTAACTTGTTATCATTACTGAATTGAAGCTTTCAGCTAGTACAAGGGAATGGGGCAAGCATACCTTGAACAATATTTTTCTAGATACTTTCATAGAATTGTCTCCTAAGACTCAAAGGCCTTTCTCTCAATTTCCCTCTGTGTGTGTGTGTGTGTGTGTGTGTGTGTGTGTGTGTGAGATTCCTGCTTTGGAGGCTAACCTAGGATTTTGGGTTTTCCTAGCATATACTTTAAGACTGAACACATTTTCTATTTATGACTCTAGAGGCTTCAGATGAAAATTTCGTCCCAAGGATATGCAAGAAAGTTTCCATATGTGTTCATTTTTAAATTACTTTATTTATATAAGGTGAACACATTTCATGTCTCTCACAGTACATTTTTAGGAGCGTAGTGATACTCTCCACCCTACCTACCCTTCTACCCACATTCCTTACCTACACTTTTTCTTCTTTTTTAATTTTTTTTAATATTTGCAGTGTATATGTGTTAGTTTCGGAACTCTAACATGGATCGATAGTCGAGGTAAGAGAACTAGCATTTTATAAAATCTTATGTCATACTTTTACAACTATATTAAGCCAACAACCCTGGGATGTAGGTGATTTCACTCTGTTTCTACAGGTCAGAAAGCTGAGGATCAGAGCTGTGAACCCCTAGTTTCCCACAGTTTCACAATCAGTAAATTACTGAGCCTTCATTCAGACTCAGGTTTCTGGAGTTGAAAGTACTTTTTGGCCATAGCCTGACTTTACACTGTACAAAATGAGCTGGTAATAGAATTTGATGTACAAACTCAATGTAATAAATGTAATGTTGAAGAAACCCCTGTTTTATTCTTTTCATAGTGCACAAATAAAGGTGACAAGATGCATGTGAAAGATGAGGAATGATGAGGGTGATGAGGAATTTGAGTAGATTTTAGTGAGATGAACATCTAGGTAATTTAGTCAATCAGACTTAAAATAGGAGACAAAACAGTAGGAGCCAGCATTGTGGCATAGCTGGTTAAAGCGCCACCTGTGATGGCAACTTCCCATATGGCTCCGAGTTAGAGGCCTGCTCCATTTCCACTCTGCTTCCCTACTTCCCTGCCAATAGCCTGGGGAAGTTGTGGAAGATTGCCTAAGTGCGTGAACTGCTTCCACCCACGTGGGAGAACAGGACGGAGCTCCTGGATTCTGGATTCAGCCTGATCCAGAACCAACTGTTGTGAGCTCTTCAAAGAGTGAAGATTTGTCTCTGTTCCTCCCTTTCACCCTCCTTCCATCCTCTCAACTGTGTGGATACACGCGCACACTGTGTGTGTGTGTGTGTGTGTGTGTGTGTGTGTGCTTGTGTGTGTAACTATGCTTATAAAATAGAATGTCTTTTCTTTTTAAAAGAGTTATTACTTTTATTGGCAATCCAGATTTACAGAGAGAAGGAGAGACAGTAACATTTTTCCATCTGCTGATTCACTCCCCAAGTAGCTGCAACGCCTGGAGCTGAGCTGATCTGAAGCCAGGGCCAGGAGCTTCTTCCAGATTTCCCACACAGGTGCAGGGTCCCAAAGCCTTGGGCTATCCTTGACTTATTTTCCAGGCCACAAGCAGGAAGCTGGAATGGAAATGGAGCAGTTGAGATACTAACTGGTTACCATATGGGATTCAGGCACATGCAAGGCAAAGACCTTAGCAACTAGGCTACTGTGCCGGGTCCTTGAATAAGTCTTTAAGTAAATGAAAGATATACATTACAAATGAAATATATTAAAGATTCAGGAAAAATGCAGTAACTCTGATGGACCCTTTAAAAATGAATGATTAAGGGCCTGGCACGGTAGCCTAGCGGCTAATGTCCTTGCCTTGCACATGCCAGGCACTGGTTCTAATCCCAGCAGCCCCGCTTCCCATTCTGCTTCTTGCTTGTGGCCTGGGAAAGCAGTCGAGGATGGCCTAGAGTCTTGGGACCCTGTACCCTCATGGGAGACCTAGAATAGGCTCTTGGCTCCTGGCTTCAGATCAACTCAGCTCTGGCCATTGTGGCCACTTGGCAAGTGAATCAATGGAGGGAAGATCTTCCTCTCTGTCTCTCCTCTTCTCTGTATATCTGACTTTGCAATAAAAATAAAATAAATCCTAGTTCCAACGAAACTGTATCACATAATAGTATGTAATCAATGAATAAATAAATAAAATAAACAAAACAAAAAAGTTAATGATTAAATGTTAATTATCTCTTTGCTGTGGTTGGATAATTTAAGCATTTATTTTGAAGTTCAGTGTTTGTTTAAACTTCAGTTGTACAAATATATTCAGATTGAAAGTTCTAAAACTTCTTCCATCAAGAATTATGAAGACAATTTTTATTGGATTCAAGCTATCATCTATCCAGAAATTAAAATGAAATGCCACTGACAAATGACACCCATGACAGACTTCTGCATACAGGCTATAGTAAACAGTTATAGTAACTCATGTATCTAGACCAAAAAAAAAAAAATAGAAATTTAATAAACATTTCAAAAGGCTTGAAAAAGTTAAGCTCAATTCTATGTGTAGATTAGGCACAAGCAGTGAGAGCATTCCCACGGTTCATTCATCTGTATAGAGACTTGTCAATTATTTTAATCAATAGCTATGCGGAGGAGACTCCTAATGAGATTTGTTCAAATTCCATAAATTGGTGCATTTGATTTATTTCAAGATTTCTTAAAGCTCAATTTTAACATCGAAACGATTCATTAGTCATCTAGCTGAATGAAGGTGTGGTGTTGTCTGCCTCTCGGACAGGATTCCATCTGCCTCCGCAGTTTAGGACTGCCTATGTGTGCACAGGCGCAGTGAGCTCTTCGGGCCTTCTATCTTTAATCTCACTGGGTAGCACCACACTACACAGCCCTTTCCGTAATGCCAGCCTCTAGAGTGGGCATGGAGACAGTGGTTCGGGTTCAGGTTCAGTGCTAGCACATCTACAATTAGGCGGAAAAAAAGGTTTAGTTGACATTACCACTCTCAATACATGATTATTTGAAATATTTAATGTTTGAGATTTTGTCATATTTTAAACCTTCAGGGTATACTATTTTAAAACAAATCTAGCAAAATCACAATAAGATTGCTCAAATTCACCAAACAAATTAAATTGTACGGAATGACCAGATGTTGCCTGAGGCCATTCCAGGCCAGGGTCCAGTCAGGCCTTCTACCCTTGGTTCTAGGGTGGAGTTCAGTCTTTGTCATCGACAACAATAACCTGAGCAGCAGTATAGGTCTCCCTGAACCTTGCAGTGTTATCCCCCAGTTGGTTTCACTGTCCAGATCTGGCTTTTACAATGCTTACTGTTATGTTCTTTTTTTCATTAAATCCATTGCCTTAATGAAAGATGGAAAGGTGGATTTTCTCAAGTAAAAAACATTGACGTCTGTTTTACGTACACTTGCGTGCCAAAATTAGAAGGCAAAGGGCAGTTTAGATTCAGGGCTGGATGGAAATAATGTGGCTTTATATATTTTTAAGATGTAAAAAACATGATTAGGACAAAGTTGATGGAACTTCATAGGTATCACATAACTCTTCAGCTCTAAGAGAAGTGATGAAGTAGGAGTAAGTTTTCTTAACTTGAACATAATCATAAAAATTCAAGGCAAAGCAATATATTCTGCAAAATTTATGAGATTTCTTGTGGGGGGAGAGTTTGCAAAGCTTGACAACCCCCAGTGCATCTGGCCTGGCACATTCCTGTTTGTAATGAGAACCTTATGGGTTGTTGGGTCTTGGTTTTCCTCAGCAGGGCCTGTTTCCCAAGGGTATCATAAATGATATGCAAGTCAGAAACTTCATGGCTCATCGCACGTCTCAAAGATGTTTCAGTTAAGTTTGCCCACCTAACTAAAGTGGAAGGAGTTAGGGAGAGGTTTCACTCAGAAACTGTTGTTGAATTTTAGTTAATATGGATTTGTATTGTCCATAATGATTTGTAAAGCCGTGACATACTATATGACCATATCCACATAACCTTCAGAAATGGTGGCTATGGTTGGGGTTAATATAGCTGTATTTTTTATAGACATGCATTCATTTAATGATAGCAGCAACTAGAAAACCATTGAAATGCAAATACCAGTAATGGAAAGTTGTATACAGAGCGAGAAGAAAGAAGGGAGAGAGGGAGACAGGAAGGTAGAGGGAATGAGGAGAATACTGCACTAGAAGCATTTTTCCAGGTTTTTATTATATCTCGCCTTTCCTTTTATTTTTCATACGTTATCAATGTTTGGCATTCAACAGAATCTCCCTTGTGAGTTTGGGACTTCTGTGGTAGACTGTCTGGGGCAGGAGAGGCTGGGAGAGTCTTAAATGTGCATTTCTGAATTCACCTGTGCTCAGCATAGGTACATCGTAGCACGTTGATTTGCTGAACATAATTCCAAAGTGACTTTTCTTCTCAAAGGAGA